>NC_069660.1:192165290-192767433 GCF_027244095.1 Hemicordylus capensis
CAGTGCCAGTGCTGTCTGGATGTCAGCATTTGTTTTCATTTTAGGGAAGTAATTTGTAGGCCACCCTGAATCCTGTATCATACCTTAGAGAGCGCCATCTTCGGTATGATCCCCATCGCTTGTTGAGGTCATCTGGAGAGGTCCGTCTCCAGTTGCCACCGGTATGTCTGGTAGCGACTCGGAACCAGGCCTTTTCTGCAGCTGCTCCTGGTCTATGGAATGCACCCCTGGCAGATATCCGCAGCTTAGGCTCGCTGTCGGCCTTTAAGAGAGCCCTAAAAACCTATTTATTTGACCTGGTCTTCCAAGGCTTATAAAGTGTTGTTCTTTAAAGTATTTTAATTGGTTTTAAATATTTTTAATCATTTTTGAATTGTTTTTATATTGTTTTAGCATTGTTTTAATTGTGGGGTTTTTAAAAAGTTATTGTACACCGCCCAGAGCCTCTGGATGGGGCGGTATATAAATGTAATAAATGAATGAATGAATGAATGAATGTAACAGGGACAGGGGTTAATAAAGCAGGGCGGGGGCTGCTCAATTTGCCAACGGCTATTTAAAGTGTGAGCTGCTAAAGATGAGGAGGCAGGTAGGGAGAGCTCAGGACTCAGCAGAAACACCAAAGCCAGCCACCTTGATCCCTCATAGCCTGGAGGACTCAGACTCGGGTGATATCTAACTCCCTCCCCTCTGAACTCTGAGACCTTGCAGCAAAGACCTGCCTTGCAACAAAAGCTGGACGGGACTCCGTCGTGACAATGACATTGAACACTAGAAAAATTTAAGCTCCATTTTAGAGGCCATAAAAGTGTGCCTTGGTGACTTTAGCTGGGAACCTGCTAGCTACCTACTGTCACTTTCTCTACCGAGCCATCACAGGGTGTTTCTCAGAGTAAGATACGATGCACTACCATCAGCAGTTCTGTCTGGAAGGTTTCTGAAAATTCCTTTGGCCAGTCAGATATGCCCTTTTGGCTCAGGTGAGGTCGAATCAGTCCACCATGTGCTGTTGTTTTGCTCTTTTTATAATGATAGCCCGTGTAATCTTATATCTCCCCTGCTATCACACTTTCCCAGCCGAACTGCTGGATTTTATGCTACACTCCTTCTTGCAGATAATTAACCTTCTATCACCTACACTGTTGCCAAATTTTGTGCAGCTGCTGTTAAGATCCACCAATAGCTAACTTCCAGCTTTACTTCCTTGATGCCGCTATGCTTCTATGTTGGTGTCCTCTGTATACTGAATTCTTATCTGAATGTAGTATTATTTGTTTGTATGTGCATCTGATCAATGATCATAAAAAAACAAATCATTCATTCACATTACACTGTGTAAATTCATGTGATTCCTTCTTCCCTGCTCTAGCCAGCATTCTAAATATATCATATTTCAGCACATAGGAGGAGGAAGGGCCATAGGTCATAACCAGAGAGTAGAATGTAGGTCAGTTCCTGTTTATCAAGGGATAGTTAGCTCATTATGTTATTGGTAAAGTTCAACTCTCCATAACATTGAGTTGCCCTCAGTTATGTGGTACCAAGAGATACCCGCATTCCTAAGCTACTAAATCTAAAACAAATAGCTTTCATAATAGCTTTCTACTGCACAGCTTCCCCACTTACTTTTCCCCCAAGAAATGAGCATGCAATGTTTTAACATTTCTATGGGTGGATTTACATGGTCAATGTAATAACGACTCCATGGGAATCTAGAGATTCATACAGCATGCATGCTCCTATAGAGCAATTGTGCAAACCCAGACGTTTTCTACAATCACCGGTTGGGAACATAAAGCCAACATTGTCAACCTGAGTTCAAATCTAAGATTTTAGATCTTGGCTTTATGTTGGGTTGGCATATTGCCTGCTGAAGACTGAGGAACATTTCTGTGTTTACATGGTCGCTCTACAGAAGTTCCACACACACTGTAGGCACCTCTAGTTTCCTGTGGAGCCAACATTAGATCAATTGCATGAACTCACCCTATATAGTGCTTTTCCTGAGTGCTGCACTTATATTTATCTCCCTAATCTTTACAACAATCTTTTAAGAGATGCTATTATTATCCCTTTTATTATTACCCTAACCCTAACCCTCGAGCTGGGCCCAGTTCAGTTCAAATTAGAACCAGTTTGGGTCCAGTTTGAGGATGATGGCAAACATTAAAATTTAGATTAAAAATAATTGACTTACTTCACAAACAAATGGCCACCACATGCACAAACAGGGCCAAAATGGCCCTGAAATGGACCAACTCGGGGAGACAACAGGAGACTGGCAAGGGGAGGAGAGACACTGGAGACAACCCACCGCCCCCCCCCAGCCACTGCAGCACCTCCAAGGCTGCCATAGCCTAAGTCAATCATTTTAAAATTAAATTATAACATACCCCTCCACCCTTGAACTGGGCCCCACCCTCAAACCTCGAGCCCCAAAACTGAAACAGTTTGAGTATGAACCGGCTGAATTTTGAGCTGGTTCACACATCCCTATTTAATACGTGAAATTATATTCTGGAGGGTTGAGTGACCCTCAGGTACGTATCTGCAGGTTTTAAAGAGCATTTTCAAGGGAAAGAGAGATCAGCTAACATTGTACCCCAGTGCCACCCCTGCATTGGGACTCTAGATTATTAATGCTGTGGAGGAACTTTGTATGCAGCACTCCAGCACACTTAGTGAGGATTTCAGCCAGTGAGTTCATGGCTGAGGTAAGGTTCAAACCAGGAATATCACCCCTTGTTATTTCAACGACAATGCTGCCTTGTGTTATATGAATACAATCTGGGTTTAACTGGGTCTAGTTTTAACTTTTATTCACTTTATAATTTTTTAAAAAAAATTGTTGTGAGGGACCCAAACAGTATTGCTCTGGAGGAGTGAATATACTCCTCTATATTTTAAATGAATAAAAAATAACAATAGAATTATGAATGATCACCGTCATTGCCACAGTTTGGTCCATTCAGGGATGGATGTCTTGTAGCCACACCATGAGCCGGGTCTCATGATCTGTGAGATCCGGTTTCTTCAGGTGAGTGGGGAGGGAGCCGTGGGCGACCGGATTGGCAACCCACATGATTACTGGCGGGGGCTGGGGAGCTTGGGGGCTGCGTGGCCCCCAGAAGCCCCAGTATACCCTGCGAGAGCACGCAGGGCATACTGGGGAGACCCCCGGAGCTGGGAGGTGGCTTTTCACCTCCCCTCCGGGGGTCTACTCATGAGTAGGCACAGTGAGAAGCCGCGCCATGGCTACTCATGATCCAGAAAACCAGGTTTGCGGACCACTCGCTCCGCAAACCTGGTTTTGGGGCAGGGGTTCTTGAGCGGGTTACTCGAGCCCAGTGGTTCTGACGATTGGGGAAAATCAGGCTAGGCTTTCCTAGCCTGATTTTCCCTGATCGTCAGAATAGATTTCCCCCGATCATCAGAATAGATCATCAGAATAGATCGTCAGAATACCCGATCGTTAGAATAGCCCCCCATGTTTGTAGTTTGGAACCTGTGATGTTATTACCCTCTAGTTTCCTGTTTTCCTCCTTTAAACACTGGCCATTGGATCCCTGAGAAAGAGTGACTTGCTTGTGATCAGGTGTATGGGGATTTGAACCCATGTCCTCCTGGTCCTAGGCCAGCACTCTAACTGGACACTACACTAGAGGCTGGTTCACACAACTATCATACTTTGTGTAGGAGGCAGGCTACCCTGATTTGCATGATTGTCAGAACTCACACGTTTCCTTCCAGACCAAGTTGCTTCTGGGAGGGCTACACAGCTTTTGTACCCAGATTTTAATCGAGGAGAGGAGAGCTCTCCTACCCTAATCCTGTAATCATCAGAATTCTTGCATCTCTTTGACCAAGCCACTAGCACCCAGCACATCCTCACCCACACAGAAACCATAGAGAGCTGTGGCTACATTGTCAATGGATGTGGTAGCTTGGAAAACATAGACAATGCTCCTAAGGTGGGAACAGCTTTGGCAGGGCTGCATCTGCCTCCTGCTCCTACATAATCAATGGTAAGGCAGCCCACTGATGTCACCGATCATGTGAATGAGCCTTGGTTCTCTTTAAGACATATGTCTCAATATATGTTCAGGATCTCTGTTGAAATATTATGTTGAAGCTACAGAGTTCATTTCCTACTTCTTGCTTTGAAGAATACATTTTAGAAACTCCCAACTTTCCTCTTTCATAGCTAATTAAAAGACTGTCAGAAATCTCCTGTTGTTTCCAGTAAGCCTGGAATTAAGTGTAATTCCAAGGTGCAATTAAAAGCATGATTGCTTGGGGGTTTCATTTTTTCATTTTTTTTTATTTTCGCAGATTTTCAGTTCTCAGTTAGTAACACGGCACAAATCGGCTTGGTTTCAGGAAGCTGTCACGATCTGTGGACAAAACACTCTTTCCTGCAGATATTGCTTTGTTCCTTGTAGACGAGTACATTTCTACTTTGAAACGTTCAATTTCGTAAGCAGAAATTTAGCTTGTGACTACTTAATAATTAAGACCTGAAATACAGCTGTATTCATTAAAAAGTCATTTATAGGAATAACAAGACTATCCACTGTGATAATAGAGCGGATTAAATAAAACTAAGAGTATTGGATGAGATATGACAAATTCACAATGGAGAAGACATCTGAGTCTAAGCTGAAATTAACACTAAGCAGAAGGTTTCTCTGAGGGCACATTGTTGCATAACTATCTGCAGTATAGTTCTTGTAACCTTTCCTCTGACAGTCATTACTGTTAGGGCCTCCTAGCTACACATCACAGGAGACATGTGGCTGCCACTGATTTCTTCCTCCCGATGTCTCCCCAGCAATGCTTAATAAGAGAAACACGTGATGTGATGTTATGTTGTCATATTCAGTATTTCATCACCTCTGCCCCATCTATTGGCTGCCATTTGCAAACAGATGACATTGCACCTCATATCTTTTCAGGTGCTGATTCAGGGACAATGAATGGCGATTGTAGGCCTCACAGCAGCAGACTCTGAACCAAACCTATGTGTATTCGGTAGACCATCTGAAAAGAAAGCCCAGTGTGTAGAGGGCTTGCTCCACATGGTCAGGTACCATGCTTTTTTTCAACATTGGGTGCTTGGGTTCAGCATGGCCAGCATGCGTGCACCATGTAAGAAATGGACTGTGGGTAATCCCAGCTCATTGCTGTTGGTCTCCAAATAATAGACCAGGTGTTAAAGGCATCACTGTGGATGACCCAGTCCATGCCAGAAGCTGTTGCACAATTTAATTTTAATTTTAATTTATTTTACATTTGTATCTTGCTCTTCCTCCAAGGAGCCCAGAGTGGTGTACTACCTACTTAGGTTTCTCCTCACAACAACCCTGTGAAGTAGGTTAGGCTGAAAGAGAAGTGACTGGCCCAGAGTCACCCAGCTAGTATCATGGCTGAATGGGGATTTGAACTTGGGTCTCCCCAGTCCTAGTCCAGCACTCTAACCACTACACCACACAAGCTCCCACTTCTGCATTTAGAGCAATAGCATTAAGTCAAGCTTTGGGGAAATTGCTGTCTGAATGTACCTCCTCTGCCAGCAAATAAGTGGTGAGCTAAAGGAAGAACTAGCTATGGATCTATTAATCTACCCAGGGTGTAATTTGTGGCAACTCCCACCAGAGTGCATCACTAACACAGCTGTTGTTGTCATTGTCAAAGGTCAACCCTGGAGCTGATGAAGTCAGATCAGATGAAAGCATCTCTGAGCAGGTGTAGAATGCATTTCCCACACCACTGTGTAACAGTGGAGAGTCCCCGCATATCTGGAGTGGGCAGAAATCAGAAAGTGTTACAAGAAAGTTTCCAAATCAGAAAGTGTTATCTCCAGACAGCCATGAGGCCAGAATCTCTTTCTCTACAAAAGAAATGAAACTCTGAAATTAAAATTGCTAGTACAGCTTCTCAGACAGCAGGCCAGCACAACTTATGATCCATTAAGCCAAATGCAGCAGGCGCGTAACAATGATCGGGCAAGGGGAGACAGTTGTCTGGGGGCCCCACTGCCTGGAGGAGCCCCCCAGAGGCACCTCACATGACTCCCCATTGCCCCCTGCCCAGCCCCAAGGCCCCTCAGCCACTTGCCCTGTTCGCCGTCTCTCCTGCTTGTTCTCCTGGCCGGCAATGGAAGCAGCAGACAAGCTGCAAAGAGCTCCTTTTCTCCCGCCTCTCAGCTGATCGGCGGGTGGGCGGGGCTTCCACGGAGGTCTGGTGTAGGCCTCTGTGAAGCCTGAACTCGAGTAGGGCCCAAGCCAGCCAGGAAGGAGGAGGCAGCCAGAGTGGCCACCACTGTTCTCTGCAGCAGAAGATCCCTTGCTGCCAGGTAGAGTGTGAACTCCTTTTTGTGGTTACCTTCCCCACCCCCACCCCCACCCGGATATATAGGGATCTGCTTGCCATAGGGCTTTGATATGGGGGGGGAGGGACTGAGAAGTCTCTGAATATTTATTTTTAAACAGCTTGGAAAATTTGCTGGCTTAAAAAAAAACTATCTAAAAAGGCCTATAAGTGGCTTGTTTCATGGCAGAAAATTACAAAAACTTCTGGAAGAAACAGTGTTATATTTATTTTATTCATTCATTCATTTATAAATGCACTTATGTTCAAGTTGTTTTGCAACCCAGAAGGTCTGAGTGAGAACTGTGAAGCATGGCTTGTGCTTTTATTTTATTTTATTTTATTTTTCTTGTGTGTGAACTGCTCCCCAATAACTTGCAGGGACTTCAGGGTAAATCTGGCCAACATGTGAATGCAGCACCTCCATTCCAGTGGAGAGGTGTGTTAAAGGGCTTTAAAAGCCTCCTGTGAAAAACCTCCTGGAATCGAACTTGACTGAATTTGTTCAGAATTCTGAGAAAACAAACATAGGCTCACCCTGCATGGTTGAAAGTCTCCTTTGCTAATCTGCAGCGAGGGATCCATTTTAATCATTCATCTTTCTAGTGTGTTCAAGGCATTAAAAGTAAAACAAATGTATAGTACTCAATGTATATCACTATATATTGTGACGTGTGCGTGTGTGTATTCAGTGAAATGTATTTGCAGGCAGCATACTTATTTTGGAATATCAGACTTAAATCCTTGGGGGCCTGGGGTGTGCGGAGGCCCTGGACTTTGAGTGGGGGGGGGCCATTTTAAAATCTTGTCTCTGGGCCCATTCCAACCTTGCTACGCCCCTGAAATGCAGCCCACCCCTCACCACCTGAAATATGGTGGGGAGCAGGTTCTTCCTCTTGACTATTTTTTTGAGTTCTGTGCTGATATCTTGTTTCAGTTTGTTGACTGTCATTTTAATTTGGTAATTTGTCCCATATGTTATTTTATTATTGGATTGGCTCACATTATCCGCCCTGTGCAGCCTGTTGGCCCTTAAGGGGATATCAATATTTTAAAGACATTTAAAAATAATAATAAAGCACGCACGGCAGTTACAATTAAACTCAGACTGCAAGGACAGGTGGACAGCAAGCACCTGGCAGGTGGCTCTGTATGGCTGGCATGGGTTGCATTTGGTTTGATGATGAGTAGACCTACATTAGAACCAGCCTTCAGAGTTCCTGGGCTGGAGGAGAATGAATAATTAGAAGACTGAATTAAATGTTCTCCCAGTACTATTGTGCAGATGTAGCTATATTTGTTTATTTGAAAGATTGATACCCCTCCTTTCCATATAAAAGATGCCAAGGCAGCTTACAATAACTTACACAATATAATAAAAGCAATACTGATGGAATAGGTAAGAGCGATGTTCTAAATCAGGGGTTACCTTCAGGCACTGTAGCTTGAGGTGATGAAAGTTGTAATCCAAAAACAAGATTGGGAGCCCCTGCCATCCCCTTTGCTAAACAGGATCCACCCTGGTTTACATTTGAATGGGAGACTACATGTGAGTGCTGTCAGATCTTCCCCTTAGGGGATGGGGCCTCTCTGGGAAGAGCACCTGCATGCTTGCATGCAGAAGGTTCCAAGTTCACTTCCGGGCATCTCCGGATAAGGCTGGGAGAGACTGCTGCCTGCAACCTTGGAGAAACCACTGCCGGTCTGTGTAGACAATACTGAGGTAGATGGACCAATGGTCTGACTCAGCATATGCCAGCTTCCTATGTCTGTAGCAAGCAGAGAAAGAAGCCCCACTCCAGGATCTGGGCGGGGAGTGCTCCTCTATTTAAACACAAAAGAATTTTTAAATTGTTTTGTATTGTATTTTGTATTTTCTCCCCCCACACACACACACACCTTGGTCAGTTATGATTTAATGTGTTATGTGTTTTTATTGTAGGTTTTAATGCTGTGTTGTGAGCCTCCAGGAGAACATTTTTAATGGGGTGGCTAACAAATTTATATATATATAATTATTATTTCTTGTTTACACAGTCAGACAGGTGTTATTGACTGGTTTGTTTTATCCAGACATCGAGTCCTTCCCAAGGACCTGGGATGGCTGAATTTTATCATCAAGATTGTTGCTGTTATTATAGATATTGTTGCAGAATATAGGCTGTTCCGAGTAAAGTTGCTTTTTATTTGTAATTGGCTGATGGTGATTTCTGTGGCCCCTATGGTGTTGAGGTGCTCTTCAAGGTATTTTGGAACTACACCTAGGGTGACATTTACCACTAGGATTACTTTGGTCTTTTTCTGCCACAGCCTTTCAATTTCAATTTCAATTTGTAGATCTTTGTATTGTGTGATTTTTTCTATTTCTTTTTCTTCTATTCTGCTATCCACTGGTACTGCTATGTTGATTATTTTGACTTGTTTTTCTTTCTTCTCGACTACAGTTATATCTGGTGTATTGTGTGGCAGATGTTTGTCTGTTTGTAGTCGGAAGTCCCATAATATTTTTAAATCTTCATTTTCTACCACTTTTTCAGTTTAATTTCCCACCCATTTTTGGCTACAGGTAGCTTGTCTTTTTTGCAGATGTTCCAGGGATGATTCACTGGAACATCTGCAAAAAAGACAAGATCAGTCTGTGCGATCTTTTTACAACAGCTGATTAGGTGGTCAGGTGTTTCATCTGCTTCTTTACAAAGGCGGTAC
Source organism: Hemicordylus capensis (assembly GCF_027244095.1). Lineage (NCBI taxonomy): Eukaryota > Metazoa > Chordata > Lepidosauria > Squamata > Cordylidae > Hemicordylus > Hemicordylus capensis. The sequence continues at coordinate 192,174,366 of NC_069660.1, forward strand.
TTGCTGTTTGTTGTGGATTTTTCCACTTTTGCTCTTATTGCCTTTGTTCTTAGTACCTGTTCTTGTGCAGCCACTATTAACCCTCTGTTTCTTTCTTCAAGTTGCCATTCTTAAGCCATTGCCAGGTCTTGGTTATGTCTGATTTTCCATTTATATTGTGCAAATATTGACCATGCAGTGGCTTATTTTTCCATTGTTCTGCTCGGTTCTTGACTTGTTCTTTCTTGTAGGCCTGCTTTCTTTCATTGGTGTTGAATAGTTTCTCGTTATTGACCATTTTAAGTGCATCTTCTTCACTGTCCCTTATATATTCTTCAAGGCCTCTTTTCTCCTCCTCTACTGTTTGATGGACTTGCAGCATTCCTCTTCCACCTGAGTCGTGAGGGAGGTATAGCCTATCTACATCACTGTGGGGGTGCAGAGCATGATTGATGGTCATTATTTTCCTGGTCTTACGACCCAGCGTCTCTAGCTCTGCCTGGGTCCAGTCTATTATTCCTGCAGTGTATCTGACAACAGGTATAGCCCAGGTGCTTATGGTGTGTATGGTATTCCCGCCATTGAGTTTGGACTTGAGGATTTTTCTAACTCTCCTGATGTATTCACTTCCCATTTTTCTTTTTAACTTCAGTGTGTGCAATGTTATCAGCCTGGAGAATGCCCAAGTATTTGTAATGTACTCTCTTCCAGGTTCTTGATGTTGCTTCCACTGGGCAATTCTATTCCTTCTGTTTTTGTTGTTTTTTTCTCTGTTCATTATTAATGCAGGACACTTGTCTAGTCCAAACTCCATTGCTATATCGCTACCGAATATACGGACAGTGTTTAGCAGTGATTCGATTTCTGACTGGGACTTTCCATACAACTTCAGATCGTCCATGTACAGCAGATGGTTGATTTGACTTGATGTTTTAGATTTTTTGTATCCGAGGCCTGTTTTGTTTAGTATTTGTGAAAGTGGGGTCATGGCAATTACAAACAACAGAAGGGATAGTGAGTCCCATTGGAAAATGCCTCTTCTAATGCTAACCTGTCCAAGTGCCTCGCCATTGATTGTTAACGGTGTACTCCACATGCTCATTGCTTTTTAAATAAATATCTGAATGTTTTTGCTGACACCAGTTGTTTCTAAACATTTTAGTATCCATGTGTGAGGCAATGAGTAAAAGGCTTTCTTGTAGTCAATCCATGCAATACTTAGATTTGTTTTTCTTCTCTTGCAATTTTCTAAAATCATTTTGTCAATCAGCAGCTGGTCTTTTGTGCCTCTGGTGTTCAAGCAAATTTCTTTCTGTTCAACTGGAAGCTGTTTGTTAGTTAATAAGTGTTGCATTACTTCATCTGCTATTATCCTAGTTAATAATTTCTTCATGGTTGGCAGGCAGATTATCGGTCTATAATTACACGGAACTGCACCTTTTGCTGGGTCTTTCATTATGAGATGAGTTTTCCCAGTTGTTAGCCATTGTTCAATATCACCTCCTTGCAAAATGTGATTGAAATCTTTTGATAGTTGTTTATGAAGGCTTGTTAGGTGTTTAAGCCAAAAGCCATGCAGTTCATCGTAGCCTGGGACAGTCCAATTTTTAATTTTCTTTGCTCTTTCACTGATTAATTCTGGTGTTATTATTAGATCTTGCATTTGTTGGTTACATTTTTCAACCTCTTTCACCCAGCCTGCTTTTTTATTATAATCTATTGGATTGTCCCATAATTTCCCCCAGAATTGCACTGTTTCTTCTTTATTTGGTGTTTCTACGTTTCTTGCAGTTTCTCCTTCTATGCTTTGGTAGAGACGTCTCTGATTCGACTGGAATTGGAGATTCTGCCTGTGTTGTTATTTGCTGCTTTATTATTTCCAGGACTTCTCTAATTTTCCTTGAATCTAGATAGTATTTTTGGATCAGATACTGTTTGTTGTTTTCATTCTTCAGCTTCTTGTCTTTCATATCTTTCAGTTTACTAGCATCTGATCTAAGCCTGGAGATTTTATTTTCTAATCTAATCTTCCATTTATGTGATGTATTACTTTCTTTTTTTACAGGTCCACTGATCTTATATCCGAGCTCTTGTGTTGTTATTGTTGCTGCACTGTACATTAGTTGGTTTGTTTCCTGCAAATTATTGGTTTTTATTTCTGCAAGTGCAGCATTTATATCTTTTAATGCCTGAGCGAGTTGTTTTTTGGCAACTGTTTTTAGAGCTGGAAGTCAAACCCTGGTGGTTGTTTGGTTCATGTGCTCAGTTATTTTTTGCTTTAGTTCTTGTTGCTTTTCTGTTAAAGGGCATTTGGGGGAGTTTGCCTGGTTTTGATTTTGAAACAGTTCAGCAACGGTGGCACCCTCTGTTTCCCTTACCTCCTCCTGCACCTGAGCAACTGCTTCAGTTGTTGGTAATTCTTCTTCCATATCTTGAGCCTGTGTTGCTCTTTGCAGTTCTTCCAGCTCAATGTCTCTGAATACTTTATTTCTTATTATGAATCTTCTCTGGTCTGATAGCCTTTGTTCTGTTATTTCTTTATCTTGAGGCTTCTCTTTCCAAATTTGGTACATTCTTTTTAAATAACCTCTTCTAGTTGGACTAGAGCTGTAATAGCAGATCATTATTTCCTTGTTGGTGTTTTTCATATATTTTTTCCGGTTAAGCAACATTTCTCCCAGTAACCTTGCAGTCTCCAGCCCTGGTTGCTCAACTGAAGATCCTGAGTCCTGTAGCCCACTTGCCACCAGATGTCCAGGGACTCCAGTACCTGGCATGGTCCTTGTTGCCCTGGGCCATGACTGATCCGGTATAGATTCATTAAAGTTATGTCTCACCATATTGTTGATGGGAGAGGCACTCTTTGTCTGGCTCCTCTGGTGAGACCTGTCCAGTATGGTTGGACCTCTGGCATAGCTCTCACCTTCCTCAGAGCATGCAAGGCCCACAACCGTGCCAAGGTAGTGCCTCACTGGGGGGGGGGTATTATTATTATTATTATTATTATTATTATTATTATTATTATTATCATCCATGTTGACTAACATTGCCAGCCCTCCAGATTTGGGATGGGGTTTCTAGGAATCAGCATCAACCTCCAGGTAACTATTGAAAGCAATCCTTTATGTTTTAATGGCTTGGTACTGTGAAAAATATTGGAAAAAGAAATGCTGGGGAATAAAATATTATTATTATTATTACATTTATATCCCGCTCTTCCTCCAAGGAGCCGAGAGCGGTGTACTACATACTTGAGTTTCTCCCAGCTAGTATCATGGCTGAATGGGGATTTGAACTTGGGTCTCCCCGGTCCTAGTCCAGCACTCTAACCACTACACCACGCTGGCTCCAGGATATCAGGGGATAGCTGAAGTCAGAATTGGTAGCCCTCGTGTTGTCTCTCCTCCTCCACTTTGTGTGTTGTTTTTCCTTAATATATACCTGTTGAATATGACATTAAAATGGGAATGATTATAAATGAGTCAATCATAACATTTCTCTCTAGATTAAAAAAATTCATTTAGAAGTCTTGGTTAAAAAAACCACAAAAACATCCCTGAATACATTTCCATACTGATACAACACTTTACTTATATCAATGGGGGAGATGTTGAAGGTATCCTTAATGAATGACTTTCAAATTAATTTATGTCACGAACCTCTCTGCTCCCAGTCGCAGAGGAGTAACCGCAGGAGAGAGGGCATGCCCTCGACTCCTGCCTGTAGGCTTCCAGACGCATCTGGTGGGCCACTGTGTGAAACAGGATGCTGGAATAGATCAGCCTTGGGTCTGATCCAGCAGGGCTGTTCTTATGTTCCCCTCCACCCCATGAAAATTAAATCTAAAACCTTTGTGGCCTAAAATATCAATGGGAAGATTAGACGATCTTATACAGTAGATATATGATATATGATATGCGAAATATATGATATGAGAAATATATAATAGTAACCTTAACCAATACTTGGCAAAAATTAATGCAAAAGCCACAGTTCCATTCATACTTACAGTAGCTAATGAGCAACTTAGTTCATTGAAAACAATGATCAAGTTTAATTTCTAACAAAAACGCCCCCCCGCCCCAAGCATTCTAATTCAATGGCCATATGCTGCACAATGCTATGCTGGCGTTTCTGACCCACTGAAGATGCTGCACATGTGAAAGTGGTGCTGCACAAGAGCACAGTTGCACAACTATTTAAAATAGGATGTGGGTACTTGTGCAGTGCTACTTCTGTTGTTTCAAATGGAACACATGGGCACATGTGCAAGTGCCCGCATGTTGTCCCAATGGTTAACTACTGTTTGTAGAAGGAGCATTATAAAAGTGGCCTATGCGCTTTCTCAAGGGGAGGAGGCAGCTTATGTGTACCCACTTTCAAAGGCATATATTTCAAAGGCCCTTCTTAGTGTCCCAGGCCCTGGTGTAGTGCGTGGTGCCTGGGAGCACCGTAGGAGGGCCTTCTCTGTGACTGCCCCTCTTCTATGGAACACTCTTTCCCACCAGATTTGTTCAGCCTGCTCTCTGGCTGCTTTTAAAGCCCTTATTAAGACCCACGTGTTTTGCCAGGCGTTTGCCATTATTATTATTGTTGCTGCTGTTGTTTACACTATCAGACAGGTGTTATTAACTGGTTTGTTTTATCCAGACAACGAGTCCTTCCCAAGGACCTGGGGTGGCTGAATTTTATTGTCAATATTGTTGTTATTATTATAAATATTGTCACAAAATATAGGTTGTTCCCAGTAAAGTTGCTTCTTCCTTCTGCCTTTCACTCCCTTGACCTTTCCCATCCCTAGGCAAGATGGATGAGAAGAGGGACAGGGAAGGGTCCAACATAATGTGAGAGAAATGTTGAAATCAAACATGGAATTGAATGATTTCGATTCGATTTTGAAATGTTGAATTCATTCTGATCAGACTGTGACACTTTGCAGGGTGGGGAGAGATGTTAGCCCTCCCGGGAAATTCTCTATTGGGTTAAATTAGAATCAACTCAACCTTTTTCATAGTGCACATGCCTAGTGGATGGATTGTGTGAATGGGAGGTTATTTATTTATTTAATCAAATTTGTATACCACCCCAAACTTTCATCTACGGGCAATAGCATAAAACCAATTAAAAACATATACAAAAAGTTAAAACAATTTAAAAACTTTAAAATATGCCAGAGATTTAAACCCCAAAATATTAGGAAGCTGAGAAAGCTTGGGCGAAAAATGAGTTTTCAGGTGTTTTTTTGAAAATTGCCAGAGATGGGGAGGATCGTATCTCAGCAGGGAGCGCATTCCACAATCTCAGGGCAGCGACCGAGAAGGCCCGTCTCTGTGTAGCTATCAAACGAGTTGGTGGTAATGGGAGACAGACCTCCTCAGATGATCTCAATGGGCAGTGGGGCTCGTAGTGAAGAAGACGCTCTCTTAGATACCCAAGGCCTAAGCCGTTTAGGGCTTTATAAGTTATAACTAGCACTTTGTATTTTGTCCAGAAACCTATTGGAAGCCAGTGTAGCTCCATCAGTAAAGGAGTAACATGATTTCTCCAAGATGACTGAGAGACCAACCTGGCTGCCGCGTTCTGAACCAACTGAAGTTTCCAGACTATGTACAAAGGCAGCCCCACATAGAGCGCATTACAGAAGTCAAGTCTGGAGGTTACAACAAATGTACCACTGTTTTGAGGTCATTGATCTCGATAAACGGGCGCAGCTGGCATATCAGCCAGAGCTGATAGAAAGCACCTCTGGCCACCGCCTCAACCTGAGAAACCAGGGAGAGGTGTGAATCCAGAAGTACTCCCAAACTGCGAACCTGTTCCTTTGCGGGAAGTGTGACCCCATCTAGAACAGGTAGATAAAAATCGTCTCTAGAGTTCTGACCCTGCACAATAAGTACCGCCGTCTTATCTGGATTCAGTTTCAGTTTATTCTCCCTCATCCAGCCCATTACTGCTTCTGGGCAGGCATTTAGGGAGGATATGCCAGCTCCTGAAGAAGTTGACAAGGAGAAGTTCATCTGGGTGTCATCAGCATACTGGTAACATCCAGCTCCAAATTCCCAGTGGTTTCATGTAGATGTTAAAAAGCACTGGAGAAAGTACAGCGCCTTGAGGGACACCATACTTAAGCTCAGATTTTGAAGAGCAACAATCGACACCATCTGGAATCTATCTGAGAGGTAGGAGCGGAACCACTGTAAAACAGTGCCTCCCACCCCCAACACCCTCAGATATTTCAGAAGGATACTATGTTCGATAGTATCGAAAGCCATTGAGAGATCCAAAAGGACCAAAAGAGTCACACTTCCTCTGTCGATTCCTAATTGGAGATCATCCATCAGGCTGACCAAGGCAGTCTCCACCCTGCAGCCCGCCCGAAAACCAGTTTGAAATGGGTCAAGATAATCAGTTTCCTCCAAGACTGCCTGGAGCTGAGAGGCCACCACCCTCTCAATTACCTTGTCCAGCCATCCAGCCATGGGAGATTGGAAACTGGCCAATAATTGCTCAACTCCAAGGGATCTAATGCAGGCTTCTTTAGAAGGGGTCTAATGATTGCCTCCTTAAGACAAGGAGGCATCCTGCCCTCCCTCAGAGAAGCATTTATGATTTCTACCAGGCCTCAACAACCTCCCTGATAAATCGAACAAGCCATGTTGGACAAGGATCAAGAGAACAAATGGTAGGTCTCACCGCTCCAAGCAGCTTGTCCACATCCTCAGGAGTCACAAACTGAAACCGATCCAGTAGATGCATGTAGGGCTGTATTCACATATGTTCAATCACACATCATGATCTACACATGAGGAGTATATTTGCAGAGCTGTCCTTAGAGAGTTTTGGCAGGGTGTGAGGCCTGTGGCAAATCAGCCAGTGCAGGGCCCCCTTCCAGTTAATTCTAATGGGTGTTAAAAGAGCGGGGCCTGGGGCAGTCGCCCTGCTTGCCATGTCCTAAGGACAGCCCTGTGTATGCATGAACTTCAGGCTGCTTTCATTCTCCACAGGAAAATACTGCATCCTGGGATCAGAGGTTTTAAGGAGCCTCCAAGTGAGTGAAGAGGACATAACATCTATTTTTATCAACAATATAACAAATTTGCCATCAGTTCATTCATATCAAACATCAATCTGCTATTTGAATGCATCCTTCAAGTTCCCCTAAAATGGAAACCAAATCGGTTCTTTACTGTTTTCCATTGAATTCTGCTCAGGATTTTAAAGTGGTCTCTTGGCCTTGTTGCTTTTGTGTTCCCAGAGGATTGATTGATTTACTTGGCTGGTTTTCTTTTTATTAAAGTAATGTCCTTCCATTCTTGGAGGATTATTTGCTTTCTTTTATTACTGTGTACAGAAGAGATCTTCCCTCTAGCATCTTTTCAAATAAGTGCATTGTGGTTTACTGTGAGAGTGAAATGGACTTCATGATGCCTAGAGGCTCCATCTTCCAAACCATTATTCATACAAATAGCCCTACTGGTTTCTACCAGATGCAGGCTACGGAGTGATATCACTCAGCAACTGGCAAGCAAACTTGTATTGAACATTTCCACGTCTGCAAAAGACTAAAAGAATTGATCAACATTACCTAACTCAGCACATATCTCACATTTCATTGGACTTCTTTGTTTTGTTTTGTTTTTTTAATCTCCTATAATAATGTTCAGGATGTGAGCACACAGTCTGTCTATCTACTTTTCTCCCCTGGAACGGCTTCACCAGCACAGGCAGAAGGGATAGCATCGGGAAGCTGAGATAAACTGGAAACAACCTACTGTTTGGGGAAATAGTGACCTTTCAGGCTGGTTCTCACAATCTTTTAAATGTAAGGAGGAGTGGAATCTCGGGCTTCCAAAGCCACATGCTCTCCCATTTTGTGGCCTGAGAACTCAGAAAAGATTGCTGCTTGGTCGGCAATGTAACAGCCCAAGCTCCTTCTCTGACATCAGATCTAAGATTACTGATGGGAAGTGTTTGTGGAGCAATAAGAGGTATTGCCTCACCCAAGCACTGTGGCTGCCTGTTGCATTCCTTGGTGCCTTGAAAGTGGAACATTTTGGTGGTAAATAGGAGAGTTGAGATGCAGAGGATAGGAGCTGAGGATCAAAGGAGATGTGTGACCATCCTCTGCAATCTCCTTTGCGATGCTAGTGCAGTAGAAATTCATGCTGCATCAAAAACTCAAGCTGTTTTCTATTCTGTTTCTTTTACTACTTTTAGTAATGTTTCATTCTTCATCCCCCTCCAACCTACAGGAAATGTTGCAGGACCAAGAATCAAAGGGATCTGATTGTCCTGTTATGTCTGCAATGCACAGCACTTGACAAAAAGCTTGCTAGTATTGTCTCCTATTAGTCTGCTGAGGAAGTCTATCAATAAAGCAAGCATATTAAAAATAAATTGAATCTATAGCTAGTTAGTGCATCTGTGTATGCAGAGAAGGGCCATCTTTCCCTAGCAATGAACGCTTTTGCAGCTGAAGAATTGTGGTAATTTATGATGCTGGTTACACATCAGGAGAAGGATAATGATGCAGTTGTCAAGGCTGATCTCAGTAGTTTAAAAGGAAGCATCTGCTCTTAATGCAATGTTGTCTAGCACTCTTTATGTTTTTGGCAGACACTGAGGTTATTGACACAAGCAAAAACTGAATCCTATCCAGGCTTGTGTGTACTTCCAATTTTTGGTTCTGTGGGTGCAAACAACTAGGTTGGAGGAGGAAGAGGTGATAATATGGAGGCAAAGTAGGAGGAAAAGCGACCCAGCTTTTCCTCCTACCTTGTTCCACACAATCACATTTATCCAGGTTTTCCCCTTACCTTGCTTCTACACAACTGAAAATTGGGAGTGCAGACAACTCCCAAACCTGGGTAGAACACAGTTTTTGATTGTGTGAATGACCTCAGTGAATCAGTCACAGAGGGGACAGCAGACTTGTAAACTTTAGCAAAGTGTCCCTTTTCGAGTGAATGACTTCACTATATACACATAAGCATATTGGGTTTTGATGGTTATTGGGTTTGCTACATAGCTTGCAGGTCATTTCTGTGCCAAATTGTCACATATTTCAAGAGCCATCACTTCAGTCCCTTCCTTTCAGAGTCTTTTTTAAAAAAAAGCTTTATCCACTCTTGACCCTTGTTTGATTGCTTCCTTTAAAGGGGTTCTGTCTCTCTGCACACAGCCCTTATTGACACCATTTACACTAAGAATAATTGTAATGACAGTCCACAAGTAATTTTAGATCTCTATAGACAGTAAGAATTGCTCCTTTTAAATGACACAGAATACCTTTTCAGGTTTCAGTGGTATTGCAGATGAAGTCATTATGAGATCAACACAATAATTTCCAACCAAAATACTTGTATAATTGGGACACTCCAAAACAGATGAAAACAATTTGTGCATACCTCCAGCAATTATCCTGTGTGTCAGGATTGTTCGGATTTGCTATAGACATGCATGGAGAACATTTGCTGGTCACGCAAATGGCCTCTGTGTGCCACTGCTGGTAAGAGTTTTCAAGTGTGGCAGTATGGGACGTAAGCACCTACTAATTAAGACTGAAAGGGTCCTCCACCGCCCCACCCCCTGGCAGTGTCTGCACCAGCCGCCACTGATTTGAATGTGTCTGAGGCTTGGGGGATAGCATCATCAGATGGCAACTTTTAGCCCAGATTCCCAACTATTTTGAACACCCTCCAACTATTTATGTGTTGGAAGGGATGTCCAAGAGTCCATGGCCAACTGCATTGCATGGCCAGCACAGCAGCCATTTCTATTTTCCCAGTCATGGATGGTGACTCACGGCAGCAGCAACAGTTGGCCGCACCGGCTGCCAGCCAATCAGAGGCTCTCATATGCATGCAGGGAGCCCTGTTCCTCCCCCAGTGCCAGCAGTTCAGTGGTACGCTTGCTGAGTGTGTCATGCACACCACACATGCTGAGAGCTGCAGCCAACCAGCGAGCGCCAGCCAGTATGTGGCAGCCTGCCCTGGCCACAACCAGAAGTGCTCCCGCCACCCGGTGGATGGTGGTGCTGCAAGTCTGTCGATCGTGGACGATGGTAGAAGGAAGCAAGCAGCACCACCGAGGGAAGCTTCTGAGCCAGGAGGAAGAGTGGCAATTTGGCAGCCGGCCAGCCAGTTTCTCAGCCTGAGCCTGCAGAGCTGAGATCTGGAATCAAATGTGTACACCCTCCCCGCAAAATAAGATTGTCAACACAGAAGCAGCAAACATAGCAGACCAGTATTACCCCATCCTAAAATCGATTCAAGGTTGGTGAACAATACTCCCCCCCCCCCCGCCCTGCAAGTCATATGCAACATTCTCTAAGATTGGGCTGCTGCCTACTGGACTGTGTTTTCCTTGTCACAGCATCATTTTGTGAAGCATTAAAGCGAGCGCCATGCTGTGTGGAGAAAAGGTATAATAAAAATATGATTATCAGAGAACAGTTTGTTATTGGGCAGCTAACAAATAAAGATGATGATGATGATGATGATGATGATAATTAATGATCTGAAAAAACTGAACTATGGGCATTTTGTAAATGAAATCATGTCGTTTCAAACCATAATGGGCATATTTTTGCCAATTAGCATATGCAAATTTTATGCATTTTTTTAATGCAACCTGGAGACTTTTTAGAGACTTTTAGTGAATAACACCAATTATTTCCACTTTTTTTGGTTAAGGATTTTGATTGGTTTCACCATCTGGACCTGGCAACCCTACTTGGGGAGGGGGGAGTGGAGCCACTGTGTTTGTCTGTCTCCTCCTCACTTGCTGACTTAAATTCAAACTGATTGTTTCGTTCTCTCTCTGCATGAGACTCAGGGGCGTAACTATCATAGGGCAAGGGGAGCCAGTTGTCTGGGGGCCCACTGCCTTGGGGGGCCCTCCAGAGGCAAGTCACATGACTGACTCCCGCAGCCGCTCACCCGCCCGGGCTTCCTTCAGTTGTATTCATCCTCCAAAACTGATGGGAGTATTAAGACCTGGAGAAACCAGAACAGCATGTCTTTCTCTAGTACCATTAGATGACTTGCATTGTCCACAATTTACAAAACCTTTTAAAACATAATTTAGGATGAAATTCTATTGTGGCACATATCTGTGTTATATTACTATGCTTTTTGTTACCACTATTCAGCCTCATTTAAGATTTCTTTACTTCAGGAGCTAAGCTTCAGTTGGGGGGGGGCATTTTAAAATCTTGTCTCTGGGCCCAGTTCAACCTTGCTGCGCCCCTGATGAGACTGTTAGCCTGTTTATTGCTTTCTTAGCCTATGTTTAGTTAGTAATAAATATCAAACTCTTATTTCTCAGTTAAAGTTGGCTTCTTGTTCAATTACATATAGAGGATAAGTAATTACTCTGCAACAAAGACAGATACGGTGAAGGCAGGTTTCAATTTATAACAGAAGTTAAAGTTATCAATTTAATCTTTGTCTATCTTTTTGGCCTCACATAGCTGTTGTGTCAGTTTCTCAAGCTGTTGTGATCTCTCCCAATTGTCCCTAAGAGCATAAGAACAGCCCAGCTGGCTCACACCCAAGGCCTATATAGAAGAGCATCCTTTCCCCAAAAATGGCCCACCAGGTGCCTCTGAGAAAGCCACAGGGAAGAGGTGAGGGCATGCCCTCTCTCCTGCTGTTGTTCCCCTGCAACTGGTATTTAGAGGCATCATGCCTTGGAGGCTGGAGGTAGCCTATAACCACCAATTAGTAGCCATTTCTATGGCTGATGCCTCTTGTCTGATGCCACTGAGACATTCATTTATTTTCATAAAGACACAATCATGGCGTCATCACATGTTATGTTTGGTCAGCTATCCCTCACAGCCTGTATTGGACACCCTCCATAAACTAAATCTGGACATGCTTACCCCTGTGGCCAGGATCAGAGCCTATTGCAAATGAGGTCACAAAGTTCATGTCTTAAACAAGAAAGTCTGCTTTTGCCTGGTGCGGTTGATATGATCTTAGCTGGAGATGCTGAGGATATTCACGATGTCCAGATTTTTATTTTTTTATTATTTTAAACAATGTATATCCTGCTTTCCCCTTCCAATCTGGAGGAGTTCAAAGCCCCTAACATAGTACAAGGATCAAAACAGAATAACAACACAATTTAAAAAACAGATTGTGATGTGAATGACATATATCTGATTTTGCAATAAGCTGTCTCAGAATATTATACTGCAGATGTGCAGGTGCTCTTGTGTTCATTGATGTAACAGTGCAAGAAAGCCATCTTTATATGTCTGCACATCCATTTGTATCAGGATTCTGTTTCTGTGTTGTCTTATCAATGTGCAGAAGCGCATTTGCATATCAATAAAACACCACACAAGAAAGAGTTTATGTCTGATTATACCAATATTGCTTTTTTGCACTGTTTTATTATTGCAGACACATACTTTGGTAATGCAGGAAAGCAATAGAAATGAACAGAAGGAACTGAAAGTTATAGTGAACTGCATATGCTCCAGTTCTGAAATTAATCTGAGAAATTCTCCTAAATATAAGAGAATTCGGGAAAAGGAATGCAGGGCAGAATATGCAAGAGGAACAAGCGTGGAGTGGGGTGGGGGGAGGCCTCTCATCAGTACAAATAGTACCTGCTGCTTTCAGTTCTTACAGGAGGTTTATTAAGGCAGCACACCCCTCTGGCTTTCAAAACCTCCCACTAAGAATTCCCCCAAACTCCTCCTTTTGGGTTTTGTGTCCCCAGTCTCTGAGATTCTAGTTCCCTGCTGGCAACTGAAACTCCTGCCACAAGAGAGAATTTCTGTGACACTTTTAATTGCCAGAAGTACTCCTGCTTCTTGCTGTGTGAGGTTTTCATGTGGAAGGGTTAAGCTTTTCATGTTTTCTTTAACCAATATTAAAGGCAAACTCTCTCTCTCTCTCTCCTTAAACTTCTTTTTTAATGCCTATGTGTTGCTCAGTACCAGAGATGTCAAAAGAGCCATGCCATCACTACAAAAATTAGGATTTCATTGTATAAAAGGGAGGGGACAATCTCTTGTATTCAGTCCTTTTCATTTTATCCCACTCCTAATGTTGCTGAAAGCATCACTTCACTAGGGAGGGAAATGAAAATAACCCAGCATTTTTTATCCTTAATCACACCATTTCCAGATAGCCATATGCAAGAGAAAAATGTCTTGTCAGATAAGCCTAAAACTTATTTAAAAGATTACAATCTTTAGCGGTGTAGTGTATGTTAAATGCCAAGCATGTTTGAATAGTTGTTATGAGCAAAAAGTAATATGAAGCTAATGTGATAAGATAAAATAAACCAAAACATTTTTTCACTTTGCATTCAAAGAAATGTGATGTTGCATTTATATGTAGGTGTCAGTAGCATCACAAGGATGAGGGAAAGAGGGTACCTGCCCAAGATGCAAACTGCATAGGAGCACAAATTGTTCAGCAATGTTCACAATGTAGCAACATTTTATCTCTACTAGCTGGGTAAAGAAGCACAAGCTGACATACTTCACAAAAGTATGCCAGCCCACTAACACTGCATGCACTGTGCAAACTGTGCAGATGCATAAAATTGGTTGGTTCATTGGTTGTTCTTTAAAGCATTTGTATGCTTGCATTAGTACTTCCAAGCACTGCATAGGTTCTGTGCATAAGAGTATGCACACCATGTTTTGAGGGGTGTGGGGATGTTTTCTTGTGGTGCCCCAGCTTTAGCTCTGGATTTTCCCTCAGACTTTTATTTTTTAAAAATAAAAATAATAATAATATAATTTTTAATATAAATTTTATAGAGTATTTGCACAAATATACCTTTGTACAAGCTAGCAAATCTACTTCAGTTGCTCAACATTCCACCATCTACAGCCCTTCCTCCAGACACACCCCTCACACCCCAGGACATGCTTCTGCAGTCTTTTTTCCTGTGCCACACCATCTACTTCCAGCCTACTTCCTAGCTAGCTTGATAGGTGGAAAGGCTGGCTTAAAATGTGTGCCAGATGAAAGTGGGAAATGGTGTAAAATGCCTGCCATGTGAAGGTCAGACATGGTGGGCATATGATTGCTGCTGCATTGCCCTCCTAATGCTGTAGAGCAGGGGTTCCCAACCTATGGTACTCCAGATGTTGCTGAACTACAACTCCCATCATCCCCAGCCACAATAAATTATAGCTGATGTGTTGGGAAACCCTGCTGCAGAGAAAACAGTAACCATGCAGATACCAAAACAGCACATAGAGCAGCACAGCCCCAACAACATGCAGCCCCCTTCCAATGTCCTGAATCACACCCAAAGCTAAAAATCTACCAAAGAAACTCTCACCTACACCCCAAGAAAATAGCCCAGCGATGTTACAGTTATAGATGGTGAAATACTGAGCACTGAAGTGAGTTTGCGGGCTTATTCAAAGGTGTACTGGTGCAAATATTCGATTAAAATATATTTTAAAAGAGGGGAACAAACTATACCAACCCCACCCCCCTAGTCCAGCCCCCCAATCAAAAATCCACCTCAAACCCCACCCCCACCCCAATCCACCCTACCCCAATCCAGCCACAGATGTTATGGCTGGTGGGTCTGCAAAAATGTTGATAAAAACTGCACTCTTATTTTAAAAAATTCGATTTCTTTGCATACCTACAGCAATGCTTCAAACCACTGGATAGCATCTGCTGCAATCTGCTGTAGCTAGACATTCAGGCAGCCCAAATCAGCAAAGCAAAAAAAAAAAAACCCCAAAACAAAACATAACAAAAAAGAAAAAAGGCAAAGCAGAATCAACTCCCCCAAACCAAGCATCTACAGTTATAGCGTGCTTTCCCAGACAAATAAAAGTATGCATGATGTGTACCAATACTCCACTAAATTTTTTTTTTTTAAAAAAACAAACAAACACAGGCAAGAGTGGAGCAGAAACCCAGCAAAGTACCTAGGTTACAGGAAGTGAGGTGTGTGCCATGGGAAGAGGAGTCCAGAGATGTGCCCAGGTGAGGAAGCTTCCTACTTCAGCCCCCAAACCACAGCTTGTGGTTAATCTTTCCACACATACTCCTGCAATATTCCACACTGCTGTTTTCAGGACACTTCAAAAGTACTAGTGCTTTTTAAAAGTACTAGTTTTAAAGACCTTCATGCATTGAAGGGCTAATTCTCATGAAAACAGCTGAGAAAGCTGTTAGCCATCTGAACATCTCCCAACTGTGACCATAGTCAAGCTGCTATAAATCACTGTCTGGAAAACTCCTCTGAAGAAAGTGTAATGCCCCAATTTGCTATGTTGTGCAAACATAACTTCTGGCATGCTTCTCCTAAGTATATGTTTATCTTGAATCAAGCTTGGCTATGTTTAGATGCATGTGATTTCCATTTAAATCTATGGGAAGTGTGTTTTTGTGACTTTGCTCAGGACTGCTGCCAATTATAGCTTTCTTAGCTGGCTCATGTTCCCATTCACCTTTCTTTCCTGCAGATGAGTGATATGTATCCGGTGCCTGATGATCCTCATCCCCCATCCCTTCTCAAGACAGAAACATGATTAAGAACACATCAGGTAGATGGAATCCTCTTCATTGCCTAGTCTCTTCTAATCTGGAGGAGTTGATTTATAGAAGAAGAGCTGCCCCTTGGGTTGGAAAGGTTATTCACAATTAATTACCGTCCAATTCAATGAGGGAAAACAGAACCAACAACTTATTGTGAAGTGACTTGACTGCAAGAAGTAACCAGATCATTCCTTGTACCTGTCACAAGGAATAGATGTCATGATGTTCCACATGTTGTACTGTTTTAGGATAGAATTATCCCTTGCTTCCCACTTATCAGGACTAGCTCTAGAATAGAGACTTTTCTTTTTTCATTTTTCCTTTACATTTTTATTGATTTTAACAATATCTTAAACATCTCATTACACACAAAAATTGACTTCCAGCTCACCAATCAGCGCGAATCACTAACTATAGAATTAATCCTTGCTATAATAATTCAAAACATATATGCTATATCTTAACAAACTCAATTTTAGTCTACTCAACAGAATAGAGACTTTTCAACTGTTTCAGCAGAGACAACCAGACCCACCTGGAGACATGTTACTAATCTTATCCAAAGACTTTTGAAATCCCTAGACATTTTCCCTACAGATGTTTCAGAACAACCTCACACAGTACATTTTCTGGTGCATATTTTATTGGACCCCCAGCACCAATGAAGACAGGACATGCTTCATTGGAGTAAAATAGGGCCACTGTATTAATGTACAGTGGAATAAGACTTGCAACAAGGTACCTAACTAACCAGAGTGTGGGTACTCCTCCCATGTGGGACCATCTCCTAGGGAGGGCCGTCCCACACCAGGTCAAAGGGCCAGGTACTGATTCAGTCAGGCGCCAGGTCTTGACTTCCTTTCACAATGAGGCTTTCCCCCACTGAGCGGGGGGGGGGCAACCCGGCCCATCCCCAACTCAAGCTGCCAAACTCTGAGTTGGTGAGTCGAGCCACCCCCTGAGTGGGGGCCATTCCCAGCCCCTTGGGCCACAAAAACCCTGAAGGGTTGTTCCTTGGCCCCCCTCACCCCAAATGGCCCTCCAGCCGAATACCATTAATCAATCTACCTACCCAACACCCGCACTCTCCTGCCAAGTGACTTGTTACCTTCAGTGCCTACCTATGACCCAAACCCCAAGGACTCAGTGAGAAGTTGGAGGGAAAAGGCCGCACCTAGTGCCAATCCAGTGCAACCCAAAAAATTCTTACTTGGCCCCACAGGCAGCCGGATATCTCCCACTGAGTACATGGTGGGTGGATGGGTGCCAAGCTGCAGAGCAACTGAACAGAATGGAAGCGGCCGGGACCCAATCGGCCTGCCTCCTTCCCTCATTGGCTGACACAAACCATGTGGAGGGGGAGGCAAGATGGTGGCCTGTGCCTGCCTCATATGTTGGAGGCACAACCCTGCCCTCCCCCATCGTGCTGGCGTGGCGGTGGGGACCGGCATTTTATTTAAAAGATTGTATATGCTGTCATATTCTGCACATGATGAATTCATGATGTCTTACAACATAATTTTAATTCCTGAGATGTTTTACATGTACACCTACAAATGGAAACTGTGAATGTGACAGGTTTGCAAACATACACATCATATAGGTGTGATCATTAGGGAGACGTGTGTTACTGCAGGTTCCCACTGAGGGTACAAATGTACTTTTTGTAATATGTGAAATGGCCCCCAAATTAGTAAAATACAAGTAGTATGAGCAAGTGAGCTATAGTACACACTGTCATCACTAGCCAATATCCTAGTCCCAAATATGTCAACTGTTCATATTTCAGTTCAGGCAACCCTTTCCCTTCTTTAGGAACTCTTCTATTCCGACTGTCCCCATAGACTCAGCCAGATGCAGGAAGTAGCACCTGACTGGCATGTGCACAAATATAGGTGCTGCTTCTCATCAGCAGCAGTGTATGAGTGTGATATTCCACTTTTCAGACACTTCATTCCTGTGGATCTCCTATGGGAAGTGGCATCTGTTTGGGGTTTGGTTTGTTTGTTTGTTTGTTTGTTTGTTTGTTTGTTTGTTTGGAATATCAGTTCAGATGTGTTCCATGGGGAGGAGTGTCAAATGTGTACCAGAAAGGTGGGAAAGAAATGTTATACAGGCTCAGGTCGTGTTTTTGTTGCCAGCGGGTATCACTTCAGACAACAGGGATTAGGGATGTTCACGATTTGTGATTCAGTTAGTGATTTGAGGCCCAGTCTTGGCACCTTTAAAAGGAAGGAGAACAAGTCTGTAGCTGCTCCTCCACCACTTGCTGCGGCTTCCTACTGCTGCAATGCACCCTCCAGCTGCCCTCACAGGCCAGTGGTGCTCCTCCCAGCTGCCTTCGCATGGTATGCACATGGCCTCCGTGCATGTGTGGTGGACAGACCTGCTCTCCTCCTGTTTAAAGATGCCCAGGCTGTGCTTCAAATTAGTGATCGAATCACAATTTGTGCACATGGAATACATGAAGGTGGTATGAAATGACTGGTCGTCACATAGCCCTCTCTTAATTGTCAATCTTAATTGTCAATGCCCTTTTCATTGGCCTGCTTTGATGTTATTATTACTCTGAATATAAATTGACTTGTATCAACCCACAAATGTAATAACTTCTATTCATACAAGAAGGGAGAGGGAATTTTCTGTCGCCCCTGTTCCCCTTGTTGGGAGATTTTCTGGAACAGGATACACAGAACAGTGTGTGATTGCCAAAAATCCACCCCCAAAACACACACACACACACATACACACACACATGCACACACAGAGACCATCATCCTTACTTTATAACCCCCTCCCACAGGCAGCAGAGAGCCTGCCATCACCACCTACTTGCTCCTCTAGGATGCACTTCTCCCTTTCCTTTTCTTTCCCCATAGTCAGTGTACCTCTATTTATTTTCCCCGTCACTGAATGGGTTTTGTTCTTTTGTACATCCCGTCGTTTAGTCCCCTGGTGGTCAGAGGATTGTAAATTGGCTGTCCAAGCACGGAATCGTGCATTTAGGAAAGCTAAATGTACTATGTCTGGGGCTGATCTGCTTGTCTACAAGCGCTTGAGGGCAAAGGTGAAGTTGGTTGTTTGGTCGGCGAAGAGGAAGAGCTGGAGGTCCTATTGTGACAGGTTGTCAGTAGATGTTCCTGTTGGGAACGTCTTTAGGCAGATTCGGAAGATGAATGGGGTTTATCCAAAGATGAGAGGTGTCCCTGCTTTGGTGTTGGCAGATGGTTCTGTTTCTGTTTCGGATGTGGAAAAGGCTGAAACGCTTGCTGATTTGTTTCAACAAGGTGGTAGCTCGGTAAATAGGCCGGCTTCCTTTGAGCGACGTCAGGCTGCCTTCTTGGAAAGCAAAAGGACAGTTTTCGGCGTGTCTGCTCCTTATTTGGAATGTGAGCTTGATGCGTTCTTTTCTCATTGGGAGCTTCGTAGGGCTATATGTCTAGGGAGGCGGTCCGCTCCCGGTGAGGATGGCATCAGTTATGAAATCCTTCGACACTTGCCTGAGGACTCAGTTCAGCTTTTGTTACAGTTATATAACCTGATTTGGGAGGCGGGTGTTGTTCCACTATCCTGGAAAGATGCCATCGTGGTTCCTGTGAGCAAACCGGGCAAGAATTTGTCGGAACCAACGTCCTATCGCCCCATAGCTTTGCTTTCTTGTTTTTGTAAACTCATGGAATGGATGATTAATGATCGCCTGATGTCGTATCTTGAGAAGAATAAGTTGCTTACAGACTTTCAGAGCGGCTTTCGGAGGGGTCGTGGCACTTTAGACCAGGTGATCCGATTGGAAACTGATGTACATAAGACCTTTCATTTGAAGGGGTTTTTGGTTGTGGCATTTCTGGACCTTGAGAAAGCATACTATATGGTTTGGAGGGAGGGCTTGCTGTACAAGATGCATTGTTGTGGTGTAAAAGGAAGGCTCTTTCGGTGGCTATTGTCCTTTTTTGAGGGCAGACGTATTAAAGTCCAAGTCCGGGACTCGGTTTCTGAGCCCCGTGAAATTCAAAATGGGATCCCCCAAGGCAGCGTTTTGAGCCCTACTCTGTTTAATGTGATGGTGAATGACCTGCCTTTGGTTTTGCCACAAGGCGTGGCCTGCAGTATATATGCAGATGATTGTGCGATCTGGTATAGGAGTAAAAATTTGGGTAGCGCTGTGGAAAAAATAAATAAGGCTCTCCTTGCTTTGGAGGCTTGGGGGAACAAGTGGGGCTTCATGTTTTCACCTTCGAAGTCGAAGGGGATGATTTTTACACGTCGTTCAGTATCGGTGGCTCCCAGCTTGTTTTTGTACGGCTCTCGTATTGAACTTGTTGCTGAATTTCGGTTTTGGGGAGTAGTTTTTGACTCCAAGCTGACGTGAATCCCCCGTGTTCGTTCCCTTGAAGATCATTGTAGGCCGCGTCTCAATTTACTGCAAAGTATTTCTGGTAACTCTTGGGGTGCGGACCGGGGGTCTCTTCTGTTGGTGTATCGTGCCATGGTTCACTCGGTGATGGACTATGGATGTCAGGCCTTCTCATCTGCTTCCAAATCTACTTTGCACAGGTTGGATGTAATTCAGTCTACGGCCCTCCGGACTGTTTGTGGGGCTTTCCCTACTACTCCTTGTAGTGTTCTCCGGGGGGTGATTGGCGAGATGCCTAGGGCATTGCGTCGGGAATACCTGGATATTCTGCTATGGCACCGGCTCTGGGATTTTTCATTTGGGAATTGGGGCTCCATGTATGAACAATGCTGGGAGTTTAGCGATCCTGGAAAGTTTGATGGAGGTCGCTGCCCTCATGCAGTAAGATTGTTCAGATGGTTTAAGTTGGATCTCACTGAGGGGCTACGGCAGGTGCGGAATGTGCCTTTGATCTATCCAATTTGGCTGTATAGTCCCCCTGAGGTTCTGCTGGATGGTTCGGGGGGAGGCCCTTTTAGGGAGTCCGACGCTGTGTTAAAATCTCTGGCTTTGGAACAGTTATCAGCGGATTCTGGTTTTTGCAGGATCTATACAGACGGTTCCAGGACCGTCCAGGGAGATAGGGTGTCTGCGGCGTTTGTTGTTCCCAGTTCGGGCGTGAGAAGGGGATATAGGTTGACTGGGGGTGTCATTGCAGAATCCCATTTAATGGTATGGAGGTTAGATCTTGGGTATGGTCGGAATTGCGGAAGGTTTGGCAGGCGGATTGGGATGTGGACTCCACGGGTCGAAGGGTTTATGCTTTCTGCCCGAAGTTGGGTGATTTCAGCTTGTTCGGTGTTTTGGGTAGGTCCCAGCAAGTCTCTTTGTACAGGGTGCTGTCGGGTCACTGCTCGACTAGGGATAGGTTGCTCCTTCTTAGAAAATCGGGGGATGATTTGTGCCAGTTCTGTGGAGTTTCTGAAACTGTGGACCATCTTTTGTGGGATTGTATCCGTTTCAGTGACGATTGTGTTGGTTTTCTTCTCTCTCTTCAATCCACTGGTTTTAGCGGTAGGTCTATTCGGAAGTTGTTTCTGGATCAACGAGGTTGGAAACTGGCAATCTCGCTTTTATGGAGTTTCCTCAAGTCGTCTCATTTATTTGAACGTTTGTAGATCTATATTAGTTTAAACGCTTGAGCTCTTTATCAGTCTTCCAGTAGGTGGCATTAGTGGGACCACACGGTCCTGGTACGCCATTACCATCCACAGGAAGAAGAAGAAGAAGAAGGAGGAGGAGGAGGAGGAGGAGGAGGAGGAGGAGGAGGAGGAGGAGGAGGAGGAGGAGGAGGAGGTTTTGTTCTGGGTGGCAGGATCAAGGCAGTATGTGCACATATGCATTCAGAATGGGCCTTCCTGATTCAACCTGAGCAGGATCGAAATTAACTGAGCGGACATCAAAAAACTTGTCTATGCGCACACATGCACATACCGTAGAGGGAGCACTGCCCACAGCCCACACCACTGATGCTGCTGCAACCAACCCACTCCCCAATTGTTTCTTCCAGAAGAAGAAGGAGGAGATCATGTGGAAGCCAGTTGGTTGCATCAGCTGTAGTGGTGGTGTGTGAGGCATGAAGAAAGAAAGGGGGAAGGAAAGGTGCATTGTCTTGTCATGGTCAGATGTGATTGCTGCAACAAGTGACCATGTTTGGCCCTGCATGACAGAGAGAGATAGAAATCTTTGCAATGTGCCAGATGTTTTGTTCTTTGGGGCTTTGATTCAAGAGTTCTGAAAATGCTTCATAGGAACATAGGAAGCTGTCATATACTGAGTCAGACCATAAGTCCGTCTTAGTCAGTATTGTCTACACAGACTGGCAGTGGCTTCTCCAAGGTTGCAGGCAGGAATCTCTCTCAGCCCTATCTTGGAGATGCCAAGGAGGAAACTTGGAACCTCGATGCTCTTCCCAGAGCGGCTCCATCCCCTAAGGGGAATATCTTACAGTCCTCACACATCAAGTCTCCCATTCATATGCAACCAGGGTGGACTCTGATTAGCGAAGAGGACAAGTCATGCTTGCTACCACCAGACCAGCTCTCCTCTCTTTTCTGCATCTCCAGTGCACCTCCACACCTCCATTTATATTTTTCCTCAACCCCTTCACCCTGCCCACTGAAATGAGCATTGGTGAAAAAAGAACCATGTCCAGTGAAGCAGAGGAGAGATGGGAGGAAAGGTGGCTTTGGGGAAAGCAGATTGTTTTGGAACGGCCAACAAAGCAGGAGAGAGTGAAGGGCCACGGCAGCTTCCTTCCTTCTGTCTCCAGGTGAATGCTTCCTTTCAGGTTGCAGTGAAGTGTCTGAGGCAGCAGCAGTGGATGCTCCCAGTTTGTCCTGCACAGTTGGATGTTTTTGATCAGATGAACGAAGTGGGCTGCATAATTCCTCCCTCCCTCCCCCTAATTAGGGTTGTCAACTGTCACTGAAGCTGTTCTTAGAGGTTCCCCACTCCCAATATTTTCCTCACTATGTTTCACAATTGATTGATTGATTATGTGCTGTCAAGTCAGTGTCAACTCTTTTTATTTATTTATTTATTTATTTATTTATTTAACATATTTTTATACCACTCAAAACTTACATCTCTGGGCTGTAAGTTACGTCTCTTAGCAACCACATAGATAGTTTCTCTTATGTCTCTTAGCGACCATATAGATAGATTCTCTCCAGGATGATCATTTAAGTTCTCTCAGTGGTGCATTCATTGCTGTCATAATCGAGTCCCCACACCTTGCTGCTGATCATCCTCTTCTTCTCTTTCCTTCAACTTTCCCCAGCATTATAGATTTCTCAAGGAGCTGGGTCTTCGCATAATGTGTCCGAAGTATGATAGTTTGAACCTGGTCATTTGTGCCTCAAGTGAAAATTCTGGATTGAATTGTTCTATGATCCTTTTTTTTATTTTTATTTTTTTGGCTATCTATGGTATCCTCAAAAGTCTTCTCCAGCACCAACATTCAAAAGCATCAATTTCACAATTTCACATTAACATCTCCAGAAGTCCTTTTCAATCGTTCTTGGAGACTGATGCCAATTCCTGCATGTTTAACTGGGAGGAGGAGAAATAAACACCGGGTGGCCAGGCAGCACAGAAGAACTGTAAATTGGAAAAAATAGCAAAGGACTCTTTCCAAGCAGCAGTGCTTGCCAGTAGCTTTGGGCGGGGGCCCAATCCACACACAATGTAATAGGCCCAGAAAATCCTTTGGCACTGCTGATACAACCCTTAAAATCCATTCATGCCCAAAATAAACATGTCTGGGCAAAGGATAGTCTAGAACTGCACTTAGAATTGCTAGCTTTCTATGTGCAAGTATCCTCTTATCCTTTATACATGCACTCCCCACATCTGCAGTCCACTTACAGATGTTAAGTACTAATTGCAGCACTCATAGTTTCCTGTTAGCAATGAAAGGAAAATTTATCTACTGGATTCCCTGAAGAGAAAAATGCCTTAATTTTATCTTCAAAACTTTGGAACAAAAAAGATTTGGGCTACATATAGAGATGTCTCCTGTATAATTAAATAGTAGTCACTGCTGGATTGAAGTGTACCATCTATAGCTGTAGCGGGTTAAAAATACCACACTTTAGGCTTACCCGCTCATAAGGAATTATTATGCCTTTGAATATACATACCTGCAACTATAAATTACTTGACATAATGATACACCTACAGACTATGTTAATAAATAGATATCCACTAAGAAAATGGCACAAGTTCATTGCTTACATGATTGCGTGGCTTATGAGTCAAACTGGCAGGAGCAAAAAATAATTTACAATAAGTTTCTGTCAACTTTTCTGTACACTTTTGGAACTCTGCGTTGGTGATATGGTTGTCAAATTGCTGGTATTTTACTACTCTGACCAACAATACTGTTTTATAGAAGTGACCCAGCACTGGGATCTGAAAAGCTCTATGTCAGCTCCCGACCTAGTTTTTAAGGATTGGATCCCCAAAATTGGGGTATGTGGGGGGGAAACAGCAACCCTTCAGGAAGCTCCCAATGGGCCATTAGGTGCTTTCTGGGTGGTTTCTTTTGCCCCCACCACTCAATTTCAGGGGGTGAGTCCATAAATACCAGCCCTGAGCCAGCTTGGAGAAAAAGTGTCTCCAAGCAATGGGGCTGATTTCCCTCTCCCAATTTTACTATCAGAAGTGGAAGGATTTATGATAGAATAGCAGGGATTTTTGTTGGAATTCTGACTATTGGGGCTCTCTGCTGTCCTATAATAAATATTTCCAAAAATGCACAATAGTGGTCATATCTATCTGATTTCCCTGTCAGACCAATATGATTGCACAACCCTATCAGATGGCTCTCAAGCCTTGAAGTTTGCCTTGAAAAGTAAGCAAAACCGAGACTGTGAACCTCCCAAAGAAATTTTGCTACGCTTATACAAATTCAATGTCAGATTCAATTTTTCTAAGAACAATTCTCCAACTTTGTCTTGAAATTTCACTTTAGATAAGATTTGACCCTTTACATCTCATATTTTATCATACTTGCTCAGTATATGGAGTGTTTCTGCACCAGCCTAGACCTTTCAACTGGGCATCCTATGTTGGCGAGAGGTAAATGACACCATGATGGAGCCTAGCAATCTGTATTAATGTTTTCTGTGGGTCTCAAGTAGGGGTTTGTAGATAGCTCCTCAGAATTGTTGCCAGTCTCATTGAAACCCTTTAAAAATGTTCTTGACATTCTTTTGATATTGTACCTGAACAAGAACCTCCAAATTCACCTCCAAATTTTGTAATCAAAATACTCAAACAATTTCTTAAAATATTTATGTATTTATTTAAGAGCATTAGCATGACCTTGTTCCAGAAACTTGTTATGAACAGGATTTAAACTCTATTTTCCAGCATTAGGTTTCTTGACTGTGTTATTTGAGGAGACTATGTGGGCTTCCTCCTTTAGCAGTGTCAAGCTATACTACCTGTTTTGTGGGATTTTTAAAAAACCCCACAAGAATTCAAGCCTTAACCTGCTCCTTATCTTCTTATGAAATTATCTCAGTAAGATAAATCCATTGCACTAAGGCGGGTATGACATTTCTGTGTAAGCATGTGAACACTTTTCATTTTCTCCTTTGTCTCTGTCTTATGTAGGGCAAAGGTCATGCTTATGAGTCCAGGAAAGTGCTCATTTTTAGTTCTGTAGTTAGAAACTAGGGTACGAGCTGGCCAAGAACCTTTGTGGTTTTCACCCAGTCACATTGTGTTTAAGCTTCATTTTAATCAAATAGTCTCCCTCTCATTATTATAGAATAAATAAATAAATACATAAATAATTCATACACCCATTATAGAGATAGGCCGCAAGCCAACCTTTCAGCCTGCCATAGACACAGTGGCCACATTTGCACGTAACTTGGAGCTGGAGTTTTAGGGGGCAGATGTTATCTCACCATGTTGTCTGAATGCATGTAACTCTGGTTCTGCAAAGTGACCCACCTAAAGTTTGGGTTTTCAAACTGCAGTTTGAACCCTTTGGTTGTTGTGAGTTAGCTTGCCCCAAGCCAAGGTTCCAGGCAGCCGTCATGTCATCCGAATTTGGAAATGCAGGCCGTGTTCAGTGTGACCAGAGTTGAGCAAGGAAGCTCCTCCCTCTCTCCAGCCATGATTGGTTGTGCAGCTGGCCTTCATGTCAGAAGGAAACCCTCACAGCCAGTTCTTCCTCCTCTCTGCAGTCTCACTGACTGACTGCTCTCTGTGGTATCTGAATTTGGACAGGAGAGCAGGAGGAGTAAGGAGGGGTTCTGCATTATTTGCAAATGCAGCCAGTAGCTTATATTAATATGACCATACTTAACCAAGGTTTAATGATGTAGGACCCTGAAAGGGCCAGGGAGATGGAAAGTAATAGGTTCATTCCATTTTTTCTGCCTCTCAGAAGCACCTTCAAATAATTAGACTATTTTTAGGAATGCTTTCGATTTGCCAGTGGCCTTGCTTTATAGGACACTTGCACACCTTGTGACCCACAAAGTTTAACACAATTCACCAACCATATCTGCTACTCCTGACGTTGCCTGCCAGGAGATTGACGACCCTTCTTTTTACATTCTCAGGCAGGCAGCAAAAAGTTGAAAAGGGTTGAAATGAATACTTCTAGAAGACTGCCAGAAGTGGCTGATGGGCAATATTTAGCTGAGTGTGCAGATTCAGTCCAAGCCCTACTGGCACCTAAGGTGGCGTGGTGAGCTATCATCCTAACCCACACCTGAGCATGTAAAATATACCTTACACCATTTTCTTCCACTCCCAATCTCTTCACTCCACAACAACCCCTGCCCAAATCTCTTCATCTCCACCTGTGGCTCACTCATTTCTTGCTGATAATCCTGCTAGGTCCCCATCCCTGCAACAATCCTTACTGACAGTTTCTCCCCTGGTCATCTCCCACCCACGCACAACTTGACACACCCCAAATTGCAGTAGACTAACAGGTAAGAGAAAGTCCACATGAAATTTCTCAGGTGAGTTTCACTCAACTCCAGATAGAGCACATACACATAAAATTACAAGAAAACACACACTCACAAAGTACCACACTAACAATTCTGTCTTTGGTGCCTCAAAGCAAAAGACACAATCAATTTCCTTTGGGAAAATAGAACAAAACAAACATATTTTAGAGTCGCCTAATAACTGGCAATTGCAGACAAGGTGTGCCTGTTGCTGAGTCTAGGGATGGTAAATTAAATTTCCTCCCTTGCATTCTGTGATAGGTATTTTTAACAGCAATTCTGCACAGCAAAGACAATGACTTGATCAATAATTATTATGTCACTTTCTCATAAGAAACAAAACCCTCAATGTAATTTAGGCACCATGTAATTACCACTTGAAAGAATGAAGCTGCTGCAGCAACAAGCATATGCCAATAATTGAGTCTTTACCAGAGTATTATTAGAAGTTACTCGATGCTTGGGTGGTAGATGTAGGTGTCCTTAAAGACACCTTTGGAAAACAAAATACTGGAATAAGGATGTTCATAGATGCTGCTTACACTTCTCTACCTCAGGGGTTCTCAAACTTTGCTCAGCAGATGTTGTTGGACTACAACTCTCATCATCCCCAGCCACAATAACCAGTAGCCAGGGATGATGGGAGTTGTAAGCCAACAACATCTGCAGACCCAAGTTGTAGAACCCCTGTTTCATCTCATGGCTCTATATAAAGATGCTGAGCAACCTATTGTTGATTGTAGACTCCAGCTTGTGAAGTGAAATATGAGTTTGCAGCCAACTTGCAAGTCAAAAGTGCTAAACTGACCAGCTTGCAGCTAGTGCTGCCAAGTCAGGGTGAGGAAGATGGGAGAGGAGAAAGAGTCACACCCAACCTCCTCTGTCATATACAGTATTCATGATTAAATTTTGTTGGGATTAGATTTTTCTACCTTATATAAGTGCTTCTGAATAATTATCACATGTGGACTGAAATATACACATGTTCCCTGCCTTCCCTGAATAGTTCTCCTGCATGCAGGCCTAATCTGCTGCATTCAGTGACATGTGTTCCTCTGTAAATTTGCACAAGACTGTGTTTTATAGCTGCTTCCCTCATAAATACAAAGGTTGCATTTGCACGTAACAAGGAACCAGAGTTAAAAGGGCAAGAGGTTGTCCTGCTGTTACATCTGAATGCGTGCAACTTTGGTTCTGCAATGCTAGCTACCTGAGGTTTCCTCCCTGAAATTCCAAGTTGAACCTTCAGGTTGTAGTGAATGTTGTCACCCCGACCCGAGGTTCAACACAGCTTGTGTTGCATCCAAATTTGGAACCATGGGCTGTGTCCCCTTCAACCAGAGTTGAGGGAGGAAGCTCCTCCCTGTCTCTGGCTATGATTGGCTGTGCAGGCTGTCCTTCATCCAAGAAGGAAGCCCGCACAGCCAGTTTCCTCGCCTCTCTGAAGTCTTGCTGACTGCAGAAAGAGTGCTCTCTCTTATGTCTGAATTCGGACAGGAGAGCGGGCTGTGGATGGAGAGTGAAACCATGGGTCCATTGGACCCGCAGTTCCGCATTATGTGTGAATGCAGA
Source organism: Hemicordylus capensis (assembly GCF_027244095.1). Lineage (NCBI taxonomy): Eukaryota > Metazoa > Chordata > Lepidosauria > Squamata > Cordylidae > Hemicordylus > Hemicordylus capensis. The sequence continues at coordinate 192,202,394 of NC_069660.1, forward strand.
CAAAGTAATATTATGTAGATTTAACTAAAGGTTTATTTGTATTTATCCTTCTCCTTTCCCTTCTTTTCTCCTTCCAACTCCATGCCCCCCCCACCACAGGATCCCCACTGGGACAAATATCTCAACAATAAATCATAAAAGATTACTAGACAGAATCAAAAAGAAAAGATATGTTGCTGTTATCTTTGATATAAATTATTCAGATTTACTACATTGAGAATTATTACTATATTGAGCAACTAAGCCAAAGTACAAAGGGACAAATGTTCCTGGACCATGAGGGTGGATCTGGGGGCCACAAGAACATCCCTTGACACCCATGGCACCCTCTTGTATCTGTACCCCAACACCCAGCTGGTGAACAAAGTGCTTGCCAGCTGTGAGAGGGAGCCAGTAGGTGCTTCTGGGCCCAATGCCAGCCATGCCCCCATATCTGTCTGATGCATGTCAGTGCAAGAGGCGTTTCTGGCATTGGGTCCAGATACACCACCAGTCAGTGTCTTCTAGCCAGCAAGTTGAGCACTTTGTTTGCCAGTTGGGTACTCTTTTCTCTCCCTTGCTAAGAGGCCCAACATCAATGGTGCAGGGGATGTGGCCAGCGCAGGGGCCACACAAAGCCTGGTGATGTGAGGGTCCTCTGCTAGCCTTCCTATGCCCCTGGTGTCAAGTGCACATACATTACTTCATATTGCAGGGAGGATGCAGAGACTTGCCTAATGCCATTTCAAAGGTTCGTAACTGAGATGAAATTTGAACCACGAACATCACAGCTCACACTCTTAGCTGCTATACAATACCTGGTTTCAAACAAATAAACACATTTTGCCATGGGCTATGGATTCTCTTTAGAATTCTGAGAACATTTATTTTTCTTTTCATAAACAGATTTATGGCCTAGTAATATTAGTAGAAAAAAATGCAAGGGATATACATTAGAAATGTTCACTCATTGGAAGAGAAAAAAGAATGCCAAATTCATTGTGTTTACAAATCACATTATTCTAAGGAAACGTCTCACAATGTTAATGTTTATGGGGTACCAGGGTTATTTGTTAAGCTAACTAAGCTAAAAAACCTCAGCTGATTATAAAGTTAAGAAGCAACATGCAGATTATGGTGATTTACCATCTGCTGCTGGTAATTTCCAACATCTGGTAGCAGTCAGATGTTACACTGCCTACTAAAATCAAGCCTGTGTCTTTGGCTTTCATGACGGTTGGCCTCACCATAAGCTAAAATGATTTTTAAAAATTGTCTAGGAAAGGACTTGCTGGTCAACATCCTACATCCACAGCACAACATTTTAGAGGAGCAAGCAGCAGAAGCAGCCGCATGCACAGAAGTCTCTCTGTAACTATAGTGCCACAGTGGACCGGAAAGGGCTTGGAGGACGGGCAGGTAGGATCTGCCTGCCTCCTCTTAAGAGAACCCCGTGCCCCATGCTGAAACATTTTGGCGTCAGGGAGCCAAAGTGTTTCGGTGCCTCTCCAAAGAGGCACCAGAATGCTTTGGGCTCATCCCTAATAACCAGCACTTTGTATTTTGCCCAGAAACATATTGGCAGCCCGTGCAACTTTTCAAAACAGGCATAATATGGTCTCTCTGGATTGCCCCAAAGACCAACTTGGTTGCTGCATTTTGAACTAAACGAACTTTCCGAACTACGTACAAAGGCAGCCCCACGTAGACCACATTGCAATAGTCAAGCCTGGAGGTTACCAGCTGATGCACCACTGTTTTGAGGTTGTCCTCTTCAATAGTAGTACTGTGATCAGACAATGAGGGCCAACGAACAGCGGAGGAAAGGACTGAATGTTAACACATTGATTTGGCTACAGGCGCCTAGTCATTCTGTAGCACAATGCAAGCAATTATTTTGCTTGATCCATCAAATTGCCTTGCAGTTGTTCACAAAGCAGGTTTCCTAATGGTCACATAGAAGGTATGCCTTTTACCACATTCATTCACAGCATCTCTCTCATGGTGTGATAAGGCACATAGTGAAACCAGCAGGACATTCAAAAACCAAAATGTGATATTGTCCAGTTTTGGAGGGTTGTTTTTTTAAAAAAACTGAATCTCTGATTGCTATGTCAGTTCTGCAGGCATTTGTGCTCATTTTTTTTGAGCTGCCATTAAAGCCTGGGTTAAGGCTGTAATAAGCCATCTGCACCTTCTGGTCCTCCTGGAAATAATCTAATGGTAATGTGCTTTATTTTACACTGCTAGTGGAACTATATTTGATATCAAAGCAACCATCATAGAAATAGAATTTTCAATTGTAGGGCAATGCTTCAAAGTGTTGTAAATTATGGAAGGTGACAAAGAGTGATAAATACATCTTAGGGTGTATCCAGACAATAATTTATCATATTTTAGTTCCGTTCAGTTTTTTCCTTACTCTCCTACAATACATCTTCATATATATCCTGAGCACAGGTATGTCCTCGTCCCTGAATTGTGGATTCAGTCATCTTAATTCTTTTAAAATGATGTTCTTAAAATGTGGTGATCAGGGGCGTAGCAAGGTTGGAGTGGGCCCAGAGACAAGATTTTAAAATGCCCCCCCCCCAAAGTCCAGGGCCTCCGCACACCCCAGGCCCCCAAGGATTTAAGTCTGATATTCCAAAATAAGTATGCTGCCTGCAAATACATTTCACTGAACACACACACACACGTCACAATATATAGTGATATACATTGAGTACTATACATTTGTATTACTTTTAATGCCTAGAACACACTAGAAAGATGAATGATTAAAATGGGCCCCTCGCTGCAGATTAGCAAAGGAGACTTTCAACCATGCAGGGTGAACCTATGTTTGTTTTCTCAGAATTCTGAACAAATTCAGTCAAGTTTGATTGCAGGAGGTTTTTCACAGGAGGCTTTTAAAGCCCTTTAAGACACATCTCCTCTGGAATGGAGGTGCTGCATTCACATGTTGGCCAGATTTACCCTGAAGTCCCTGCAAGTTATTGGGGAGCAGTTCACACACAAGAAAAATAAAATAAAAGCACCACACATGCTTCACAGTTCTCACTCAGACCTTCTGGGTTGCAAAACAACTTGAACATAAGTGCATTTATAAATGAATGAATGAATAAATAAAATTAATAAAATACTGTTCCAGAAGTTTTTGCAATTTTCTGCCATGAAACAAGCCACTTATAGGACTTTTTAGATAGTTTTTTTTAAGTCAGCAAATTTCCCAAGCTGTTTCAAAATAAATATTCAGAGACTTCTCGGTCCCTCCCCCCCCCCCATATCCAAGCCCTATGGCAAGCAGATCCCTATATAATGGGGCGGGGGGCGGGAAAGGTAACCACAAAAAGGAGTTCACACTCTACCTGGCAAATGCTGGTCTGGGTTAAGCAGGGCAGCAAGGGGTCTTCTGCTGCAGAGAACACTCTGGCTGCCTCCTCCTTCCTGGCTTGCTTGGGCCCTAATCGAGTTCAGGCTTCACTGCGGCCTACACGGAAGCCTCCGTGGAAGCCCCGCCCACCCGCCGATCAGCTGAGAGGCGGGAGAAAAGGAGCTCTTTGCAGCTTGTCTGCTGCTTCCATTGCGGGCCAGCAGAACAAGCAGGAGATACGGCGAAGAGGGCAAGTGGCTGAGAGGCTATGGGGCTGGGCAGGGGACAATGGGGAGTCACATGAGGTGCCTCTGGGGTGCCCCTCCAGGCAGTGGGGCCCCCAGACAACTGTCTCCCCTTGCCCTATCATTGTTACGCACCTGGTGGTGATGGCACCACTCTTCTAGATTGCTGTCCACCAGATCCAATCCCTTCCTCCAATTCTTTATGTTGTGAGGATAACAGCAGATACTGAAGTCCAAGGCAAACTGTGTAGTTCACAAGACCCTTTAATACATGGTGAAGTCAACACAGATTTAGCTTTCATTGGAGTTTATTTTGTGATTTTAAAATATTCAGGATCAATCCAGTGTTCTGCATCTATTGAGGCACAGAGTCAGTTTGGATTATACTTTGTCTGACCATCCGATCCCACATGATAAACACATGGGTATAATATGAGAGAAGACACTCCCCACCTCGAGTGCACTGTTCCTTAATCTCATGGAGTTGTACATGTGGTCTAAATACTCCTTTAAAGTATTTAGACCTCTACACAAGGGCCTCCCATGCAAATAACAAATGGTGCGCTGTGGGAGGGAATATGTGCAAACTCATGATACACCCACAGGGAAGGCCAGTTGAACAAAACATTTTCCAAACAGGCTCTCTGTGTAAATATGGATACTCTGGTCTATGATCGTAATAAAGATTGGATTGGATTGTAAATATGGAAGTGGCTAGATATGCAGATATTTTATATTTAATTTAAAATATCTCTAACCCAACTTTCCTTTTGTGAAAATCAATATACAACATAATTTTTTTTAAAAAAAATCTCAATAAAAATACAATTGAAATGTGTACTATAATTACAAAAGCAGCCAAAGAAGAATGAGTAGCATTGCCAACTAACTCCTGCTCATCAGGGAATCCTTTCAGATTTTCTTGGTTGGGGAGAGTAACTCATAGCAATGTCCAAAGCTTAGAATGATGTCTATGGGATTCCTCAGTCCGCCGCCCCCCATTCAGGAACTGGATGTTATAGATTCCATGTAGCTTTCCTATTATTATTATTATTATTATTATTATTATTATTATTATTATTATTTCTTGTTTACACAGTCAGACAGGTGTTATTGACTGGTTTGTTTTATCCAGACATCGAGTCCTTCCCAAGGACCTGGGATGGCTGAATTTTATTGTCAGTTGTTATAGATATCGTCGCAGAATATAGGCTGTTCACAGTAAAGCTGCTTTTTGTAATTTGCTGATGGTGATTTCTGTGGCCCCTATGGTGTTGAGGTGCTCTTCAAGGTCTTTTGGAACTGCACCCAGGGCGCCAATTACCACTGGGATTATTTTGGTCTTTTTCTGCCACAGCCTTTCAATTTCAATTTGTAGAACTTTGTATTTGGTGGTTTTTTCTATTTCTTTTTCTTCTATTCTGCTATCCCCTGGTATTGCTATGTCGATTATTTTGACTTGTTTTTCTTTCTTCTCCACTACAGTTATATCTGGTGTATTGTGTGGCAGATGTTTGTCTGTTTGTAGTTGGAAGTCCCATAATATTTTTACATCTTCATTTTCTTCAACTTTTTCAATTTTATGGTCCCACCAATTTTTGGCTACAGGTAGCTTGTATTTTTTGCAGATGTTCCAGTGTATCATCCCTGCTACCTTGTCATGCCTTTGTTTGTAGTCAGTCTGTGCGATCTTCTTACAACAGCTGATCAGGTGGTCCACTGTTTCATCTGCTTCTTTACAAAGGCGGCACTTGCTGTTTGTTGTGGATTTTTCGACTTTTGCTCTTATTGCATTTGTTCTTAGTGCCTGTTCTTGTGCAGCCAGTATTAAACCCCCTGTTTCTTTCTTCAAGTTGCCATTCTTAAGCCATTGCCAGGTCTTGGTGATGTCTGATTTTCCACTTATATTGTGCAAATATTGACCATGAGGGGGCTTATTTCTCCATTTTTCTGCTCGGTTCTTGACTTGTTTTTTCTTGTAGGCCTGCTTTGTTTCATTGGTGTTGAATAGTTTCTCATTCTTGACCATTTGAAGTGCATCTTCTTCACTGTCCTTGATATATTCTTCAAGGCCTTTTTTCTCCTCCTCTACTGTTTGATGGACTTGCAGCATTCCTCTTCCACCTGAGCTGCGAGGGAGGTATAGCCTATCGACATCACTGTGGGGGTGCAGAGCATGATTGATGGTCATGATTTTCCTGGTCTTACGATCTAGCATCTCTAGCTCTGCCTGGGTTCAGTCTATTATTCCTGCAGTGTATCTGATAACAGGTATAGCCCAGGTGTTTATGGCTTGTATGGTGTTCCCTCCATTGAGTTTGGACTTGAGGATTTTTCTAACTCTCCTGATTTATTCACTTCCAATTTTTCTTTTAACTTCAGTGTGTGCAATGTTATCAGCCTGGAGAATGCCCAAGTATTTGTAACGTTCTTTCTCTTCCAGGTTCTTGATGTTGCTTCCATTGGGCAGTTCTGTTTTTGCTGACACCAGTTGTTTCTAAACATTTTTGTATCCATGTGTGAGGCAATGAATCGAAGGCTTTCTACCAGGGGTAGTCCTCCCCCCCACCCACAGCTGCACTCTCACTCACAGACCAATGCAGGGCCTGTGTAGAGACACTTTCCCCAGTGTCTCAACGAACCCCTCCCTGTGCATCTGAGCATGCTCATAAGCATTGCAGCATGCTCAGTATGGTCAAATGAAACTCCACAGGGCAAAAGTCTCTTCAAGGTATGGGCAAATAGTGGCTACAAACAGAGCGACTGAGCATAAGCAAATGACACAGAGGTTTATCAGGAAAGAAAGACGAAGTAGTGAAATCTGATGTGGTAGGTAGGGGAGAATAAAGCTAGTGTGAGTGTCGCTACACTGGGGCCAAACAACAGGCTCTGCATCACTATGGGAGTGAGAGTGCCACTTCGGGGGGGGGGGTGGAGAGGAGAAGGACTACTCCTGGCTCACTCTCCCAGCAGCGACCCCTCAGCCACGCGGCGGCAGAAATTTAAAGAAAACGCATGAGGATGGGATGGGGTGACTCCTCTCAAAGCCTGCAGCCTCTCTCTCTCTCTCTCTCTCCCCAAGTCTCCTGCCCCATTCTTTCCTTGCTCTCAATTCTCTCTCTCTTTCTCAAGCCAAGCCTCCTGCCCCATTTGCTCCCCCCTCTTTCTTGCCAAGCCTCTTGGCCCATCCATTCCCTCTTTCTTTCCCCCACTCCCTTCTTATCCAAAATTATGACAAAAGCTTCTCTAATTTTTCCCCTTACAAGTGCTCCATGTTAGTAGGGATGTGCACAAAACTGGTTTGCCCAGTTCGCTTCGAATTTGAACCGGGTTTGAACCGGGAGGGGGAGGTTCAGTTTTGGTTTTACTTGAAAGCCCAGGTTCGGTTCAAATTTGAATCGAATTGAACCAGTTCAAACTAGTTTGAACTTGTTTGGACCTCCAAAAGTGGGTGGGGTGGTAGCTGGCACCCATGGGTACCTACCACCCAATCCCCAAAGCAATCGGACACTCGTATGATTTTTTTAAAATGAATTTTGGGGAAAATTTTTTTTTTCTCAAAGGGTATTATGGGACTCAAACCAGCCCATTATCCCCTATTGTGGAGCACCTAGGGGCACAAAAGTGGGGTGGGTGGTAGACACCTATGTTGGGGGGAAAGGGGTGGCCTAGAGTGGAGTTTGGTGGGTGGTAGTTCCCAAGGGTGGCAAGTAAGCTACCAGAATTATTTGAAAGGAATTGGACAAAGGGCTGATTTTTAAGTGATTTTTTTTAAGGTTTACGCATCTTTAAGGGTTTTCTCCATAGAAAAGAATGGAGGTTTCAGCAAATGTATCGCTTCACGTCTGGGGGAAAGGGGTGGCCTAGAGTGGAGTGTGGTGGGTGGTATTGCCCAAGGGGGGCAAGGAAGGTGGCAACCACCCCCAGGGTTGCTAACCCACGGGGTACTGGGTTTTGTTGTTTCTGAGGTGTTCTGAGTGTAGATTCTCTGGTAGCAAATAAGAGTGGATTCATGGTTTGTCATAGAAAATCTCATATGCTACCAGAAAATCTATTTATTTTGTTTTATTTATTACACTTGTATACCGCCCCAAACTCGCGTCTCTGGGTGGTTCACAATGATAAAACAGTTAAAAACATATATAAAAACATATAATAACAATTAGAAACTAACAATTTAAAAATCAATCACAGAATTAACAACCTATACATTATCAAGAAGTGGAAAAAGCCTGAGTAAAAAGATGGGTTTTTAAAATATTTTTTAAGAGTTGTCGGAGATGGGGAGGACTGTATCTCAATAGAGAGAGCATTCCATAGTCCCAGGGTAGCAACCGAGAAGGCCCGTCTCTGTGTGACCAACAGATGAACTGGCAGAAACTGGGGACGGACCTCCACAGACGACCGCAATGGATGGTGGGGTTCATAATGAAGAAGACGTTATCTCAGCTACCCAGGGCCTAAGCCATTTAGGGCTTTATAAGTTATAACTAGGACTTTGTATTTTGCCCGGAAACCTATAGGCAGCCAGTGTAACTCCATCAGCAAAGATGCAATGTGGTCTCTTTGAGATGTTCCAGAGACCAGCCTGGCTGCCACATTCTGAACCAACTGAAGTTTCCTGACTATGTACAAAGGTAGCCCCACGTAAAGTGCATTACAGAAGTCAAGTCTGGAGGTTACCAAAAATGTACCACTGTTTTGAGGTCATTGATCTCAAGAAATGGGTGCAACTGGCATATCAGCCAAAGCTGATAGAAAGCACCCGGTCACTGCATCAACCTGAGAAACCAGGGAGAAGTGTGAATCCAGAAGTACTCCCAGACTGCGAACCTGTTCCTTTTGGGGAAGTATGACCCCATCTAGAACAGGTAGATCAAAGTTGTCTCCGGAGTTCTGACCCCGCACAATAATTACCTCCATCTCATCTGGATTAAGTTTCAGTTTATTTTCCCTCATCCAGCCCATTACTGCTTACAGGCAGGCATTTAGTGAGAATAACACATGTACCTTACATAACATAAGGATTAACCATTTGTTTCCTAATATTACAAGCAGTGGTGCAAAATGTGGCCACACAGTAGATAATCTTGGCATCGGAGACAGAAAGGAGGAGATTTACATAAAAGTCATCTAGCCTGCCTGGAATGGACTAGTCAAATTTCGCAAGAAATTTCAAAAATACATTGCTACCATTTAGGGGGGAAAGTTGAATTTATCCATTTGCCCAAAATTAATTAAACACTAGGGATGTGTGAAATGTTTCGGGTACAGAATGATCTGTACCCGAAACATCCAATTTTGGGTGATTCAGATCCAAACTGAATCACCCTTCCAGCCATCCGAAATTTTTCGGAGCCAAACCGAATCACCCCCGTTTTGTATCCGAAATATCTGTTGTTTCGGCCCTCCATTTTGTGGCCAATAAATGCCTTCTTCTTCCCCCTCCATTTTGAGCAATGACGTCTATTTGAATTTCCTGCCTTTTTGCCTCCCATTGACTTCAATGCAAAAAGGTCTGGATTTTTAGAATTAGAGAGGATCTCATTTGCTATCATAGAATCTACACTCAGAATACCTCAGAAACAACAGAACCCTGTACCCCATGGGTTAGAAACCCATGGGGGTGGTTGGCACCCTATGTGAACTACACCATCACTCGCTCTGGGCCACCCCAGCACCCCCCAAGTGCACTTATGGGGCTGCTGAAAGCTCCATTATACCTTATGAGGAAAAACCTTAAGGACGCGTAAACTTCAACAATTCACCAAAAATCATCCCTCTGCCCAAATCCTTTGAAAAAATTCAGGTAGCTTCCTTGCCCCTACCTGGCACTACCACCAACCCCACACTGCTCTAGTCCACCCCTTTCCCCCCGAAGAGATACACCCTCCATTATACCTAATAGGGGAAAATCTTAAAGACGCGTAAACTTCAGAAATTCACCAAAACTCAGCCCTCTGCCCAATCCTTCTGCAATTGGGGTGGTACCCTCCACCCATTAGGCACTACCATCCCACCCCACTATTTTGGCCCAGATCCCACGTTATGCCCCCAATCTGCCCCAAAGACACTAAAATTTCAAAAATTCACCAAAAATCAGCCCTTTGCCCAATCCCTCTGCAATTGGGGTGGTAGCTTCCACCTATTAGGTAATACCACCCCACCCCACTCTTTTGGCCCCAGGACCCATTTTTAATCCAAATCGATTCAGATTCGGATTTGGATTAATTCGGATCCGAATCGAATCGGGGTGATTGGGATGGGCCATATTCGGATACAAAACAGAATGGGGGTGTTTCGGTTCGGATCTGAATCGAAACACTGAAAATCCAAATTTCACACCCTTATTAAACACTTTCAGTGCCGAAGTCAGGTTTGAATTATACATTTTTAAATGAGCTCCAGTACAGAATCTGTGCAGAATCCTTTGAAGTGCTCTGCTAGTGAAGAACTACTCGAGAGCAGACTATAAGCCTCTTAAGCTTGCAAAGCCTTCAGCATGAGGCTTCTAATTTGCTAGACCAGGTGTTCAGTGTTTTCCCTGTCACTATGGATAGTTTATTTCTCAAAGAATTGTACCATTGAGACATCTTGCTATATCAATAGAGATTGAGTCTTCTCATTAATCGGACACCAATAAGTTTTTTACTACCATATTTCCTGTTTTTAAAAAAATCTGTATATTAGTTCAGATCAGAAGTGCCTTTGGCAAATGCTAGCTTAATGAGCTAAGAGACCGCAAACAAACAAACAAACAAACAAACACAAAACAATTAATGAGCTAAACCTTAATTTCCTCCTATGGCTGTGCAGTTTATTAAAACAACACAGTGAAATAAAACAAAGATATTGATATTGTCTGAACATAAGTGTATGCTGGCATTCAGTCCTGTTGGACAGAGAAGGTGGAGTTCAATAGTTGGGAATGAGTCATTCACCAGTGTCGGTGATGTTTTTCTTCTCACTTCACAGCAGCTGTTTGTGATGAAGGGAAAACTCACACCATGATGATGTCATATCACATTTTCATAGATATGAGTTGGGTGAGGGGAGAAAGAAATAAGAGGGAAAGACATGCAGCTGCTACTGTTGGTGTCAGACATGCAGCAATTGTAATATCTAGTGTTGTACCTAAAAGGGGGACGAAACAGGCACATTCATGTCCATGATCACAGGAACAATTGGACCCAAACTGACCCATGAGTTTCTCAGACAGAGGGAAAGGTGTGCAATTGTGGAACCAACCATACCCCAATAAAGCATGCAAACTGGACTTCTGTCTTATACCAGAGTGTGTGTTTGGCAAGAAATCAGCAAAATTTATAATTGACTAAGATTTTTCCCCCATTGGTACGTAGGAACATTGGCTTTATACCAAGACAGACCATCTAGCTTATTGGCTATACTGACTGGCAGTCATTCTGCAAGATTTCAGGCAGGAATCTTTCTCAGCCCTACCTGGAGATGCCAGGGATTAAACCTGGGACCTTCTTCATGCAAAGCAGATGTTCTACTACTTAACTGTGGCCCCATCTATATTGTATAATGCTTTAAAGAGAATTGTATATGTGGATTGTGTAATGCTTTATGCATGCTTGAACATCCTTTGATACTGCAAGTGTGCCCAACATAATCACCATAATCTGCAAGGATGACCCAAGTACGGTTTGCTTTTCAACACATACATCCCTTTTAACAAAAGGGTACTGCAGGATGCATGTGTGTGTATGTGTGCATGGGTGTGATGCTTTTGTGCTGTGCATTTTCGTAGAGCACCACTGGATGGCCACAATCCCATGTGGCAAGCATGGATAAAGCGCTTTAAATCTGTTTCGAAGCTATACATATTATGAAATGTAGAGCATGAATTTCAATATGAAAAGTTTGTTTAAAGAAGTCTGGCTGTCCTTTCTGTTTTGGCATTCCAAATGAGCATCCCGTTGAGTTTATAAATAGTTCTCCTTTTATTTATGTGTGCCATGTAGACTTATAACTGATGGCAATAAATTTAAATTTGATGAGCTGCTGGAATATCCATACTTGCAGAAGACCAGTCCTTCATCAGGGGTGAATTAACTGAGCATCCACTCTCCGTACATCCAGGCCAGCAACACTTAATGCTCTTTCATGTGTATTGCTCTGATTTAAATAGGTTGTATATTTGCAAGTATATTTGTGATTAATTAATTTGCTGGTTGATTTCATTGATTAATTGGTTACCACTTTCAGCCTGGATGGAAATAAATAGTACTGACAGAGAACCTAAATGAGTTTCCAAAATTTACAAAGTAGTCCTCAACTGCCACCGCTCAGCTTGTGAGGAGGAGCAAGTTGCTGAGGGTAGAGAGAAGGGGTTCTTAATTGTGCTTCATGGCAATGAGGCTTTGGGCCTCTCTCATTCAAAATCTCACAAGTCCTAAGGTTTGGCCAAAAGGCTCACGAGAGTTGGGGTGAGAGGTAGAAACTAAGGCTGGGCTGAAAACCCACCCCAACCCCCACCAATCATTGGGATGATTTTTCAGACAGGATGCCAAATTTTCTAGGGTAAGGGGATGAAATGCATTGGTGTTCCTCCCAGTCAGCAACCATCATTTTTTCCATATTGCCCCAAAAGCATCATTTTAGGGGGAAATGGTCCCCCTCCCTGAGATGTGCAATTTCTTGTGACCATTTGCAAATTGTTCACTAGAATACCATGCAGAAGCACTATAAGGATGTTTATGGGTGCAAGTTGCTTCATACAAATACGAAGAATATTTATATACCACTTTTCAATGAACAACAAATATTTATATACTGCTTTTCAACAAAAGTTTCCAAAGTGGTTTACATAGAGAAACAAACAAATAGATAAACAAACAAACAAACAAATAAGATGGATCCCTGTCCCCAAAGGGCTCACAATCTAAAAGGAAACATAAGATAGATACCAGCAACAGTCACTGGAGGTAATGTGCCAGGGGTGGATAGGGCCAGTTACTCTCTCCCTGCTAAATAAAGAGAATCTCAGCATCTCAGGCCCTGCTCATGGCCCTGCCACTAACAGAGATCCAGCAGTTGGGGGCTAGAGACAGGGCCTTTTCGGTTGTGGCCCCCTTAGCCTTGGATTGCCCTCCCAGAAGAGCTTTGCCATGTTCCCTCCCTCAGTGTTTTTAAGAAAAAATTGAAGACAAATCCTTTTAGAGAGGCTTTTAAATACTTTCTCTCTTGTTATACCTGCTAGGTTTCTTAGTTTTTAGCATTTGATTTAGTACTTTGAATTTGGAACTTTAAAAAAATCATAACTTTAAATGTGGTTTCAGTTTGGTCTTTTAACTTTTTGATTTTGCTTAATGTATTGTTTTATATTGTATCTATTTTATTAATGTTGTAAGCTGCTTCAAGCAGTGGTGTGCTGGTGGGGTGGGGTATAAATATTTTAAATACATAATAAATAAATATAGCATTCTGGGGCAATGGTGGTCACTATTTTCTTTAACTGAAATGTTATTCCTTTTAGTCCTGTTCATGGAAAAAGGTAGGACATACATATATCAGGGCTCACCCTCTGGCTCTCCTGTGCCCACCGTAGCTGTTCAGGGGTGACCACTGCCTTAGATGGCTTCAATAGCAATTAGTTATGAGAGCTAAATGAAATCTCCATGTTCAGAGCAGTACACCTATGATTATGTGGAGAAATGGGGTATGGCTGTTACCTTCATCCCCTGCTTCTGAGTTTCCCATTGGAATCTGGCTGGTCATTGTTACAAAAAGATGTTAGACCAGGTTGTCTAATCCAACAGAGGAGTTTTTATGGTATTCTGTCTCCTCCCACTTTCAAAATGCAGATTATAACCTGGAGCAGCAGGCAGGCAGGCAGGGGTTTCCTTTTTTTTTTGGCCTATGTTATTTTTGAAGTCCCATATACACTGATGGCACATGGGGTGTGCACAAAACCACCTGGCCCAGTTAGGTACGAGTTTGAACCAACTTCTTTTTCTTTTTCTTTAACTTAAACCCTCTGGGGGGCTTCTCCAAGGTGGTGGTGGGTCTGTGGAGGTTCCCCCTCCCCCCACCAGCCTTCCTGTATGCAAAAATTACCTGGTTTGGGCAATCTTCGGCACTTTCTGGGCCTGTTTTGGAGGCTGCCACACATTCGCAGTGGGATCCTGCATGGCTGGGTCAGGCCATGCAGTGTCCCAGTGTGCATGCGCAGTGGCCTCCAAAATGGCTGCTTTGCCAGGGAATAGGCATGGAAAGGGCTGAAGACCACCTGAATTGGATGATTTTTGCATAAAGGAAGGCTGGCAGGGGGAAAGAGAACCTCTGTGGACCCCCCCCATCACATCGCAGAAGCCCCCCAGAGCGGGTAAGTTAAAAATAATGTTTTTTTTAAAAATGGCTCAAGCAACCCCCAAACAGGGTGTTGCCGGAGGTGACATTTGGTTCAGTCCAGGGTCGAGATGAACTGGGGGTGGTTTAGCTCAACCCCGAACCTTCAAACCAAACCAGTTTGATATCAAACCGGTTCCGATACAAACCCTCGATGGCACTCAAATAAGCATTGTATGTTCTTGCTTAATGTTTATATATTAGTAATGGCTGTTTGTATCCCAGATGAACTAAGGGATAGGGGTGTGCATTTTGGAATTTTCTTGTTTTGATTTGTATCCAAATCGAAACATCCCCATTTTGTTTTGTACCCAAATTTTCTGAATCCGAATAAGCCCTGTTTTGTTTTGTAGCCAATTTTTCTGAATCCGAATCAATTTGGATTTTTAAAAAGGGTTCCAGGGCAAAAAGAGTGGGTGGTGGTAGTAGTGTCCAATGGGTGGAAGCTAGCAGCCAAATTTCAAAGGAATTAGGCAAAGGGCTGATATTTTTTGTGAATTTTTTTAAAGTTTACACATCTTTAAGAATTTTCCCATAGGGAATAATGGGGATTCCAGCAAATGTATTGCTTCAAATCAAGGGGAAAGGGATGACCCAGAGCAGAGTGTGGTGGGTGGTAGTGCCCAATGGGGGCAAGGAAACTTCCAGAATTATTTCAAAGGAATTGGGCAAAGGGCTGATCTTTTGTGATTTGTTGAAGTTTACGTGTCTTTAAGATTTTTCCCATGGGGAATAATGGAGGTTTCAGCAGCCCCATAATTCCACTTGGGGGGCACTGGGGTTGCCCAGAGTGAAGGGTTGTATAGTGCACATAGGGTGCCAACCACCCCCACACCCACAAGCCTGTGGGGTACTGAGTTTTGTTGTTTCTGAGGTGTTCATTGCAGAGTCTCTGGTAGCATATGAGATTTTCAGTGAAAAACAAGAATCCACTCTCAAAGCTACCAGAGAATCTACACTCAGAACACCACAGAAACAGCAGAACCCAGCACCCCATAGGTTAGCAACCCTTCCCCTGGCCAATGTGGGGTCAGTAAAGAGTGGGAAGAAGCAAAAGAGCCAATGGGGAACAAGGAGGGAATTGTCAGCAGGTCAGCCCATGATTTAGGTCACTGATCAGAAGGCTGGAAGGGTGGGAAATTCAAAGAGATGCCAAACACAAAATGGACACTGACTTAGAGATCACCACAAAATGGAGGTCCGAAACAAAAAAACATTTTGTAGCCAAAACAGGGACGTTTTGTTTTGTATACAGAACTTTTGGATCTGGAAAATGGGTGTTTTGTCTACAAAACACCCGAAACAGGCTGTTTGGGGTACAAAACGTTTCACACATCCCTACTAAGGGAGGGCTCACTTCCTGCACAATAGCAGAAAGCTGATGGGTCTTTGGGGACGTTTTCTGAATGTAGGGTCTTAGTGGGGTTTGGACTTGAGGCCAAGGGAATTGACACTGCTGTACAAATAGTATCTGTTTATTCAGTAGTCTGGGCAGTTTTTGGTTCTATCATTTCATCCTTCCTGTCATGTCAAAATGATCTCTGAAGATTTATGCCTTCCTTCTGATTCAGCTCTCAGTGAAGGGACTGTGAATCAATGATTTAGAGATCTGTAATGCAAATGCATCTAAATAGCAATTACATTAGCCTACACCACTCGCCTGGCCAACTAATTACTGCGTTATGAAGAGAAATGGAACCTGTGTTCCTTAGCTTAATTGAGAAAACTTAGACACTACAGCTGAAATGCACCACCACATAAATCTGTTGTTTGCTTTGCTATCAGCTGAGGAAAGCACAATCCATTTTTTGTTTTGTTTTCAAATTTACCTCCCTAATACTAATCAGCAACTTTACTCTTTAGAGAGATGGATTTGCTTGTTAGATGCCACCAGTGGAGATTAAGCACTTTGGCTGCCAATGCCTCCAAATGCCCCTAAAATTTAATTGCACAGAGCAATCAATGCTAATGGATGGTGGCAGCAATGAAAATAGCACAACATCTAGATGTTGTTGAGAAAATAAACCAGTGGACCATTTGTGAATGCAGATCTTGAAGTGGGAGTAACAGTCAGGTTTAGGCACAGCAGTGCCAATAGGATGGGAAACTATCAGTGTAGTTTTTCTTTTCCTTTTTCATTAAGACTGCCAAGGCAGCCAATTGTTTTAGATATATAATTAACACTTAAAAATTACCCAGTCTTTAAATTGGCTCTGTTGTAGGAGAGTCACAATTGTGATGTAGCTGATGTTCACACACAGCCATGAGATGATGTAGGTTATACGTGTAGTGGGGCACATAATGAGTTCTGGGTGCCCTGCATCACAGTATGTAGAACTTAAATGTGACCTGAGGCCTACATGCATCAGCTCATACATGAGTAGGCTCCATTTGCACAAGCAATCTGCCTCCCCCCCCCAAAAAAAGTGGTTGAGATCCAGCGAATGGGGTCCCATAAACATTTATGCATGCAGGCCTAACTTTACACTGAGCCCTTTCTCATGATCAGTGAGAAAGGGCTTGAGGGTGCACGGGGAGGAAGGCTTGAAAAGCTTACTAGGGATGCACGAAACATTTCAAATCTGCGTGTTTTGGGTGATTTGTGCACAAAACAAATCGCCCAACTGCAAGTCCCAAAAGATTTGGCTCCAAAACAAATTACCTGAATTTCTGAGCCTAAGGTTTTGTTATTTCAGGCCTCCATTTTGTGGCAATCTCCATGTAGTTTCCATTTTGTGTTTGACGTCTATTTGAATTTCCCGCCCTTCCAAGCTTCAGATCAGTGAACAAAAGAATGGGCTGATCTGTTGACGATTCCCTCCTGCGTCCAGATTGGCTCTTTTGGCTTTTGCCACTCCTGACTGACTCCACATTGGCCAGGGGAAGGGTTGAAGAAGAGGCAAGGGGGGGAGTTCAAGGAGGGATTTTCAATTAGATTTAAAGAGGCAACAGCCACCATTCTGCCTTTCTGCCTCATGGGAGAAGAGAGAGAAAGAGAGAGCTTTGCTTTGCTTTGCTTTGCCTTGCCATGCCATGCCTATTGCCTTCTATCTTGCAAGCCTGAGCACAGCCTGCCTGCCCCTGCTGCTGCATGCCAGCCTGGGAATGGGTTATATCTGCTGCATTGCTTGTTTTTTGTTCCTGAGAAGAAGATAATTCTTGTTTCACCCCCTTCTTGCTGGTGGGACAATCACTCCCTGCTTGTGCCAGCTGTGTCTGTGCCAGCCACCAGCCCCAGCTCCTGTGGCCACTAGCCACCAAACAAGCCACCCCCTTTCCCCCCAGATTTTCCAGGATTTTGCCCCAGCCCCCCAGCCCCAAATCTGAAGACTGAAGAAGGAGAAGGAGACAGAAGAAGAAAGAGTAGACTCAGAGACCAGACCACAAAAGTGGACAACTGGACACAATGTGGGTGAAGCCCTAGACTGAGTGAGCGCCCATTTTCTCACACACACACACACACACACACACACACACACACACACACACCCCTCTGGAATTGTGTATTCCTGGGGTGTTTTTTTTTTCCTGTTTGGAGAGAGGTTTCGGGTTGTAATTGTATCTAAGAAGTTGTGTGTTGTATAGTTTAGAAGAAGTTTAACCAGGGGTTATGTGTGGGAAGGATCCCCATTACCTACTACTAGTAGGTGGTTGGAAGGTTAGCGTAGCCTCGTGGTTTTAAAAAACAATTCTGTCTTTTTCCCCATTCCATAGATTTTGTATTTTTGCATTTTTAAAGAACAGAAGCCTGTCCTCCAGCCCTCTGTGCCCATAATATATCAGTATTAATATTCTCTGCCCAGCAGTCTACAAGCTCTGAGTAGGCAGGAAGGCGCAGACTCTAGCCTCCTCCCTGTATCCATTTATCCCCAGCCCTCACCCTCAACTTCAGCATTCTGAGGCCATGGCAAAAATTAAACCTAAACCCACTAACTCTTTCGCAGAGTACCACGCACAGGTATACTATGCTTCTCCCCCTACATAATCTCAAGTCTAGCAGTATATATGTACACAAACACACACTGCACAGGACAGGTTCTCTCTCTGTGTCTCTCTCTCTCTCTCTCTCTGGACTTCTTTGCAAAGAAGATTGGGTCATATTGTGATTTCCAGCATCATAATCATTTTTATTCACACTAAATTGCTTGCATCTACAATAGGTTGTGCTGGTGCCACAGGTTCCAATCTGTTGCAGAAATGTCAAAAAAATGTGCCAAAAAATTGTGTGCCATTGTTGTCATCATCACTCTTTTACTTGGGGGGGGGGGGGAACCCACTGGAAGAATGTTGTTTTTGCACTCTTCCTTACTTAACCAGCTTTTATGGACGGGTGCCACAGATGTAGCAGTGTCTGTAGCTTGTGGATGAAAAATGCTTGGGGGAGGGAGGACAGGGCACATTTCATGCTGTTCTTGGCCCTAGTCTGCTGCCCTAGTCTGCTGCATCTGTGATATCACACTTGCTTGCTTGTTGCTGGCTACTGCTGTTACCCTTCATTGGGAGGGGGCACATGGGGCAGTGCATTTCATTGTTGTTGTTTCACACTGTTGTGTGTAGATCAATTGCATTTCTGTTGGGGGGGATGGTGAGACACAGTGGATGTGGTGAGTGACACTGTGGATGTGAATGATATTGGGAAACCTTGTTCTTTGCAAAGCTCTGCGGCTGCGGCTGCTGCGGCTGCTGCTGCTGTTGTGTGCTGCATCTACCCTATGGGACAATGGGGACCATTTCTGCCTGTGGGTGCCTCCTAGGAGTGCCACAGTGGGTTGGGTGGTAGTGCCCCAATGGGTGCCTGCTACTACCCAGATTCCAAAGGCTGGTTTTTAAAGTATTTCTGAAGGTTGTGCATCTTTGGGGCAGAAAAGGGGCTTCGGGGGCAGAAGAGTGGGTTGGGTGGTAGTGCCCCAATGGGTGACTCCTACCACACAGATTCCAAAGGAATTGGGCAAAGGGCTGATTTTTAAAGAATTTGTGAAGTTTGTGCGTCTTTAAGCTTTCCCCCCATAGGGAATAATGGGGGTTTCAGCAGCCCCATAACTGCACTTGGGGGGCACCGGGGGGGCCCAGAGGGAGTGGTGGTGTAATGCACATAGGGTGCCAACCACCCCCATAACCACAAGCCCATGGGGTACTGAGTTTTGTTGTTTCTGAGGTGTTCTGAGTATAGATTATCTGGTAGCAAATGAGAGTGGATTCATTGTTTGTCATTGAAAGCAACGCCGCCGCCCCCCCAAGTGGAGTCATCCCAGCCCCTGGAACACCCACATTTCACTGTACAAATGCATGGTGCTTTAAGGGGATTCCCCCAGCAATGGGTGGCCACCCGTCCATGTTGCAGCCAAGGCTAAAAGAAGCCAGTGCTGCAAACGACTGAAAAAACAGGGCTAGGGAAACACTTGCTCCCCTAATTTCATTTAGGAAGAGGACCTATTTGGCAAGTTTGCTGCCAAGGCACTGCTGGGATTGGGCCAAATCCTGGCAGTTCTTATGAGCTGGCAAGACCAGGCTTAATGTCCTTAGCCGAGTTCTGACTGCACATGAGAACAACCTCATTATTTATTTATAATTTTTTTGGCATTTATATGCCACTTTTTAAGCAAGCTTCCCAAAGTAGTTTACATGGAAGCATCAGTAAAGGACCATACAAAAAGCAACATATATATATATATGTTGCTTTTTGTATGGTCCTTTACTGATGCTTCCATGTAAACTACTTTGGTATGATATATAATCTAATTTCCTTTTTTCTTTTAGTGAATGGAAAAGATTGTTGTGGAGAGTCTATATTCTACATTACACTATTTTCATGATGCAGGGAGATCGCTTCTCCATCACTACAAGGGAGTAGGGATGTGCACAAAATGTATATTGCATTCCGTTTCGAGCTTGGAACAGAACACAAAATGTGTAAAATTCTGTCAGAACAACCCCATTCCATCAGAACAGACCAACCCAAGCACCATTTTGGATTCCAAAATGGTGCTTGGAACAGGGTCAGAACATTCTACTTTGGAGTAGGCCGTTCCATTCGAAGCTTGAAACAGGCCACCTTTTAATGGCAGAGCTCAGACCCCTCGAAATGGCCCATTTTGAGGCAGAACATTCTGACCTTGGAACATTCTGCACACCCTAAAAGAGAGTGTCAGGCAACCATCTATCTCATGAAAATGAGCATTCCATGGTAATTTCTTCTGAGCATATTTTTGTGACCTTGTAAGTGATCTTCCTAATCTAAGGATAATCTTATTTGGTGAATAAAATACCTCAGGGTGAATTGTACTTCATGTGAACATATTTGGAAACTGAGAATAATTTCTAATTAACTTTCTACATAACTTTGTGGATAAAAATGATGTTGGTTGATTTATTATGCACACTATATATTTTCCTATTTATACCCTGACAGATGTAATTTATATTAGTTTAGTTATTACTCCTTTCCCCACCCCTCAAAGCTTCTTTTTTTCTTGTATTGTGTCTATGTATATTCAGCACATGGATTTCATAAATAAGACTACGATTCATTATGTCTGTCTCTCACAGAGGGAAAGAGAGATGTGAGCGAAGGAGAGTGTATGTAACAGCGATTCAGCACTCTGCATGTGTCATTCAATTATAATGGCTTTAAAAAGGTAAACAAAATTACACAGAAAACAGAATAAACAATCCAGCTTTTCTACTTATTAAAGGAAGCCTAACCAAGTACTATCCATCGCTTCCACAATTCGTTTCAGTAGTTTGTCTGCTTCAATTTAAAATGAGAATTAATTCTGTTCAGCAATTGATCCTTGGATATGAATCTTTCTGCATGTGTGATGTGTGTCTGTTTGAAGAATGAGACCATGCTCACTGGGCCTCCTGACCGCCACATATTCTTCAAAAATTGTTAAAGGAGCCCCTATGCATGCATGGATTCTCTGCACATTCTCTGCTCAGATCACAGCTTTGGATGAACGCAGAAAGGCCATGGGTGGGGCCAGCAGCTATGACTCCACACTCTTCTTTCATACCTTTGTATCCATAGACATATTGCATAAATTGTGATTCTTTTTAAACATTGCTCTGAGACTAATCCTCTGCTTTTGCTTTTGCTTTTGCTTTTGCCACCAGCTTCCACTAGCATGGATGACCTAGCCAAATGGTGTTTCCATGATTATGATTATGTAGGCCAGTACAATATCTCAGCCTAAACATCAGATCTCATGCCCTTATGGCATTAACATCAAGGGCCATTGAATTTACTCACTTTTTGGAGACCAGCTGGAGCTGCCACATGCACAACTATCCCTATAAACCAAATGTGTTTGCCTTTAATTGAATTTGTTGAATGCAGCAGCTCCTCCACTGCAAAGTGGCCAGCTGGATCTGGGGACCTTTGAGGAAAAAATATTGGCTGGTGAGAGAAAGAGGAGGACTTGGTTGCCAAAGGACACCCCTCCAAGAGCTGGAGGGGAATGAGGAGGAGTTGCCATTACCATGTGCCCAGTGAGGGTAGCTGCATGCCCTAGGGGATCTCAGTAGGATCCTGGTGAAATATTACAGAATTTGGTCCTGAAGATCTGAAGGAAGATTCCAAGAACCATTTTCAGACTCTGGAAACCTATAATTCTCTAGGCTTTGTTAGGAGCACGGAACAATAACTTTTAAAAGCCCATATCTGCTCACTAGGTCTCATCCTGAGCTAGCAATGGAGAGCCCAATCCAGAAATAATCTTGACATAATAGATCATTGACATCCTTGGATATTCTAGCAAAATAATTCAGTTGGCTTGAACTATTTCTGGCTGGGAACTGAACTGATGAGATTTGTCCATGTCTACCTATGCTCCAAACCTCTGTGGGACTTCAACTCTACATGAAGATTCTCTGGGGTCTGGGAAAGTTCTGTGATGATATGTACACTGACATTCCCCTTACATTGAAGTGAATGGGTAAGTCTTTGCTTATGTAGTATTGCCTGTATGCAGTTTGTATGAGTTACGTCTCAGTAATTAGGACTGTGTACTTTTCCACATTGGAAAAGCTCAGGAAGAACTTTATCTCCCAGGCATCCCTGCAGTTCCCAGCCACCCTGGCAAAAGTGACAAAAAGGAAGTGAGAGAAGCGAGAGAGAGAGGAAGCTTCTTTTTTGTCACTCCCACCCCAGACGCTCCCAAGGAATGCTGCAGCTGCCCAGCTTTCCCTGTGCCAGTGTAGAGTGGTTTTTGAAGAACCACCACCACCTTTCTACCTGGGACATTTGCCCCGTGAGCGGCTGCCTCCTTGAGATGGGGGCTGGGAATTCCAAAATGGAATTCCAAATTTTACTGAAGTGCACAGTTCTACTAGTAATATTATATCAGATCCTCTCTCAGGATTCTGGAATATATATATTTTGCTTTTATCTCAAGATGGACTGGTAGCATTCTGTTCAGCCTTTTTTGAAGAAAGTATTTTCCTAGTATGGCTTAACCTTCACAGATAATGAAGTGCTACTGAACCTACCATTTAAGTAAATATGTTAACTACAATGGTTTTGCAATTTCAGGTGCATTTTCTGCTCATGTTTGTTTCTTTGCCTTTAGACAAGCCTGTTTTTAGCAGCAAAATGTAAGCCCCAGGGAGGCATTCTAGATTTGTCTTCCATAGTGTAAATCAATAAACTGATACTAGAACAGCAGATTCAGACTTAATCCTATCACACAAGGGAGTCCAGCTAATTTGACTCTGGTATAAAGCAGGGCCTTTTGCTAAATCAAGAAGAAACATTGCCAAAGGGTATGGGTAGTCTGATTAACACTTTTAGAGACATGAGCTGGAAGTTGTCTTTTAAAATAACGTACTTTGTTTCACCCAACATCAATAAATGCTATGAATACATTTACTCCTATATACTCATATATAGAGAAGACCTGACAACTTAGGAATTAAAAAACCCTACCTAATTGTGACCTGTATTTCTGAGTTGTATACAGGTGAACCTCACCATTCGTAGATCCAATATCCACTGTTTCATTTATCTGCAGGAATAGGCACCTGACCTCAACATATGCCGGGGGGGGAGGTGGATAAAGGGTTAATTTTGCATATCTGTGGTTTGGGGGTGTCTGGAAATGACCTCCAAGATCATTTACAGCCACCATTTTGAAGAGAGGAGCCATTTTGTGGCTCATGGTTTTTTTTAAAAAAAAACAAACCTGTGATTTTTTAGTGTGAAAACACCAAATTTGGGACATTTGGGGGTCACTGCTGGACACCTGGAGATCTGAGGAGCACAGTGAACCATTTGTAGGGCTATTTCCCTCTCTTTTCAGAACCTCCATGAACCTAACCCCCTGAGTCCCATTGATTCGATGACTTGGTATCCGTGGTTCCGTTATCTGCAGTAGTAGTGGAGAATGGAACACCCACATCTCTATTTCTCAGTATTCAAATATACTAGCTGGCCCTGAGCAGAACATCTGTACCCTAGTTCTCCATCTCTCACACCTCCCTGGACAGTCCAGCTCCCTGCCCTGCCTCCCACCTCTGCTTAAGCTGCCCCCTGCCATCTGCCCCCTGCCATGTGGCAAAACCTTCCCCACTCTCACCCCACAACTCTCTCTTTCTCTCCCCCCCAACTCTCTCTTGCTGCCCCCACAACTCTCTCTTGCTTGCTTCACCCACAACTCTCTCTCTCTCCCTCTCCCTCCACAACTTGCTCTCGCTTTCCAAAACTTGCACTTGCTCTCCCTCAGCTCTCTCTCACTCTCAGTCTCCGCCACAGCTTGCACTCGCTCTCGCTCGCTCGCCACAACTCACGCTCACTCTCACTCTGCCCCCATAACATTAGAAGCCCAGCACAGAGGGAAAGGGAGAGTCCATCCATCTCCCACCCAGTGCTGCCTGGAGTGAGAGACCAGGTGGGTGCTGGGGATCCTTCTGCTGTTGCTTTCCTGCTTTTGCTTCCCCTGTGGGGCTGCAGCCTCAGGTTAACATCTGTGGGAAGTGGGGGCAGGATTGGGACCATCCCCTGAGTGACTCAGCTGTTTCTGGGGTCACCTGCTCAGTTTTGGGCTTTAAAGGAAGGCTCCTTGTGGTGGCGGGCTCACCACCGAAGGGGTGACACCAAAGGGGGTCGCTCCTTTAGGGGAGCCACTTCGGGGGAGAACGAGGGTGAGGGCTAGAGGGTTTCTGTTTAATTAGTTTTAAGCTGTTTTAGACTTGGGTTGAAGTTGCTGTAATGTGTTTGGGTTCGTCTGAAGATGGGGGGACAGGGGGCACCTTCATTGACTATAGGGTAGCTATCCCGGTGGTGGTGGGGAATAGAAGAAGAAATGTTGGCAGGTCAGTGGGCCATTCCAAGGGAAGGGTAGTCGGAAATTTAATAGCCGTCTCCCCTTCCGGCTGTCCTGCCAGCTCTTTGACCTCGGGGAGCACTGCCAACAACCCACATAGCTTTCCCCTGCTCCTCTGTAATGACAGGTCGGTCCAAAATAAATCAGAACTCATCCATGATTTGATCATGGATGAATGGGCCGACCTGGTATGTATTACCGAGACTTGGTTGGGAGAGGCTAGTGGTCCAGTTTGGTCCCAGCTTCTCCCTCGAGGATATTCTGTAGAGGAGCAGCTGAGGGGATGTGGGTGGGGAGGTGGGGTGGCTGTGTTCTATAACATCTCCCTCACCAGGGTCCCTGTCAGGGTATCGGACCATACTGAATGTGTGTACTTGAGTTTGGGGACCAGGGATAGATTGGGACTTCTGTTGGTGTACCGATTGCCCCGCTGCCCAGCGGAATCCCTTACTGAGCTCACGGACTTGGTCGCGGAACTTGCGTTGGAGTCTCCCAGACTCTTGGTGCTGTGGGACTTCAATGTTCATTTCAGGACCAATCTATCCGGGGTAGCTCAGGAGTTCATAGCAGCCATGACAACTATGGGCCTATCCCAAGTGGTCTCTGGACCGACGCATATTGCAGGTCACATCCTTGATTTGGTATTCTATTCTGATCAGGGTGGTGTTCCATGGGTGGGGACGCCTGTGATTTCCCCATTGTCATGGATGGACCACCATCTGGTTAAGGTTGGACTTACGACCACTTCCCACCTCCACAGGGGCGAGGGGCCCATTAGAATGGTCTGCCTGAAGAGGTTATTAGATCTGGTAGGATTCCAAGAAGCCTTGGAGGATTTAATGTTGGCTTTGCCGGTGATCCTGTTGATGCCCTGGTTGAGAATTGGAACAACTTGCTCACCAGGGTAGTAGACACGATTGCCCCCAAGTGTCCTCTCCAACCCGCTTCAAATTTGGCCCCTTGGTATATGGAAGATCTACGGGGGCTGAAGCAGCAAGGTAGGCAACTGGAATGCAAGTGGAGGAAGACTCGACTTGAATCTGACAGATTGCGACATAGAGCACATTTAAAGATCTATGCTCAGGCAATGCGTGCAGCAAAGAGGCAGTTCTTTTCTGTCTGTATTGCCTATGCGAATTCACCTCCAGCGGAGTTGTTCAGGTTTGTGAGGCGATTAGTATCTGCCCCCCCTCCCTTGAACCAGAATTTGGAGTCATCAGTTACTCGCTGCAATGTGTTTAAAGAATTTTTCGCAGATAAAATCTCTTGGATTCAGGCTGACCTAGATGGAGACTCCACAATTAATTTGATGTCTGAGCTGGAGGTGCCCAACGACTCCTCTTATGTGATTCGACTGGATCGGTTTCAGTTTGTGACTCTTGAGGATGTGGACAAGCTGCTTGGAGCAGTGAGGCCTACCACTTGTCCAACATGGCTTATTCAATCTAGCAGGGAGGTTGTTGTAAACAGCCTGGTGGAAATCATAAATGCTTCTCTGAAGGAGGGCAGGATGCCTCCTTGTCATTAGACCTCTTCTAAAGAAGCCTGCATTAGATCCCTCAGACCTGAGCAACTATAGGCCTGTTTCCAACCAACCATGGCTGGGCAAGGTAATTGAGAGAATGGTGGCCTCGCAGCTCCAGGCAGTATTGGAGGAAATTGATTATCTAGACCCATTTCAAACTGGTTTTCGGGCAGGCTATGGGGTGGAAACTGCCTTGGTCAGCCGGATGGATGATCTCCAATTGGGAACTGACAGAGGAAGTGTGACTCTGTTGGTCCTTTTGGATCTCTTGGCGGCTTTCAATACTATTGACCATAGTATCCTTCCGGAACGTCTGAGGGGGCTGGGGATGGGAGGAACTGTTTTACAGTGGTTCCGCTCCTACCTCTCAGATAGATTCCAGATGGTGTCAATTGGAGACTGTTGCTCTTCAAAATCGGGCCTTCTCAGTTGCTACCCAGAGATTGTGGAATGCGCTCTCTGCTGAGATACGATCCTCCCCATCTTTGGCAATTTTCAAAAAACACCTGAAAACCCATCTTTTCACCCAAGCTTTCTCAGCTTCCTACATTTGGGGGTTTTTAATATCTGGTTTATTTTAAAATTAAAAACCCGATTTTGGGATTTTAATCACTCTAATTGTTTAATTGTTGTTTTAAAATGTTTTTTAATTGTGAATTGTTATATTATTTTTAATTTGTTTTAGCTCTTTACTGTTTTAGTGGTTTGTTTTAATTGTAAACCGCCCTGAGCCATTTTGGAAGGGCGGTATACAAATCAAATCAAATCAAATCAAATCAATCCATCCATCAATTGATCAATCAATCAATCAATAACTTGCTCTCTCACCTCTCCCCAACTCTCTCTCTCTTTTGCTCTCCCCCTGCAACTCTCTCTCGCTCTCCCCCACAACTCTCTCTCGCTCTCCCCCACAACTCTACCTCCCAAAACTCTCACTCTCCCCCATCCCTCAGCCACCCCTATCCCTCCCCTTCCTAGGGAGAGTGGCATCACATCGGCCAAGGTCGGCTTCTACCACTGGCCTCTGTCGCATTGCCCTGCCAAATCTCCTTACAAGGAGGATGGCCAATTTGGGTAGGAGAGCACATCAAGGGCCAGCCTCGATCCTGCCAAGTCACCTCGTGAGGAGAATAGCTGAGCAAGGGCTTCCCTTCTGGCCTGCATGGATATCCCTCGGTGTGCTCTTCTGCCCCGGATGTCCTCGAGAGGAGTCTGAGCGGGGCGACAGAGGCCGCTGCTCAATATCTCTTCTTCTTTCTTCCTTGTTGCCACAGTGCCACCTCCTCCTTGGCCCTCCTCCCTCCTCCTCCTCCTCAGCAGCTGCCCTTTCATCCGCCACTCAGCCCTACTCCATGCCTTCTCTCTCCTTTGGACAACTCACGCGAGATGTGTCACGTACCACAGGATGTGTGACATACGTCCTAAGGTTTTTTAATATATAGAAGTGATCAGTTCAAGTCTTCCAAACTCTCCTTTCCTTCTATTCACTCACAAAGTACACATACAAAGTGTACTTTCCCTCATAAAGTACAACAAAGCTTGGAAATCCATAATGATTATGAACTAGGAGGAAGTTAGTTTCATTGATAACATTTTAAAAGATTTTCAAGATAAGAGCATATGATACTTGGCTCATTTAGATCAGTAGTACTAAGTTTAACAAATTAAATTGCAACACAGTTTAATTTTCAGATTAAACTGTTTGGCGCTACCCATTTCAACATTCAAGAAAATATTCTGTCAGTATTTCTCTTGTTCTTTCCATCCTTCGTTTAAATATGAAAGATACTGCTTTGGGGTAACTTTCTTTCTATAGAAACATTTCCCTACTTACAGTAAATATTTCAACAAGCTAAATCATATGAAATCAGAAGGCATTTTACCAATGGGACTTATGACCAGATTCAACCAGCCATGAGGTATTAAGTTCACAGTTAGTGCTGGTCCATTGGTTTTGCCGAGAAAAGTTTTTTAAGTGGAATAACATGGAGTTTGTCAGAACATTTGTTCAGCATTTTTCTGTCTAGTCCAGTCAGCCTGGGTTACAGCTTTGCACCAACTAAAAACATGAAGCAGTGCCTTTATCACGAAGGACAGTGAAGGTTCTTTGTGGTTCCATAAGAGATTTTGAGATGTGAAATGAACACACAGGCCTGGTCCATGGTGAAACCAATCATACCTTTGTGGATACTTAAAAATCCCTTGTATTGGAAGTGGAGAAAGCTCAAGACAACTCAGTGACTGATACAGAACATTCAAACAGCATCACAGACACATGGAGCCTAATGCCTGCACAGTCATCGTTTAATTGAATGGAAGCTGTGCAAGAGCTCTGTCAAAATAATTTTGGGGCTTTGTAAAGTCAAGCAGTCTTTCACACGTCTCCAACATTCATTTCTAAGCTTGGCTTGGGAGAATGTTACTGCCATCCTGCCTTGCATGAAGCTGAGTTACCCAGTACGTAGCCACAGAATCTTTTTCAAAATCTGGTTCAAGGTTCATGAAGTGTGAACCTTATATTGAAGGCGAGTTGCCTTGGGCATGTAAGGAGTATTGTCACAATGAGTAGCTCATAACCTGGCTTGGGAACAGGTCACATCCACACTCCTCCTATTCGAAGCACTCCTGTCAATAAATGCAACCAAATGCCTTCACTCTTCATCCTACACATATTAATGTTGGCCAGGCTTCTGCTACTCAAAAGCTCTGCTTATCTAAATATACTGGGTGCCTAGTCCCTCTTCCCACTTCTACATTTCAGATAATCCAACAGTTTTCGATACCTGACAATCCCAGGCCTCTTGAAGAACAGAGATAAAAATGTACTCCTCTTTGGGTTTAATGACTGTTTTAAGTATTGCTTAATTCTTGTAGGGTTGCCACCTTATTTCCTGGCCTAGCTCCTATTAGGAGTGTGCAATCCAGCTTGACTTGAAAGGTTCGGGTCATGCTGAACCTGGCCTGGTTTGGCCAGAGTTCAGACTGAACCGGGCCTGGTTCGAACTGAGCCAGCTTGGATTCCCCTTTGCCATTCAAGTGTGCGCAGAGGTCTTCCGTAAAAGTAGAGTGGATGGGAGGGGAGTAAAAAGGTACCTTAGAAGTGCTGCCACTGGCAGCTGCAGCAGTGGTGGCCTGAGGGGGTGGCAGACCCCCCCCCACAGCCTCCCCATATGTAGTCCGGGTTGGTTCAGACCTGTTCATACCAGGCTTGGGCCTCTGCACAGGCATGGAGGTCACTAAAATGGCCTCCACACATGCGCAGAGGCTATTTGCATGACCATGCAACTGGCACAGTTGGGTTCTGTGCACACTCAAACCAGACTCAGTTCGAGTTCGAACTGAGCCAGTTCAAAAGGATTGGAGGTCTACTGGTCAAGGGGAATGTGGTAAGGATAAGTGATGAGTAAATCTTCACCTGTTGAATGTCTGCATCTTAAAGTAAATGTAAAGTTGTGCCGTTGCGTTGGTGTCGACTCCTGGCAACCACAGAGTCCTGTGGTTCTCTTTGGGAGAATACAGGAAGTGTGGTTTACCATTGCCATCTCCCATGCAGTATGAGATTATGCCTTTCAGCACCTTCCTATATCTCTGCTGCCCGATATAGGTGTTTCCCATAGACTGGGAAACATACCAGCAGGGATTCGAACCAGCAACCTCTTGCTCCCTAGGCAAATTGCTTCCCCACTGCACCATTAGGTGGCTTATGTCAGCATCTTAGGCTGCTCTTAAAGTCAGGGCCCGTTAAACAGTTGACAACCCTGCCTGCTTGTGTCTCGTGCCCACCATTGGGTCCTGAGACTACTCCCATACATGTATGGATTTAAAAAATGGCAGTTTCTGTTCTGTGTCTCAAGGTTGGATGTGTTTACATGGTAACCATGCCAACTCATCTGAGGCAGGCTGGAGATTCTGATTCTGCTCTTTGAGTTTCTGGCCTCAGCCATTGACAGAAGTGCATTTTGGCCTCTCCTCCTTCTAGTCTTTCCAGCTTCTTTGCATTTTTATTTATGTATTTATTTATTTTGGCCATGACTAAGCTTACTATCATGGCAGCAAAAGAGAAGTTCAGAGTAAATATTAATCACCCTTTCCCAATCAAGTTTCTGGGGAAAATAGACCACTGAGGATTGGATTTTAGTAAGAGAATTCTAGTCTTTGGGATGACACTGATGGGCACTAACCCATCCAATCTACCTCTCCCTCTTGTATGGATTTCTACCCTCCTTTACTGTATGTAGAATAGATATGTCCATTACTCTGCTGTTCAGGCAGCCATAAAGATGGTATTCCTGATGTTCCTATGTGATGTGATAGGATTATTAGTATTGGTTATTAGATGACACTGTCAAGAATAATGGCACTTTAAAGGGTTTCAGAAAAGACAGGTTCCCGCCAACAAGGATCTACCAGTTTACCAGTTAAATTCAGAATGTGATGACAAAAAGGGGGAAAGTAAACAAAAGGCAAAGCAGTAGGATAGGAAGGGATCAATGTGCACAAATGCAGTTACTCTGACCTCAGATTGGCTAAGGAGTTACTAAACCGGCATTGTTCTTTGTATGCATTTCTGTTCTTATTGTATCTTCTTTCTCTGTTCAATGTCTCGAAGTGACAGAGGTGGCTTCTGAAGAAGCTACTGAAAGCAGCTACTGAAGAAGAGTCTTCCTCTGCAGAGATAAAGAATGAACATTCAGTCTTTTACATGGTAGGAGTGTGGTGTGTGTGTGTGTGTGTGTGTGCCGTGTTTCCCAATAATAGTCCGAATGTTGCACTGATCCAGTTTTAGATACTGCAGGATAGGAGGAATTTTGGTTGGTGGGATGGATTGAAATTCAGGGCTCAGCTACAAATTACGCTTGCACCTGGAGAAGCTCCTCATGAAAGGTGGGCAGGGATGGGTGATTTTAATGATTTTAATCCATTAAATCAGTAAATTATTATTTTAATTGATTAAAATTTCTGTGTGACCTGAGTCCCTGATGAAAAATCCTGGTTTCCCCATTGTTGTATGAGTTTGTAATATATTTATATGACTGTTGGTCTCTTAAGTGTACTCATATTGTAGATTCCCCTAATAGTCTCTGTCCACTAGATTCTTGGAGCAGGAGCAACCAGGACACCAGCTGGCAGCAAAGGGCTTCATTACTGAACACAAAGCACAGGATAATTCTGTGGACACTCACAAGACCAAGATAGACCCTGTTCAGATGTAACAGGGAACCGTGGGTCCAATGGATCCTCAGTTCCGCATGCCCCTCCCCTGCTCTCCCATCCTCATTCAGATGTTCGGGTGAGCTGGCTCTCTGTAGTCAGCAAGTCTGCAGAGCAGCAAAGGAACTGGCTGTGTGGGTTTCCTTCTTTCCTGAAAGACAGCCCAAACAGCCAATTGGGCCAGAGTGAGGGAGGAGCTTCCTCCCTCACCTCCGGTTTCGTGGGCCCCAAACTGCGGTGAAAGCATTCAGATGTAATGCTTGCACTGCAGAAATTGAGTCTGTGGTGGCAAAACTCTACTCTGACCAGAGTGGACTTTAGCAAGGGAAACTGGGGGTTATTTCCCCCTGCGAACTCCATTTCTATGAATTCAGATGTTCTATGAATTCAGGATAGGAAATCTAAGGTGACGGCACCTCCAGTTTCCTGTTACATCTGAACCTGGCCAATGAAGAGAAACCTGGGCAAACTCCACCCACAGAGTTCTGGAGGGAAACCAGCAGGGTCACATACATTCTTAAAGGGGCAGTACCCATATGCCACACAGTCTAGTGTGCTAGGGCAGAACAAGGGGGAGGGGACCTGAAGAAAGAAGTCTAGCAAAGTCTTCTTAGTCTAGTTCCTTAGTACACTGAGAGCCTAATTTGTGAACAGAGAACAATTTGTTTGGGGGCAGCTAACAAATAACATTATTTTCATTTGTTTGTTACTTTTCCTTTTGGGCTCCTCTTCTCAGGAAAGGTTTCATGTAAAGATTTCAACCAGCTGCTGAGCCTGCCAGCAATTTTCAGCCAGTCACATGAATCCTGTGAGCCTTGTGTGGGCCAGCGCCCTCCACTGGATATCTTCACTTCCCCCTTATTGACTGACTTGCCCTATCAGGGCTGGATCATATGCATAGGAACCAATTTCCATATTGGGAAGACTTTCCACATGCCTCTTGCTGTTTCCAGTCACAACGCAAGAGGCCTAGTTGGTGTAATTCAAGGTTAGCTCGGCAGGGTAGGCCTTTATGTTCAAATTTACAGCTAGGTTTCATCTCTGCCTTCAAGGTGCTGTGAGTGGTGGCAGACATTTTCCCCTCCCCTCTTTTATCCAGTAGTGGCTTTCCCTAACAAGCCAGAGGGGGCCAAACGAGGCATAGCTGCCTTTTGTTCCTGGCAGCTTCTGTTGTGCCTCTCTCCCCTATCTTGCTACACCCCACCCTGCATTAATGCTGAGAGAGAGGCGTAACAGAAGCTGTTAGGAACGAGAGGCAGATACATCTTGTGTTGTGCCTTTCTGGCTTGTTAGGGCAAGCCGCTACTGTTATCCTCACACTAACCTTGTGGTCAAGCTGTGATATACTTAGGCTTGCACAGTCCTAGCCATGTAGGACTGCTAATGTGGAGGGCTGGGATCAGTCCCAACCCCCGCACTCTGCATCCAGTCTAATAATGAGGTAGAAGGGCACGAATGAACCCTTCCAAGAGCCCAAGCATTCACAAAGCTAGGCAGCAAGAGCACCTGGCAGTGGGGGAATCCCACAAAACACCATGTTCCTAGGGCGGTGCATTGTGGGATGCTGGAGGACCTCCTCCTCTGGCTCCTGGCTCTGCCATTTACCGCAACACTGCTTGTGTGCCACACAAGCAGCAGAGCTGTAAGGAGAAGGGAGATCATATGTAGGGAGGCAGGTAGAAGCCGGACTCCACGCCAACCCTCCACAGGAGGGTCAGGTGAATGACTTTACTGACTGGCCCAAGATCACCCCATGAGCTCATGTTTGGATAGTAATTTGAATCTGACTCTCCTCCAGTGTCATCCAAGGCACCTAGTGCCCATCCCTGCCTTCAGGGAGCTCCGAATGTCCGACATTTTCCTCTCCCCCCTTTTATCCAGTAGTGGCTTGCCCTAACAAGCCAAGGGGTGCCAAATGAAGCACAGATGCCTCTTGTTCCTGGCAGCTCCTGTTTAGGCAGGTTAAACTGAGAGATAGCGACAGCCCCAGGTCACCCAGGCAACTAGCTACAGGGTTTTTTATTTATTTATTGTTAAATGTATATACCGCCTTTCATTAAAACAATCCCAAGGCGCTTTACAGCAAAATTTAAAAACAAGATTGTAAAAAAGACACAATTAAAATAGTAACCTAAAAATATAAAACAAATCTGATTAAAAATCTGAGATCTGAAGGGTTTAATATTAAAACAATTCTTGATTAAATTTTTTAAAAGCATCAATATTCTTAAGCTGAGGATAAGTACCAGATCTAGTGTGATGAGGCAAGAAGTGACTGTATTGTTTGTAATTTGCTAGAGGAGTGGCAGATCAAGGCTTTTGAAAAATTACATTCCAGGGAGAAGTGCCAGTGAAGGCCTTTTGTTTGGCAGCATACAATGGTTATCCAGAAATGTGTGTGCATGTGCATGCATGTGCACGCGCGCGCGCACACACACACACACACAAAAACAATCTACTTGCGTGTTGTAGTGGTGTACAAAGTAAATTAAAATGGACCCAACGATTCCAAACCTCACCAGCCACATGGACACATGTAAAAGTCTCACTGAGAAGCAGTCGGAAGGATTTGCAGCTGATAAGTGCTTTCATGATCCACTTTCCTTTTCCAAATATGCTGCTCTGTGGAGTCCCAGATCTATATTTTTCCCATCAGACATACATCTGGAACCCCACAACCTGAGATTTAGATATAGTGTTCTTTACACAAAAACAGCCAATTGTGGAATAGGAATTCCATACCTACCTGTCTATTATGAGGCTTTTCACTTCCAAAACATCTTACGGATGCTGAGCGATGTTCAAATTTATTCCTGGATTAAGATGGAAGTTTTTGATCGATACTCTTATAGAGTTAAAAGTTTGCCTTTAAAGCCAGATTGGATTATTAAATTTAAAGCCGCAGACAATCCTTTTTCTGAGTGCCACTTTTAAGAGTTGAAAGAAAATAAAAATATAAGGGGAGAGTGGTGCTGATGAAAATGCAAAGAAAAGAGTTACCACCCAATAGAACAAATGTACAAATGATAGAAACTTCTTGAAACACTTCATTAATGTAAATCACCTGTTATGCACAAATCACTTAAATCACTTATTGTAGTAAACGCTGAATATATATAAATCACTTTACATAAATCACTCAACAAGGTTTTGCGATAAGTCCTTGTTTCTCAAACAAACTTCCTCAAAAGTGAAATTGTATTAGTTCCAAACGTGATAAACTTCCTGATGTGTAGAATCTTCAAAGCGTCCTTCAAAAATATTTCTTCACTCCTCCAAAAGGAGTGTAGATTATATCAACATTCAAAGGTCTCTCCCATAGAGTTAGACAAAATTCTTCTAAATACAAAACACAAACCATATATAAAAGAAAACACTTGCAGACAATTGTTTAGTGCCCCCATATTCCCCTTTCATTCCAATTTTTTGCCACCCTAAATTTGATGGTTTGTTTACATCTCCTCAACTGATGGAAGCTGCTGATCTGGAAATTGCCAGATAAAGTAACTTTTACCAGTGGGACATCCTATTGAGCTAGAGGCTATAGGGGAAATTTTGGGTCCTTTGCACTGTACATGGATACATCTCTTACAGAGCAGATCCTTTATATCCACCCCAGAAATAACAGCACAAGCTAACCGACAACTAATAAAATTTGAAGTACTGGTCTTGGAAGCCCCAGACACTCTCAAAGGTGTGGTTTCAAAATTATATGTTTTGATTATAAAACACACATTTAACCCACTGCCTAACCTTAAAGCATCTTGGTAAAATGACTTCAAACAGTAAATCAAAGATTAGGAGTGGATGAACATATAGAAATGGAAGCCAGTTACTTCCTCTTCAGCCCAAAATAAGGAGAACTTTCTCAAAGTTTTCCATAGATGGTACCTGACCCCAGTAAAATAGTATAAATCCAAAAAGATTCCTCTCTGCTTTGCTGAAGTGGTTGCGTGATGAAGGGAACGTATTTTCATCTTTGGTGGACCTGTACTAGGGTCTTATCTTTTTGGACAGAGGTATTCATAGAGATGTGTAGGATTACAAACCAGAAAATAGGATTATGCCCCCAGCTGCTGTTAGTAAATGTATTTTCTGGGGTCAATACAGATGTCACATCCAAAAAATTAATTGTGTTTATGGTAACTGCTGCCAGGTTAGCTAAAGCCAAACATTGGAAAAATCAAACCTTGTCGATGGACATCTGGTACAAGAACCTATGGCATATCGCAATCTCAGAAAAGCTAACCCATTTGGTCCCATGCAAACCAGACTACAAATAATTCTTTTTATGTAATTAGGTCAGATTTTATTCATTACACTAATCGGGAAAATTGTGGTTGTTTTCCTACCACAGACAATATTAGAGTGTGGTTGGATTGATAAATTGTGGTTTGTTGTATTATGTTTTGTTGTTTGTGTTTGGATCAATATTGTTTAACATTGTAAATTTGTTTTAATAAAGAATGTAACAACTATTCACCATGAGCTCTGGAACCCCCAAACCTCTGAAAACTACCTGATGCTGGTAGCCTTAGATCATTTATAAATAAATTAAAATACACTGATCAGAAGGTCCAAGGCTGCAAAGACAAACCCCCTCAGCTGGATCAGGGATGTGCAGGCAGGTTGAGATGGTTGTTGTCCATTATCATCTCTTTTCTCTCATGGAGGAGCAGTTCCCTCCTGGGAGCAGTCAGACAGAGTGGATCACACCACTGCTTTTACCTTCATCTTATTTTTGGTATATCCATAACTTCCGCCTGACCCACTTGGTTGTGTTTGACATCTCTTGCAAGCCTCAGCTGAGGCTCACCATTCTGTGTCTTAGCTTTCCTGACACCTTTCTTACAGGCTTGGGCCATTCTTTTGTTCTCTTTCTTGCTTTATCTTGCCTCATCAATAATTTTGCAGTTTTTTGAGAGTGTCAATAGGCATATGGATAAAGGCGATCCAGTTGACAAAGTATACTTGGACTTTCAAAAAGCTTTCAACAAAATTCCTCATCAAAGACTCTTGAGAAAACTTAGTACTCATGGGATAAGGGGACAGGTTCATGTGTGGATTGGTCAGTGATCGAAGGACAGGAAACAGAGGGTAGGTATAAATGGACAGTTCTCTAAATGGAGGAAAGTAAGAAATGGGGTCCCCCAGGGATCCCTGATCCAGCTGAGGAAGTTTGTCTTTGTAGCCTCAGACCTTCTGAAGACAAGCCTGCTTGCAGGTTGATTGCTCTCCTGTTCCACCTGTATCTTCTACCTGAGTGCCTGACTGATTCCACCTGTTCCTGAGGACCAGAGCTCTCTTGTAAGAGGGAAGATTTCTGGAGCCCTTGGGAGCATAAATTAGAAGAAGGCACACCATAGGCACAGCTGATGGTGTAGTTGGCAGACCACCTGCAAGCAGCCACCAAAGCCAACCACCAAAGACAGCAAGCCCTTGGTGTCAGGCCCTCAGTGTGGGACTCGAGTCTGGAGAAAGTTATATTAAGGTGGGGTTGGAGGTCTGGGTTGAAAGTTCTCCTTTTATTGGGTTGTGCCAGGCCTTTTGTTATAATGTGTTTGGATTATCTTAGGCAGGGTGAGGCAGGGGATGTGTCTGGCAGCTATTACTGTTGTGGTGGGGAATAGAAGAACTGGTGTTGGCAGAGCAACTGGCTGTTACATGGGAAGGGAAACTATAATTTAGTAACTGTTTCCACTTCTGGCTGCCCTGTAGGCTCTCTGGCCTTGGGGAGCAGTTCCAACTACCCACAGAACATAGCCTTGCTCCTCTGCAATGTCAGGTCGGTTCAGAATAAGACTGAAATCATCCATGACTTGATCATGGAAGAGGGAGCTGCCTTGGCTTGTATAACTGAGACCTGGATGGGTTTGGGCCCAGCTTTTCCTACCAGGCTACTCTGTTATGGAGCAGGCTAGGGGATGTGGGTGGGGGGTGGAGTGGCTGTGCTCTGTAAGGATAACATTTTCCCTTACCAGGGCCCCTGTGCGACAGTTGACTTATACTGAGTGTGTCTTTCTGAGGCTGGGAACTAGGGATAGATTAGGGAGTCTGTTAGTGTACCGTCCACCCCACTGCCCAACTGACTCCCTAGCTGAGCTGATGGAGTTGGTCTCAGTTTGTGTTAGAGTCACCCAGACCTTTAGTGCTGGGGGACTTCAATATCCATTTTGAGGCTGACTTGTATGGTGTGGCTCAGGCGGTCAGGACAGCCATGACAACTATGAGCTTATCCCAGTTAGTTTCAGGATGCACACTTGGTCTTTTGTTTGGATCGGGGGCGGTGTTCCATGGGTGGGGGATCCTGTGGTTTCCCCATTGTCATAAATGGACCACTACCTTGTTAAGGTTGGTTTCACAGCCACAACCCAGCCCTGCAGGGGTGGAGGACCTATTAAGATGGTTTGCCCGAGATGGCTGCTGGACCCTGTAGGATTCCAAAAAGCTTTAGAGGGTTTTAATATTGTTCCTGCCAGTGATTCTGTTGATGCCCTGGTGGGAACCTGGAATAGGCAACTCACTAGGGCAGTAGACATGATCACTACTAACCATCCCTTCCAACCTGCTAAAGTGGCCCCTTGTTATACAGAGGAGTTGTGGGGTCTGAAGCAGCAAGTTAGGTGACTAGAGCACAAGTGGAGGAAAACTCTGCTTGAAATTAACAGGACACAGCATAAAGCCCATGTGAAGGTTTATGAAGAAGTGGTGTGTGCGGCAAAAAAGCAATTCTGGTTTGTCCGCATTGCTTCTGTAGGTTCACGTTCAACAGAGCTGCCCTGGGTTGTGAGGAGTTTGATTCAGTTTGGAAGGCTCTTTCCATTTCAAAGCAGTCCCTGGAGTCTTTGTTCTGCTGCAATGCTTTTAATGGGTTCTTTGTGGACAAAACTTCTTGCATTCGGGCCAACTCGGACTCCACGGTTTTTGCAGAGTCTATTACAGTAGTGTCCAGCAGTCCCTCTTGCAGTATTAGATTGGATCAGTTTTAATCTGTGATGCCCAAGGATGTGGACAAGCTGCCGAGGATGGTGAGGCCTATTTCTTGTTCTATGGATCCTTGTCTGGCTTGTCTGCTTCTATCTATTAGGGAGATTGTTGGAGATGGCCTAGTTAATATCATTAACCCACTGTTGAGGGAGGGTAGGATGCCTCCTTGTTTGAAGGAGGCAATGATTAGACAACTTCTTAAGAAGCCTTCCCTAGATCCCTCAGTGATGGATAGTAATAGGCCAGTCTCCAATCTCCCATGGTTGAGCAAGGTGATTGAGAGAATGGTGGCTAACCAGCTCCAGGAAGTTTTGGTGGAAACTGATTATCTAGACCCATTTCAAACTGGCTTTAGAGCAGGCTGTGGGATTGACATGGCCTTGGTCGGCCTGATTCCCTTTACCAGGGAATCAACAGAGGGAGTTTGACTTATGTTGGTTCTTTTGGATCTCTCGGCGGTGTTCAATACCATCAACCATGTTATCCTTCTGGATCACCTGGGGGAGTTGGGGATAGGGGGCACTGCTTTGCAGTTATTGCACTTCTATCTTTCAGGCTGATTCCAAATGGTGGAGCTTGGTGATGGTTGCTCTCCTTATCATCATCATCATCATCATCATCATCATCATCAGGAAATGGCATTCATCCCTAAATGCCTGTGTATGGGCAGTAAAGTGCTGGATGAGGGATAACAAATTGAAGCTGAATCCAAGCAAGAAAGAGCTGCTCATTGTGGGGTATCAGAATTTGAGGGATGAGTTAGATCTTCCTGTGCTGGATGGGGTTACACTTCCCCAGAATGAACAGGTAAGCAGCTTGGGAGTGTTCTTGGAGCCATTGTGTGCAGGGCTGTCCTTAGGGCATGGCAAGCAGGGTGACCGCCCCGGGCCCTGCTCTTTTAACCCCCATTAGAATTAACCTCAAGGGGGCTCCGCACTGGCTGATTTGCCCTGGGCCCCACACCCTGCCAAGACCTTCTAAGGGCAGCCCTGACTGTATGAAACAGGATGCTGGACTAGATGGGCCTTGTGCCTAATCCAGCAGGGCTGTTCTTATGTTCTTAAGCTGGGGTGGTCTTCATGGAACAGCCTCTTGGAACTTTGAGGCCTATCAGATATCTAGGAATTGATTCCCTTTTGGGGATTTGCTTATCTTGCCCACTCAGAGCTATGAGGCTTGAAGGAGGGGGATGCAGGCAGTCAATGGAGTACTGAGTGGCTCGAAGAGCTGGCGGCAGACAGATGACAGCTGCTGTTCTTTGGCTTGGTTTGCTCACAATTTGTAGGCAGTTTCTGCCTCAGCCATAGAATTGTACCCACATTCTAGGTTAATTGATGTTGCAGATATAAATTAAAGTTTGATTAATAAAACTGTGTTCCTAGTCTCAGTCCACACAATGGCTCCTTGTCTCTTTGGGGAGATCTGAGTGCAACATGTTAAGAAATAAATGCTAACTCGAATGTGTCCCCCCCGCCCCTGTGTTTTATGTAACCTCCACACATCCAGTTCTTTAAGGGCTGGAAACCTAAGATGTTTTAAGCATGTCACTAGGGGGCCCAAAAGGAAAGTAGGAGTTAAAGTTGTGTCAACCAATAATGATATAATAAGAACCAACCTTTAATTTCTTTACCACTGACTTTAACAAAACTCTTGGAAAATAAGCACAAAATTGTGTACCATGTAGACACATCTTAATGTTCCCCCCCGCTATCACATCTAAACTCTAGTCAATGAAATATATCGGGGGACTAATTGCAACACTTTTTTTTTTTTAAAGAAGTCTTTCTTGCCATAAGTATTTCCTTATCATAGCTCTCAATTATCTATATAATTTGAATAAAAGTAGAAGGAAGGCAACAATGAATCCCTGGTATGTAACTATTATCATATTTTCCTACTGAATAGGACAAATTATGCAAAAAATGGAGTTCCCTAAGAGTCTATGAGAGGTGGAAGGAAAATACTGTGATTGGAGGGGGGATTTTCAATGGCACATTCAACCTGCTAACCTTCCCAAAGCTTGTTCTTTTTAAACAATATTTTCAATATGAATTGTAGGATTCTTACTGTTTAAATTAAAGATATTCTATAATTCTCCTGAAAGATGCATTATCTTCTGAATCTGATGAAAGAGCCTCTTGCCTGTGAAATGAGATCTAGTTGTTGGTGTCAGATTTTGAATACCTGGAGCACTTTCTTTTCTGAACTAAGGCATTACAAGGCCACTAAAAATACTGAAAGAATAGAATGACATGGTGCTCAGTTTTGCAGTCAAATGAACATTGACATCTCTGAGAATGGCAAGACATGTCTTGCACCAATCCAGGGAGGTACGGGCTTACCAAGTATAGTATACTGTTTTGATGTATGCAAACTTCAGATGTTGATGCAACGGGTGGATGGAGTATCTCTATAGAAGGAAATGGTACAGCAATATTTTTCCATTCCTGTTAAATATATGCTATGGACCTCATTCTCAACTAGTTCAAGAAATAGAACTAGGATTTTATCTCTATATTAACAGCTTGGGAAAATGTAAAAACCTACTGAGCTCTGAGTGCTTCTGTATTCAACTTATATGCTGAACATATACTGAGAGAAGCTGGACTGGAAGAAGATGAGTGGGGTTTTAAAGCTGCAGGAAGAAACATCAATAACTTGCACTACGCTGATGAAACCACTCTGATAGCAGAGAATGCAGATGATCTCCAAGCTCTAGTAATGAACGTCAAGGAGCACAGTGAAAAACATGGGACTACGACTAAATGTAAAGAAGACCAAACTAATGACAACGGGTACAGCAACCAGCCTCAGAATTGATAATGAAGACAATGAAGTAGTGGATAGCTTCTGCCTTTTAGGATCAAGCATCAACAGTAAAGAATCCAGCATTCAAGAAGTATGCCACAGACTAGCACTTGGTAGGGTTGCAATGAAGTCTTTGGAAAGGATATTTAGATGTTGTGACGTATCTATACCTACAAAGATTAGAATCGTTTGGACAAAGGTTTTTCCTGTGACCTCTATAGATGCGAAAGCTGGACTTTGAAGAAGCAAGATAGAAAAAGTATTGACGCCTTTTAATTTTGGTGCTGGAGGAGACTTTTGAGGATACATGGACAGCCAGGAAAAGAAACAAATGGATCATACAAGAAATCAATCCAACATTTTCACGAGGCACAAATGACCAGGCTCATACTATCATACTTCAGACCCATTATGCGAAAACCCAGCTCCCTTGAGAAGTCCATAATGCTGGGGAAGGTTGAAGGAAAGAGAAGAAGAAGACCACCAGCAGCAAGGTGGATGGACTCGATTATGACAGCAATGACTGCACCACTGAGATAACTTAAAGGCCAAGTTGAAGACAGGAAAGAATCTATCTATGTGGTCTCTAAGAGTCGACACCGACTTGACGGCACTTTATCAATCAATGAAATGGGGAGTTTTGAGAAAAGGAAGAAACTCTAAATAGTGATCTAAGGATGTTCTTATTAAAGACCATTTTGTATAATGATTTACTACTTGGAGATGAGGCCATATCTCACTGGTAGACCATCTGTTTTGCATGCAGAAAGTCCCATTTTCAATCCCTGCATCTCCAGGAGAGCTGTTGTCAGTCAGTGTTGGCAATACTGAGCTACAGTAGATGGATCAAGGATCTGACTCAGTGTAACACAGCTTCTTTACCTTCTTCCTATGCTGGCTAGACTGGTAATAAAAGTATAGTGTGCCATCGAGTCGATGTTGATTCCTGGAGACCACAGAGTCCTGTGGTTGTCTTTGGTAGAATACAGGAGGGGTTTGTCATTGCCATCTCTTGTGCAGTATGAGATGATGCCTTTCAGCATCTTCCTATATTGCTTTTGCCCGATATAGGTATTTCCCTTGGTCTGGGAAACATGCCAGTGGGGATTCGAACCAGCAACCTCTGGCTTGCTAGTCAAGTCATTTCCCCACTGCACCACTAGGTGGCTTATAGACTGTAATAGACTTGATCTTTTTAGTTCTTTCTGTAGGGTTGTTTCTAAATTTCTCTCTTGACAAAATTTGCAAGGGATACATGTTATCTCTCTCACTTCCCAGCAAGGGATACATGATCCCTCTCCCATTTCCCAGCAGAACAGATGTTATGAGACAAATAGGCATTTAAAAGTGTACTTCAGTGTATTATTGCACTAGAGGTTTGTGTAGGGTATATTTTAAAATACATGAAGAAATAGGGATTTAGGTAAGGATCTTTTTTAGTGAGGGGCTAAAAAGATCCCAGGGATTGTTAGCAGAACAGAAATAAAAGGAAATTATTTGAGGAAATGTAAACAAAAAAAATCTGTCCATCCTTGTTTTCAGCTAACAGTATATTACACATACATGTCAAAAGTGTGTACTCCTTTGAGAAATAGATTTTTTGAAATCAAGAATTATAAAGGAAAGGACATGATATTGTTAGATATGAAGTGAAAGCGACCTATTATGTTAGACAATGGGAGAATATCCGTTGATGAACAATGGCACTTGATTTGCATACAGGTGCGTTTGCATTACCTCAACCCATTTCAGATCTGCCACTGCCGTCGCCAAAGCACTCACTCCTACAGCTCTGAAAGTGGGTAGGAAGTCCCGCCCCAAAGCTGTCACTCACCCCCCCCCCTCCAGTTTCTCATGGTTAAAGTGGTTGTCATCTGCAGAAGGACCCACTGTGACTGAGAGAGAAGGCACTTCCGTGATTGGCAGTCCAGGGAGATCACTGTTATAGCTCTGCTGGCTGCTGCTGTAGCTGCCATTGGCCGGAGAGAGGGGGTGACTGATAGCTCC
The DNA here is from genome assembly GCF_027244095.1 of Hemicordylus capensis. Classification (NCBI taxonomy): domain Eukaryota; kingdom Metazoa; phylum Chordata; class Lepidosauria; order Squamata; family Cordylidae; genus Hemicordylus; species Hemicordylus capensis. The sequence goes on from NC_069660.1 coordinate 192,245,225, forward strand.
AGTGTGGGACTTGCTACCCACTTTCGGGTCAGTAAGCATGAGTGCTTGGGGGGAGGGAAAATGTCCGAATGGGGCTCTTGTGAGAAGCATATTTGTGTATTTCAGGACGGAACAATACTCTTTTAATTACTGGATTAGGACAGGGCTTTTGTTTGAAAGCATGCAGACTCTTAGGGTGTGCATATTGATTGATTGATCGATCGATCAATTTTTACACCATCTTTCATAATGAATTTCAGGGCGGTGTACAAAAGTCAACTTACAATAAAATTCCAGAAAGGTTACTTCTAAAGCCTTAAAATCAGTGAAACAGTAAAAATAATAAAATATCAAAAACAAAAACACCATTAAAAAGACAAACAGGAAAGCTGAGAGACCCAGCAGCCCCTAAGGGGTAAAAGCCTGAACAAATAAAAGAGAAGGTGTCACTGCAGGAAATGCCACTGTTCCTGCTTTCCATGTAAAGGATTGAGGATGGGGAGTGGGGTGTTTGAAGGGTATGGCTGGCAGGGAAGTATAGCCAAAGGATAAGTTAGGACTAGGGAGAATACGCAAACCTAGAACTGACTGAGAAAGTGTTTGATTTTTGCCCTGATTTGGGCGGTGGTGGTAGTGGTGGAATTCAGATGCTTTGCAAGTTGCTCACGGGCAAGTGGATGACAGTTCAACCACATCTAGCATCTTGTATTTTCTGGACATTGCTTACACATTATTATTATTATTATTAATAAAGGGCCCAATTTCACTATTAATATATACTGTTTTCTCATGCAGTCCCCCCAAATACTGGGAAGCAGCCACTTTGCAACCTTGGGATAGTCCAATTAATATTGCTAGTTGTTATCCTGCCCTCCCTTTTGTGCAGTCAATGCTTAGGGATAGGCAGTGCTGCACCTAAGGCCTTTGGACCCCCTTCCCCTGCAAGTTAAGCATCACCCCGCCCCCCCCCCACAAGTATATTTATGCCAATATGCATCAGCAGAAAACATTTCAACATGCAACTTAACATATTCCCACCCCCACATACTTCTTTCCTCACTCCCCCCTCTGTCTCTAAAGCAGGCCTGCTCAACTTAGGCCCCCCAGCTGTTTTTGGACTACAACTCCCATAATCCCCAGCCAGTCACCAATAGCCCAACCAGAGTGGTCAGTAGTCAGGGATTATGGGAGTTGTAGGCCAACATCTGCAGGAGGGCTGACACTGAGCAGCCCTGCTCTAAAGGATCCAATATTTAAGCAACTGAATTTGCAAGAATATAAAAAAATCATGGTGATTTTGTGTGGGGGGGGAGGCCTTGGGATTTTTGTTTGTTTGTTTGTTTGTTTTTTAATGTAACTTGGGGGTTGGGTGGGAAAGAGGACCCACCATTCAGAAAAGCGGGCAAAAGGTTGGAACTGCTTTGCTTTTCTCTTGCAGTGTTGCAATTATTTATTTATCCAATTTTTATACCACCCTTCCAAAATGGCTCAGGGTGGTTTACAGTTAAAACAAAACCATTGAAATCAATTAACAGTTAAAACAGAGATTATAAAACACCATAAAACAACAATTAAACAATCAGAACTGTTTAAAAACCCTGAAAAACCAGGTTACAACATTAAACCATTTACAACAATTTAAAAACCCTGGAAGGCCAGGCCAAACAGGGCTTTGAGGGCTCTCCTGAAAGCCAATAAAGAATTCAAATTATGGATTTCTGCAGGGAATGCATTCCACAGCCCAGGAGCGGCTCCAGAGAAGGATTCTTTGAGTCGCCACCACACATACTGGTGATAGCTGGAGATGGACCTCCTCAGATTACCTTAGCATGCAGTGAGGATCATGCAGAAGAAGGAGCTCTCTAAAGTAACCTGGACCTAAGCTTTTCAGGGCTTTAAAGGTAATGACCAGCACTTTGTATTTTGCCTTGAAATATATCGGCAGCCGGTACAGCTGTTTCAAAACAGGCATAATATGGTCTCTCAAGGTTGCCCCAGCAACCAATCTGGTTGCCACATTTTGAACTAACTGAAGTTTCTGAAGTACGTACAAAGGCAGCCCCACATAGAGCGCATTGCAGTAGTCAAGCCTGGAGATGACTGAACAAAAGATAGTTTTTAAAGAGAAAGTTATGAAGAAAATACAAATATAAATATTTGTTGTTGTTGTTGTACCTGTACTTCCCACACACCTGCACATACCATATTTTGCATTGAGAGTCCTGGCACATAAACTAGCTGAATGCACTTGTAGCAGATTAAAGCCTTTGTTTCAGAGCAAGCTTATGTGAGGGAAATAAATGCTGAATCATCTCTGCTGAGCTGCTTGGCTAGGCTTCTCATAAAATATCCTGTATTATTGATAGGTTCAAAAGGCTGCCATCACCACCCATTTTATCAACAGAGATTGAACCTCCTTTGGCTTGGGTTGGAATCCCAAGGAAAACTCTCTTTACTAGCCAACCCCTCACAGAGCATCTGTGCGGCACTTTGGGGCCGGCTGTTTTCCCCTCCCTCTTCCTCCTGCCCCATCTCTCCTCTCTTTCCCCTTCCCTCTGGCCCCGTGCTCTCCAGCCCTCCTCCCCTCCCGTTCCTCACCCCACACAGAGCCATGGTGGGCGGCCAAGAAAGGCCCCGCCGCTGCCTTTCTCTCCTCCCCACCCGCTGCCCACCGCCGCCTTTGTCTCCCCCCCCCCCGCCCACAGCCTGCCGCCGCCTTTATGTCCCCCCTCCACCGCCAGCCAGCCGGCCAGCCACCACCAGCACTTTCTTCCCCCTCTCCTCCTCAGTCCTCACTTCGGAACTCTTGCAGCATGTCACGAGAGTTCCGCCGCCAAATCCTGGGAACGCATGTCCCAAGAGAATTAAATATATAGATTTTGCTATTGGATAAGTACAAAAACCTTCCACGTGCAAGCCTACATGTGGTGAGTAAACTGATAACTTCTGACCATTTGAGGACGTCATTGCACCAGAAAAGTCCCCCTTTGCCCCACCTTTCCTTGAGTTAAGAACCAACTCGGAGAGGCTTGTTTTTTGTTTTTTTAAAGACCTAAATACAATTTTATTCAAGTACTGCAGACTGCTTCTGTCTGAGGCTTTCTAGCTTTTTTAGATACAGTTAAGAACACTTAGTAGATAAAAAAAATAGGTTGTCTTAGGCATGTTTAAATATTTATAGAGTCTTTTGCAATGCCCTAGGTAGGATGGGAGTAGGCTAGTGTTTCTTGTTTCAATTATGTTGCAGGTACTTTTTATAATAAAACAGTATCAAGCATATGCAAAACATGCACACACCAAAGAAATCTAAATTCTAATGCAAAGTCTGACTAAACAAAATTTTCCCTAGACTAAACTTCCCTTTTCCCTTGAACTCACCAAACTCCATTTGAGAATTGAAATGTCCTGCCCTCCTGTCTTTCAAGGATCTGCAGAGTCATTCTTTTGCAGCCATCCTCCATGGCCACATGTCCTTATCTCCCTATCAAAGAACTGCCCTTCTTGTTCCCAGAATTCCCTGCAACTGCTCTCTTGGTCCCACTCACCTGGTGCACTGATTGGCTGCCCTGGAGTTCACCAGCGTGTCAATCAAGAAAAGGGTTCACTCCCTGTTAACTCTTTAGGGGGAGCGATGGCTGATCACTACTCCTACCTCTGATAAGGTGAACATCTTAAAAGTGCTCACATGTAGTCTCCCATCCAAATGAAAACCAAGGTGGAGCAAAGGGGACAATTCATGCTTGCTATGACTAACTCTCCTCCCTGGGATGAACAAAAAATTACTGACCAGAATTTACTGAAACCAAAAGCACACACAAATCACTCCTCTATTTCTACTATTCTTTGTAATGAACAGAAACACTTATTCTGTTCAGCTAGCTTGCCTAACAAGAGGTAGTAATGATTCCATATAGGGGTGTATCAACACCAAAATGTTAATTAAAAAGTTTAGCATTAAAAAGGAGGAGGAGAGTTGGGGAGAAAAGAAAGAGGGAGCCACAGTCTCTGCTCAGCTGCAAACACATACTGTACAGACACACACATTAAAAACAATGATAATCACCTTGCAAACTTGGTTGATGGGAAACTTGAACAGGTTTGCACAAATGTGCAATAACAGCAAAGTCTAGCCTTGGAGAAGACAGAAACAGCATCAACCTCCTCCTGCCCTGCCTCCAAACAAACAAAAACAAAAAACAAAAGCTGAGTGGGGGGTGCAGGAAGGAAACTTAAATTACAGTTTTGCAAGAGGATTGGAGAATGAAAAGGCTTAAAAACTTCCTCTCTCTCTCTCTATCTTTCTCCTCGTCCCCAATTTGCTTTGTCTTTTCTCTCTTTCACTGTTGCTTCTTCACAATTATGTATTTTCTCTCCTTTGTTTCGGTGTAACTTTGCTCTCTCTCTCTCTCTCTCTCTCTCAGTGCGTTCGTTTCTCCATTTTCACCCATCTTGGTTTTACTCACATGGGCATTCCCTTTTTTCCCCTCTTTGATTTTTAAACTTGGCTTTCTGGTGAGCAGCTGTGAAATGTCCAAAGTAGAAAGGTAGGAGTGGAGCACATGATACAACAAATGCTGGGTAGCCAATGGGCTTAGAGTGCTGGACTAGGACTGGGGAGACCCGAGTTCAAATCCCCATTCAGCGATGAAACTAGCTGGGTGACTCTGGGCCAGTCACTTCTCTCTCAGCCTAACCTACTTCACAGGGTTGTTGTGAAAGAGAAACTCAAGTATGTAGTACACCGCTCTGGGCTCCTTGGAGGAAGAGCGGGATATAAATGTAACAACAACAATAACAATAATAATAATAATAATAATAATAATTATTATTATTATTTATTACAAGAAAGAACAAGTCAAGAACCGAGCAGAAAAATAAGCCCCTGAATGGTCAATATTTGCACAATATAAGTGGAAAATCAGACATCACCAAGACCTGGCAATGGCTTAAGAATGGCAACTTGAAGAAAGAAACAGAGGATTTAATACTGGCTGTGCAAGAACAGGCACTAAGAACAAATGCAATAAGAGCCAAAGTCGAAAAGTCAACACCAAACAGCAAGTGCTGCCTTTGTAAAGAAGCAGATGAAACAGTGGACCACCTAATCAGTTGTTGTAAAAAGATTGCACAGACTGACTACAAACAAAGGCATGACAAGGTAGCAGGGATGATACACTGGAACATCTGCAAAAAAGACAAGCTACCTCTAGCCAAAAATTGGTGGGACCATCAAATTGAAAAAGTGGAAGAAAATGAAGATGTAAAAATATTATGGGACTTCCGACTACAAACAGACGAACATCTGCCACACAATACACCAGATATAACTGTAGTCGAGAAGAAAGAAAAACAAGTCAAAATAATCGAAATAGCAGTACCAAGGGATAGCAGAATAGAAGAAAAAGAAATAGAAAAAATCACCAAATACAAAGATCTACCAATTGAAATTGAAAGGCTGTGGCAGAAAAAGACCAAAATAATCCCAGTGGTAATTGGCGCCCTGGGTGCAGTTCCAAAAGACCTTGAAGAGCACCTCAACACCATAGGGGCCACAGAAATCACCATCAGCCAATTACAAAAAGCAGCTTTACTGGGAACAGCCTATATTCTGCGACGATATCTATAACAGACAATAAAATTCAGCCATCCCAGGTCCTTGGGAAGGACTCATTGAAAGGTTTGTTTTATCCAGACATCAACACCTGTCTGACTGTGTAAACAAGAAATAATAATAAAAAATTAGAAGGCAGCTCCTGAAGCAGGAAAGCTAAGCCTTGATTAGTTGAGATGCTCTCCATTTCCTCACATTTGCAACACTCAGGCAGCAGGCGTGGTGGTGGCAGCCAGGAAGAGAGATGGAGTGGGTGATTTGTAGGGATGTGCACAAAACCGGTTCGCCCGGTTCGGTTCAGATCCGAACCGGGTCCGAACCAGGAGGGGGTGGTTCGGTTTTGGTTTTGTCCGAACCACCCCCTGGTTCGGTTCGCATCCGAACCGGTTCAGATCCGAACCGAACTGGTTCGGATCTTGAAAAGTAGCTAGGATGGTAGCTGGCACCCAGGGGTACCTGTCAGCCAAACCCCAAAGCAATCGGACACTCGCACAATTTTTTATGAATTTTTGGAAATTATTTTTATTTTTTTCTCATAGGATATAATGGGATTCGAATGAGACCATTATTCCTTATTGTGTAGCACCCATGGGTGCCAACAACCATGCAAACCCTGAAGCAACCAGACACCAGTATGATATTTTATGAATATTTGAAATATTTTTAATTATTTTTCTCATAGAGTATAATGGGACCTGAACCAGTCCATATCCCCTATTGTGGAGCACCTAGGGGCACAAAAGTGGGGTTGGTGGTAGACAGATATGGGTGCCTACCACCCAAAAAATCCCAAGGCAATTGGACACTCCTCTGATTATTGGTGAATTGTTAAAGTATTTTTGAATTCATCATAGAGAATAATGAGGATTGCAGCAAATGTATAGCTTCACGTCGGGGGGAAAGGGGTGTCATAGAGTGCAGTGTGGTGGCTGGTAGTTCCTAGGGTGGGCAAGGAAGCTACCTGAATTATTTGAAAGGAATTGGGCAAAGGGGTAATTTTTAAGTGATTTTTGAAGTTTACGTGTCTTTAAGGTTTTCCCCATTAGATATAATGAAGGGTGTATCGCTTCACGTCGGGGGGGGGGGGGAGGAGTGGCCTAGAGTGCTGTGGGGTTGGTGGTAGTGCCGGTTAGGGGCAGGGAAGCTACCTGAATTTTTTCAAAGGATTTGGGCAGAGAGCTGATTTTTGGTTAATTGTTGAAGTTTATGCGTCTTTAAGGTTTTTCCTCATAAGAAGTTATAATGGAGCTTTCAGCAGCCCCATAAGTGCACTTGGGGGGTGCTGGGGTGGCCCAGAGCGAGTGGTGGTGTAGTGCACATAGGGTGCCAACCACCCCCATGGGTTTCTAACCCACGGAGTACAGGGTTCTCTTGTTTCTGAGGTATTGAGTGTGGATTCTATGATAGCATATTAGTGTGGATTCATGGTGTCATTGAAAATCTCATTTGCTATCATAGAATCCACACTCAATACCTCAGAAACAAGAGAACCCTGTACCCCATGGGTTAGAAACCCATGGGGGTGGTTGGCACCCTATGTGCACTACACCACCACTCGCTCTGGGCCACCCCAGCACCCCCCAAGTGCAGTTATGGGGCTGCTGAAAGCTCCATGTATGCCCTATGAGGAAAAACCTTAAAGACCCATAAACTTTAACAACTGCTTTGGGGTTTGGGTGACAGGTACCCCTGGGTGCCAGCTACCATCCTACCAATTTTCAGGGTCCTAACCGGTTTGAAACAAACCACCCCCGGTTCAGTTCGGATCCGAACTGAACCGGGGGTGGTTTGGTTTGGATCCGAACTGCTGAACCGGAACCAGTTCAGATCCGAACCAGTTTGCACATTCCTAGTGATTTGGAGCCTTCCCCACAACTACACACACACCCCACAAGACAGCGGGAGCTGTGAGGCAACAGACTTGATCCTCAATGTCCAGGGGAAAGAAAAATGCCCCTGCCATATAGGATTGTGGTTTCTGAGCAATGATTATACTTCCTCCACCCTGCCAGCATGAGCAGGATCAGAGAATCTCAGTATGTTTTTGTGCTCTTCCTTTGGATGCTGCTGCTGTTTACAGAATGGCTGAGAAGAGAGTGGTTATATTGTTATAAGCTCTGGCAGTTTATGGCAATGAATAGATGCGGCGGGCTGACTAGATTATGTCTGATATCTTTTTCAGTTCCTTTACTAGAATGTGTTATTTTTTCACATTTTCCCCTACAAATCTTTTTTTCAGGAATGAGAAGATAGCAATAGAATTCTGTTTCTCAAAGTGGTGCTCTGTGAGGGAGAGAAGAATGAAGGTTAAGGAGGAAGTTTTTAAAACACTAAACTAAGTCAGACAATCAAATGAAGTATAGCTGGATTTTCTGATAGAGCTTTTTGTTGAGATTAAAATTGAGCAAGCTGCCACTCTGGGCCCCAATATAAAATAATCTACTATCTGCATGCAACCATACTGTTGGAAATATTAAAAAGCTTAAGTGATTCGTTTCAGCAATATTGGAATACAGATGGCTAAGACAACGGCCAAAATCACATATGCATTTTCAAGTGCTGTAATCGTCACTCTGGAATTTTCACGGCTTCCGTTTATTTACATTACCACCATTAAGTTATGTTTTGTCTGCTGCAGATGGCACCACACCCCCTTCAGCAAATGCTAGAGAAGACTTTGCCTCCTGCCTGTCCCCAAGGCACAGGTGCACCTAGGTAACTCTGGAGCCTGGACGTAAAGGCCTGTGGAGCCCACCGACCCCCGACTGCAAGTTAAGCAGCATCCCCCTACATACACACATACACTGTGACACACACAGTATTTTTTAACATATGGGTTCTTGAGGGAACAAACAGCAACCGAACTCACAATAATGTAAGAATATAAAACAGGTGTATTTATGCAAATATACGTTAGCAGAAACATTTCAACATGCAACATAACATATTCCCATCCCACATATTTCTGTCCCCTCTTCCCCCGCCCCGCCCGGCATAGGTCACGGTCACACTCAGCTGTGTGGTGCGGTGGTACGGTGCGGCAGCCACACCAACCAGGACAGGATTTGGGGAGGCAGTGGGTGGGGAGGCTGTGGAATTTGGCCCAGAAGTCCAGTGGTAAGAGTGCCTTTGCCCCAAGACCAGCCCACACGCCCTAGAATCAGGCAAATGAACCACTGAAAACTGGGTTCAGATAGTTCCTGATTCATCAGTATTTTAAAACTCTCTAGTTCAGCTCCAGTTCAGGTACTGTCTTACATTATGCACAATCATAATTGAGACCCAGCGTGGTGTAGTGGTTAGAGTGGTTAGAGTGCTGGACTGGGACCAGGGAGACCCGAGTTCAAATCCCCATTCAGCCATGATACTAGCTGGGTGACTCTGTCTGGGCAGTCACTTCTCTCTCAGCCTAACCTACTTCACAGGATTGTTGTGAGGAGAGACTCAAGTATGTAGTACACCGCTCTGTGCTCCTTGGAGGAAAAGCGAGATATAAATGTAAAACTAATAACATCACATCTCCATAATGCTCTGCCCCAGGGCTGCCATGGACTCATATGGAGTCCCCAACACTGTTCAGAGCCAGCCATTGTGCAAGGCAAGCAGCACTACCACAGTGTTCCCCATTGCAACAAATGGGGGAAACTGCAATAGTGCCCCTTGCCCAACCACGTGTTCTGAACAGCATCAGGGCTACTTACAAGCCAGCTGCAGCCCCGAGGTGGAGTGTTGGGGAGACGTAATGCTGTGCATCATGTAAGCCACCAGCTTTGAAAAATAGTTTGGTAACTAGTTTAGAGACACTTTGAGCTGGCTCTGAACCTCTAAGGCAGGGAGAGTAGCTCTGGGCCACACTGCCCAATGCAGTGTGGGCTCATCTCCCTTCCAAACGGGGCTGCGCGGCCCTGTTTGGGAGGGAGACCACGCCCCTGCATCTGATGTCAGAGGCGGGGACATGGCTAGCCAGACCCCTGCATCTGACGTCAGATGCAGGGGCCGGGGCCATGTGGCCGCAGCAGTGGCACATGGGCCACCGCCAGCCTCCCTACGCTCCTGTATCATTATAAAAAGAGCAAAACAACAGCAGATTGTCAAGGTCTGGCCAGCCGCTAAGGAAGTTCACAAAGCAAGCAGAGCTGCTGAACTCGGATACGGCTTGGCTGAACGCTGTCGGCAAGGATGATTTACGAACATTGATTCTCAGCAATGAGTAGGAGGCTGGAGATGTTATTTATAGAGCACACCGAGAGCTCCCAGCTGGTAGGAATTCATGGCTTATCAGCCTTCAGCAAAAGGCGTTTGCTCCTCTTAACAGCCTCTAATTGCGTTCTGCGTCTCATGATTCTGCGCTGTTGGAGAGTCATTGGTGTTTCACTAGATAGCTCTCCTTCGCATTGGTCCCCCACGCCTTCTGCTGACTCAGGTTGCAGTGCCTGCTCTAAATCATTAGTTGGATCTACCACAGCCGTCTCATGAACACTGACAGCCAGGCTCTACCCCTCAGACATTCCTGAATCGGCTGGGAAGTTGACAGCTTCCCCTTCCTCCTCGTTGTTGGAGCTCGAGGGCATGACACAGATGGTGGACAGATTCAACCTCACCTGAGCCACAAGGGCAAATCCGACTGGCCAAAGGAGTTTTCAAAAACCTTCCAGATAGAACTGCTGATGATATGGCATCGTATCTTGCTCTGAGAAACACCCTGTGAAGGTTCGGTAGAGAAAGTGACATTAGGTAGCTAGCAGGTCCCTGGCTAAAGTCACCTAGGTGCCCTCTTATGGTCTCCGAAATGGAGCTTAAATCATTCTGGTGTTCAGTGTCCAAGATCCTCTGTATGAGGATCTCCTTGGCTGGATTGTAATCTAATAATGACAAATATTCAGTAGAAAAGCCAAATGATGGCAATTTGCCCTATAGTACTTGTGTCCAGGTGGACTGAAATCTATCAGCCTGCACAAGGGGGATGAATTGCTAACATATTGAACTATATTAAATTCAGACAAAGTAAATAACCATTGCATCATGAAAATGCAAACCTAATAGATAAAATGTAGTGATCTTATTCTGGGAAGACAGGCTCTTCAGCTAGAAGCCAGAGGGGAAAGCCTTAAGCCCAGCCACCCAGGGAGGTGTTCAGCAAAGTAGCAAAGGGATTATGTTATGCATCAAAGTTTAAACTGCAAATGCCCCTTGCACATGCATGCGTGTATGCACACACACGCACACACTTTCAAACTGAGCTTCCTTTCCTCTCCTACTCAATCTCAAAGCCTTCCTTCCTTTTTTTAAATATCGTCTCCCTTACTCCAACTCCTCGGGGTTCTATATTTTATTTCAAGTAGCTGGATTTTTTGGCAAAGAAAAAGAAAAGAAAAAGAAAAGTACTTGCCCTGTAGCTGAATGGCAGCAAGGAAAGAGTGAAGTGCCAAAGGAACACACAAAGCTTCCAGCCTCAGTTTAACTCTCATCTGGAGTCATGATTCTTGACACATGAGTAGGACTTCCTGCTCCTGAGTTACATTGGAAGCCTCTCAACTTTTTCAGGCCACTAAACCAACAATCACTGAATATTTCACTCCAGGGGAGTGCAGCGGTAACCGCCACATCCCAAGCCTAGTGCCCTGTGCCATGCACGTTACTGAGAATGTAAGCTGTTAGCAAAGAAAAATGAACATTTCAAACAGCACACTAATGAGAATCCATACTTCAGCATCTCAGTTCTCAGCATTTCATCTGAAAGGACACACTGTGACTGACCTAAAGGCCATCTGGAAGCTTGTCAAGTGCATTCTACTGGTTGGTCATCCACAATCATAACATCTTTTGCTTGGTTTCTTGTCAGCTGTCCCGGGCACAAACTTCCTGGGTACAAACAATACCAATGTTTTCTGTCCATCCAAACCAAACACAGATGACAGTGCTTCCCTTTGTGAATGTGGTTGCATATCTGGGGGTATGTCTGGCTTGTTGTGTCTCATAGTGCCTACACAGGACAGTCCTTTGCTCAGGAGAGCCTCTGTCAAACTGGAAAAAATGTTTTCCCTCACCAAAAATCTCTGAGGGCAGTTCCAGATGAACATTGTCCTGTGCACGCGAGAACATCAGGTCTGTGGCATGAACACACCCACCCTGATGTCACTGGTGGATGTACCAATGCACTCTTGGTACATCATTTAATTGTGGGTGAGGGATGTTTCAACAAGGTTTTGGAGTGCATGAGGAGGGGCAGTTCACTGGAAGCATTGTTCCAAGTATTGTTCCATGACTGCACACATTGCTGCACAAGTGGCAGGGGCCTACCTGTCTGTGTTGCAGTCCTCCAACTTGCTTTCCAAGGTAAATGTTCCCTGTCAGTGAGTAGGATGTTTTTGCATCACAGCACCACCATATTTTCAAACCATACTTCTTTGGCTTGCTTGGCATGTTTTGCCAGAAGGTACAGCACTTTGGAAACCTAACAGCTGCTCATCAACTGCTGGTCAGATCCAGCAATGTAGCTGTGCTGTAGCTTCTGCACAAACAAGGTTCAAATTATCTAATGGTTGCCAGCTTGTCAATCACTCCTCTCTCCTGTCATGTGGCTTCGTCATTGAATCTTAAATTACTTGAGATGTTCTCAAATCATCTCTGCTGCACTGTAGCACAAAAATAAGAAGGCCACAAATATACTGCCCACAGACTCAACTGTGCTTCATGATTGGTATGCCAGGACTAGCAGGCCAAGATATGCTTTCAGTTCTGTTAGGTCAAGGTGCATCCATTGGAACACAGGAAGAGGCTGGCTACTGAGTCAGACCATTGGTCCATCTAGAGCTACATTGCCTACTTTGGCTGGCAGTGGCTTTCCAGGTGTTCAGGCAGTATTTTGATTCCTCCCTCAGGGTTCATGATTGTAGGGGAGGACGTTGCTTCAATCACTGCCTCCTCCTGCTGCACTCTTGGTCTGGCCTCTCACCAGAGGATCCAGACCCCACCTCAGCACTGTGCAGTGGGCAAGTGATAGACTGGTTGTAGACCACCTTTTGCCATTTTTGCTTGTTGTATAACCCATATCTAGCATTGCCTTAGACTGGCTTGGGGACACTATCATCAGGCGAAACAAAATTGAAGTTTCAAAAAAGAAACAGGGTGTTTTCCCCCATTCTAAATGGCTTAACATGGGAATGGGATAGAAACCACTCCACCATAGAAAGCCTATTCATTTCTGGAGTGTTTTTTCTCCCAATTGACTCATAATGGGAATGGGATAGAAACCACCCCACCATAGAAAGCCCGTTCAATTGGGGGTAATTTTCTACCCGGTATCATATTTTATTAATAACATAAATATCATAAATGGTGAAGAGCCGTATTTGTGGATATATTGTGTACTAGAGGGCAGGTGAATGTTTGTCAACAAGGGCCTAGCAGGGAGTGCAGTGGTTTACTTGTTTATGCAGCTGTGGGTGGAAAACTACCCCCAAATCTGGATGAGGGTTAAGAACCCAGCAAGACTTTGTTGCTGAACAGCAGCCTGTGAGTATGAGTGAACAGCCTCTTACTGAGCACCAGGAGAAGAGGCTACCAGATCTAGACCCTGCTTAACTATTTATTTTGCTCCATCTCCCCTTCCTTTCAAATGACTTGCTGGGGAAGGCTGTTTCTCCATAAACAATGAGTAGAAGAAAGCCCTCAGGACCCCTCAAAAGAATCTCCTGAATGCTTGCTTGCTTGCTTGCTTGATCATTGAACTAGCTACTACTTTTTGTTTTTAGCAGTTTAGTTCGGGTTTGTATTTAAGGCAACCAAGATATTTGGCTTCATTGAAAAATCTCTCTCTGAATCTGTGTTTGGATCTGGGTGGAGTTCATCTGCCTGCCTGGAGCTAGTCTAGGATGCAAACTCATGAGAATATAGTAGGTGAGAGTCTTCAAACATCAGCCCCAATACCTGTGGACTAGTATGTTACCTTAACTACATTTAAAATATCCTAAGAATGTCCATGAACCAGTATTATATGGAACATAGGAACATAGGAAGCCACTATATACTGGTCCATCTAGCTCAATATTGTCTACCCAGACTGGCCAGTATTGTCTAACCAGACTGGCAGTAGTTTTTCCAAGGTTGCAGGAAGGAATCTCTCTCAGTCCTATTTTCTGCTCTTCCTAGAGTGGCTCCATCCCCCAAGGGAAATATTGTACATTGCTCACATATCAAGTCTCTCATTCATATGCAACCAGGGTGGACCCTGCTTAGCAAAGGGGACAAGCTCTCCTCTGTGTTGTCATCTCCTATGTGTTGACATCTACTAGGGTACTAGGATGTACCCTATGATGTACCCTAGTGGTAACCTTGTATGCAGGTCCCATGTTCCCAATTCTTAATGTACTCATACTGACAAAACACAAAGTAACTGAATGCATAAGAGGCTGACAGTATGTGATGTGCAAACATAGCCATGGAACCTTCTTCTTTTAAAGGAAAGTGTCTTGGGTGTCACGGAAGCATGAGGGGCAATGGGACATAATTAAGGTCGTTCTTAGGACCAGGTGGGCAAGGCAGTGGGTGGGGCAGGGAGAAGGCTTACTTTACTCACCTTCCCTCCAGACAACCAAGTTCTGCTGTTGGGAGCGCAAACCGCACTCCCAAATGAGCAGCACATCATTCCTGCCAAGATGAGCTTTGGAGGCTGGGACGATGTGTCCTGGCTAGGGGTGTGCACAAAACTGGGTTGTCCAGTTAGGTTCAAGTCTGGACCAGACTCAAACCGGACTGGGCATGTTTGGTTTCATGCACCCCAACCCACACCCCCCATTTGGTTCAGGTCTGGAGGTTTCGCAATTTTAAAAACTTTTTTAAAAAGAAAAAGAACTGACTGCCACTGCTCCGGGGGCTTCTCCCAGGCTGCAGGGAGGTCCCCCCCCCAGCCTCTGTTTATAGCCAAATTGCCCAGTTTAGATGGTCTTTGGCCCGTTCTGGGCCTGCCTTCCATCATGGTAGCCTCTTTGGAGGCTGCCACCCATGCCCAGTGGGCCTCTGTGTGTCCCGGCTATTCAGAGGCCCATTTGGCATGCATGGTGGCCTCCAAAATAGCCACCCCCATGGAGGACAGGCCTGGAATGGGCCGAAGGCCAGCCAAACTGGGTGATTTGGCTATTAACAGAGGGCAATGGGGGGAGGGGGAACCTCCGGAGACCCCCCTGCAATGGGGGTCACCCATCAGTGCTTCAGTGCTGGCTGCAAGCAGCCGGCTCTGACACACGATAGAGTAAATGAAGCTAAGAACACTCACTCCTTTACATTTTAGAGGCGGGCTGGCTCCCTCAGTGGTTTTTCTGCCAAGGCACTGCCGGGCGCCGGTCAGCAACCAGGGGTTCCTACAAGCAACGTAGCCTGGGCTTTGCTGCCCTAACCTGGCCTTGGCTGCTCATGAGAACAGCCTCATACAGTTTTAATCCATTAAGGTGTGAGCAGCTGGGGAGTGACTTGAAGTAGAAAAACTGTGGGTGGTCCCTTCCCTCCTGCTGCCTCTCCACGTCAAACTCCACCTTCCTCAAGCTACTTTTCTATAAGAAGAAAGCTGTCAGAGCTATTTGTGCATTATGCACACCACATTTGTACATCATGTGCCATTAGTCCCTAAAGATACAAGGAAATCCTCAGACATCGTAGTGTTGTAATGAATGTCTATATTAAAGCCAGTTAAATCCTCTGAATTCTTTACCTATCCCTGCACTATTTTAAAGAATAACTGTTCTTTTGATAGCCACATTAACATATGGCTCTGTTGTTGTTTTTTAAAGTGGGTTTTTTTAAAAAAAATACAGCAGCTTAGTATTGGAGATTGATCTTTAAAGGGAATAAAAGTGAAGATCTGAAATGTAGGGAGGTCCCGTCCCTCCCACCCACTCCTGCCGCTGCTGCCCACCCGCATCTTTACTTGTAATCCGGTGTTAATCCATTTTGTATTTACTGTAGTTTTGAATTTGAATTTGAAACTCACAAAACGGTGGAGGAGAGAGAAATATTTGATAAGCAAATGAAAAATCCCCTGTATTTAAAGCCCCAGAGCTGTCTCTTGAAAGAATTTTGCAATCTGCAAAAGAAAGGATCAGCTCCAGGAGCTAATCTCTTCCTGCCTGGATTCTGTCATGACCTTGATTCTCTCCCACATCTTCCCCTTCTCTATTTTGAACTTGCTGCTTTTCTGCATCCCACTCCCATCTCAAGGCAAGCCTCTTCAACATCAACCTGCGCTTTTGATAAATCCCACGCTGAGATCACTCAGGCAAAGAAGGGGTTTTACTTGGCTATCAGCAAGATGCACCAAGATGACAACTCAATTGATTTGTGTGTGTGTGCGTGTTCTTGCACACATTATGAAACCATAATGATTTTAGTCATCACATACTGTTACTATACATGTAATGTGGGGCATTATTTAAGCTGATAACAGATCAGAAGCGGGTACTGACCTGGCTGGTTTGCAATAGCAGCTAACATTCAAGGTTTTACCGGGGGGTGGGGGGAGAGATCACTCAAAATAATATTTTGCCTCATAGCACCTTTGACAAAGGCTGTTTAGATAGAGTTCAGTTAGAGGCAAAAAATCTATTTTTTACTTTGGCAGTACAAATTTTGGTTGGTGAAATGTGTTTTTAAAAAAACAATGCTAAAAGAGGCACTAGATGTGGTCAGATCCCTTCCAACCAGCATGTTAAACTGGAACAGTTATGCTCGACCAAGGGTACCTCAGCTAACTATCAGATAGCCTGTTATGCCTTTGAACGTTGGCTGAACATTTTCTTCCCAGCTGAAATGTCAGCATTTGCCTTTTATAACTCTGTGAAACCATTAGATATCATAGCACCTTCAAACCGATTTAATCCTCACAACAATCCTGAGAGATAGGTGAGGCTGGTGACTGGCCCAAGGTTACCACCTGAGCAAGGCCCATGTCTGGCTGAAAGTTGAAACTGGGAGGTCATTCACACTATCAAAAACTGTGTTCTGCACAGCTGTGCTCTAAAAGCTGTGTGTGCTCCCAATGACTGGTTGTCTGGAAGCAAGGCAGGAGGAAAACCTGGGTAGAAGTGATCGTGTGGAAGCAAGGTAGGAGGACCCCTTACCTTGCTTCCACACAATCACTTATACCCAGGTTTTCCTCTTAACTTGCTTCCACACAACCAAACATTGGGCGCACACAGCTCCCAAACCCAGGTAGAACACAGTTTTTGATTGTGTGAATGACCACCAAGTGTATCAAGTCTGCAATCAACAAAACTCTATAAACAAGAACTAGGAATGGCTGGATGCAGTTCAGAAAATTATAGAGAATAACCTGCCTGGTCATGGTGGGCCAAACATATTTGGCACTTTTGCCAAATTATCAGCCGTTCTGGGGTGTTCGATGGCATCAGAAACCCCATTACTTTTGTGGAAGGACCAACAAAAGTTTTACAAATTTTGGGGTGGGCGGGTATGTTGGAAGTTCAGGACTTTGCGCTGTCTCTTGTCTCAAAGACAGTGGAGGACAGACTAGTGAGTCAGAGGGCTAGAGGGTCAAGACATTGGTCATCTCTTCTCTACTGCTCTGATACGATCCCTTTGGAATGTAGATTGCTACTCTTAGGGACTAACTTCCTTCCTCCCTTCTCTTCCTGTCCCTTCTACCTTGCAACATGCAAGCAAGCTCCTCTCCCTGCACCATGTGTGCAGAGAAGATGCAGAATCCATCTGCATCCAGCTAACTAGCTAGATTAGAGATCCTAACTCCTATCTAGAATGGAGTTCTCTAATAAATGCCTTATATATTGATTTGAAACTGTGAACTGGCTCCAAGTTACTTTACTCTCAGCACACATGCATGCCTAACTAAATTCCGCTGTGTTGTGCCTCTGTGCACTCTGCTATAATGAAAAAGGGTTTCTCTTACCACAGAGAATTCCCAACAGGGTAGGGGTTACTGAAACTGGCAGCGGCAATTCCATAGGCAGCACTTTTCTTCCTTAAGAATGAAAAGGCTGCCAGCTTTAAGGGCAGCACTAGAAGAGCCACTGGGTTTCCCTACAGCTCACTCTATTTCCCTTTATGAAATGCAGCAGGAAATGTTGCAGCAGCAGAAGCAGCAGCATAATTCCCCATTGCATATCTGTGGGGAATACTGTCATCCCTGTGTATTTGCACGGGTGGCTGCCATTATTTCCCCCCAAGAATGTATCAGGGAATTACACAGCATTATGACATGGCATCATTGCTCAGGTATTCCATACTTGTATTCCATAAAAGCAAAAGTCCCCACTCCCCCTCCTCAAAGGCTAGAATGCATCAAGGCATCACGTGATTGTTAGGCAGAAGTCTGTAGCAATCCTAACTTCTACTTGGTATAATGTTAAAGCATTACAAACCAATTCTCAGCTATATAGACTAGTATTTTTATTCTAATATATGGAAGCAAAAAGACCTTTTAAAACATGTGATATGCCACCAAAGTAAATTAAAAACATAGAACATAATATACCCTATTCAGTGACAGCAGATAGGGAGGCTATTCCCATGAGCAGCAAAAATCGGGCTAGGAGAGCCTAGCCCGATTTTTGCTGCTAGTGTAAACCACCAAGCTCACAGGCGAGCCCAGTAGCTTACAAGTGGCTAGCCCACTTAGGTAGCCCGCCCCTTAAACTGGGTTTGCGGAGTGAGCGCTCCGCAAACCCGGTTTTGAAAATCGTGAGTAGCGGCGGCGCAGCTCTGTGCTGTGGCTACTCACGAGTAGACGCCCGACTGGGAGGCTGAAAAGCAGCCTCCCAGTTCGGGGGTCTCTCCAGCATGACCTGCGCGCTTGCGCAGGACATGCTGGAGCTTCCGGGGGCCACGTGGCCCCCGAACTCCCCAGCCCTGGCCAGCTCAGTGATGGAGCCGGCAGTCGTGTAGGTGGCCACTACGGCTGCCCAGAGCAGACTGTCTGCTTGTCTGTGGGGAGAGTGGGCTAAGCCCGCTCTCCCCACAAACCCCCTAGTGAAGAGCCTATATATATATATATATATATATATATATATATATATATATATACACACACACACACACACACACACACACACACACACACACACACATTATTACAGCACAACAACTCAATTTGATATATCACGTGACTGTATTTTTCACCTTCCCTGGCCTCCTTGAAACCATAAAATTGAGTTCTCTATAGGAATACCACATATCTTTCTGATATCTCAGTTTTCAAGGAAACCACTAACATACAGATCATGCCAAACAGGTGAGCTAAACCAAGTTAAGCCACCCAACCAATAAACATGTTTTATGTGTTTGTACATAAATTACAAAAGCAATAATATATTTTCACATATATACCCCATGGGTTATACAGGTTTTTTTGTTTTTTTGTTTCCCTGGGTATGGGAGTGCAGAGATCTAAGTAGGTAAGGGCTATTCATTTCCCCCCACAGCCTTGTTTGCTCAGTCCTTCATCCAGTCTCTAATCCTAACCCTGCACCTTCCTCCACCTCCTGAGTGAGCCATGGTGCTTTGGAAAGTTGTTCCATTCCACTCAGTTCTGGGTTTTACACAGATGCTGTCCAGTGTGATTTAAACACAGGGTTAAATCAAGAGAGTGTATCTTCCTAGAGAGGCATCCAGGAGGACTGTATTATGGAAGGCAATCCCTTTGTTCACACTCACACCTTTGAGGGACACTTGCCTTTGATCAGCAGCTCTCTCTGGGATCTAGGGAGTCCCATCCAAAATGGGAAGACAAGTCTACACTGGAGGGTTGGTGGAAAAAGCAAAGCATTGAAGGGCTAAGTGGGTGGAAAGAAGCCCCCAGATAGAGAGAGGTCCAGTGTGCAGAATACACAGGTGTGGGAGATATATATATATCTCCATTTTGTGTGGGTAATACTAGCTTGCAGATTATATCCATATCTGGGGTATCTACGTGAAAATGTGGTAATACAAATCCAACAACTGCCCAATATATCCCTGCTACCTGAGCAAAGACTAGAGGCACTTTTTCAAGTGGTGACTCTTTTATGTTTAGCAGGGGGAGAGCAACTGCCCCACTGTGATGCAGCAAAGCATATCTCTAGTGCCTGTTTGCTGGTGCCGCTCTTGTGTTTCCTTTTAAATTGTAAGCTCTGTTGAGGCAGGAAGGCAGCCATCTTTTCATTTCATTGAATCAGTTAAGGGAGCCATTTTTTTTTCATTTTATTTCATTTCATTTGCTGTGTAAACTGCTTTGAGAACATTTTGTTGAAAAGCATTATTATTTTAATAATTAATTTCTTATTTGATATCAACTGGATTTGCACAAGGAAAGCCTACTAGTAATTAAAAATAAACAGTATTTATTTATTGGTTTCAGAAGTAGTGATGATTTCCAAATTCTGGAAGAAAAAAGTCAAACTCATCTCATTTCGGAGTTCATATACTTTCCCCCAGCTAAACACTATAGGCTGTATGTTTCTAAATGTGGTCCATTTAGAGTGATGTCCTTTCCACTGTTGTTGGAGTTCTTGAATATCGCTGCGGAAAGCCACACATCCAAGTAAAGGTGGCTTGCCTTTGTATGGCTTCTGTTCTTCATTTCTTCTCTCAACATTTTTATTAAAACAATGACTTCACATAAAGGAGAGACAAATAGGCATTTGAACAGATGGGTTTAATAACGATTCTCTAATATATCTGCCACAAACAGTTATGCATTGGCAGTAAAATGGCACCAGGATATGACTTAGAATAAAGAACTTCCAAATGGTTTGTGCTCTTGGTGAAGAAGTGCTAGATTAAAAGATAACTGTTATAATGCTGATCTGTATGTGCAACATAGATCAATAGAATTCAAACAGCAGAGCTTCCCTAGTACATATCAGAAAAAGCCTACTTTCCTTCTAGACTGAAATGCAGATAGTGCCGTTTATTTATATTTTAAAAGCAAAATACACATAGTGCAGAGTTTTTGATATAATTATACTCCCAGTTGTGGCAGAATATATCTTGCTCTATCTTCCACAACACACTTTTAAAGATATGATCTTTGTCAAAGCTTGCCAAAAGAGTGATTGATGTATTTCATTTTCATAGGTGATTAAACATGTTAGGGAGGATGGTAGCTACAAATAGGGGCATTGTTAAAGGTAAAGTGTGCCATCGAGTTGGTGTCGACTCCTGGCGCCCACAGAGCCCTGTGGTTGTCTTTGGAGGAATATAGGAGGGGTTTACCATTGCCATCTCCAGCGCAGTATGAGATGATGCCTTTCAGCATCTTCCTATATCGCTGCTGCCTGATATAGGTGTTTCCCATAGTTTGGGAAACATATGAGTGGGGATTCAAACCGGAAACCTCTGGCTTGCTAGTCAAGTTATTTCCCCACTGCACCATTAGGGGCATTGTTAGGTACTTATCAAATCAGGGCCCAGGTCCACAGGGCCTGGTTCAGGTCCACAGTCCCCCCGCCCACCCGCATTTTGATGATTTAGCTCCATCATGGTCCCCTGAGTAATAATTAGGGTTTTTTTTAAAGTAAGTTCATTAACCATTTTAATAAACAATATTAACCAAAAATCACCTGATATCCATCCTTTTATGGATAAAAGATCATGTTTATTATATTCTATGGCCACCTTAGCACATAACAGCACACCACAGTTTGATGAACCTGAGGTCAAATCCTGGCTTGTATAACAGAGACCTGGCTGGGGGAGGCTAGTGGTCCTATGTGGGTCCAACCTCTTCCCTCAGGGTACTCTGTTGCTGAGCAGGTTAGAGGAAGTGGGCAGGGAGGGGTGAAGTGGCTGTGGTCCATAAGAGATGTGGTCCATCTCCCTTACCAAGATCCCTGTGAGAGAATTGACTTATATTGAGTGTCCTTAGGTTGGGGACTCAGGATAGATTGGGGATTCTGTTAATGTACCGTCCATTCGGCTGCCTTACAGAATCCCTAATTGAGCTGATGGAGCTGGTCTCTGAGTTGGTATTGGAGTCATCCAGGCTTTTGTTGCTGGGTGATTTCAATGTTCACTTTGGGGCTGGCTTGTCTGATGCTGCTCAGTAGTTCATAGCAGCCATGACAACTATGGCCTATCCCAATTAGTTCTAGGACTTATGCATGTTGCTGGATTTGGTCTTTTTTTCAGATCAGGGAGTGTTCCGTGGGTGAGATCTCCTGTAGTCGCTCCATTGTCATGGATGGACCACTTCATAGTTAAGGTTATTTTCAAAGTCATGTATTACCCCTGCAGGAGTGGAGAACCTATTAGAATGGTCCACCCAAGAAGGCTGTTGGATCCAGCAGGATTCCAAAGGGCCTTGATTCTGTCGGTGAGTCTGTCGATGCCCTGGTAGATACATGGAACAAGGAATATACCAGGGCAGTAGACACGATCTCTCCTAAGAGTCCTTTCTGACCCACTTCAAAATTAACTCCATGATATACGGAAGGGCTACAGGAGTTGAAGCAGAAAGGTAGGTGACTGGAGTGCAATTGGAGGAAGATTCATCTTGGATTTGATAAGACACATCATAGAACCTATTTGAAGGCCTATGCTGCAGCAATACATGCAGCAAGGAAGCAATTTTATTTTGTACGTATTGCGCCTGCAAGTTCTGGTTCAGCAGACTGACTTTAGGGCGGGCTATGGGGCTGAAACAGTTTTGGTCAGCCTGATAGATGACCTTTGCCAGGGATTGACAGAGGGAGTGTGACTCTGCTGGTTCTTTTGGCTCTTGCAGTGGCTTTCAGTACCATCGACCATGGTATCCTTCTGGATTGCCTGAGGGATTTGGGGAGAGGAGCCACTGTTTTACAGTGGTTCTGCTCCTATATCCCAGTTAGATTTCAGATGATGGCACTTGGTGACAGTTTCTCTTCTAAATGGGAGCTACTGTATGAAGTCCTCAGGGCTCCATTCTGTCACCAATGTTTTTTAACATCTACATGAAACAACAGGGTGAAGTCATCAGGGGATATGATGCTGGGTGTTATCAATATGCTGATGACACTCAAATCTATTTCTCTTTGTCATCAATCTTGTGTTTTTTTAAGAATGTGAGCCCTTTGGGGACAGGGAGCCATCTTATTTATTTATTATTTCTCTGTGTAAACCACCCTGAGCCTTTTTTGGAAGGGCAGTATCAAAATTGAATTAATAATAATAATAATAATAATAATAATAATAATAATAATAAACATAAGGAAATGGAGTTAGCCCCTTAAATGCCTGCCTACAGGCAGTAATAGGCAGGATGAGGGATAGTAATTGGAAGCTGAATCCAAGCAAGATGGAGGTACTCATTGTTGGGGGCTGTAATCTGCAAGACGGGATAGTGTTCTGGACAAGGCTACACTCCCCTAGAAAGAACAGATTCATAGCTTGCTAGTGCTCTTGGACCCAGGTCTCCCCATGGTGCCTCAGGCTGAGGCTGTGACCAGGAGTGCTTTTTACCAGTTGTGATTGATTCAACAACTCTGCCCATTCTTTGAGGAGAATTATCAGTGGTACACCAGTTGGTAGCCTCCAGGTTGGACTACTGCAATGTGCTGTACAGGTATGTAGGGCTGCCTTCGTACATAGTTCAGATATTTCAATTAGTTCAAAATGTGGCAGCCAGATTAGTCTCTGTGGTATCCTGAAGAGACCACATTATGCCTGTTTTCAAAGAGTTGCACTAGTTGTTGACATGTTTCCGGGCAAAGTATAAAGTGATGGTTATGGCCTTTTGAGCCCTGAATGGCTTAGGTCCAGGTTACATGAGAGAGTGTCTTTCTCTAGAAGATCCCCACCGCTCATTAAGATCATCAGGAGAGGTCCATCTTTGGGTGCTACCAGTTCATCTGATGGCGAACTGTGGTTGGGCCTTCTCAGTTGTCACCCCTTGTGCAACATGTTCCCGGTGGATATGAGCAAATTATCTTAGGAACATAGGGAACATAGGAAGCTGCCATATACTGAGTCAGACCATTGGTCTATCGAGCTCAGTATTGTCTTCACAGACTGGCAGCAGCTTCTCCAAAGTTGCAGGCAGGAATCTCCCTCAGCCCGATCTTGGAGATGCCAGGAAGGGAACTTGGAACCTAGATGCTCTTCCCAGATTGGCTCCATCCCATAAGGGGAATATCTTACAGAGCTCACACTTCTAGTCTCCCTTTCATACACAATCAAGGTAGACCCTGCTTAGCTAAGGGGACAAGTCATACCTGCTACCTCAAGACCAGATTTCCTCTTCCTTCGAGGCCTTCCAGTGAGACTTAAAGACCCATCTTTTTATCCTGGCTTTTAATGGCATTGTGTTTTAACTTTAATTTTAATCTGGTTTAAATGTTGTTGTTGTTTTGTTTTATTATGTGTTTTTGGTTTTACTATAAGCTGGGTGGTATATAAATTGGGTGGTATATAAATTGGGTGGGTGGTATATAAATTGAATGAATGAATGAATGAAGTCCTAAAACCAGGAATCGTCCCACAGACAATCTTCCAATCCAGGGTGAGCGACCTCTGATTCAGGGTAGAGTAGCCTCTCCCTCTCCCTGCTCCACTGAGGCCGCATTCCAGCATGCTACATAGTGCTTGCATTGCCACACTGCTGCCATACTTCTCAATTGTAAATTGTAAATTGCACCACAGATGTTTGTTCTACTGTGGCCCACCAACCTCCAGTTCCACTAGAGGGGAACCCCTCCCTGCTGCTGATCCCAGCAAGCTCAATAGCCAGACCTCAGGCAAAGTCACAATCTCAAATGGAGTGTGCCAAGTGTGATCATGATTTTCAGAATGCTCTGCCAGCCCTTGGCATGAAAAGGGCATTTAAATCCCTGTAAATGCCATGCCATGCCATGGCAGCACTTCTTCTGACACCAATGGCACTGCCGCCCTCCAAAGAGCCATGCACCCAAACAGTCTCATGCAAGCGTGATTGGTTTGTGTGTGTGTGTGGGGGGGGGGCACTATTTCCCTGTAAATCAGGAAAGGGAAGGAAACATGAAGGCTTCCTAGGAGTATATGAGGGAGAGCAGAGAATACTGGAGGTGTCTGTCCCGCCATAACCTAGGATGCTATTGCAATGGATCACCCCATCAAAGCAGTCCATGCAGACCAAACCACACTCCTTCTCTGAAGAAGCAGGTTGTGACCTTGCCATATTGTCTCCCTGGTGTAGGCCAGCCAATGGGAAATGGATACTGGCTAGCTCTGTAAGGCCTGCCTCCTTAGGCAGTTCGGTTCGCTTAGCATCCACCTGGCATGCACCAGTCACCATTTGTTCCTGTCACCAACTGACACCATTATGCTTAAATGGCTTAAATGGCTGAAGTGAACTGGATAATTGTGATTGTACCAATTAAAAAGGTAGTCCACGGAGGGCTATATCACATGCTTTTTCTGAACATATAAATTGACTCTGAATTCAGTTTTGAATATTTAAATCTCTCAAGAATATCTGGACATTACTTGAAAAAATGTAGAGAATATTTAATACTCGCTGACCTGGTGCAGAGCATCTGTGCCCCTAGTTCTCCCTGTCTCTCCTCCCTCCCTTCAGCCCCAGTCTGTTCTCCCCCTCCCAGTCTGCTTTCCCTTCCCTCCCCACCCGGGGTACTACCTTTTTTGGCCTGGTGCTTTTATTCTTCGCCCACAGGCCTGGTGGAAGCTTTCCCTCTCTGGCAGCCGGTCCAGCAGCTGCGCTGCTTTCCCTCGCCACCTGCCCACCTGGTGGTGGCCCAGTAACCACTTTCCCTTGCTGCCGGCCAGCCAGCGGGCAGTTTCCCTCACTGCTGGCCAGCCCTGTGGCAGCGCTGCTTTCTCTCACCACCCACTTTCCCTCTCTGCCAGCTGGCCCAGTGATGGCACTGCTTTCCCTTGCCATCCACCCGCCCAGCGATGGCATTGCTTTCCCTCGCCACCCTCAGCCAGTGGTGGCAGGCCCGTGGCAATCTGTCAGCTGCTCGGTTGCAAGAGCTGCCACACATGGGTTTTGCCATGGGTATGCCTTAGATAATTATCTTTAAACTAAAATCAATGCCTATTGATGCAACTATGTTACTGTGATGTAACATATGTTATTGATTGATTGATTGCATTTTATATCCCATTCTTCCTCCAAGGAGCCCAGAGCCCATACTTAGGTTTCTCCTCAACAACCCTGTGAAGTAGGTTAGGCTGAGAGAGAAGTGACTGGCCCAGAGTCACCCAGCTAGTATCATGGCTGAATGGGGATTTGAACTCAGGTCTCCCCGGTCCTAGTCCAGCACTCTAACCACTACACCACACTGCCTCTGATTACACTGATCACACTACACTTAATGATTACACTGATGATTATATGTACAATATTTGCAGTTGAGTTCTGGAAATGGACCCCGATTCCCCCCCCCCGTCCCATCTGAATTCAGATGTTCAGGAAAGCTGTCCCTCTGCAATCAATAAATGAGACAGCAGTGAGATGGGGGAGCTGGCTGTGCCAGTTTCCTTCTTTATTGAAGGACAGCCCACACAGCCAATCATGCTAGAATTGAGGGAGGAGCTTCCTCCCTTAATACTGGTTCCAGGGCCAGCAGCTTGCAGTTCCAAATTTGGATGTACCACAGGCTGCCTGAAACCTCGGGTTGTGATGACCAAACTCACAATAACCCGAGGGTTCATATTTCAGTCCTGAGCCCTCCATTTTGTTGAAACACCTAACTGTGGTTCCCTGCATTTGGTTGTAACGTCCATGGAACTACAGGCCTATTCAACTGTGGTTCCACATTACGTGCAAATACAGCCACTCTTTTTGAAAAGAATTGAAAATAATGTTTTTTGGGGTGACAAATATTCATTTATAAGGATTCACTTATCTAGCAGGTGGACATTAATTTCTCCCCCTATCTGGTTACATCAAAAGATAACTAGAAATATCAGATTCTTTTTTTTAAGGGTTACAGTATACCCAGCTGATGTATAATATCATAAGGTAAGAATTATTCAAAGAGACAAACGATCATATAGATGGTATACACAAAGAGCCCATAGCACATATGTGTGCATGTTCAAATGTTCATGTTCCACCACAATACATACAAAGGGCACATTCCATTAAGTGTGTAAACCAGCCCTAAGTGGCCCAGCTAAAACTGATTTGTCAGTTGAGATACCTGTCTGCTTATTAATGGATTCATATCCAAAGGAATTATCCCTTTTATTGCTGCACAGTACAAAACTCAACATCAGCCAGTTTTCTAGTCTGTGTAAAGAAGCCCTAACCCATGCAGGTTTTGTTCCTGTGTGTTTAATGTAATCCCCTAAGCGATCTATTATGCAGTCTACCTCTGATTTTATTCATTCTGTAGGTTTCTGGCCTTTAGTCATTGTGTTCTACCTATCAGCATCAGCCAACAATGATCAGGAAATTTTGCATGTTGGAAAAACCCATGATTAGTCTCTCAAAACTAAAATATCTCATTTCCATCTTAGAAATACCAAATGTTTCACCACCTCAGTTAAAATGGTTTGATCACTAAGATATGGAAGTGTTGTAGCACCAGGATGAGATATGAATGGGAATAGAGCCCAGAAAATGTAAATTAAGGCTGTATGGAATTAATGGAAGCCCACCTAGTTATTTCCAGCTCCCCAGCAGCTTTACTGCAATGTGGCAGGGAGCCAATATATTCTGTTAAGGGACTGAGGATTCAGCATGCAAAATTTGACAATGTACATTAAGAATCCAACAGCTCATCTGGTTGCCATGATTCTCCTTTGAGACTTTTTTTTTAAAAAAATGCACTGTGGTGCAAGAAACAATGCAATGAAAGATATTTTCATTCTTGGTCTGCTTAATATTCCAGAGCAACAACAAAGCATGCTGTTTCAGGCAATGAAGAAAAAAGTCCAAAAGCATCTAGCTTCAGAGGCTCTTGGATGCACACCGAGGTGCCACACAGAGCTCTGCATGAGCAAGACCTTCCTCATACTCTTCTGTCATTAGGAAACACTCATGTGAGCTCACAAGGATGAGCTTTGTATGGAACATTCCTCAATACTGATGTCAGTGATGTATCTTCTGCTCCTTTAGGAGTGTCCCTAGTCCTGTAACCCTGACAGGACAATACTGACCCAATCAGCACAATACTAACTAAGATGCACCTTTTTGAAGTGATTATTCTCTTTATTGAGCAGGGGGAGATCAACTGGCCCTATCTAGCCCCAGAACAATATCTCTCCAGTGGATGTCACTGGTATGTATCCTATGTTTCCTTTTAGGAAACATAGACCTTTATGGACAGGGAACCATGGACAGGGAACCATGGACAGGCAGGCCCAGCCAGAGGTGATCCCTGCAGGGATTTTCCCCAAATGCAGGGAATTCTAGCTTCAAAAATCAGGGAAAAGGGAAAAAGGGAATCCCACCTAAAAAGTGGTGAAATGCAGGAAAATGCAGGGGAAAATTCAGGTGATGCAGGGAATTTTAGATAAAGTTTCTTTTCCTGTTATTCCTTTATCTGACTAGAGGAGATACATTTTCTCCTTTTGAGCAACTACATCTAGATGCAATATTGTTGCAGACTACTTTCACTTTGATTTCTAAACTTGTGAGGTGTGAGTAGGCATCATATGATTGCATGTTCATATTTACACTTGCTGCAGTACTTGCAATGTGAAAAAAGAACACTTAGACTCGCATGAACAAAAGTACATGTAAGCTAAAATTTCTTAGGATTATGTCCAGGAATGTGAAATTTTGTTGTGTATTCCTAAAATGCATACATATACTACTTTTTAAATAAACACATCTTATTATTTGAAATCGAGTGTATATTATTCTGCTAGTATGTGTGAGTATTTCCTATCTATTACATATATAATTTTTAATTCCTGCAGGGAATTTCAAAGGCAAATAGGGAATTTCTGGGCCTCTGGTAGGGAATTTCGGCTTCTGGTACGGAACAACACTGGCCCCAGCCAGGGATTATCAAGCAACCAAGTTCTATTTTTTACACATAAAGTTTGGGGAAGGGAGGCCCAGCCCCTTCCCCTTGGGAGTTTTCAGTCTATAGACTTAAACATGAGCAGGGCCAGTTGCCAGCATCAGCATTGCTCCAGTAAAGGAGCAATTCCTCATATGATATGAGGATGGATGCTGTCCCACAGCGGACCACGCTCACTTAGGAGAGTGCCAGTCTATGGGGACACCCCCTCACACTCATTTGAAGAATCATCAGAGGGGAGAGAGTTGCTGAGCAGAATCGCTAATAATGTGTGATGATAAAACAACCCTTTCTCCCATGGACCACTCTCTCACAAGAATATCAGGCCATTAGGGTTCTATATGGGTAGGATGCCTCCTTGTCTTAAGGAGGCAATTATTAGACCACTTCTGAAGAAGCCTACCTTGGATCCCTCAGAGCTGAGTAACTACAGGCCTGTCTCCAACCTTCCGTGGCTGGGCAAGGTAATTGAGAGGGTGGTGGCCTCCCAGCTCCAGACAGTCTTGGAGGAAACTCATTATCTAGACCCATTTCAAACTGGCTTCCAAGCTGGCTATGAGGGGAGACTGCCTTGGTCGGCATGATGGATGATCTTCAACTGGGAATTGACAGAGGAAGTATGACTCTGTTGGTCCTTTTGGACCTCTTGGCGACTTTCGATACTATCGACCATAGTATCCTTCTGGAGCATCTGAGGGGGTTGGGGGTGAGAGGTACTGCTCTGCAGTGGTTACGCTCCTATCTCTCGGGCAGGTTCTAGATGGTGTCCCTTGGAGACGGTTGTTCTTCAAAATCTGAACTTTTGTATGGTGTCCCTCAGGGCTCCGTATTGTTCCCGAAGTTGTTTAACATCATGTTCTGAATGGTGTCACACTTCCCCGGAAGGAACAGGTACACAGTCTAGGGGCTTCTGGATCCACGTCTCTCCCTGGTGTCCCAGGTTGAGGCAGTGGCTAGAGGTGCCTTCTATCAGTTTCGGCTGATATGCCAGCTGCTTCCGTTTCTTGAGATAGATGACCTCAAAATAGTGGTACATCTGCTGGTAACCTCCAGACTGGATTACTGTAATGTGCTCTATGTGGGGCTGTCCTTGTATGTAGTCCAGAAGCTACAGTTGGTTCAGAATGTTGGTTCAGAATGTGGCAGCCAGGCTGTTCTCTGGATCATCTAGGACCATATTACTCCTGTATTGGAGGAGTTACACTGGCTGCCAATATGTTTACAAGCAAAATTACAAGGTGTTAGTTATAACCTATAAAGCCCTAAACAGCTTGGGCCCTGGGTATTTAAGAGAACGTCTTCTTTGTTATGAACCCCACCGCCCAGTGAGATCATCAGGAGAGGTCCGGCTGCATTTGCCACCGGCTCGTCTGGTGGCTACTCAGGGATGGGCCTTCTCTGTTGCTGCCCTGAGGCTTTGGAATGCACTCCCTAGTGAAATAAGAGCCTCTTCATCTCTGACAGTTTTTTAAAAGTCTTTAAAGACACATCTCTTCACCCAGGCTTTTAACTGATACTGTTTTGATTGTTTTTAATGTTGTTTTAGAGCATTGTTTAAAAAAAATTAATTGTTGTGTTTTAAATTTTTTGTTTTGTTTTTAACTGTTTTAATGTTGTTTTTATCTGTTGTAGACCACCCAGAGACGTAAGTTTTGGGCAGTATAAAAATATGTAAAATCAGTCAATCAATCAATCAATCAAGCCAGGCTGCTCTATGGAGGAAAGCCACGGGGACGGGTACCCCGGTGGCTGCTCTCCCTATCTTGACAACTGCCACCACGTATCTGTCAAAGCATGCCCCCTGCCAGCCTGTCCACCCATATGGGCACGGTATCTTTTACCAGAGAGTGTGGGCCCCATTTGTTGGGTAAGCTCAACCCATGAGCATGCAGTCCAATGGGAGACCTAGTGCTTTAAACCCCATGGTCCTCCCAGTAGACTGGCCCTCTCATGAGAGTGCAAGCTCACTGGCAGCAAGCTGCTAATGGAGCAGGAGTGTAGTTTGGTCTGCATGGACTGCTTTGACGGGGCGAGCCCTCGCAACAGCATCCTAAGTCATGGCTAGACAGAATCCCCAGGATCTGTTGCCCTCCCTCATATACCTATCCCCTCCTAGGAAGTCTTCATGTCTACTTCACTTTCCTGAGTAACAGGGAAATAGTTCACCCCCAAGACACCCTACTTGCCCCCGCTCCCGCCTATCAAGCTTGTGTGGGACTATTTTGTTGCAGGGCTCTTTGTGGGGTTGTGGAGTCATCACTGTCTGAAGAAGTGCTGGGATGGTATGGCATTTACTGTGATTAAAATGCCTTTTCCATGCTGAGGACAGGCAGACCACTCTGAAAATGCACACTCACACTTGGCATGCCTCCTTCCAGATCATGGCCAATCATGGCTGCTCCACTGACATGCTGATGCTTTGGCCACAGTTGTGGAGCTTTGGCCACAGGCCATGGAACTTGCTGGGATCAGCCTCAGCAGCAGAGGAGCTGGGAGGTGCTCCCCTCTTCTGGAACCAGAGGTTGCCAGACCACAGTTGGACAAAGTGCGATTAATAATTTAAAATTGGAGCCACAGGTTCACCAACCTCTGGTTTCATGTTACATCTGAATATGTCCAGTGTGTGCATGTGTCCCAATTAGAGCTGTGACATTTAAACGATTGGTCATTAAATTATTGGTCATTTAATTAATTAAATAACTCATGATTGACTAAAAAGCCAGTTAAGAAAAATCAAGGAATATGCTTTTTAGCCTACTTTTTGTAAGGAAAGTAAGCTTATGAGATCACCCGGCAGTGTGTGTATCCCCCCCACCCCGCAGTCAACATCAAAGTGCCCAGACCAATAAGAACCTAATTGGTTACAGTTGTAGGGACACACAGGGACACATCAACAGCATAGTTTGTGATGATGTCATCCACCCTGATTTAAGATGGGGGACGTGTGAATGTTTGAGGCGCAAGTGGGCTAAGTTGTGGACCGCCTAACCAATTTGAACCAAATTTGCTACAGCTGTAGGTCACATAGGGATGCCTCAGTGGCATAGTTTGTAATGTTGTCATCCACACTGGTTCAAGATGGCAGATGCATTAATATTTGAAGTGCAAGTGGGCTAATTTGTGAACCGCCTAACTGATTTGAACCAAATTTGCAACAGCTGTAGGGACACATAGGGACACCTCAGTGGCATAGTCATCCACCCCAATTCAAAATGGCAGACGTGTGATTATATAAGGCTGAAGTGGGCTAACATGTGAGAATCGTAATTATCAATTAAGATGATAGTGAAAGGAAAGTAGGCAGATTAGTTCTTAGCAGAGCAATTTCTTCACATTATCTATTTTTAAAATAAAGTGTGCTGTCAAGTCGATTTAGACTCCTGGCACCCACAGAGCCCCGTGGTTTTCTTTGGTAGAATACAGGAGGGGGTTACCATTGCCTCCTCTCACACAGTACAAGATGATGCCTTTCAGCATCTTCCTATATCGCTGCTGCCCGATATAGGTCAGGTGTCTTTCCATAGTCTGGGAAACATACCAACAGGGATTCAAACCGGCAACCTTCTGCTTGTTAGTCAATAATTTCCCCACTGCGCCACTTAAGGTGGCTATTTTAAATATAGTTGCATATAAAAACTGTAGATGGTGGTCATCATCTTAGAACAATAGAAATCGTATATAGAAATAGAAATTAATAATAATAATAATAATAATAATAATAATAATAATAATAATAATAACAAGCATTTCTTCTTCACTCTCATACAGGAGCTAATGCTTCTTCTCTAATGGTGCTTACTACAATATATATGTACATTATCTAATAACAACATACACCTTTTTCTTCAAAACTATTGTTTTATTCATATGCAAATGTGTGCACATTTGCTAGCTTAATTAATAAATCAATTACACCTTATTAAATTAACTGACAAAGATTTCCTTAACTGAATGACTACCCTAGTTCTCCACCTATCCTACTGTATACTTTTCAGACAGCTGCCTGCATCATACAAAACTTTGCCTTTAAGTTGGCTCTCCTGTAATTGTTTGAATAGGTTAACACATTAGCTAGACAATGATGTGTCACATCCTTTCAGGTCCTCACAAATAGCTCTTACTTTGTCTTGTTAGCTTTTAGAAACAAGATATGAATCCTCTTCTTTGGCCTCCAAGACCTTGAGTTTCATTATCTCAAACAAGAAGAGGGAAATGGCATTAAGCTAATGAAGTATTTATTGACCTCGCACCATTAATCTCTACCACCTTGTGTGAAAGGACTAGAGCATGTGCGGCTAAGTAGGGCATTTACTAAACTATTGATTGCTTTAGAGAGCTTATTTTGGTGCGCCAGACCTGAAGACATTGGTTTTCAAAGTAGTGTAAAAAGCGCTTCACTTTATTTCAAGGGATGGATACACAAATGAACATTAGAGAATTCACATTCTTTGAAAAGAACAGAGGATTATTTTGAGGAGTTGAAAAATGTAAAGAGACATTTTTATTGAATATATGATGGTTGGAACAGAGTCTCTCTGTTTGCAAGCTTTTCAGTTCCTTGATGTTAACAATGAAATGTAGCTACCAGGAATCAAGCATTGAACTTTCATCTTTAATAGAAACTTCACATCACCATACAGGTATTATTTGTATATGTCCTGTTGAGATGGCAGATGCATGCATAGGCAATGTACATGAAAGTGTTAGCCATCAGCAAACAGATATCAGAAATTGCTGATACTCACTGGAGCGTGCAAAATCTGTATTGAATACTTACTCGAACATCACAAAAGAAATGAAAGAATCAAGATACGGAACCTAAAGATGAAAGGCTTGTTCCTCATGTTACTCCATTTGAAAGTCATTAAAGCAGTCATTTCAGAAGGTCACTGACAGTTGTAAAAACTGCAATGAGCACATATGATGAATGAATGAATGAATATGACCAATAAAATGTGCAATTGAGCAGTGTTGTACTGTTGATCAAAAGTTACAGAATTTTCATCCTGTGTGTGATGATGAAACGTTATAGTATTTTTCATACTTTAGTCACACCCAGTTGATCAGGGAACTGGAAAAGGTAATTTTTGAGAAGATCTAATCTGCCTACTTTCTTTTCACTATCCCGATAACTGGACTAAATTTGGTCCAAATCAGTTAGGCAGTTCACAAGTTGGCCCACATGTGCCTCAAACATTCTCACATCTGCCATCTTGAACTGAGGTGGATGACAGCATTACAGGTGATGCCTTTGAGATGTCTCTATGTATCCCTACAACTATAACAAATTTGGTCCAAGTCCGTTCCCACATGCTTTTCAAATGTTCATGTGTCTGACATCTTGAATAGGGATGGATGACATCATCACAAACCATATTGAATTGGGGTGGATGACCATTTGCGTGGTGATGTAAATGACCGCTGTGCATGCATGGAGGCCCGAAATGGACAACAGTCGGCCCAGGCTGCTCTTTGGGAAGCCGGAAGGGGATTTGGAGGAGCCCCTACTACCACCACCACTGTATCCACTGCTACCACCTCCACTGTCCCCCTCTGGAAAAATTAAGGTACTAAGTACACTTTCTGTCACCCCCTACCTTACCATGCCCTTATAATTGTAAAGGGGAATCCTTGCTGGAACCCCCTCTACAAGTATATCCATGAACTGACCCACAAACCAGTGTGGCCTGGTTCAATAGCCAAACTGGACTGGACCCAATTCGGCCAGACTGGGCTGAGTCACTTCAAATCCAGTCTCGATTAAAACCAAATGAGCAAACCGGTTCTGTACACACCCCTACTAAATTCCAGATGAAGGTCAGTTTCACAGGTGCATTTACCTTTCTGTCCCAACCTTACATGTCATGCATGTGTGAAGTTCTTGTTCACATGATTGTTCAAAATGAATTGCGGGCTTCTTAGGAGAAATGTCTGAAAAGATGTTGAGGGAAATCAAGAAGGTTTCAAGAAGGCTAACAAACTTTGGCTGCATTCTCATGTAACACGGAACTGTGGGTCCAATGGACCCATGGTTCTACTCTCCCCTCCCCCCGCTCTCTGGTCCAAATTCAGACATAATTGAGAGCTCCCTCTCTACAGTCAGCAAGACTGCAGAAAGGAGGGGGGACTGGCTATTTGGGCTTCCTTCTTGACTGAAGGACAACCCCAGCAGCCAATAATAGCTGGAATGAGGGAGAACCTTTCTCCCTCAGCTCTGCAGAACAGCCAGACTGTGATGCCACATTTGGACATAATGCTGGCACTGCTAAACCGGAGGTCCAGGTGCAAAATTCACTACAAACTGAAGGTACAAATCAGAGTCTGAGGAGGGAAACTGTGGGTCCATTTCTGGTGAGAACGGCAGTTGCCCATATTTGTACGTACACAAATTGTAACCAGAGGCCCTTAAAATCCAGTTTCGTGTTACGTGTGAATGTGGCCTTTTCCAGGAGTGCACCCTAGATTTCCTGGACTGCAAGTATTCTAAGCTTTTATCTGTTTTCCCTGGTTTGTGAAACATTTTAGAAAACTGAAACTAATATTTTGATTTGTGAACCTTTGCAGAACCTGCCATTTAAATTCATAATGCCTTTCTTGTGTTCCGTGGGCATTTGCCAAAGCTTAAAATGTCTAGTCAAGGAAATTATTTTTAAACCAATACTCTACTCTTCTCTCTTTCTTTTTCTTTTGTTTTCTGTACTTACACCTTTCTATGAAGATTAGCTTCCTGGGCTGCATTCCAGGACAGAGGGGAATCTGCCAGCCAAATGGCACTTGCTGAATCAGAGGGTAATTAAAGGAAATGAGGTGTTGGAAAAGTGGAATAAAAGAGTTAAAAAGTGGGTTGCAAGGAATTCAGGTAGCTGATACCAGTTGGTCACAGGTGAATATAAGCAAAGATTAAGGTGATGATAACAATGCCCTTTCTGAAAGTGACCATAAGTTCTCATAAAAAATAAACACATTTAGAAAATACTTTGTAGTTTAGCTTTTTAAATAAACAGAGATGCTCCCCCTACTTTTGGTGTCATGTAATATAATCTCAGGTTCATGAATAACTGAGTTAATAGGTGAATTCCACAAGATGGACAGGCTAGTGTACATGTATGTCCTATGAAGCAGAGGGATTGTTCTGTCCTAATTACCTGATAGACCAGAACTTTTGAATTGGTTTTGATTGATAGTCCTCTCTTTCTTAAATGGCTTTCAGGGGTTTTGTTAACACTTTGAGTGAAATATTTAGAAAAATTCCAGAAATGTTTGTCTACATTTTATTAAAATGCATGTTAGCAATCTGCATCATGATTATTGTGGGAATGATTCATTCTATCATCTGCAAAGTGGAATAATACTGATGGCGAAAATAATGTCACATCAGATCACCCCCTTCTTCCCTTTGCCAGGGCCACCAGTGCCTACGGCTAGCAATTTTGGCATAAGAAGGAACAGTGTACTTCATCTAATTGTTCCCACATCACTTTGGTAATGTAGAACTCACAGGAGGTGCCTTAAGAAAACAGATATAATTATTGGTAGGACTGTCAATGAAATGAAGAGTTTTAGTTGAACAGTAACCGCCTAAAAGAAGTTTAAGATGCTTCTGCTATGCTTTAGTTTACTGATCTATATAGATTGCTTTGATTATTCTGTTCTATGGTTTAATTCATTCATACCCTTCAAAGCTCTGTTTTATTAAATGTAAGTTGCTTTGAGTGTCATAAACAAAAAAGCAACTTATACATTTAATAATGGAACCAATTAATATTTTATTTTCAATATCACCATAGTTTTAAAATAGGTTCCTTCCTGAGAGATTTTAGAAAGCAAAATATAGTTTTGGGCAAGATCCACTCACATCCTAGATACACTATCCACTCTTGGAGAATGCTGGTCCGGTCCCTTGAAAGTACATGCATGGCCACATGCACAGGCAGCACGCAATGAGACATTAGGGAGAATCGGAGTCTCTGGCTGCATTCACATGTAATGGGGAACTGGAGCTGCAGGGACCAGAGATTTCCCTACTGTTACACCCAAACATGTGCTACTCCATTCCCATTCCTTCCGTGACCTGAGGTTTCGTTCCGAAGAGTCCAATTTGAACCCTCAGTTTGTAGTGTACCTGCTCAAAACCGGGGTTCCATGGGGCCTCTGTTACATCTGAATGCAACACCGGAGTCTGCATTTGGCTGGACTGGAGTTGAGGGAGGAAGCTCCTCCCTCTCTCCCTAATTGAATGGCTGCATGGGCTGTCCTTCAAGCAAGAAGGAAGCCCACACTGCCAGTTCTGTATACAGAAATATATACAGCTGGATATTTTTCATTCATGTTATT
Source organism: Hemicordylus capensis (assembly GCF_027244095.1). Classification (NCBI taxonomy): domain Eukaryota; kingdom Metazoa; phylum Chordata; class Lepidosauria; order Squamata; family Cordylidae; genus Hemicordylus; species Hemicordylus capensis. The sequence continues at coordinate 192,282,107 of NC_069660.1, forward strand.
CATATTAACAGAAATTTTGATATGCAAAGCTACTGCAATCATCTACATGGGCAGCACCTCAGGAAAAAGATACACCCTGATACAAATGAGTAAGTATCAGTGATAGTCTTATCTAAACATTTTAGTGAATTGATGATGACTGAATATGGCAAAGGCTCTCAGTGACAAAAATCCAACTTGGCAGTGACCTTGGCAGAATGTTAGCATAAGACTTGAACAGAGATAAGATTGTCTTGAATGTGATAAACAGTAGAAGTAGCAGCCAATTCGCACATGACACTTTTGATGACATCGGAATCTCATATAGGTACACATATGTACCATGATCTACAAATGTGATCCATGTGGGGAAATGGATTTCTTAACACAGATTCTCTATCAGGTTGTTGCATGTAAAATAAACAAAGCAACCAAATATCTAGACTTCTCTTTAGAAAGGCATGACCACCACATGCAGGTGCATAGTTAATAACAGAACTGCAATCAGCTGTCTCAAAGACGGTCTCTTAACATATATTGAAGTCCACCATTTGCTCTTCCTAGAGCTGAAGAGCTCTTCCTAGAACTCTTGCTAGAGCTCCGTTGCTGCATTTGCACATAATGTGGAACTGCGGGTCCAATGGACCCACAGTCCTGCTCCCCACTCTTCTCTCCTGTCCACATTCAGACAAAATGAACAAGAGGCTCTCCAAAGTCAGGGGAACTGCAGAGAGTAGGGAGAACTGGCTGTGTGGGCTTCCTTTTTTCATGAAGGACAGCCCACCCAGCCAATCACAGCCAGAGGAGCTTCCTCCTTCAACTCCAGTTTCAGCCAGCCCAGCCTGCAGTTCCACATTCAGATGTACTGTGGGCAGCTGCAAACTTTGAGTATGAGAAGCGAAACTCACTACAACCCAAGATTTCCAACTGAAGTTTGGTGAGCAAAACCTCATGTCACCATCTGTATGGGACCGGAGTTCCACACATTTGGATGTTAGGTTTGGAACCTTTGGCCCCTTCAACTCTGGTTTCCCATTACATGTGCATGGGGCCAGAGCAACAATGAATTAAAAGCACAGCGATATGCCAGTGATAGGCTACTATGAGGGGAGAAGATGGAAGACACAGCTGCTACAGGGACAATTTACTAAAAAAAGATGCCAGCAGTATCATACCTAGTAGAAATCATGAAGTCTGAACCTTGAAAAACAGAGCAGAACCTGTCCAATCAATCAATCAGAAATATACCTAGCCATATTCTAGAGAGATATGTTTCTTTCTGGCTCATTTGTGAAGGCTTAGGATATCTCTCTGAAGCCTTCATCTAAATACAGATTTGTACACATGAGAGGGTCATACTCTAGAAACTATCCCCCGTCCCTTATTTTTCACCATGTTTTGTAGCAATGAATATTTTAGAACTATTTTTGCCCCAAGGATATTATGATTTCTAGTTTATTATGTAATCAACATTGTTATTGATTCCCCCCCCCCCAAATTTACTTTCAGTTCTTTAAATGTGTTCTTGTTTTGTTCTTTATGTTTCTAAATGAATTTATTGATTTGTATGCAAGCTATAAACATAGGATCAAAATACGTGTGGCACTTGAAACATAATTAGTCCTTTTATCTTGTTTAAAAAGCAAAATAGCATCTGCGTGGGGCTGATCAGCATCAAGACTACTATAGTGTGCAAGAAGGGGACATTTAACAAAAATAACCCCTTAACAAAAACTGGTTTGTGGTACCAATTGTAGTTTCCCACCCAAGACATCAGGACAAGGGCAATCTTTATTGGGACTGCAGCCCTGGAGGCAAGAATTAAGCACTTCATCCCCACATTCTGCAGTCCTGATGCATATCAATCTCCTCCCCACAGCTGCTATTTTGCTCTTTTTTAAAAAATGAAGGAAGAACTACTGACGCTTCTTGTGTCTTGTCCACTTTGACCTTTATACAGATTTTTTAAAAAGCTAATTTCTGGGGTTTGGATATTATGAGTTTGCTGAGAATTCACATATACATGAATACTTTCCACAACACATATTTTTCTCTGCATATAAACTTGGGATGAACTTTTCTATTTTAAAAAAATCAAAATGATGTTGCTGATTAACAATCATGCATACATTTGTGTTTGTCTGTATGTTTTCTTACATAAACACATTTGGATTTTCAAAATTCCTTCTAGATGAGTTGTGGTTGAAGGTAGGGATGTGCTGAAATGTGATTTGGCTTCTGAAACATGATTTGGCTTCCAAATTGTGGCACAATCTCTTTAAAATTGAGGGCTTACCCAGCCCTTTAATGCAGAGGAGAGCAGGTCCATCCCTGCTCCTCTTCTGCTCACTGCTACTTCCTTACTGGCAGTGATCCCCCCAGGTATCAGTGTGCACCACCAGCACTCTCTCCCAGCAGCTTGCATGTGATGCTGGCATGCACATGGCCTCTGCATATGCCCAGCGGCCATTTGCGTGGTCAGCAACCATGTACAAAGTGCACATTTGCAAAGGTCTGTGCATGTGCGAAGGCCATGTGTGTGCCAGCATCACATGCAAGCTGCTGGGAGAGAGCATCGCCAGTGCACTAATAGCTGGAGGGCGTGCCGCCAGTACAGAAATGGTGGTGAGCAGAGGAGGAGCAGGGATGGACCTGCTTTCCTCAGCATTAAATGGGTTGTGTAAGCCCTCAATTTTAAAGGGAGTGTGCCGTGATTTGGAAACTGATTCCTGTTTCAAGCACTTCCCTAGTTGAAAGTGTGGGGGGGGGGGGCGGGGAGAGAGAATCCACTTGGCCTTACTAAGTCGTTTGACAATTCCCTAACATTTTCTTCTGCTGTAGCAATACCAAAAGATCATTAGTCCCTGTTTTCCATGTGAAAACTGAGCTTGGATTTGCTTATGCTACAAGGTCAAGGCTGGGCTATGTCTATGGATTATTCCTCCAATTATCTATTTGTTGAGTCCTTAGAGAGAACTGTGGTTCCTCAGCTCATTCAAAGGATTAAAGTCATTGAAGCCTGATATAGGAATCAGTGTATCTTGGTCATACATTATTGATACAAACCCTCAGTTTAGCAGAGCTGAACTTGCAGACTTTGTAGATCTATATGGATTTGTATGCATATAACCTTAAATCCAAGTTATCCATCATCCGATGGGCTTGATGAAGTTGGTGGTGTACAAATTTTTCATTAACAAGCACACCACTAGTTAGTGACAACAGATGATACACTTAATTTAGTTCACCAGAACACAGATGTCCAAGTTCTGGAGGAAAGGTCAGTCTTCTGGATAACTGTTATTTCACCAGACCATTTCAAATAATGATCAGTATTTAAGTACACAATGCAAATGAGTCTCAAGGCATTTGCTTGCTGCATATCCTTGAAACAAATGGATGTTGACTTCACTGAAATGAATTCACTGAGGTTCAAGGGCAGTGCATTTGGAAGGAAGAATTAGCAAATTCTTGTGAATATGAAACAGCTGTTTGAAAGTACATGCATCATACAGTTGCACTGTCAGAGATGGGATTGGCTGCAGCACCCTCATTGGCAAATCTGGATTAAGGATGTGTGAACAGGCTCAATGTCGAACAGGTTTGATGTTGAGCCGGTTCGGTTTGACTGCTCAGCATCGAACTGAACTACCCCGTGTTTGGTCCGGCCCCGGACCAAACGCCAGGGAGGGGGTTGTTATTTTTTTTTTTAAAGTTTTAAAAATATTAACCCTAACCCTTTTTCCCTGAAGGGGAAGGTCCTTGAGGTGGCGGGGTTGTTGGTTTGTTTGTGTTTTTTTGCAAAGTTCCCCCTCCCCCTACTGGCCTCCGTTCTCACCCCCTCCAGCCCACTAGGCCGTTTTTTTGGCCCATTTGAGCCTCCGTATTTCAGTGTGGTGGCCATTTTGGATGCTACCGTGCATGAACAAATGGCCTCTGCAAGGCCTGGCATGACCCAGGGCCTCACAGAGGCCATTTGCACATGTGCTGCAGTGTCAAAAATGGCTGCCACGCCAAAATACGGAGCCCTGAACGGGCCAAAAAATTGGCTGAATGGGCCACAGGAGGTGAGAATGGAGGATGGCGGTGGGAGGGGGAACCTTTGCAGACCCCCCACGTCAACTTGAGGACATTCCCCTTCAGGGGAAGAAGTAAAACAAAATATTTTAAAAACTTTAAACAACAAAGTTGTGAACCCACCCCAGACCAAACCGAAATGGGTGTGTGTGTGAGTTCGAGGGGGTGCCGAACTGAACTGGTCTGGACTCGAACCGAACCAGGCCAGCCGGTTCCGTGCACATCTCTAATCTGGATTTGTTACTGTAGAACAAATCCAGTATGAAATTACATTAGAGGAGAGCAAAATTCTCATAAAAGACTGAAGCTTTTTTTTTTTTGCAAAGTCAGTTTTATTAACTTTTAACAATAATAACCATAACAATCATAATAAACACAAATGGACTTCCCACGCACCTCTCTTCGTGAAATTACAACTATAAAGTTTACCCTTATTATGGTAGTAATAAAAAACACAAATTTAAACCTTTAAAGTTAAAAGAAAAGAAAAGGGGGGGGGGGGGAACCATTAATCTACCCAGCCTGCATTTCAGATCAAATCCTGCTGTAAGAACAAGATCAATAATAGGAAACATTCTGGCCACCGTGGATACGTACATGAAGAAAGTCAAGTCAAGTCATATGTAGAAATTACTCCTTGTGTTGTTCCCAGCAGGAAGGCTTCTGGCTTCTTGAGAAAAATCACTTTCTTCAATTCATTATATATCATGCCCCAATAGGCCTTAGCCTTCCCATAGATCCACCATATATAAACACATATACACACACACACACACACACACACACACACACACACATACATATACATATATATACATATACATACATATACATACACATACACACACATAAAAAGAAACCTTCAGTATACCCACACTTCAAACATTTGTTTAAAACATTTTTAAATCACTCTTCCAAAACTTTCCCCAGGCTGCCCTTTCTATATTATATCCAACATCTATACTAAAACCAGTCTCTAACCAAATTTTATATTCTAGTTAAGCTTTTTAACTTACAATCCTTTCCATAAGAATACAACAAATCTCTGTCTCTGTAAATACCCCCAACACATCTACATATTTACTTCTTTACACAACAGAGCTTCAATCAGGGATACCCATAACAGAATTTTTGATTCCAACCAATCTTTACCTAATGGTTCAAAAAATCTTTATATATTTTACTTTTTTCATACCCTAAATAGACATGCCATCCAAACCTTCTATCAAGACCCTCCAAATCAAAAACTCTGGAGTTTCTCAATGTTGTCCATTCCTTTAACCATATCTAACAAACAGCATCAAGATACAACCCTAAATCTGGCAAGGTAAAACCACATCTTTAAAATTTATTCTTAATCTTTTCCCCTGCCAAATAAACTTAATTATATCCTTCTGCCATCGCCTAAAACAAGTCATATAAACAGTTCTGCAGCGTGGGTTTTGTATCTAATCACTAGCAGTTAAAATTTTCTCACGGTGGTGTGAAACATCTATTGCTTCCATTGGTTGAGAAGAATGATAGACAGAGTCCATAGCAAATGGGAAACAACAAGACGTCTCTTCTTTAAACTTAATGAATAGCAATCCCCACTAAAAAAAATCTTTTCCAGATGTTAAAAAATTTTTAATCCACAATTTAAGTCTTAAGATTTGGCATTTAGCAAACAAGGAAAAAGAAAGAATTCCTTTCTTCAATTATAATCCAGAGAGAAACTTACAGCCTTATCTGTAGCGTCTTTCCCAGAAACGCATGAGGAATTTCATCAATTTGTCATCATCATTCACAAAGGAGGTGAGCTTCTTGAACTTCAAACATTACTTCTTGAACTTCAAACATTAATTATATCCATGCCGTAGAGATTGTCTGCCGGGCAGCTTCGGTCATAGAGATTTCCTGAGGAGGAGACGAGCAAAGATGGAATCCTTATTCCTGCCGATCAACTTGAGACAAAAACCGCGCTCTTCAGCCCAATCCCTGTATCCGGTGACCAGTATATGGGAATCGTGGTTTATCTTGAGTCAATCCTTTAATCCAGGATGACGTGGGAGGGTTTTGAAGCCTCAAAAACCCTCTATTTTCTCCTTCTCGGTCTCCCCTTTGCAGAGGAGCAGCCAGCTGCTCCGGCAGTCCAACCGGAAGTCCAACGACTGAAGCTTTCGACACATCTAGCTGGGTAGCTACCCAGCCATTGTTTCAGGAACCACCACATGATCACAACACAAGCAACAGTCTTGAACAGTACAAGAAGTATCCTTCAATGGGAAGGCAACACTAGTAGAAACTTTAATCACATAATTGTCCCTCCCATGCTTATCCCCCACCCAGGGACACTCTTACCCCTGAACTTCTGGGCCAAAGACCAGGGCCTCCACAGCCCCTGGGAGCCCCTGGGAGCCCCCCAATTCTCTGTAGTCTGTCCCAGGTAGTGTGGTCACCTGGCTGAGCATGATGATGCTTAATTTGCAGGAGAGCGGGGTCTCCAAAGGCCTCTTGGTCCAGGCTCCAAAATTACCTAGGTGTACCCTTGCCCCCACCCCACACACATATACTGTAAATAGCATGTGAAGGGGGGGGTCCAGATCAGGATGATTAGCTTACCCTCTACCACAGTCTTGATCTGGAGCAGGGGCCACTCTTATGTGGTATCTTCCCAGGCCATATAGCACATGCAAAGGGGGCAATCCAGACTGGAAAAGTGGCACAGGTTAGGACTAGTGTTCCTCTACCCTCCGCCATGTTTCTGATTGTGAGGGATCCCCGGGAACGGAGGTGGAAGGAAGGAGGAGCGCTTGGCCATCGGGGGTGAAGGGGACTCCCAAGGGCAGCCACTTACCCCAGTCTCAGGCTGCGATTGCAGCACTCCCGCCTATGGCCTCGTTAGCTGGACTAAATGAGGGATGAGGAACACCATCGCAACTCCTGGCAAGGTCTTGCTGGATCATCCAAGGGTCTCACAAGAGCTTGGAGGGATCTTGCAATCCTTCAGGTCAAGATCCCGGCCAAGGCTGAGGTTTCACGAGGATTGCCCCAATTGTCAGGGGCTTTATAAGTATCGGCTGGCCTGTGATGAATGTCCAGACAAGGAGGAGGGCTTGGAGCTGACAGAGCCCTATGATTCCTGTTGGAGCTGGTGGACAGTACATGGCTGAATGGGGGACTTGGGACATAACAAGTCGTGGCCAAAAAGGGCAGAGCCAGCTGCCAACATCCCTCTGAGGCTAGTCTGTGACTGGGTCCATTGGAGAAGTATGACACTGATCCAGGCCAAGTCTGCTTTCCTGCTATTTATGGTGGTGGTGGGGGGGAGCAATTATCCCAGGGCTAATTACTTTATGGACTTTCTCCTCATGAATCTTAATGCTAGCCCCTCCCACCACCCCCACTGTATTCCAGGTACATAACATCTGTCCAAGGCTTAAGATCATCTAAAAGCTCGGAATGATAACCTGTTAATACCTTTTAGTCATGTTGCCAAAACCACAGACTGGGTAAAGATTAGCAAAAGGATAGAATTTTCCACTTCTACATATGCTTATGGATGTGCTTCTATTATTCAAATGTGTACTCCACCTAATTACATAAAAATCTCAGCAGCAGTATATAAAATAAATACATATAAAATATTTAAAGACAACAAAACAGTTCATAAAAACAATGCAGCAATGGATGAAGTAATAGTCTAAAGGTCAGGAAAATTGAACCAGGAGATAGTTGTCATTCCAGACGTAATGAACTAATATTGAGTACATTAATGTTGAATTGGTTTGTGGATGGACTGCATTTTTTAACCTTATTGGAGCCCTCCTGGACAGTAACCTAGCCAGAGAGTGGGGGAAACCGAAATGGAGGTTTCTTGTATGAAACAACATTAATATAACAGAAGCCAAGAGAGTATCCAATATAATAATAATATGTGGATCTTCAGGTTTCATACTGAAAATGGTTTGGAGCTAAGAAGGCAAAACCAAATGGGCAACGAGAAAATTTATGAGGATAATATTGTTAGAGCTGCTGAGTAATTTGTGTCGTTCATGCACTGAAAATGTCATTAAGCAATGTTTTCATCTCCACCTTCATACTTAGACTAATATAACCTAAAACACTAAAAGAAAACAGCAGGAGCTATGATTTAATTAAACCATAAAACACAACAGACCATGCAGTAATACTGATTAAAGTTACTTCAGACACACAAAAGCCTCAGGAGAGGCCAAGTGCCTTTAAGCACCCAAGTAGTGCATTAATCAGCTCCACAACACACTAAGCCACCCCTTAATTGCAATTACAAAATGGCTCTTTTTAAACTTAGGACAATAGAACCCCTTTATATTCCATCTTTCAAATGTTAGCAAATGTGGTTTACAGCTCAGACGACATGGCCGTGCCATCGCTGCATGAAAAACTTCCAGCTCTCTGAGTTTCTGGGGGCCTCTTTGCTCTATGACAGTGCTCTTTGCTATTGGACAAAAAACCAAAAAACAAAGCAAAAACAAACCAAAGAGAGTCCGGTCAAACCCTAATGCCATGCAAGATGGCACTGGGGGTCAAAAGGCTTCTGTATCTCATAAAAGAGCCCCACCAGTGTTGGGTGGAGCATAGCTCTACTCAGGGGGAATGGTTGTTTCCATGTTGTGCCAAGGGGGCTGCACTGAGTATTCTGTGTCACAGCTAGTTGGGGAGCCACCACTTGCTCCTGGGCCTTGCAATGAAGAACACTACACTAGAACATACTGTTGATAACCTTGTGGTTACTCCAGCAGCTCATCCAGGCAGGTCCTTTCTTGAGAGATGACAGTGGCCATTTCTAAAAATAAAACAACCTTTTTATCGAAAAAAGGTGATAAAGAGACACAAGGCTGCTTTCAGAAGCTCTGACTCAAACTGTGTTTTGGTGGACCCTGGTGTTCTTGGAAGCTTATTAAGAGTTTTTCAAGAGTTTCTTATTGAAAATAGTGAACAAGCTGGCCTGTCACTACTAATTTTCTTTCAAAATGCACAACTCCAGAGTTTGTTGGGTCAGGGGCATAGATAGGTTGAAGTGGGCCCAGGGACAAGAAGTGAAGATGGGCCCCTGGGCCCCCTGCAGCCTTTTTCTCTAACCCAATATATTTGCTGTATAAGAACTATGTGGACATGGTGAAAAACAAAAACATTATTGTAACACCTCCCCCCTCCCCCCGCACCCACTCCTATGTAAATAACATCACAGACTCTGATCAGGAGCCAGAAGCTTGCCACTGAGTCAGGGAAGTGAGAGCAGAGTGTAAAGAGTAGGCTGTTTTTCAGCCAGTGGGCTTCCCTTCTCTCATGGGTCCATGGACATTTATCCCTGCCTTCTTCAATGATAGCTATGCCCCTGTGTTTAGACTAGGAATGTGCATGAATTGAATATTCAGATTTGATTTGAATTTGAATTGAAGCTTACTGATTCAGTTCAAATTGAATTGGCTCAAAACAGGCTGATTCAGTTTAAATTTATTTGATTCAAATTCAAATTGATTTGACCTGTTTTGGTGTCATTTTTTTACCACTCAGGGTGCCTGAATGGTTTAAAAAAGGTGCCAAAATGTAACTAAACTGTCCTTGAATAGATTCAAATAGATTCAAATCTGGCCGATCAAAATTCAAATTGAATTACCCTCCTTAGGGGTGATTGATTTGAATTTGAATCATTCAAATGAGCCAGATTTGAGCTGAATTGATTCAAATTCGAATTGATTTGCACATCCCTAGTTAGGCTTGCCAATTTCTCAACTGGTCTTTGAAGCAATTCCTAACAGCAACTTGATTTTCACATATTAGCAGAGGACACTACTTTTCTCCATGCACTGAAAAGTTTTGTTTGCTGATGTCTGAACATGAAGCTGCTATTAAGTAAATCATCACTTCGTCCTTTTAGACAGCAAGTGAAGAAGACCTTTCTGTTCACTCAGGCCTTTTTAAATGTTTTTTTAAAAAATTATTTTGTATATTTTTTTGAATTGCTTTTGTTTTGTGTTTTGATTGTATATTTTATTCTGTTGTCTTTCTCTTGTGCGTTGCCCAAAGAACAAATTATTATGGGGCAGTTAAGAATGTTATTGGTTTCTTGTTGTTACTGGCACAAGAGCAGGCTAGATGGAGTTTTCTGATTAGTTGGCAACTCTAGTGAGTTGTCTTCCAGGACACATTTTCATTTTATGCAGTGTGCCAGGAAAAACCAAAAAGGTCTGGCTAGAAAATCATAAGAACAAGGGATGTGTTGTTGTACTTAAAGAATCATTTTCCTACTATGGATCTTACAGCAGGATTTGAAATTTAGGGGGAAAATGCAGGTTGGGTAGACTAATTGTCTTTTTAAGGGTTTAAATTTGTGTTTTGTATTATTATTATAGCAAGGGTAAATCTTACAGTTGATGTTTCATGAAGAGAGGTGCGCGGGAAGTTCATTTTTGTCTATTATGTTTGTTATGGATACTATTGTTAAAATTAATAAAAATTGAATTTGGGAAAAGAAAGAAAAAGAACAAGGGATGTGCACAAAATGCTTCGTGCATATCCCTGGGGGCAGGGGTGGGGGGTATCCTTAAAAGGAGACAGACAGGTCATACCTGCTCCTCCGCTGAGCTGCTGCTGCCGCTCACCCCACCATGACACTATCATTCTTTAAATTAAACTTGAAAGCGCAGATGTGCTGCTGTCCCCTTAAAACTGCCACACCACACGGAGGGGATGCTGCTCCCAATAGCCCTCACACACCGTCAGGACACAAATGGCTGGGAGCAGCATCCCCTCCGTGTGGTGTGGCAGTTTTAAGGAGACAGCAGCACAGCTGCTCTTGCAAGTTAGATTTAAAGAATGACAGTGCCACAATGGGGCATGTGATGCAAGGCAGCAGCAGCTCAATGGAAGAGCAGGTACAACCTGCCTGTCTCCGTTTCAAGATACCCCTCTCCACCCCCTGGGATATCCATGAAGCATTTAGTGCACATCCCTAGTTCTTATGAATGGCAGTGCCACAATGGGGTGCAGGGCAGCAGCAGCTCAACGGAGGAGCAGGTATGATCTGCCTGCTTCCTTTTAAAGTGACCCCCTCACCAAAACGTTTCAGATGCAGGAGGCCAAACTGTTTCAGCACCTCTCCTAAGAGACACCAAAATGATTCGAACACGTCCCTAAGAAGAACCAAGTGTACATTCTGGAATAATCCCCGGAATCCTTTGCAATGCACAGGAATTCATGGAAAACATACAAGGGTGTCCTAACAGGACAAAGTTATGCAAATGGTTCTTGGAAGGTAGAAAGCTTGAAAATGATTGTTCTTGAGCAATACCTTCTCACATCAGGTCCTTGGCCCCTTCTCTGGGTTCCCTAGGGCCCATCTTCCCCCTCAGTCCTGTTGTGCCCCACATCTGGTTGTGTAGAGAGTCTGTTCACACAAACGTATCTGCCTTTGGCTGTGTTTGAAAACACACAACACAGAGACACACACTCCAGCTTTCCGTACTGCCTGGCCTTGCTGCAGAGATGGTCAATGTCTGTCTACTTCATGGCCACTCTGTTCCCCAGGAAATGACCTGGGGGATGGAAATGGTATTTTGCTTTAAAAATTACGCTGCTCGCTGCTCAAATGAGCAGCGCAGCGCTCTTGCCTGGCCCCCTTTGAGAAGCATGAGGCTTCTCTTGACCTGATTGGTCAGGGGGCCCGTGCAGGGGGCGGGGCTTCAGCTCCGCGTCCTGCTCCGGGCCCAGGAGAGCTCAGTTCGCTCTCGACAGGCATCGGAGCAGGACGCCTTTTAAGGCTCCTGCTTAGTCGGCCCGGCGCGAGATCGGGAGCGGGTTTTCGCCACTTGGAGCGGTGGCAGCGGCAATGGGGGGTGGCTTTTTAAGGCCTCCCCCGAGGTTTGGAGTGTTTCTGGGGGCGGGTTGCCCTCTTTGTGTACTGGGCCCCGGCGGTGCTCCTTCTGGGCAGCGGGCCCTGGCGGCAGCGGAGGCCTGGGCTTCTCTCCCCCCCCACTACTTGAGCGGGCCTTTGGCGCCCCCCCCCGGTGACGCTTTGCGGCTTTGGGAGGGACACTTTCAGCTCCCCCCCACTGCTGGAGCAAGATTGCGGCGGCGCTCCCCCCCCCTCGGCGTTTCTCGGCCCGTGGAGGGCCGCTTTCACAGTGGTTGGGCTAGTCCTGGGCAACGTGGTGGGTTGTTGAACGGCCTGCTAGGTGGCCTAGGCCAGTTTCCGGTCAGTTTAGCAGCAGCCTGGGTTTGCATTGGCCGGTTTCTCCCTTTCTGGGTTCAGTGGGTTGGTTTGGGAGCATCCCTGGTTCCAGACTTTGTTTGGAGCTTTGTTGTTCGCTCACTTCAATTGCCTGTGCCATGGGTCCAAAGAAGGCCAAGGCTAAGTCTGGCGGGAAGCAGGTCCGTCCTCCCCCACGCCCTGCGCCGGTTTCTGATTCTTCTGATGAGGATTGTGACATGGGGACCGTGCGGGCACTTATAGCACGCTTGGAAGCACTCGAAAAGAAAAAGCAGGGTGGGGCAGCAGCGGCAGAAAAGGGCGGTCTCTCTGGTATTCCAGCTAGTTCCCGAAGCATTACTAGGGGGGCAAAACGTGCTAAACTCATACAGTCCCTTTCATCCAGACTTGACGCTTTGGAATCGCGTGAACCATGCCCTACAGCGCCAGCAGTGGACCTGACCTCGGATGGGGATGGTGCCCAGGCCACCTCTGAAACGTGCAGCAGAGACACGCATCCTTCGGCTCCGCTTGGCCCTGGTGAGTCCTCGCACCACACCTGGCCCTGGGGGTTTTCCCCCTGGGCTCAGCCATTTCACATGTATGGGTGGCACCCAGCCGCCGTTGCCTCCCCACCTCCTTACGGGGCATGCACACAGGTTTGGCAGGGAGCAGCACCTGCTGTGGGTACCATGTCGCCCGCTGCCTCGGGTGCTGTGTTAGATGCTTCGGGGACACAGATTCCTTACCCGCCATGCGACACCTCTCTGCCGCTGGGTGATCACCTGTTGCCCACGGTTAAAGAGCGCATTTGGCGCGGAGAATTTGTAGATATCTTTCACCTGCTCTTTTGAGAGCCTGAGCCGGCCCAAAAGGAGGGAGAGCACAAGAAGGATGAAGGGAAGTCCAAACGCAAGCCTGTGGAACATAACTGGGCTAACTGGTTGTCGGGTTACACGGTCTATATGGGGGTCGTGCTTCAGGTGCACACATCCAGAGGACCTGCCATGGTTATGTACATGGACATCATCCATAGGGGGTACATGGATTTTATGGGCAACGCCTGGGAGCACTATGATCGCTCTTTTCGTTTGCGGGCCTCCCTTAACCCGGCTATTCCGTGGGACAGGCAGCACCAGGAACTCTGGCTCCTAATTATGACCCCCTCGAGGCCCATTCTGGGCGAACGGGCTGACAGTGGTCATCTGATTTCTAGAACTCCAGCAGCGCAGTCCTCAGGGCCTGCAGCTGCGCAGGGTGTTCAAAGTACCCTGCCGTGCTGGGCTTTCAATACTAGTGGCAGCTGCAACAGGTCCCCTTGTAGGTTTAAGCATGAGTGCGGTTTCTGCGGTGGAAAACACGCCAGCATTCATTGTCAGCGAGTCAGGCCCCCCCGGGCGGGTCCGAGGGAGCAGCAAAGCAGTAGCAGAAGGGGTGGAGGCACTGTACAAGGTGCCACCCCTGGAAAAGGGCCCTAGCCCGGTGAAGCTTCCGGTCTTAGAACGGCTCCTGCGGGACTACCCGCTTAGAGAGCAAGGACAGTATTTGAGCCAGGGGTTTACTTTTGGTTTTCGCATTCCCTACATTGGTTCGAGAGTTCACAGTATGTCCCCTAACCTTAAGTCCATGGAAAGGATGGAAGCGGTGGTGCTCCGCAAGATTAACAAGGAGGTAGCTTTGGGGCGGGTTCTAGGCCCTTTCCGGGACTTGCCCCTACCAGATCTGCGCATTTCGCCATTGGGGGTGGTGCCCAAGAAGGCACCAGGCGAATACCGCCTTATTCACCACCTCTCCTTCCCACATGGTTCCTCTGTTAATGATGGGATCCCAGACAGCCTGTGCTCTGTGAAGTACACGTCCTTTGACCAGGCTATCAGAGTAGTTCGTTCTTGTGGGAAGGGTGCCCTCCTTGCAAAATGCGACATTGAGTCTGCTTTCCGCCTCCTCCCGGTTCATCCTGGGGATTTTAATCTCTTAGGTTTCGCCTTTCAGGGGCAGTATTATATTGATCGGGCTTTGCCCATGGGCTGCTCGATTTCTTGTGCAGCCTTTGAGGCTTTTAGCTCCTTTCTTGAATGGGCCCTTCGGCGGGAGGCGGGTCTTGTTACCACGTCTCATTATTAGACGATTTTCTCATGGTTGGCCGGCCTAGAACCAACCAATGCAGGCATCTGTTAGAGGTTTTTCAGCACCTTTGCGCAGACCTAGGTGTCCCATTGGCTCAGGAGAAGACCGAGGGTCCTTCAGCTATTCTCACCTTTTTGGGCATTGAACTTGATACCATTGTGGGCTGTTCCAGACTCCCCCAGACTAAGTTGGACACTTTGCGGGCCTTGTTGGCATTTTGCATCCAGGCACGCAAGGTCACCCTTAAGCAGCTTCAACAGATTATCGGGCATTTAAATTTTGCATGCCGGGTGGTGGTGCCCGGCCGGCCTTTCCTGCGCCGCCTATGCGACGCCGTTAAAGGGGTCAGGTGCGGTCATCATAGGATATGGGTCACTGCCCCCATGCGGGCTGACCTCCGTCTGTGGGCATCCTTTTTGGAATCATACAATGGGGTTTCTTTCTGGCGCGATTCACTCCTCTTGGAAGCAGATCTACAAGTTCAGTCCGACGCTGCTGGAGGTTCAGGCTTTGGCGTTTATTTCCGTGGCCGCTGGTGCGCCGAGCGGTGGCCAGCCGCTTGGGTAGCTAGTGGGGCCACCAGGGACTTGACATTCCTGGAATTTTTCCCCATAGTCGTGGCTATACATCTATGGGCAGATCTCTTTAGGAACCATACGGTGCGCTTTTGGTGTGACAACCAAGCCACTGTAGAGGTGATCAATAGTCAGACTTCCAGGTCCCCCAGGGTGATGTCCCTAGTCAGAGCATTTGTCTTGGCCTGCCTGTCTAATAACATCCTTTTTCTGGCTTGCCATGTACCTGGCGTGCAGAACGGCCTGGCGGACGCGCTGTCTCGTTTTCAGGTTCAGTGCTTTCGCCAGCTGGCGCCAGAGGCGGAGAGCTTGCCCGACCAGATGCCGGCGTGGCTTTGGAGCCTTGGCGCCTAGAAGCCCAGAGGGTGGTCTGGGCCTCCTTGGCCCCCAGCACATGGGCAGCTTACTCTAGGCAGTGCAGGGCCTTTCAGGATTTTAGGACTCAGGTAGGATTGGGCCAGGACTGGCCCCCCCCTGCGGAGCAGCTGATGCAGTTTTTGGTCCACCTTAAGGGTAAGGGTTTGTCTCCTGGGGCCATGGCGGGTTATTTAGCAGCTCTGGCTTTCCACGCTAAGGCACAGGGAATGTCCGATACAACCGGGGATTTCAGGGTAAGGAGGATGCTGGAAGGTTGGACACGGGAACACCCGGTCCCACTTGACAGTCGACAGCCCCTTCTTCCCGCTGCCATACAGGGCGCGGTCAGGCAGTTCTCAGCGATCTGCCGGTCTCCATATGAGGCCTCTCTTTTTCACGCAGTCACTCTTGTTCTGTTCTTTGGTGCCTTTAGAGCCGGTGAATTGCTCCCCAGGGGTCATCACAGCCCCGTACTCAAGGTGGTACAGTTTGGGGATGTCAGCTTGGGGCCGGATATAGCACAGCTGTATCTTAGGTTTTCCAAGACCGACCAACGGGGCAGGGGACAGTGGGTGTCATTACACAGAGCCGACAATGCGCTCCTCTGCCCGGTACGTGCTTTGGGTAGTTACATGACCCGGCGGGGATCCGCTCCCGGATGCCTATTCGTACACGAAGACGAGCGCCCCCTTTCCCAGTACCAGTTCTGGACGGTGGCACGGCGCGCACTGAGTGCGGCCGGGGCAGATACTGCGCGGCTGTCTCTACACTCATTTCGCATTGGAGCTGCTTCAGCTGCCTCCCGGTTGGGTCTTTCGGGTGAGACCATTCAGTGCATTGGGCGTTGGCGGTCTGCCACATACAAAAGATACGTGCGATAGAGCATTGGTGACGGCACTGACAGTTTTTTCTCTTTACAGGCCCTGAGCGACGGGCGGCGAGGGCTCGTGTACTCATTTTGGGCCACTCCATTGTTTTCTGGGCGCATAAGGCGGCTCGAGTGGCGCAGCCTGGAACGCAGCTGGGACTGGGTCAATGGGCAGACATCTCCTGGATTGGTCTCAGGGGCATGGTCATCGCCCAGTTTTTACCCATGCTGCAGGAATTTCTGGAGGTGAATCCGCCGCCTGACATTTTGGTTCTTCACCTGGGGGAGAACGATTTGGGGTCCAAGTCAGGCTTGTCCATTTTCCATAGCTTGCGCAAGGACATTTTACTAGTCCTGGAATGGTGCCCGGGGATTCTCATTCTATGGCCGGCCATGCTCCAACGCAGAGTTTGGAGAGGCGCGAGGGACACTTACAGGGTGGAAAGGGCTAGGAGGAAGGTTAACGCACAGATGGCACGTTTCGTAGCGGCCATCGGAGGGGGACCTATAGACCATCCCAGTATTCTTTTTTCTGAGCCTAGTTTGTTTAGGGGGGACGGTGTCCACCTTTCACCCAGTGGCACCAGTTCATTTTTACGTGAGCTAGAGCAGGGATTGGCTGTTTATCTGCGCTCTTGGTGGGGTGGCTTGGGTTAAGCTAGGCTAACCCGTGCTGTGGCAGGTGCAGTGCGGTTGGAAAATGATTTTAGGCTGGTGAACACCTTCGGGTAAGCGTTTGGCTATGGGTTGAGAAGGGCATCTCCCTAGAGACTGCACGGCTCAGGGAGATCTGCCCTTGTTAACCTACCCTGGCAGGCTAAGCCCTTAGGAATCGCTGTACGGCTACCTTGGGGTGATGCTAGCCAAGGGCCTGGCACTAGGCTGGCTAGGATAGGCAGCCCTGGATTTGGGAACATTTAGGGTTGCCTGGAGCCAAGGTGTATCGCCCTATACCATAGGTTAGGCATGCCCTGGGGGCGCATGCCTATAGTTACACACTGCCAAGAGGGAAGCCATCCCTGCTCTTCAAGTTCTTGTTAAAGTTAAATAAATTGTGGCCCAATTTTATACCAAAACCTTGTGTCTCGTGTCTTCTTGGGTGTCGGGCAATTACGCTGCTCGCTGCTCAAATGAGCAGCGCAGCGCTCTTGCCTGGCCCCCTTTGAGAAGCACGAGGCTTCTCTTGACCTGATTGGTCAGGGGGCCCGTGCAGGGGGTGGGGCTTCAGCTCCGCGTCCTGCTCCGGGCCCGGGAGAGCTCAGTTCGCTCTCGACAGGCACCCACCCTCCCTTCCCTAGGTACAGTCTGGGTTTTTTGCTGGTCGCCATTTGGGGCCGAGCAGGAATTTTTTGGGCGTCCGCTTGATTGGCCGGGAGTGTGCACCTTTTTTCGCCTGCTCCGGACTGTACTACCCCTTAGCTAGTCACTTACTTTTGGTCACAATTTGGCAGGTGCAGTGCGGTTGGAAAATGATTTTAGGCTGGTGAACACCTTCGGGTAAGCGTTTGGCTATGGGTTGAGAAGGGCATCTCCCTAGAGACTGCACGGCTCAGGGAGATCTGCCCTTGTTAACCTACCCTGGCAGGCTAAGCCCTTAGGAATCGCTGTACGGCTACCTTGGGGTGATGCTAGCCAAGGGCCCGGCACTAGGCTGGCTAGGATAGGCAGCCCTGGATTTGGGAACATTTAGGGTTGCCTGGAGCCAAGGTATATCGCCCTATACCATAGGTTAGGCATGCCCTGGGGGCGCATGCCTATAGTTACGCACTGCCAAGAGGGAAGCCATCCCTGCTCTTCAAGTTCTTGTTAAAGTTAAATAAATTGTGGCCCAATTTTATACCAAAACCTTGTGTCTCGTGTCTTCTTGGGTGTCGGGCAACAAATGCTTTCATAAGGCAGTGGAGAGAGGCTCTATCTATAATATCACCCTGTCATCAAAATTTAATAATTATAGCAAACAAGCCCTCAAGCACACCCAAAAGATTACAGATTAAAATCTTACCTATAAAGACATAAAATTATAGTGTGGCAGATCTCTTGTGTTTAAGTCAGAATTTCTGAAAACAACTTTATTTTCCTCCCAAAAGAAACTGTCAACAAACTAAAGGACGCACACTTTGATAAATTGTCAAGTGGCAATTAAATGACTCTAAGGACCACATCTGGCTGTGTGAGGAGTCCCACAGTGTCCCCTCTCCCCTCCCCAGGGCACCCCCTTTTCCTCCTGCTCCCGCACCCAGCCACCTGGGAGCATGAGGTGCAGCCCCTGACCTGCTTCTTCTCAGTAGGCAAACGAAGCACAGTCTAGCTGCTGTCTTTCTATTCCTCTGTTGAAGCGAAGGAGGGAAAGAAAGCACCCAGCCAGCCCTTCACTTGCCAGTTGGGAAGGAAAAAGAGAGGTGCCACACAATCCTCTTCTAGGTGCTGGCCACCCCCCCCCCTGCATTGGCATGATCACTCTCACACAAGGGGTATGGCCAGCATCTGGAAGGGGGGGCATGCAACCCTTTCCTGGTGCTGGCTGCCCATTCCCCCTGCGTCTACTGTCAGATGCAGGGAACAGGTGTGGAGCAGGACAGCCGGCGGCCTGTGTGTGGTTGCGGTGGCTGCCCCGCTGACCCTACCCCCCATGTCGGATGTCAGATGTGGGGTAGCCATGTCCCCTCATCTAATGCCAGACACAGGGTGTGTGGTCTGGCTCCCGAAAGGAGTCTTGAGGCTCCATTCAGGAGTTGACATTCAACGCCCGAAGGGGCCGCACGTTGGTTCTTCCCTTTGGCTAAGGCAGGGAAGAACCATTCCTGGCTGCACTGCAAACGCAGTGCCAGCATTTTAACTCCTGAAGGAGCCATGCGGCCATGCTGGCTCTACGTTCGCAGCACAGCCAGGAGCAGCTCTTCCCTGCCTTAGCAGGGAAGAGCCGCTCCTGGCTGGTGCTGTGAATGCAGCACCAGCCTTAGTTTAGCTCCTGAAGGGGCTGCATGGCCCCCACTCAGGAGCTAAACTAGCACCCCTGTGTCTGACATCAGATGCGGGGGGCATGTCAGGGCAGCGAGACGCAGCCCCTGATTGGGCGCAGCCCGGGTTCTTTGAACCTGTTGGCCCAATGGTGGCTCCGCACGCCCCTGGCAGGGAGGGTGATTGGTGCACGTAGCAGTAGGATGAGGAAGGGTTGCCAGTTGGAGCTCGTCCCTATGCCCTGGAGGGAGCAGACCAATGGCTAGGGTTGCCAACTCTCCAGGACTGGCTTGGAGTCTCCAGGAATCAGCATCAATTTCCAGGTGACTGTGAAAGTACCTTTCACATTTTAAGGGCTTGATCTTGAAAAATATTGAGGAAGACAATTCTCCAGGAATAGTTCCAGTCAGTGCTGGCAATTCTAGCAAAATAGTCAAAAACAGCCAGAAAATTTGTACTAAGGGAGAAGGGAATAATAGCAAAATTGATAGATTGATTATGTGCCGTCAAGTCGGTGTCAACTCTTAGTGACAACATTGATAGATTCTCTCCAGGATAAAATAGCAAAACACACACACACACACACACACACACACACACACACACACACACACACGTCCTCTAATATTAGAGGACCTGCAAATTGTAATTGTATTTGTTCTTATTGTTTTTATTTCATAGAATACTGATTGGCCACTCACTTTTTGTTAGTAAACTTTCCTTAAGGAAAGTAAGCTGGTGAGATCACCCAGCATCCTGTGTCTGTGTCCATGTGTCTGTGTGCCCATGTGCATATGTGTCCCCCACCACCACCACTATCAACTTCACAATGCCTGGACCAATATGAACCACATTAGGCACAGTTGTAGGGACACATAGGGAAACCTAAACAGCATAGTTTGTAATGATGTCAGCCAACCCTATTCAAGATGGTGGACACGTGAATGTTTGAGGCACAAGAGGGCTAAGTTGTGAACCGCCAAACTGATTTGAACCAAATTTGCTACAGCTATTGGGACAGAGGGACACCTCAACACTTAGTCTGGAATGATATCATCCACCCTAATTCAAGATGGTGGATGTGTGAACATTTGAGGTGCAAGTCAGCTAACCAATTTGAACCAAATGTACTACAGCTATAGGGACACATAGGGACACCTCAGTGGTGTAGTTCATAATGATGCCATCCGCCCTTATTCAAGATGGTGGATGCATGAATGTCTAAGTCTGAAGTGGGCTAACTTGTAAGGATAACAAGATTATAGTGAAAGGAAGTTGGCATATTAGTTCTTAACAGAACAAATATTTCTACAAAAAAAAAGAGCTAGGAGCTGCCCCCCCCCCCAAAGTGGACATTTAGGCAGGAAAGCTGGAAATGGAAACCTGGACATTCAGGCAGAGGCCTGCAATATTCCTGAGGAAGCCAGGCTTCTGCTTGGACCCCTTGTGGCCATAGTGTTTGAGATAATGTTGAGAGCATTTTTAGCCTATTTTCCAGTAGGTTTATGAATCATGAATTATGAATGTGTGTGTGTGTGTCCTTCTGGGCGTCTGTGTGTGTCCCTCCACCATCAACTTCACAATGCCAGGACCAATATGAACCAAATTTGGTACAGTTGTACGGACACATAGGGACATCTCAACGGCATAGTTTGTGATGATCTCATCCACCCCAATCCAAGAGGGCGGACATGTTAACTTTTGAGGCACAAGTGAACTGCCTAACCAATCTGAAACAAATTTGCTACAGCTATAGGGAGACATAGGGATGCCCTAATGGTGTGGTGTGCAATGATGTCATCCATTCCACTCCAATTGAAAATGGAGGCCATGTGAACATCTGAGGCACAAGTGGGCTAATTTGTGGACTGTCTAACCCATTTGAACCAAACTGGGTACTGTTGCAGTGAGTGACACACAGGGACACCTCAATGGCATAGTTTGTGATGATGTCATCCACACCAATTCAAGATGGTGGATGCGTAAACATTGGAGGCGCATGTGCACTAACTTGTGGACAGTCTAACTGATTTGAACCAAATTTGCTACGGCTGTATGGACACATAGGGATGCCCCAATGGTATAGTTTGTGATGATGACATCCACCCCAATCTAAGAACTTCTGAGGCGCAAGTGCACTAACTTGAGAACTGTCTAACTGATTTGAACCAAATTTGGTACAGTTGTAGTAACTGACACACAGGGACACCTCAATGGTGTAGTTTGTAATGATGTCATCCACCCCAATCCAAGATGGCAGATGCATGAACATTTGTGGTGCAAGAGATCTAACTTGTGGATATTGATCTGAATCAAATTTAGTCCAGTTGTAGAGACAGTGAAAGGAAAGTAGGCTGATTTGTTCTTACTAGTTCTTTTATGTCCCTGTTCCCTTTGGAAGAGACATTTGATGCATAGGTAAGATTTCCCTCAGCACATTAATTCAGGAATGTATCTGACCAACATCGGTGCTCATCAGATTATTTGTCAGATTATTTGCATCTCATCAGCGTGGCTGTTCACACATTTAAAAACAGATATAAAATTGAGCTACTAAAATAAAAATAATAAAACCTAATATAATCCCTGTAGTAAGTGGCTTCAGAGGTGATCACAGGGCCCCCAACCCCCTTCAGAGATTTCTTGTGGAAGCACCTCTCAGGCCATTTTTTCATATATAAAGAAACACCCAAGCTCAAAGCATCTGCTGAATTTCTGCCTCACAGACAGTTATTTGAGGTGCTGGAGTCTTTCCTGAAAACAATGTGATGGTAGCATTGTTTTATCATTAGGGACTATAACAGTTCTTAGCACTGCCGACCTTTTGAGTGTCATTGTTCTGGCAGGGCCATGTATCCCTTCAGGAATTATCTTGCATCTTGTGAAGGGCCAAGGAGTCTGTGGGCTACAGCTGCCTAGTCCCATCAGTTATCATATTCCATCTTTGTCCCTCTGCAGAGACAAAGGCGAGCTCCTGCTGTTCCTGTCCCTCTCCTTGCCTCTTTTCTCTGCTGAGAGAATGGCTAGGTTAGGAGGAGTTGTACACAGGCAACCCTATTGTCTAGGCCCTTCTGGCCATGCCATGTTTACACTTGCCTTGAAGGATCAGGTCATGAATTTTCTGGAGAGCCCCAAGCAGCTCCAAAAGCAAACCATTACTTCTAAACACTGGCCCTATCTTGAACATTGGCAGCTTTCTAGGGGGGGAAAGCTTTTTTTTTTTGGCAGCCAATTCAGTTACTGAAAATGCCTTGCTATATGCTTTTGCATATTTTAATTTGGCATACCAAAAGTAAACTCAAGGAGGGTGGATTCATCAGGCAGTAGTTGGGTGTCCGTGTTCAGTTTTTGTAATGTACTGGGATATGGATCCAGCCTGTGAGATTAAGATAAGAGTTGCCATGCCCCTTGAAATACCAGGCTTTACCCAGATTTTAAGCATCTCACCCAGATTGCTTAGCCTACTCAGAATTCAACCAGATTTCAGCTTCTATTTTTTTAAAAAAGCTAAGCTCTCACCCATTTAGAAGCAGAGTTATGGAGCAAAACGTGCAGTCACTATTCTGCTCAAAAATTATTTTCGAGCCAATTTACATAATATGCAAATTAGGCACCCGGATTTGGAAAGCCAGAATATGGCAACCCTAGATTAAGAGTGGGATTCAGATGCTGGATGAGTTAGTTTCCATATCACTGCCCAGGCATTTTCAGCAGACTACTGAGAGGACATTTTACAGAGAGACTTTTACAGCAGACTGCAGAGAGGACATTTGCTTCTATTCAGGAATGCTGTGAATTCATCATCTTATCAAGCCAGTTTTCAGTGGAGTGTGTATGTAAATGATGCTTGGCCATAGGAAGTTGGTTAGCTGAATAAAAGCTGTGGCTGTGTATTGCAAAAGGTTAGTTCCTGCAGCTTCCCATACTCAGTGAGATCCTAGCTTAGTCAGGTCCTTGAAAATAATAAATTTTAATGGCCTGTTCTGGTAAAACTAAATTTCTTGTCTCCTGCATTTGGGGGCAAAGGTGGGGAGCAGAGTAATATCCAGGTAATATTTCATTAGCTTTTATTGTATGCACCAAACACTCACACAAATGACAGCCTAATACATTTTAATGAATGTCAAATTCATCCTTTTGCACTGTGGTTAATATTTTAGACAGTGGCACCAGAGAATAGGAGTCCATTGAAATATGATTATTATTTAAGACGTAGCTTAGAGATTTGCATTTAGATTTGCTGTGGTGGTATTATAGTGGGGTTTGTTCTGCTTTCAGGTGCACTGATCTTATCTCAGCCTTTGAGCTGTCCCACCAATGAAGATCTTTCACAAAAAGGTCCCAGGATGATTTATCCCTTCATGCTTATTCCAGCGCATACAGTTGGGGGGGGGGGGGGTCAGCTGTCATTGGTGCTAATGAGCTAACATTGCTTTTCATCTTCTGAACACACAGCTCTGCTTGTCAAAGGAATGCCTTCTTCCACATAAAGTTCCCTGGCACACAATTGCTAACCAATCAGGTCTAAAATGGATTTCAAAAACTGGAACATTCAGTGAATATCAAGGGATATGATTCTCAAAATGGATACCGAAGAATTCCTGGAGGAATTGCATGAAGTCTAATGAAATTCTTCAGGGATGTTTTGACCATTTGTATAATAGATCCAAATTTATTTATAATTATGGTGGAGGGTGAAAGCATGGCTGCCTTCTTTGGTAGCATTTCTCAGGCCATATTTTAATAAGAGAAGAAACATCACAGCTTAAAACATCTGTTGTATATCCAAGGCGTCTTGAGTCATTTTAAAAAACATGATCTTAACACCCTTTTTATCTCTGCCAAGCACTTCATCACTCACTCCTCCAAAATCTAGTGAGAATATGTGCTTTGGTTTAAGACTTAGTGTAATAGCATCAATAAGGAATAATCAAACTGAAAGAGCACTATGAGAACACCTGCAAAGAACAAGGATCCTTCTCAGCCCTGAACCTGAAAAGTGCATTTCTTTCCATAATTAATGGGATCAGAGAGCACCAGGAAATGTAGGATTAGGGACATAAGCTAAACTTCTGTACATGTCGGAGCAAAACACACATGCACAATGATATCTGATGTTCTATTTTAATTAAGGAAATGGACGCAATACCGGAAAGAGAATTCTAAGGAATGTTGATACTAAGGTGGGATTTTCTGCTGAATTTCTTAGGAACTAGGCATGAAATTCTCCAGGAAGGTTAGCTGGAGAAAGAAATTGCAATTCGTTCCTCAAAAAGGTCCAGCACATCCCTTTTACAGCATTAAGATCTTCAAACGAGGCCTTGCTCCAGGTTACTCCTTTATGAAATGTAATCTATTTATTCTGTATCCCATTTTGTTATTTGCAAAAAAACCCCAAAGCAACTTATTTGGTTGTTAAAACAAGGCAACAAATAAGCAATAAAAACTATTAAATCAACAATGTAATAGCAACCATATAAAATCCCATCCTCAAACCAACACATTGCATTGATTGAACTTGAATATCTAGACCCTTCTCATCTTTGTAATCATATCTAGTAATGCTGCTGACTCACTCACTGGCCACTTCCACAAGTAATGCGAAACCAGAGTTAAATGGGGCACAGGTTGAAACTCTGTAACATCCAAATATGTACAACCATGGTTTTGCAGCAAAAGCAACCTCGGGTGAACTGGTCTGGCAAATGTAAGGCACAGCTGGGTGGTGGCAGTGAGAAAGTTAATAAGCTCCTTAACTGGCTGGCATGGCTGCCAGAGCTGCTGCTCAATCTGCCCCCCCCCCCCGGTGTGGCACCTAGCATGCTCCTCTCTCCTTTATGACGCTGCCAGCTCAGCAGCAGCTTGGTTTTGGCCTCTGCACATGTGTTTAGAGAGTGAGAGAGAAGTGTGCTTGGGGCTACACCAGGGAGGGTGTGCAGTGGCACCAACAACAACACTGGTCAGGTAAGGAGCTTATTACCTTTCTTGCCATCCCACATGGCTGCCCCTGACTCTTAGAAGGGTCCCCAACCTCCTGTATGTGTAAAGGGGAATCCTGTGAGGATTTACAAGTATATTGGCTTCCCTATTTATTTATTTATTTATTTATTTATTATTAGAACTTTTATTCCGCCCTTCCAAAAGGCTCAGGGCGGTTTACATTAAAACACCATTAAACTCGGTTAATAATTAATTATAAAGGCATTAAAACAATGATTCACAATTAAAAACATCATAAAACAACAATTAAATAGTCAGAACAATTTAAAAACAAGTTTTAAAAAACTGAGAAAGCCTGGTTGAAGAGATGTGTTTTCAGAAGTTTTTTTAAAACTTGCCAGAGATGGGGAGGCTCGTATCCCAGCAGGGAGCGCATTCCACAGTCTCGGGGCAGCAGCCAAGAAGGCCCGTCTCTGTGTAGCCACCAAACGAATTGGCGGCAACTGGAGACGGACCTCCTCAAATGACCTCAATGGGTGGTGGGGTTCATAGCGAAGAAGACGCTCTCTTAAATACCCAGGGCCAGGGGCGTAGCTATAATTGAGTGAAAGGGTTCAAAGAACACGGGCCCCCAGCTCCTAAGGGCCCTCCAGTTCCATCCCTCCCTATTTTCTTCATTGTCTCCCTCATTCTGAGGGGCCGCCAGAGAGAGGGATGAACACGGGCCCCCTCTCCCCTAGCTACGGCCCTGCCCAGGGCCTAAGCCTTTACAAGTTTATACCCCTTTACAAGTATATTGGCTTCCCAAACTGCTGAACCAGTTCAATCAAATGGACCAGACCAGCCAGTCGGTTCGCTCAAACTTATTTGGAGCAATGCAATTTGGTTCAAATTGATTTGAATTGGAACTGAACCATGCTTTTTGGTTCAGTGTGCACTCCTACATGCTGCACATAAACCCCACTCTTAACCTGGAGTTCTCAAACATGACTTTCTGGGGGATGCTGTCCAAGACCTTCCTGACACTCCCAACCAAATGCCTTCCATTGAGCTTGACATTTGACTTCTATTTTATCTTTGCTGGAATTAAGTCACACATGTTGCCAAACAGCCTGATGTGAGGGTAGCCCAGAGAGCACCCACTATCTATATTGCTTTGGAAGGCTATACAGCCTGATACTACAGGGTCGTAGTCCAAATGGTAAACTCTTCACCTTCCTGGGTTTGGCAAGACTCACTGTTGGTCGCTCTGCATGAGCAAAGTGTGGGGCAACTTGCCCCAAGGTCAGAATAGCAAAACTGAATGGGGCGCACCCAACCCTCTCTTTCACAAGAGAAGGCAGTAGCTGGCAAGCAGAGTCCATTTCAAAAGGTGTATCAATCACCGAAGGAATCCTCCCTTCCACAAGAGATAATGGTGAAGCTCTCCTCAGGAATCATGCAGATAAGCAGCACATTCCCTAACCTGTTTTGAATCAACAACTTAGTTGCACAGTTCCCAGAGAAATGAGCACATCAAAACTGGAGTTGTGTAATCTTGTACACCTGGATAGCATCCTGTTCTTAAGATAGTCAGTCCAACAGCTCTATTCAACACATACAACACATCTACATAACTTTACTTTTGCCTTTGATAGACAATTTTACACTCAAAGTGACTAATGCTATGAAGCAAAGAACTTATTTGTTGTACATAGAATCTGCCACCTTCAAGGTGGGTAAAATGACTTGGAAACTGCTTCATGGCACGTTTCAAAGTATATCTACCTCTGGCCAAAGCACGTGGCCTCGGATTCTACTTGGATCACTATCCTTTGGACTCTCATATTGGTAGTGGTAGCCCTTCGCTCCTCGCCTCTCTTCTCCATCTTTCTGCCTGTCTCCTGCAAGAAGACATCTGCCAATGTGCAACGAACACACCAACTTAACCGGGAAGGATAGGTAAACTATCCTCTTGCCCTTCTAAGCCTCCTCGCGCTTTCTCTCTTTTCAGTCTCCCTGCTTTCAAACACTTTCCAGGGCAAGCCTTAAGCCAGACTCTGATCTAAGAACTTTAGCCAAGCTGATTGATCTCTAATTAGGACTTCAGCTAAACTACAGTGGTCCCTCGACTTACGAAGATAATCCGATCTGAACGCACGTTTGTAGGTTGGAATTTTCGTAAGTCGAAAAGCGCATCCACGGAGGTCCGGAACACTCGTAAGTCGAGGAAACCGCATCTAAAAATTCGTAGGTCGAGGAAGCCGCATCTAAACCGGCAACGACTTCCGGTATTTTTTGTCGTTCGTATGTCAAAACATTCGGATGTCGAGTGCTTCGTAAGTCGAGGGACCACTGTATTGACAGTTATATTCTTGCTTAGAATATGTTAAGATTTATTGCCTTGCCTAACTAAATGTTTGCTTTTTGACTCCCAATTTTACCCTTAATAAAACTTTTGAACTATATCTACGTCTCCTCATCTATCCAAGACCTCAGACTTGCTCAAATTTGAAACTAGAACCAAACTGCTCCCTCTAGCCAAGCTAATTCCCCACTCTAAGCCTAAAGCACAGTCAGGGCATCTAGCCAGTGCTCTGGGGCAGTTCTGGTAACACACAGCCCTTAAGGACATGTTTTTTGTGGCACAGGACATTTATAAAGAAAGCAGATGGCAGAGAAAATTGTTGCCCCACCTTCCATACTATCATACTCAGGGAGTCTTCTGCAGCATGGGCACATATTCCCAGCACATTGTTGCTTCCTTAGTTAGGATGTCAACCAATATACATGGCTTACATGATGCACAGTTGCATGGAATTGTAAGGTTCTGTCCAGGGGCTGCTGTAGATTAGGAAACAAGCCCCAACACTGTTCAAAGCAGTAGTTTTGCAATAAATATTACTGCATTTATTCTAACAGTCACAAATGGAGAACACGGCAGTAATTCTGCTTACGAAACCACTGCCTCTGCACAGCATCAGGGCTTGCTTCTGGGTCCAAGCCTTACAGCTATTTAGAGTGCTGTGACTGTGCATCATGTCAGCATGCATGTTTGTTTTGTTTAATTAGCATCCTGCATTTGCCCCAGTGCTTGCATTAGCAAAACTTATAATGCTAATGTAAAAGGTCATAAGAGAGCCCCAAACATATCTGAATTATAACACAAGGGCTTCACTTTCTCATATTGCTTGATTCTGCCTTTCATCATAATCTTGCATCAGGCCTATCAACCGTGATTGAAGTTTGTTTGTTTGTTTGTTTGTTTATTTGTTCGATTTTTAGACCGCCCTTACAAAATAGCTCAGGGCGGTTCACAAACATCAAAGGGTGTGATTCATATACTTTTCAGGCATTAACCCAACTCCCACTGGCAGAGACTAGTCAAGTACGCATTTCCCTCCTTGCATCTAATGTGAGATGTGATGTAAGCATATTATGTGAAGGCCTAGGCACTCATCTTGCCTACTTGCATTTTGAGGGTTTGCACAAATCAGGCCTCTGTGTTTTTGGCCCTCTTGTGGAGTTTCAATGCCTCAGCTTACAAAAAGAACATTAGGGGGAGATGCACCCACTCATTCACTGCTTGGTAAGCACAAGAGGCTGTATACAAATCAACATGAAATAAGACCTTCCATTGGAGCAGTGCTCAGAGTTCAACTAGAACTACCCAACTACAGTTTGTAGTAAGATAAAATAGTGCACTTTACACTATCTTTAACCTACTTTCCTTACGGACTGTAAGCTTATGAGATTACCCAGCAGTATGTGAGTGCATGTGCATGTACTGTATGTCCATGTGTGTGTGTCCCTCACTAACAACTGCACAATGCCTGCACCAATATGAACCAAATTGGGTATAGCTGTAGGGACACCTCAACAGCATAGTTTGTGATATATCATACACCCCAATTCACAGCAGTGATATAGGAAGATACTGAAAGGTATCATCTCATATTGCACGGGAGATGGCAATGGTAAACCCCTCCTGTATTCTACCAAATACAACCACAGGGCTCTGTGGTCACCAGGAGTTGACACCAACTCAACAGCACACTTTACTTTTCTTTAATTCAAGATGGAGCATGTGTAAACATTTCAGGCACAAGTGGGCTAACTTGTGAATTGCCTAACTACTAATACAACTACTGCAACACATATTTTATATACAGCTTTTCAACAAAAGTCCCCAAAGCGGTTTACATAGAGAAATCAATCAATCAATCAATCAAAGTGGATCCCTGTCCCAAAGGGCTCACAAACTAAAAAGAAAGATGAGACACCAGCAACAGCCACTGGAGGGATGCTGTGCTGCAGTTGGATAGGACTAGTTGCTCTCCCCCTGCTCGATAAAGAAAACCACCAATCTAAAAGATGCCTCTTTGCTCAGCTAGCAGGGGAATGACAAAATAACCAATTGCCCAGTACCCAAGAAGAGACGAGACACAAAGGTATTGGTGTAAATAAGGGCCACATTTAATTTTATTTATTTATTTATTTAAAATTTCTTAAAAGACCACATTGTTAAAGAGCAGGGATTGGCTTTCCACCCATACGGTGCGGTATCTATAGGCATGCGCCACCAGGGCATGCCTGGCCTATGGCATAGGGCCACACACCTTGGCTCCAGGCAGCCCCAATGCTCTAAAGCAGTGTTTCTCAACAGCTGGTCCGCGGACCGCTGCCGGTCCGCGGAGGCTTGAGTGCTGGTCCGCGACTAGGAAGGCAGGGCTCCCCGAAGAATAGGCTTGTTTTTCAATCCACAGTAAAAGCTTGCACTAAACATGCTGCCATCCCAGTCGGGTCTGGGTTGCCATCGCCCCCCTTACTCAACATTGTTGAGTAACACAGTTTCCAAGGCTCCTGGAACGTCAGTGGCCAATAGGGGTGGAGCAGGGGCGGGGCTTGTGCTGAGGCGGGAAGATGGCCCAGTGAGTGAGTGGAGGAATCGGGTGGTTGCTGGTCGCTTGAAGGTGCTCTGTGTGAGATCTTTTATGAGGTGAGCTGCTTAAACTTACTGGCTTAAAATTAAGTGAGGTGCTGAGGCGGGAAGATGGCGGTTGTTGGTGCAGTCCGTGTATGCTTCGACCAACTGCGGTTCGGCACTGGGTGGGGGGTATATTTAAGAGGGGCTCTGGTGCCCGTAATTCGTAGTGTAATTGGGGCGGCAGGATATCTCCCTGCCGCCCCTTCCCCGCTGCTCCTCGTGGGCTTTAATTTAAGAGGCTACATGTTTACTTAACATTTTCCGATTCTTTTCATCGTGTGTGCATCATCACTTATCGGGGGGAAATCCCAGGCGCCTGATATTGTGCGTGCGTGGAATCTTAAGACTTTCCCCTTCTTTCTCTGTAAAGGTGTCTGCTTGTTTTGCTGGGATGGGAAGGTTACACTGAAGAGGCGATTGCACATGCAAGGGCTGGCTCACTGTGGCGGCCCCAAGCCAGAGGAAGCGCTAAGGGGGCGGGACTCAGCAGAAATGTCCACTCCCGTCCCTGCTGCTGTAGTAGCTGCGGCTAAGAAGCTCCCTGGAGGAGGAGAGAGGGGAGGCGGTGGGCGTGTGTGGCGCTGTATAAAAGCGAGCCGGCAGCTGCGCGCACCTGGCAGTGCTGCCCCTTTGCTCGCATCAGGCGCCGCTTCTTAAAAGGCACCCTTTCTCTCCCTTTGCAAGCTGGACAAAATGCAGGTTCCTGCCACACACCACCTCCCTGAGCTCTTCTGCCAGGAGGAGAGGGGAGCACCTTTCCCCGCCTTTTCTTAAGCCTCAAAGTCTCCGTATTAAAGGCAAACAAGCCTGGCTCCCCTCCTCGTCTCTTAGCAATAGCCATCCATCCCGCCTTCTCCCGCTCTCCAGCCCCGCCTCAGCCGCAGCTACTACAGCAGCAGGGACAGGAGTGGACATTTCTGCTGAGTCCCGCCCCCTTCGCGCTTCCTCTGGCTTGGGGCCGCCACAGCGAGCCAGCCCTTGCATGTGCGATCGCCTCTTCAGTGTAACCTTCCCGTCCCAGCGAAACAAGCAAACACCTTTACAGAGAAAGAAGGGGAAGTCTTAAGATTCTGCGCACGCACAACAATATCGGGCGCCTGGGATTTCCCCCCGATAAGTGATGATGCACACACGATGAAAAGAATCGGAAAAGGCTAAGTAAACATGTAGCATGTAAACATGTAGTTTTAAAATTTTAATGTTCACATTAACTTAATTTCTTGTGTGCATTTTGATGAGTATGTAAATAGTATGTAAATAAAATACAGTTTATTGTTTAACAAATTTTATTTTATGATATTATTTTAATTGCAATGTTAGATGTTATATCTGTTAGATATATAACATAAAATTAAACTTGAAACCCCTTTACTAACTGCTGGTCTGGGAAACTGCACACAAAGAATGTAGCGGTCCTTGACACTCTGCACAAATGATTTAGTGGTCCTTGAGTCCAAAAAGGTTGAGAAACACTGCTCTAAAGCAGGGGCTGCCCATCCTAGCCGGCCTAGTGCCAGGCCTCTGCCATAGCAGCACCCCCCGGTAGCCATTCAGCAATTTCAGGGAGCTTAGCCTGACAGAGTAGATCGATCCAGGGCAGTTCTCCCTGAGCCATGCAGTCTCTAGAGAGTTGCCCTGTCTGATCTATAGCCAAACGCTTACCTAAAAGTGCTACTAGCTTCTGATGTTATTCCCAACTTTACTGCACCTGCCAAAATGTTGACCAAGAAAGGTGAAACCTTGCTAGCTAACTAAAAGCTGGTACAGTCAGGAGCAGGCGAAAAAAGGACGCACATCACTGGCCAATCAGATGAGTGCCCAAAAAATTCCTGCCCGGCCCCAAACGGCGACCAGCTAGAGCCCAGACTGTACCTTAGGGAGGGAGGGAGCCTTCACAGAGCGGACTGAGGCTGTCGGCATCAGCCCGAGCAGCATGGCCTGAAGCTCCGCCCCCACACGGGCCGATCAGCCAATGAGGCTGTATCATGCCTCGCGCTTCTTGCAGTGGGCTGGGGCAAGCTAGTCGCGCCGCTCATTTGAGCGGTGAGCAGCATGATTTTAACCAAATTTGCTATAACTGTAGGGTCACATAGGGACACACAGTGGCATAGTTTGTAATGATGTTGCTCTCACCCCAATTCAAGATGGCCCACATGTGAACATATGAGGTGCAAGTGGGCTAACTTGTGAAATGCCTAACTGATTTGAAGCAAATTTGCTACAGTTGTATTGAATGACACAGAGGTACACATCAATGGCATAGTTTGTGATGATGTTATTCTTCCCGATTCAAGATAGTGGATATGTGAATGTTTAAGGCTGAAATGGGCTAACTTGTGAGGATGGTAATTATCAATTAAGATTATCGTGAAAGGAAGGTAGGCAGATTAGTTCTTACCAGAACAACTTGTTATTGTATGGGACTGATAAGGCTTTAATACATGACTAATACCAATTAGCATATTGTAAGCATATTTTAAAAGTTCAGAAGCAATACCATAGGAAACCATTTCAGAGTTTCATAAGAAAAATGCTTGTTCTCATGAAACCTCCCTTTCTCCCTTTTTATTTTTATTTGTTTAATTTTATTAGCAATTATGAGTCAAGTGAAATGAACTTCAGAAACACAATCTAATTTAATGTCAAATAGCAACAATAACTGAAATACTTCACCCTCGCCTTCTATTTTGGTTTGTGATGTGTAATAAAATATGTGTTTAAATGAGCACTTAGGAAATGGTCCAAATGATCCTGTAACTTTTTGAATACTGTGAAACTGCTAATTATTAAAGTGAATGCTGAAAAATGGAAGTAATTGAATCACACAAATATGTATACAACAAGTGAAGTCTGTACTCAATGGGCTGTAATTGGTTTTTCTAATAAAGGAGATTTATCAGAGCTAAGAGAAAGTGATACTTATGCTTTATTATGTAAATAATGTTAGCCACTTTTCCTGTTGGGAAAAAAGGGAGCCACAATTAAATATGATATCCAATATTTTATTTTAATTAAAGGATAAAATTCTATTGTAAAGCACAGGGTTGGCAACCAACTGCTTTGAATGGGATATTACTAGTTTCTAGTTGTTAAACCCCTTCTTTCAAGCACACAGCTGCCAGATTAGCCTGGATTTGGCTATTTCCCATGTAGGAGAAATGATAAGCACATTATGGTTGATAAACAATTTCTAGGCATTCTGTCTGTCTATCTATCTATCTATCTATCTATCTATCTATCTATCTATCTATCTATCTATCTATCAAACATAGGTATCCCACCACCGATTGGCGCAGCGGGGAAGTAACTTGCCTAGGGAGCAAGAGGTTGCTGGTTTGAATCCCTGCTGGTATGTTTTCCAGACTATGGGAAACACCTATATCAGGCAGCAGCTATATAGGAAGATGCTGAAAGGCATCATCTCATACCTGTGTGGGAGATGGCAATAGTAAACCCCTCCTGTATTATATCAAAGAAAACCACATGGCTCTGTGGTTGCCAGGAGTCGACACCGACTCAAGGGTACAACTTTACTTTTTTATCCCACCTGTGAAGCTAAAAGCTGCACAAGATGGTGTACAGAACTTCAAAATCAAAACACAACATTAAAGCCAGCATCAAATCATAAAAGCACAGAATAAAAGACTGACACTAAACGCTCCACCAATGACAACCAATACAAATCACACAGTCTTCAGACACTAATTAAAATTCTCACAGAATAGGTAGGTCTTTCGTGCCTGTTTAAAAGCAGAGATGGTTGATACCATAATTGAATTCATTTAAAACTTGGGAACAAAGTCTTGAAGTCTTTTAGGTGGTCTTCTGTCATACACAATTCTCCTAATTCTTGGTGTCTCTGGAGCTATTTGTGATTTTTTTTTTTCTGGTAAAGAGAATTGTCCATCACTTTCATCAGCCTCATCTGTAAAGTCAAAACTGGAGGCAAGAGTTCCTCTCCAGATCCAGTTCCTCTCTTGAGATCAGACTCCCTTCCCTTCTTTTCTCATAGCATGCATGATTGAAAGTCTCGACCTGTTCGATTTCTTTCCATCATCCAATATGACAGAATCTCCTCAGATTTCAGTTATATTGGGAACATCCCTTTCTCACTTTATAAGGCAGCTATACTCAATCCAAGTCCGCTCACCAGAAATGTTCACAGTTTTGCACCCTATTTCCAATATACATACAAATTATATTTTTGTTGCTTCTCCCTTACCTGATCACAAATCTCTGCATCCTCAGTGTGAGATGGCATGAAAGCCCTATCAGTTGTTGCCCTTGGGTAAGTTTGGTGCTAGCTTTGTGTCCTCTCAACAGTTCAAAAGGTGATTTTCCTGAAGTAAAATGAGGAGTAGTTTGATAAGCAAGTAGAGTTTCATGGATTGCCTCCTTCCAGGGATTTTGTTGTCTAGTAGTCAAATGTGAACCTTCTTTCACTAATCTTTTCATTATTTCCATGAAGCCAATCCTTCAGGAATGGTACAAGGAAATAGTCTTGTATCTTATCCCATGGTTATGCAAATATTGCTCTCTTTCAAATGAGGTAAGTGGTATCCCATTGTCAGTCACTAATTCTTTAGGAAAACCTCTCCCAAAAACTGGAAAAACTCCCATGAACTTGTTTGTAGTAATGTCAGCAAATGAAACTTCTGGCCATTTGGAATAGTAATCCACCATCACTATAAAATATATTTGTTGTGTGGGTTAGTTTTCAAAAGGCCTCATTATATCCAGAACAAGTTTTTCTCATTGGGATACTCTACTGGACCACTAGGA
This sequence comes from Hemicordylus capensis, assembly GCF_027244095.1. Lineage (NCBI taxonomy): Eukaryota > Metazoa > Chordata > Lepidosauria > Squamata > Cordylidae > Hemicordylus > Hemicordylus capensis. Next base: position 192,316,948 of record NC_069660.1, read on the forward strand.
TACTCTACTGGAGTCAAAGAGGTGGTAAAAGTCTTATGTGATTTGTCAGAACCAGCACAAGCCAATTTGTGTTTGTGTGTTTTCAACGTATTTGTCCATACTGGTCTCCAAAAACTTTCTCTAATTCACCTTTTTAGTCAAGCACATGCCCAGGTGACCTTCATGGGCAATTTTGATCACTTTTGCTTATAAGGAGGTTGGCATCACCAGTCCTCAGCACCAGCTGATTGAGAAGAGACAGCTCACTTGCTACATGCATGTATGTTTGAAGATGCTCAGGTACCCTGATTTTGCATGACCACAAATTAGTTATGTAAGGTTTAAGTTCAATAAGCACTTGATCAGCACTGAGGGCCACTTTCCACTCAGAAGATGTGATTACTCCATGAGTGGTTGAAGCTATTTGCACAATTACTACTCCTTCATCCTCTTCTTCTGTGATCTCCTCTTGGTCTGCATGTATAAATCGAGATAATCTCCGGTTGTCTTCCAAAGACCCGGCAAATTTTCCACCTGGAAATAAAAGTCCATAAGTCTGGTGATCCATTTGGCTATTCTTGGGGTTGCTCAACTTGATCCCCGAGTAATAAATAAAGAAGATAGGGATTTTTGATCTGACCATAAAGTGAATTTTCTGTCCCACAGGTAAGTTCTAAAATGCCTCACTGTCCCAAAACATGCTAGAATTTATTTTTCAATGACATAATACATCTGCTTGGATGCACTAAGCACTGTGGAATCAAAGGAAACTGTAACTTCCTTGTCCTCTTTTTGCTGGATCAAGACAGCCCCCATTCTGTGGCTCCAAAAAAAATAAAAAAATAAAAAAATAAAAAAAATCCCATGATTTTTTTGATAAAATTGGAGGATTTTTATTTTTTTTTTGGCAGGGTGGGGGGCATTGCTGGAGAGCTGGATACCTGGAGAGAAAGGCAGAGTACTTTATTTCACTAATTTATGCTCCCCCGATTTTTAGCTTTTGTGTGTGTGTAGGAACCTAACCCCTAGATTCCCCTAGGGCTAAGGTTTCATTATTAATGGTTTCTGTATTTGTGCCTATAGAGAACGGAATCCCTGGGAATAACAAGGGCCCACCTGTATCAGCAAAAACATCCAAGAAACCAGCAGTCATATCAGCATATGGATGCTCCATCATTTGTAATACAGCTTCTGAGATAATTGGGTCTAACACAATCCATAGATATTTCTGATGTTTCCAGTTGTGATACATACACTTTCCTTTCTGCAGTGCATCCTTTGTATTACAGGACAGAAGTGAAGTATTCTTTTACAGTAATGGGAGAGCCTCCATATCCCAATGAGTGGATGTATGAAGGCGGCAGGCACAGTTCTGATGTAGTAAGGAGTTTCTTGTGAAGTAGACAGGGAAATAATAGTGTACAGAGAAGCAGAATCAGCCATCACCCACACTTGAAGGCCTTTAGGTTTTATTTTAATTAATTAATTTAATGTAATTTAATTAATTTTAATTCTATTTGCATTTCTATACTGCCCAAAACTTGCGTCTCTGACAATGTGTCCATTTGACAATGTGGAGACCCAGGCTCTGAGTCTGCCACACTGAAAATGCTGTCAGGAAGTGGTTCATCTGCTTCATCCTTAACATATAGTGAATCAATAATGGAGTGGACAGTATTATTATTATTGTTGTTGTTGTTACATTTATATCCCGTTCTTCCTCCAAGGAGCCCAGAGCGGTATACTACATACTTAAGTTTCTCTTTCACAACAACCCTGTGAAGTAGGTCAGGCTGAGAAAGAATTGACTGGCCCAGAGTCACCCAGCTAGTTTCATGGCTGAATGGGGATTTGAACTCGGGTCTCCCCACTCCTAGTCCAACACTCTAACCACTACACCACGCTGGCTCTCATATTAGCCAGTAATATTTCTGGCTAATATGAAATATTTCAAAAATATCTCATATTTGCAAGTAGACTTGCAAACCTTAAAGTGTCCCCTTTTCTTGCAGTTCTTGCAAATGATCTTTTGTACAGGACAGTGAGCAAATTTGGCTTTATGGGCAGAATCTCCACATCGGTAGCATTTGTAGCTCCTCCTTTCTTGTGCTGCCATATGAGAAGAATGGGCTTGGAAGGATTTAGACTGAAATGCCTGGATTTCAGAAAGTTATTTTGGGGGTACCAAAGAGAGTGATTTGGTACAGGTAAGCACATTTTCCGCCCTCCTAGCTATCTCTTTAACTTTATCCAAGGTAAGTTTCCACTCCAGTAGCAGTTTTTCATGCAGTTTAGAGCAGATTGTTTCCATAACAATCCATAACAGAGTAAAGTTTGCAAACTCACAGGTTACACTTAAGGCATGCAGTGCTGTGTCATTTTGGTCGATAGATTCACCAGGCAGTTGAGATATAGAATAGAATGTATAATGTTCAGCAATCTTATTCAGAGTAGGGTTGAAATGATCATCTAAGGCTTGAAGAGCAGTTTCATAAAGGTTGGCATCCTCTTCTAAGTTTGTAAGAAACGACAAATGATTATATATTATTTGGCCTACAGTAGGGATGTGCAAACAGGTTCGATTCTGACCAGTTCAGTTTGATGGCTCGATAGCGAACTGACTATATATATATATATGAAATTTAAGAAAAATAACTCACTGCCCTCTGGAGGTTCCCCGTCACCCTGCCGGCCTTTGTTAATGGCCAAATTGCCTGGTTCAGACTGTTCTAGGCCTGCCCAACATGGCAGCAGGCATTTTGGAGACTGCCACGCTTGCACAATAGGCCTCTGCATGACCAGGTGCACAAAATCGAACATGTCCTGATCTGGTTCCAGTCCGATCTGGACTCGAACTACACCAGGCTACCCAGTTCTGTGCACACCCCTAGCCTTCAGGGCCCATGCAGTGAAGCAATGTGGACTTATGCTTTGTCGAACTAAAATCAGGGGTCTGTATATTGAGGATGTAATTGCAGAAATAGGACCTCCATTGCTTCCAGGGAAGGGTAGGTTCTCCTGGGGTGGAGAAGAAAAAAGGTCGTGATGGGATGCCCATGCTGCAGTGAGGTCATGGAGTCTTGTAAGCTTGAAATAGTTTAGGGCCTCAGCATGTCCACCCTGAACTATTCTGTAAGGGCGGTCTAGAAATTGAACAAACAAACAAATAATCTGGCCCTGTAGCTTCCCTTGTCTTCTCAAAAGGACTCACCTGTGCATTTCTAATTTGAGGGGGAAAGGACCACTAGGCCTGCCCTAGAGTTATCTCCCTTAGAAACTTGCAGTAAATCTAGCCAATTAGTAAAAGGGATTGGTGAGGGAGGGGGGATCTTCTTCTCTGACTTTCCTCTTCCTCTCAGAACTTGCCCCTGATTCTAATCTGATTTCTCCAGGGACGATGAAGCAGGCAGAGCACCTTCTTGACTGGTCTACTAAACGTTGCTTTTATATGGTTGTCACTAGTTATGCCAGCCACTAGTTAATTCTGAAGTTATGATTGGCTATTGTGACTCTTTTTTTGTTCTTTGTCTCTCTTAACAAGTTCAGGTTCAGTTTAGCACCTGGGGATTGAAGGGGACGCCTCCATCCAGCACATGTAAGCTTCTGCACTTCTTCTTAACCCTGAAAAATACATCTTCCTCAAGCTAGCTGCCCTCCTTCTTTTGAGAAGAACAGCAATTCAGAAGTAAATCCCAAATCAATAAAAATTGTATTTTTATACAGATTTATTAATTATATTCCCAAAAGACATATAATCCACCCTGGTTTAGTTTGTGAACATAGGTCTGTTGTGTGGCATATTATCTTCTGCATATACTTCATGCCCAAGATGGTTGTCTGGATAGAACAAGAGTCCTGTCCTGTCTGTCTTGTCCTGTCATATCTTTTAAAAGGTCCTTTTAACTGCCCTGCTTGAATTTACAACTAAATAAATAATGGATAGCTCAGGGCTAATGATTGATTAAGACACAAAAGAAGGACTAAAAGTTTCTCCCAGGAGCTTTCCAATTAGAATTTATTACCATATTAGTATGGGTTTCTCTTCCTCACCTTCAAAAGGTGTTCTTGCAAAAATTATTAAGGCAGCCATTAACAGTGAAAATTCCCCCCATGTTATCTGTACAGGCTAATAGTCAAGAGAAGGCATGCTCTTGACTTGTTATTTCAATATTACACTATTTTGCATAAATGAAAGGGGCATAATAGAAATAAGGGGTAATCGTGTGTGGAAGGCAAATTAACTGTGAACAACTTTAGTACAAAGCCTTTTTAAAAACATGGAAAAGGGTGGTTGAGTTAATGTGGAGGGATCTCTGGATCCTACAAAGGTCAGTAGTTTTATCCTCTTAGTCCCCAGCAATCAACCCAAACTGATGGGAAATAAGTCCCACTCCATCCCTGATACTGAAGAGCTGATTTAAGCCACCTGGAGATGAGGAAGTTCAGCTATCCTCAGGCAATTTAAAACCTAAGCCAGGCAGCTCAACAGCAAGGTTAGTCTGGGGAAAGACATTTTTGAGAAATAAACTGAGCAGCACTGGCTAACAGGACATGGTGATCTCACCCTGACTGCAGCTTGAAGATTTATACCACACATTTGGAAAACATTCTGCATTCATATATAGAATGGAGATCTACACAAAGGCATACAGTATGCCTTTTCTATTTTCCTCTAATCTAGGGGTGTTCACAAACCAGAAATTGTGGTCCAGCTCAAATTGAAGTTGAATCGCATGCTGTCAGACTGGTTCATTCAAACTGACCAGCCAGTTCAGTCCATTTGACCGAGCCAGTTTGGTGGTTCGGTGGCTAATACTTGTAAAGGTGAATCAGGTGAGGATTCTCCTTTACAAATACAGAAGGTGAGGGACTCATAGGAACATAGGAAGCTGCCATGTACCCCTGATAACTTGGCAAAGAGGCACCTTTTAACGTGGTGATTCTCCTTATTTAGCAGGGAGAGAGTAACTGGTCCTGTCCACCCCCAGCACAGCACCTCCAGTGCCTGTTGCTGGTGTCTATCATGTTTCTTTTAGATTGTGAGCTCTTTGGGAACAGGGATCCATCTTATTTATTTTTTATTTCTCTGTGTAAACTGCCCTGAGCAATTTTTGGAAGAGTGGGATAGAAATCAAATTAATAATAATAATATACTGAGTCAGACCATTGGTCTATCTAGCTTAGTATTGGCAGCGGCTTCTCCAAGGTTGCAGGCAGGAATCTCTCTCAGCCCTATCTTGGAGAAGCCAGGGAGGGAACGTGAAACCTTCCGCTCTTCCCAGAGTGGCTCCATCCCCTGAGGAGAATATCTTACAGTGCTCACGCTATAGTCTCCCATTCATATACAACCAGGGCAGACCATGCTTAGCTAAGGGGACAAGTCATGCTTGCTACCACAAGACCAGCTCTCCTCTCCTGTGAATGGGCAGTGGAAAGGGCAGCAAGAGAGGTAGTAAAATGGTCTCCTTACTGCCAAGGTCTCCTTACTGCATGTGCAGAGGCCAGTTGCAGCCAAGCAGGCAGCTTGCTAAATGAGGGAGAAGCGTTCCTGCTTTAGCTATGGGCTGCGCTGGGGGGGTGGGGCAGAGGCAGTGAGGGCAGTGTGCTTGGTGACCCTTTTACTACCCTCTCTCTAGTCCCCTAGCCGCTCATTCAGTGTCAAACCGGTCTATCCAAACCAGGCTTGGTTCAGTTCGATTGTGGACTGAACTGCCCCCAGTTCGGTCTGTGATCACACCTTTGAGGTGAACCAGTTACTAACTTGAACCAGTTACTAACAGCTGTTCCACCCGCAGCTCCACGGAGGGTGATCGGCTCACCCTCCCAGCCACCCCAGCCACACACATGGCAGCTAGAATTATTTTAATGATTGGTGTTTCGGCCTCATGGCGGCAGTGGGGTGGGTATGGGGTGGCAGCAGTACACAAGACAAAAACATAAGCAACATAGTCAGGCCCCAGGCCCCCTTCTGGACTACTGGGCCCTAGTAATTTGTACCAGCTACCCACCCCGCCATCGGCCCTGCATGTAGACTAAAAGCTAGGCATGGAGGCTCTCTCTCTATCAGAAGTATTTCCTAAATAAGCTACTTTACTTAGAACTTTAATTCCATGTCTCTAGACAAAATTAATTAGCTGTGCTCTTCTCACCTGTGCACTCCTTCCACTGCAGAAGGGGCAGATAAATAATCTAGCCCCTCCAAACTCCAACACATATGACTGCATATCATGTCTAGTTGGGCCCACTGAGTGAGTTTGCAACAGGAGCAGGGCTGGTTTCAAAATGAAGTAAACTGTGGCAGTAGGCTCAGACCACAGGCATCGCAGGCCTGATGTGGGCCCAGGGACAAAAAGTGAAGGTGGGCCCCTGCCTCCCCTTCTTTTTCAGAAAGATGTGAGGGGAAAAGCAAAGAGCAAGCTGTCATGTCCTCCCTCCTTCAGGGGCCTATGGATATTTGCTTCAATGGTAGCTAAGCCCCTTGTTCAATTATAGCTAAGCCCCTGGCTCAGATGGTAGCTTTTTAGATGGTGGTGGAGGGGTGTGACACGAGAGTGTCTGCCCTCCTCATGACCACCACCCAGCTCAGCAGCATAAGAGAGCCTGGCTGGATGCCCTGCTACTGTCTGACTCTAGAGTGTCATCCTACTACTCTAATCTCCTTCACTGACTTTTCTGCTTCGTTCCCCTCCTCCTTTCAAAAACTGAACAAGGTGGCATAAGCAGATGTGGGTTCTGTCATGTCAGCAAGCCAGGCAATGGTGGGGGTGGGTGACACGGGGGGGGGGGCGGGGAGGGCAGGCAGCATTTCACACTCTGCCTCATGTGCCCAAGGATCTTGTTCCACCTCTGGGCTAGAATCAATCTATGAGGCTCTTCTAACGATCGGTGAGAAGAGCCTGGATGGGATTTGCGGGGAGAGCCCACTCTCCCTACATGACTGCCGGCTCTGTTATGGAGCTGGTGGGGGCTGGGGAGATCGGGGGTCGCGTGACCCCCGGAAACTCCAGCACACCCTGTGCGAGCTGCTTTTAAGCCTCCCGGTTGGGAGTCTTCTTGTGAGTTGCTGCGGTGCAGAGCTGTGCCGCAGCAACTTACAATCAGAAAGCCCAGGTTAGTGGAACACTCACTCCGCTAACCTGGGCTTAGGGGAGGGTTGCTTAAGTGGGTGACCCGCTTTCATGGGACCGGGCTTGGCTGCAAGCCTAGCGGTTCTCATGGTTCTGCAAAATCAGGCTAGGCTCCCTTAGCCCAATTTTGCATGACCATGAGAATAGCCTCTATGTGGAACTAAGTAGCAGAGGTGGGGGCAGCAGACAGGGACAATAACTCAGTAACACAGGGGGAAGGCTCAGTGAGAGGGAACAGCTACTAGGAAGTGTTTGTGATTACAGGCTGAGGGAGCAGGAGGGACTCAGGAGGTTGCTGAAGCTGACTTCTCTAATAAAGGGCCTTTGTTATATAACCCCTGCTTGATTCATGAATGAAAGCTAGCCCCACTTCAAACAGGGCTGAGCCTGAGGTGAGCTTTGAACTAGAAATTTTCCAACTCACACTGTTAGTCACTTTCCTATGCCAGCTTGGACTGCACTGCCAGCTTCTTGTTGTTTATTTTGAAATTTGATACCGCCTCTTTTTCCAACTCCTGAAAATCCTGATTGTTCTGTTTAATGGCCTATTGATATTTTCTGAAAATATTCAAAGTCCTCAAGGACTGATTCAGGTTTTTGGCATGCTTAATCCTCTTGGTGCCCCTCCTTTTTGCTCCTTTGAATAACTGAAGGCTTCATATTTGTATCTTCAAAAATTTTGATTATTTTAAATTAGGGCCATTCTGTATCCTTGAATATTAAATGTGCGTATGGTATTCAAAAACCAATTAAATGATCAAAGATGAGTATTGGTAATAATACCAGGCATTATTATTTTTTTAGCATCATTCAGAAGTCTGGCCACAAGACTTGTTAATCTAAAGGCCAAATCCTATGACCTGCCTTTTTCAATTACACTGTATTATTTTGCACAGTTACTTTCCAATCATTATACTGGCGTTTTCTAGTGATCTTTAAGACAGCACCACAAAAGGATGATTAACAGTAGAAAAGCCTGCACTTTTTATTTATTTTTTACATTTGAATGCAGAAGAGAATTGGTCCATGTTATCATAGAGTTCAGTTGTGTATCTCATGTGTTTGCTCCATTGTGCTCCCTTGGTTGGCCTCTTTTGATGGCAGAACAGGAGACTGAAATTGATGCAATCTTGGGCAGCGATTGAAGCTGAACACGTGTAGCACACTGTGAAAAGTGGCAACAGAAGCAAGCAAATGGGTGTGAAGAGCAAAAATACCAAAAAGACAAGATGGGTAAACAAAGCAACCACTAGCCATCTCAAGAGAATAGAAATCAACAAATAGAAAATGTATCTCCCAAGAAATAAGAAGGCTAAACAAAATAGAAGCAACCACAAAGTAAGCAGTTCCAGCAAACTCATGGGAATAGAAATCAATCAGGGAAGAGACTGCATAATGTATAGTATTACTTAGGTATTTTTAGCTGTATTCTCTACTGTACATAAAATCCAGTGCCCTTTTCCTTATTCATATATTGATATTTAAAGTGTTTAAATACTAATTTTGCTCATATTGTTCCTTTTGTGAGCCACATTTCTGGGGCATTTACTCAAGGACTTGAATAATTTGTATGTCTGTGACATCTAATGTAGACCTGCAGAAACTGAAGCAGAATTCAGTTAATTCTTTCTGTCATGTATAACAGCAAGTTTCTAGCCTGTATGACATGGCGCAGTACCAGATAGATAGATGGATAAACTTTATTACAATCATAGATCAGACAGTACAACAACAAAAATTACATAAGACTAGAACATGTAATACAAACAATGTAGCAAAACCTAGCCACATTGAAAGTGATCTCTTTACAAAAGTTAGATAACAAAAACTGTAAATAAAATTCATCAGAGTGACCTGGAAACTTCCCCAAAAGAGGAGAAATTCGTTTTAAACGAGCATCACTATAAAATTTACAATATAAAATAACATGAGGGGTAGTTTCTATAGCACCTATTCCATAGGGGGCAAATCCTTAAATTAAATGGAATCCCTTTATATCTAGCATCCCTAACATCCGTTGGAAGGGCGTTTAGGCGGGCAAGAGTAAATGGATGCCTAAATGCTGCCGGTTTGGAATTAAAAAGTTGTCTCCCCAGATAGATACCACTCCTTAGACAGGCTGTATCCACTTGTAATTCTGTATCAGCAATATGCTGCTTAATAACCTGCCAGGCCTGATCATGTCCTAAGCTAAGAATTTCCTCATGGGAGAACCCAAATTGAAGAAGTGTATTTGCGCAGTACCAGATTATTGTCCAGGCCAGTTTACATTCTGGTCCAGTCATAAATTGGCTACTATTGACTATATGTGGATTTCCCGCAATATGATCCATTTCCTTACACACTTTGAAGTGGCGGTCAGACTGGAAAGTGACCACCTAGTGTTGATTTTTATTTTATTTATGTATTTATTTATTGTTAAATTTGTATACTGCCTTTCATTAAAACAATCCCAAGGCAGCTTACATATTTTCATCTGTAAGGCCCTGGCAAGCAATGTCAAGGCCACTTACAATCAACAATTGTAACAATTCCTTTAGAGGAAGCTGGGCCCAAGAGAATTAGGTGGTATGGACAAATTAGTGAGCAGGTAGTTAAATTTGGAGGAGGGTTCCTCACTGCATTTAGCAATGGTGAATGCTGAAGCAGACCCTCCTTCGGATTCTATCTTGGATCTCTATGAAATTCTTATTGAAAAATTGCAGATATTCATTTTGAGAAGTACATCTAAGTCACCGCAGAACAGATCCAGATCCAAAGGATAGTTTGACTGCAAAGTCAATGTTGCACTGCAAAGAGGGAGTTAATTAACATTAACATTATTCAACATATGAGGGATCCCTCATCTGAGTCTAACCAGATTACAAAGGAGGCAAAAAGACAGTATAAATCACTGCTGGGCAAGAAAAAAAGACTAGCTTTGGAGCAATCCTGGCAACAGCTGATAGAAGCAGCCAGACTTAAAAATTCTTCTTTATTCTAGCGAATTATTTCGGGTTGCTCCGGTCGGGATTTGACATCTCTGACTTGTTGCAATACAGCTACAGTATGGGAGGCACCTTTTAATGCACTTTTTGGTAATGCCAATCATCCCACTCCTGAGTCAGAGCTCTCACTCAAAAGTACTCAGAATTGGACCCCAGTATTCATTGCAGAGGTCAAACAACTTATTGATCAACTTAAGAGTGGCAAAACCCCTGGAAATGATTTTATCCTAGTTGAGATGATCAAGGCTAATCCTGAGTGGTGGGCACAAGTGTTGGCATCCTTATTTACCTATATAAACTCAGCCCACAAAGCAGAAGACTGGGGTCAGGCAATTGTGGTACTTATCTTTTTAAAAGATAATAGAAATGTTCCATCCAATTACAGACCCATAAGCCTACTTAATATTATTAGCAAAATGTACGCTAGGCTATCAAATCAAAAATTCATGGACTGGTTGGAGCAGGAGCAATTCCTAGAAGATGAGCAGGCAGTTTTTAGACAAGGGAGTTCTACGATTGACGACTGTCTGGTCGTACAACGTCTAGTTGAGAAATATACAAGATCCTCCATCTACCTTATTTGCCACATTTGTAGACTTTAAGGCAGCATTTAGTTCAATTTCAAGAGTACACCTATGATCCAGGCTCTGTAGCTCCTCAACTGATAAAAGGCTCTTGTTGCTGATGATCAAATTGTATGACAATACAAGTCTTACAGTGAGATGCAATCGACAGGGCCAGTTATCTAGGTTTATTAGGATATCTGGGGGGGGGGTCAAGCAGGGGTGCATTTTGGCCCCTTTGTTGTTCAATATCTTTGTAAATTCTTTACTCAAGTGCTTGCAGGGCTTAGATATACACACCCCAAAGTTAGCAGATAGGCAGCTTCCTATACTTTTATATGAGGATCATGCAGTCTTTTTGTCCCAGTCACAAGTGGGGATGAAAAGAGCTCTTAAGGCCTTAGCCCTCTATTACAAGGAAGAGCAACTGGATATTAATTATCAGAAAACCAAAATCTTGATCTTCTCCAACAGGAGGAAAAAATATAAATGGAGGATTGACAATCACAACATAGAGCAGGCGAAATGATTTAAGTATTTGGGGGTCGTATTTCAGGAATCAGGACGAAGACCACTCAAATCAGTTATGCTGCTGCTCAGACACAGAGAAGTGCATCAGCAATTCTCAGCTTCCACAGGTGGGAAGGAGGGATGTTCATTCTGGCTGCCATCAAGTTATTTAAGGCAACGTCGATGGCTCAAATGTTATATGGAGCTCAGCTGGGACCCTATGCTAACTATTCTTTCCTGGAGCGGGTCCAAGCCAGGTTCTTAAGAACATTATATCTGACCCCCAAATGTATCCCTAATGCCACTCTGAGGTTGGAATCAAGTGTTATCTCCATAGAAGCCAAAGCTTGGTATCTAATACTAATAAACTGGGCAAGAATAACCTTATTGCCCTCTGGCCTCTTTCCCTTGTTACTATAGGGCATGCACTGTTCAAGCTGGTGGGAGAACTGTATCAGGAAACTCCATACCTATGGTCTTTCACCTGAGGCAATCCTCTCTGTGGGTTTGGACAGGGCCAAAAAACTTATTAAATGAAGGATCTGGGATATTGAGTTTCATAAAACTTCCTTGGTCAGCCTGATGGATGATCATCAATTGGGAATTGACAGAGGAAGTGTGACTCTGTTGGTCCTTTTGGATCTCTCAGCAGCTTTCAATACTAGCAACCATAGTATCCTTCTGGAACATCTGAAAGTGTTGGGGGTGGGAGGCACTGTTTTACAGTGGTTCCACTCCTAGCTCTCGGACAGATTCCACATGGTGTCGATTGGAGATTGTTGCTCTTCAAAATCTGAGCTCAATATGGTGTCCCTCAAGGCTCCATACTCTCTCCAATGCTCATTAATATCTACATGAAACCGCTAGGAGAGATCATCAGGGGATTTGTAGTGGGGTGTTATCAGTATGCTGATGACACCAAGATCTACTTCTCCATGTCAACTTCTTCAGGAGATGGCATAACTTCCCTAAAGGCTTGCCTGGACGCAGTAATGGGCTGGATGAGGGAGAATAAACTGAGACTGAATCCAGATAAGACCGAGGTACTTATTGTGCGAGGTCAGAACTCCAGAGACATTTTTGATCTCCCTGTTCTGGATGGGGTCACACTTCCCCAAAAGGAACAGGTTCACAGTGTGGGAGTACTTCTGGATTCACACCTCTCCCTGGTTTCTCAAGTTGAGGAGGTGGCCAGAGGGGCTTTCTGTCAGCTTTGGCTGATACGCCAGCTGTGTCCATTTCTTGAGATGAACAACCTCAGAACAGTGGTACATATGTTGGTAACCTCCAGACTTGACTTTTGCAATGCACTCTATGTGGGGCTGCCTTTGTATGTAGCCCGGAAGCTTTAGTTGGTACAGAATGCGGCGTCCAGGTTGGTTTCTGGGTCACTTCGGAGAGACCATATCACTCCTTTGTTGATAGAGTTACACTGGGGGCCAGTAGGTTCCCGGACAAAATACAAAGTGCTGGTTATAACTTATAAAGCCCTAAATGGCTTAGCCCCTGGGTATCTAAGAGAATGTCTTCTTCATTATGAGCCCCACTGCCCATTGAGGTCATCCAGAGAGATCCATCTCCAGTTGCTGCCAGCTTGGCTGGTGGCCACACGGGGACAGGCTTTCTCGGTTGCTGCCCCAATACTGTGGAATGCGCTCCCTACTGAGATGATGATTATTATTATTATTACATTTATATCCCGCTCTTCCTCCAAGGAGCCCAGAGTGGTGTACTACATACTTGAGTTTCTCTTTCACAACAACCCTGTGAAGTAGGTTAGGCTGAGATAGAAGTGACTGGCCCAGAGTCACCCAGCTAGTATCATGGCTGAATGGGGCTTTGAACTCGGGTCTCCCCGGTCCTGGTCCAGCACTCTAACCACATTTTTTAAAAGCATTTGAAAACTCACCTCTTCACCTAAGCTTTTTCAGTTCTTTAAAATTTTAAGGTTTTTAGCTGATTTTTAAATTGTTAAATTGTTTTAAGTTTTTGAATATATTTTAACTTGCTTTATGCTTTTGTTAACCGCCCAGAGACTAATGTTTGGGGCAGTGTATAAATTTGATAGATAGATAGATACATACATACATACATACATACATACCTGTTGAGGACATCTAAGTCATTCCACTTAACCAGTGGTGGGATGAGAACTCGCCCAGCAGATTATCTATTTCTGCTTACTTTTCCCAAACATAGATGGGCCTTTTTGAGGGCTCGTATGAATGCTCTCCTTTCGGAATTTTTGGCTGGTAGATACAGTAGAATTCCAATTGAGCAGAGATATTGCCCCTGTAACTCTGATAAGATTGAGTCAGTTGCACATGTGCTCCTGCTGTGTGTCTTTTATATAGACCTTAGGTGAAGGTTAATTGACCCTCTTTTACATAATCTGCCAGGTCGATCAGATGAATTCTACATCAAATATCTATAAAGATTGAATTCATCTATCACACACACAGTCGCAAAATTCTGTTCTGCAATACGGGTTCATTGCAGTCTGCTAGCTAATGGTTAGATCCAATGTACAGTTATGTTACTAATATGGCTATATTTAAAATGTTATATTGTTTTAGATGTTGTGTTATTGGTCAAATACCATAATAAAGACTGACTGACTAGCCTGTATGACTGTAAAAACAACAAACAACAATAAACCAAGCCTGAAAAAACATATTCAGTGCTGAAAATTTGCTGGCATTCATATTTAGCTCTCATATGTTGAAAAATTGGACATTCACGTAGACTACTCATTCTATTGGGTTGACATTTCAGGACATTTCAGAAGGTAGAACTTCTTGCAGCTGTCTCTCATTTTTCCTAGCCTTTACTTCCTTGCTCCTCAGAAAATAAAGCTAAACTCTATACAGAAAAGCAAATGCTAATGGTACAGTTATGCCAATTTAAGACATCCCAGAGCTCATTTGAGGTTGGGCATTTCACACTTCTCTAGAAACTAGCAAAACATAAATTGTAGAAAATAATCTTATATATGTTTCTGAAAGAGCTGGAAACGTTAAGATCCTTATGGATGGAGAACTGGAGCACCTGCGGACAAGTGGGAGGTACTAGAAGACTTGGTATGACCCACAGGTACGTTGGGTTCACAAAGGTCGGAAGGGGGGAGAACCCTAAGGGGGCCAGTCACCCCAAACTTTACCATGTTTGTCAACAGGACAGAATATTTGTGAGCTCAGCCAGTTATCAGATGGGAACCCAGTGGCTAAGAGGTCTTCAGCAAAAAGAGCACAATAATGTTAAGCCTGAAGAGTACTCCCTCAAGAAAATTATCCCATTTGCTTCTGAGTGGGAAAAACTGTCTAATTGTCTCCGCAGAAGAAAGAGCTGAAGATATGTGAGCCCTTTCTCATGATCATGAAAAAAGGCTTGAAGGGGCAAGGGGAGGGAGTCTTTAAAAGCTTGTCTCCACTACAGATAAACCATTACTCTTTGCTGGGTGCACAGGTCATGCACCCAGACTGTTGCAGATTTACCAAGCCTTTGTCTTAGAGCAAGCCCAAGTGAGGGAAGAAAAATGCTGAATCATCTCCTCCATGCTTTCAGAACAAAGCATGGAGGGGATTTTTCCTTACTTTCCTGTATTCCTAGTAGTTTATACTCTGCCACCACACCCATTTATCAAAAGAGTTTAAACCACCACTACCACCACCCCTGGGCTTGGGGGAGGAATTCCAGGGCAACTATACTTCTCTTATTATTGGAAAAGTACAAAAACCTTCCACATGTAAGCTTACATGTGGTGAGAAAACTGGTAAGTTGCTGAACAGATGAGACGTGCTGCACCAGAGGAAAAAACCCCTTTCAGCCACCCCACTTTCCTGTGTTAAAAATCCACTCAAAGAGGCTTGTTAAAATTTCAAAGAACAAAACAGAAAATATAAACTTTATTCAAAATACTACAGACAGCTTCCGTCTGAGGCTCTCTCAGCTTTTAGCTACAGGTAAAAGAAATACCCAGTAGTTGCAAGAATATTTCAAAAAAACACCCCAGATGATACTGGGGTGGCAAACTTTAAATTGTGGTTACCCAATTACAAAGAACATGGATGTAAGAAGATACAAAAACACCTTTAAAAGCTTACAGATAAACCATCTTAGAACAAAACACACAAATGTACAAAACACACAAAAGAAATAAGTTTCTGACACAAAATTTGACTAACATACTGTCCCTATATTAAACCTCCAGAAGCCAAAAGCCCTGGCTTCCTTCTCCCTTGAACTCACCCCAAACTCCAGGAAAGAACTCAAGTTTCCTGCCCTTCATGCCTTTCCAGGAGTTGCAGATCTCCATGAGATAGATCTCTAAGCTAGCTTTTGACCTTAAGAAAGCTGTCACGCCCTCGATCTCCGACAGCAAAGAGGAAGGGGAAGCTGTCAACTTTCCAGGCAATGCAGGAGTGTCTGAGGGGCAGAGCCTGGCTGTCAGTGTTCATGAAACAGCTGTGGATAATGACCCTGAGCAGGCACAACAACCTGAGGCAGCAGAAACCGTGAAAGACCAATTGGAAGAAGAGCTATGCAACCAACCCCCGCTGACCCCCCAACAGTGGCATGTCACGAGACGCAGGGATCAATTGGAGACTATTAGGAAAAGCAAACGCCTCTTGCAGAGGGCTGATAAGCCTTAAATCCCTGCCAGCTGGGAGCAATCATGGCTTGCACTATAAATCACGTCGTCAGTCGGCTACTCCCTGCTGAAAAACAACATTCGTCAAACTATATGTCAACAGCGTGCATCCAAGTCCGGTCAAGACCTTGACAAAAGCAAAATTCCATTGCTCCTCCAAAAGCCTTCCTGCCTGTGCTTCTCCCAAACAAAGATTCCTTCTTCTTCCCAGAATTCCATGCAACGCCTCTCCAGGAACCACCCACCTGGTGTACTGATTGGCTGCCCTGGATTTCCCAGCATGTATGTCAAGCCAAGGGTTCACTCTCTGTTAACTCTTTAGGGGAAACAAGGGGCTCTTACAAGCTGATAGTTACACAGATGATCCTCTGCCATTGCCTACAGAAGGGAGGTTTGTGGGCTGGGAGGCCCTCAGAACTCTCATAATGCTCCGTGTAACTGTGTGGTGGATTATGGGGATTCCCCTGGTGCTGGCAGGGAGCCTGCAGTCTCCCAGCCCTGGCTGCAAGCAGCCAGGGCTGAAAGACAATTTAAAAAACAAGGTCAAGGGAGTGTAGTGGTGTGCCCGAACCGGTCCGGCGGCCATTCCAAAGAATGGCCGAACTGCCGGACCGGTCCAGCCCTGCCTGGTTCGGGTCCGGGTGGGGGGTATGCCTTTAAGGGCGGGAGGGCTTGCTTAGCCCTCCCGCCTCCTTGCCCCCGCCAGCGCCCGTATTTTCTAGTATAGGGGCGCTGGAAACCAGCCGCCCCCCCCGCCGCCGCGGCGAAAGAACTCCCAATGCCAGCCCTCCCTCCCTCCCTCCCAGCTAGCTGCCCACCCGCCCGCCCGCTCGCTCACCGCTCACCTGCTCACCGGATAGGAAACGAGAGGAGCTCCGGCACAGAGCTCCTCTCGTTTGGAAGGCCTCCGGCAGAATGGTGTTTTGCGCGCGCGCGCATGCGCGCGCCGCAAAGCACACCATTCGCCAGAGGCCCAGTCTACCCGCCGGGAAAGGGCCGGGTAGACTGGGCCTCCGATCGCTGGGTAGACCAGGCCTCAGGCGAATGGCGTGTTTTGTGGCGCGCGCATGTGCGCACGCAAAACACCATTCTGCCGGAGGCCTTCCAAACGAGAGGAGCTCTGTGCCGGAGCTCCTCTCGTTTCCTATCCGGTGAGCGGGTGAGCGGTGAGCGAGCGGGCGGGCGGGCGGGCAGCTAGCTGGGAGGGAGGGAGGGCTGGCATTGGGAGTTCTTTCGCCGCGGCGGCGGCGGGGGGGGGGGGGCGGCTGGTTTCCAGTGCCCCTATACTAGAAAATACGGGCGCTGGCGGGGGCAAGGAGGCGGGAGGGCTAAGCAAGCCCTCCCCGCCCTAAAAACAAGGCCCCCCTTCGGTGCCGGTCCGGACTTCTCCGGACCGTGCACATCACTAAGGGAGTGCTTCCCCTTTAGCCTTGTTTTGAAGGTGGGCTTCCTAAGCAGTTTTGCTGCCATGCTGTCAGTGGGAGCAAGCAGCTCCTGACCTGATAGTTCTCACATGCAGGCGAAACTGGGCTGGGCTTCCTTAGCATGGTTTTGCTAGGACATGAGAACAGCCTCTATGGCTCCCTCACAAATCACTTTTTTCTGTTTCTGAAGGGGAAGGAGTTTGACACAGTTAATCTCTTGGTGTTATGAAATACACCCTAGGTGCTGGTGAGCAAGTTTTGAGGGAATTTCCACACAGCTCCCCAACTTTATGGGAACATTCTGAAGATTCAGATAACCACAGTAAGATTTAACAGAAGAAATGTGTCTCAGCTTGCTCTGTAGCAGTTAAGGAGATAGCAATAGCAATAGCACTTACATTTATATACCGCTCTATAGCTGAAGCTCTCTAAGCAGTTTACAATGATTTAGCATATTGCCCCCAACATTCTGGGTACTCATTTTACTGACCTCGGAAGGATGGAAGGCTGAGTCAACCTTGAGCCCCTGATCAGGATCAAACTTGTAACCTTCTGGTTACAGGGCGGCAGTTTTACCACTGCGCCACCAGGAGATCCCTGCTTCTTAATATTAACTCTTGAAGCATTAAGGCTGGATTAAAAGGAGGTGGGGCTGAGCATCATTCCCACCCACCCACAAAAAACCCTCAAATAATACAGGGGCTGGGGAAACAATTTTCACATGAAGTAAGACTCAAGTTAGAGAAGGGATCTCTGTATTTGTTGCTAACTTTTGTTTTGTCACTATGGTCAGTCACAGTCTTAGGTAATCAAGGTAGAGATATAGTGCAACATTTGTTGCAGGTACATGCTTGTCCTTTCTAACAAGCTCGTGGACTTAATTTTCCCCCACTAGGGTTGTGCATTTTGTATCTTTTCTGTTTTGATTTGTACCAAATCTGAATCAACCCCATTTTGTATTTTGTCCAAAACTAAGCCTTCCGAATCACCCCAGTTTTGTTTTGTATCTGGTTTAATCTGAATCCGAATTAATTTGGATTAAAAAATGGGCCACATGGCCAAAATATTGTGTGGGGGCTGTAGTGCCCAATGAGTGGAAGCTACCACAAAAATTTCAAAGGAATTGGGCAAACGGCTGAATTTTGGTGAATTTTTGAAGTTTGCGGGTCTTTCAGGTTTTCCTCATAAGGTATAATGGAGGTTTCAGGGAAAGTATAGCTTCACGCGGTGGGGGTGGGGGAAGGGGTGGCTCATAGTGGAGTGTGGTTGGTGGTAGTGCCCAGTTGGTTCAAGGAAGCTACCACAATTTTTTCAGAGGAATTTGGCGAAGGGCTGATTTTAAAAGAATTAATGAAGTTACGCGTCTTTCAGATTTTCCTCATAGGGTATAATGGAGGTTTCAGCAGTCCCATAACTCCACTTGGGGGGTAATGGGGTGGCCCAGAGCAAGTGGCGGTGTAATGCACATAGGGTGCCAACCACCCACATGGGTTGCCAACCCATGAAGTACAGGGTTTTGTTGTTCTAGAGGTGTTCTGAGTGTAGATTCTCTGGTAGCATATGAGAGTGGATTCATGGTTTTTCATTAAAAATCTCATTTGCTACCAGAGAATCTAAACTCAACACCTCAGAAACAACAAAGCCCAGTACCCCAATGGGTTAGCAATCCAGGGGGGTGGTTGGCACCCTCTGTGCACTACATCACCACTCGCTTAGCACCACACCAGTGCCCCCCAAGTGCAGTTATGGGGCTGCTGAAACCTCCCTCTGCGGGAAAAGCTTAAAGACACTCAAACTTCCCCAAATCACAAAAAATCAGCCCTTTGCCCTATTCCATGGGAGTCTGGGTTGTGACAGGCACCCCTGGGGGCACTTCCACCCAAGCCACTGTTCTGCCCCAGCAGACCACTTTCTGCCCCAAATCTGCCCCAAAGACACTCCAACATTGACAATTCCTAAGAAAGCAACCCTTAGGCCAATTCCATGGGAGTCTGGGTTGTGGTAGGCACCCCTTGGGGCACTTCCACCCAACCCTCTGTTATTATTATCTATATATTTAATTCTCTTGGGACATGCGTGCCCAGGATTTGGCGGCGGAACTCCCGCGACAAGCTGCGAGAGTTCTGAAGTGAGGACTGAGGAGGAGAGGGGAAAGAAAGTGCCGGCAGTGGCCTTCAGCCAGCCAGCGGGTGGAGGAGGGGGGAGAGAAAGGTGACGGCGGGCAGCGAGCGGGGGAAGAGAAAGGCAGTGGCAGGCAGTGGGTGGGGGGAGAGAAAGGCGGCAGCAGACAGCAGGTGAGAAAGGCGGCAGTGGGCAGCGGGTGGGGGGAGAGAAATGCGGCAGCGGGCAGCGGGTGGGGGGAGAGAAAGGCGGTGGCAGGCAGCAGGTGGGGGAAGAGAAAGGTGCCAGTGGGGGGGGAGAGAAAGGCGGTGGTGGGCAGCAGGTGAGAAAGGCAGTGGGTGGGGGAGAGAATGGCATCGGCAGGCAGTGGGCGGGGGGAGAGAAAGGCAGTGGTGGGCAGTGGACGAGGGGAGAGAAAGGCGGAGGTGGGCAGTGGGAGGGGAGGCTGCGGCGGGCAGGGGAGAGAAAGGCGGTGGCAGGTGGGGGAGAGAAAGGCATTGGCGGGCAGCTGGCAAGGGGAGAGAAAGGTGGCAGCAGGCGGGGGAGAGAAAGGTGGTGGCGGGCAGTGGGTGAGGGGAGAGAAAGGCGGTGGCGGTGAGCGAGCGGGGAGAGAAAGGTGGCGGTGGGCAGACGGGAGGAAGAAAAAACAGCAGCGGCGGGGCCCTTCTTTGCCGCCCGCCACGTCTCTGTGGGGGGGGAGGAACGGGAGAGGAGGAGGGCTGGAGAGCGCGGGCGGGAGGGAAGGGGAAGAGACCGGGGGCAGAAGGAAGAGGGAGGGGAAAACAGCCGGCCCCAAAGCGCCTCACAGATGCTCTGTGCAGGGCTGGCTAGTTATTATTATTACATTTATATACCGCTCTTCCTCCAAGGAGCCCAGAGCGGTGTACTACATACTTAAGTTTCTTTTTTCACAACAACACTGTGAAGTAGGCTAGGCCGAGAGAGAAGTGACTGGCCCAGAGACACCCAGCTAGTATCATGGCTGAATGGGGATTTGAACTCGGGTCTCCCTGGTCCTAGTCCGGCACTCTAACCACTACACCACGCTGGCTCTCGCAGCAGACCCCTTTCTGCCCCAAATCTGCCCCAAAGACACTCCAGCTTTTACAATTCCCAAGAAAGCAGCCCTTAGACCAATTCCATGGGAGTCTGGGTTGTCGCAGGCACCCCTTGGGGCACTTCCACACAACCCACTGTTCTGCCCCAGCAGACCCCTTTCTGCCCCAAAGACACTCCACACTACACAGCGTGGTGTAGTGGTTAGAGTGCTGGACTAGGACCGGGGAGACCCGAGTTCAAATCCCTATTCAGTCATGAAACTAGCTGGGTGACTCTGGGCCAGTGACTTCTCTCTCAGCCTAACCTACTTCACAGGGTTGTTGTGAAAGAGAAACTCAAGTATGTAGTACACCACTCTGGGCTCCTTGGAGGAAGAGCGGGATATAAAATGTAAATAAATAAATAAAATTCCTAAGAAAGCAGCCAGTTCCATGGGAGTCTGAGTGGTGGCAGGCACCCCTTGGGGCACTTTCACCTAAGCCACTGTTCTGCCCCAGCAGACCCCTTTCTGCCCCAAATCTGTCCCAAGGACACTCCAACTTTCACAATTCCTAAGAAAGCTGCCCTTAGGCCAATTCCATGGGAGTCTGGGTGGTGGCAGGCAATTAGAGAATTTAGTTATGTGGAATTACATAGCAACTGGGCAGGAGCCAAAGTATGGAACTGATTGGGTCTTCAACCTAAATAAGAAGGTTTTTCAAGATATCTCCAGGAAATTGAGTGGAACACCCAAACTGACATTTCATATTACATATTATATTTGTAGGGCTGCCCCTTTGAGTCCATTGGCCTCGAACATCTGGTAGCCCCACTTGTAAGTGTTGAATCTGAATACCTGCTTGGAATTAAGCTCATCAGAGCTCAGAAATTAAAATATTACTGTGTGCACTCTGAGCTGGTCCAATTGTAAAAGAAGAGCTACTTCCCAGGGTGTTAATAATAACCCAGCAGCAAGTGTATGCTTTTTGCTTTAACCAAGCATAATAGCTTGTGCCTCCCATATACCTTGAAAGAGACTTGAAGAGCGGTGTCCTTGCTGGCATTTTGTTAATTTGTTTTGTTTTCTGCAAGGCCTTAGATATTTTAAATGCAAACAGGACAGGGCATGTGGAATCTTAATCATTACACACAAAATAATAAAAGGGGAGAAAATGGGGGGGCCCAGGAGGAAAGTCTTGCAATCTCAGCAGCCCAGACAGAGTTAACAATGGATTGGCTGCTCTCAACTCAACTTAATCATTTCATTCTCAGAACACAATTGCATCACAATACAGTGCATTTCTCTTAACTAAATCGCCCTAGGGAATGTCATTGTCTTCATTAGTCCCTTTTTGCATATCTTATCTTCTGCTATGCTAATCCTTCTGACAAACACTCAGTCAGTTGCTGCTGGAGAGACAGAAAGGACAATTTACAATGCAATTACAATGCTGAAATGGAGCTCCGAAGTGTTTTCCGAAGTAAACAAAATTCGGATCAGAGAGGAGGTCATTTCGGTTTGTAAACGAAAATTATCAAAGGTCTAATTCTGGTTTCAATTTGTAGACAAATCATCCGAAATTGCCATTTACAGGCACAAATCGATTTGTGCCCGAATCGAAATGCACAAGCCTACCCCCCACTCATTCTCTATCAAATGCTGTTTTTCCTGGAGTACAGAAATTGAGTCTGTCCTCCATTTAGCATATCATGAACTGAAGGACACTTCTTCAAGTCAGCACAGTTACATAGGTTTTATTTTATTTTGATGAAAGCAGAGTGATGCCAAATAATTTTGCATTAAAATCTAACGGTGGTTAACAGCTGGTATCCCCTGAGCTAAATCTGTCCTCTTGCTTTATTTCCCAGTTGCCAACCCAAGAGAATTTGTGTATCAGTGGCATCGATGGAATGGGTTTCAAGGTGGATCAATTGGGGCTTTGACCCCACTCTCATCTCAATATGGCCCTCTGGCAACTTATGTTGCTGAATGAATTACATGTTAAATAGCATAAATATCATTTAAAATAGGGGAGAACAACCCACTGGAATATAAGTAGGGATGTTTTAAAAGTGTTGAACTTTTGCAGTTTGTGAACCCTATACCTGGGATTCTGCTATAGCTTACTTTCCTTTATATACAACACTTGTACATACTAACGTGCACACCCATGCAACCTTCTGTCTAGACAGTTGAGTTCATTTGGGGAGAAACAGATTTTTAAACATGTACCTGTCAATGCAATGCTGAAAGATAAAACCATGGGGATCCCTGGGGGCTTCTCGTGCAAAAGCTTCACAGTTCTAACTAAAGTATTTTGTTTACTTCTTCTCAAAACCCATCTCTGTAGTTCTGAAGATGCCAGCCTGACAGCCTGACATGGTGCATTAATTTAAACTTCTGTTTGCTACTGAGAAGAGCACCGCACACTTCCTTAATTTTTTTTTAAACTGCCAATGCATTTCAACATATTCCTTGATAAATCTTACTGAAATAAGCAAATATTCCCTTCACATTTTTGAAGGCAAGAAAATCACACATATTTTAGTTGAATGAAATATTGAAAGTATATGGAGTAAGAAGTCTTACACTGTGTGTGCCTAAGAAATATATCAAACTTACATAAATATCTCATAGAACTAAGGAAATGTCACTCAGACTGAGGAATCATTACCTTGAGAACAGGTCTCTATAACAAATAAAAATCTATTTAAAAATGCTTAATTCTCATGGATCCCAACAAAGGATCTTGGGAACAGTAGTTCTATAAAGATGAAAGGGACATCTAACAGAATTTGCAGCCTGCTTCTAAACATCAGGCCGACATTCTGTACAGTCCAACCTTCCACACTTTCCTGAAAGTAAGCCCCATTGAACTTAGTGGGACTTCTGAGTAAATATGCATCTTTTCTCCTATTGAGAACACAATGGTCCGCTCCTCCCCAGCATGTCTGGGTGGGTGGGCTTTTTGCCCTGGCCTTTGAGAAGGCATGAGGCATGAGTTGGCCAGCCATTGGCTGGAGGGCCATCTGGGGGTGGGTTTCTGGCTGCCGATGCTGCTCCTGGGCTGCCCCAAACTCAGTCCTTTCTTAGGAAGTGATGAGAGGAGAGGATCATTCTTGTCACTTCCCTGGAGATTCTGAGGGCTGTGGCGGTGTCTAGCAGCATCAGAAGTGGCCTGGGAACATGGAGAGCGGCAACAGTGACTCTACCACTGAGAGAGGCGTTTTGGAGTCTGTGAGGGTGGGGGGTTGGAGTTCGGGCCCCTCTTCTGCCCACTTGTTGCCCATCAAGGACATGTGTTGGAGGGAAGTAGTCAGGGGTTGCGTTCAGGGTTGGTGGGAGGAATGCAGTGGCCTTCATGGGCACACCCTCCCCTGACTCGATTAAGTTCCAGGGCCTCAGTGGGGACTGCCTGTTACTACTATGAATGTTTATATAACACTCTTCAATGCAGCCTTGTTGGCTCACCAGCAAAGGGCAGCTGTGCACAGAGCTGAGGGTTTCTAGGTCTCGCCTGAGCAGCTCCTAACAGTGGACCAGCAAATATGGAGAGTCTGAGGCTCTATTCATGGCCAGGCAAGAGTCTGAGGCTTATAAATGAGGTCTGAGGGTGGTTTACAGAGGAGAATAGATGGTATGATGGTCCCCTGTCCCCAAAGGTCTCACATTCTTTAAATATGGGGCAGATACCAGCAACAGCCACTGGGGGGATGCTGTGCTGGGGTTGGGTAGAGTCAGGCACCCTCCCCTTGTTCAATATAAGAGAATCGCTTTAGGTGTGTTTGTTTGCTCAGTTTGAGTGACATTTGCTCGAATGGACACTTTAGAAGCACCTGTCTGAGAGCAAGTGGTGAGTGGTTAGAGTGTTGGACTAGGACTGAGAAGAACCGGGTTCAAGACCCCATTCAGCCATTATGCTTGCTGGGTGACTTTGGTTCAGTCATGTCTCTCTCAGCCTAACCTACCTCACAGAGTTGTTGTAACTTAGTTTTCTTAACAGAGTTAAGAAACTTAACTCTGGGCTCCCTGGAGGAAGAGCAGGATACATATATAAAATAAATAAAATAGAGTTAGCAGGGGATAATTGGGCACAATATTGATTTCTGGGCATGTTGGGTGGTCCTGTGTAGTCTGCGGGGGGGGGTATACTCCTTGTGCCTCTTGATGCAAGCAGGGCATTTAGTGGCTTCATTGAGGCTTTAGCTTTGTCTGCAGCATTGAGCCTGGTGTGTATGCCACTAAGACAGCCACAGGCGAGACAAGGGCAAGCCCATCAGGCGCAATAAGCCTTCTCCAGTCTTGTCATCTTCTCCTGAGGAGGAATTTGGCCCAGAAAGAGCTTTGATCGTGCACTTGCAGGCGTTAGAGAAAGCTAAGCAGCAGCAGCCTGTGAGTCCTGACCCCGGGGGCCCATATGGAGGGCCTGCTAGGACTCACAAGGAGATAGAAGCCACTACAGGTGCTAATCTATTACAATCTCTGTCTGATCGCCTAACAACTTGAAGGGGAGGAAGCTCCATTAGCCCTGGTGCCAGATGACCAACCTCAGGACCCTGGTACTTAGATGCCTGTGCCTACACCGGTTCCTGAAAGCCCACTTTCTGATATGGGATCAGGTGAGTAGCCCTTTGGGGATGTGGCCATGGCCTTCTGGGCAGTACGATCCTTACCTTCAGCATTTTCTTCAAGTCAGGTGGGTTTCCCTGCAGGGTCCTTGGTATGGTCCTTAGGCCTACTGGGTCAGCCATTGCTAGCGTGGGGGATATGTAACAGGTTTGGCAGGGTCCTAGTAGGTCAGTTCAGCCTGCATGGCCTAGTGCCAGCCTTGCCGGATCAGCCGTGCTGCTTAACATTTCCTCTGCGAATTATCTGGCCTTGTGGAGGTGGGGTCTACTTGCCTCTGGGGTGACCATCTGTTTCCAGCCGCAAAGGAGAAGATTTGGCATGGAGAATAGGCGGATGTATTTCAGCTTCTGTACAAGGAGTCTGGAAAGGTTGCTAAAGAGGGTGAGCGAGGGAGAGTTCAGGAAGAGGGTGAGAAGAAGGTTGTTGAGTGGAATTGGTCTGATTAGCTGCTCACTCTTACAAGCTATATAGGGCTGGTGTTATTGAAATGCTTTGATATCATTTACATGGGGATGTTGCAGGGGGTGGAGTGTTTGTCCACATCCAGTCTGCCAATTCATTATTTAATAAAGTTAAATATTTTTAATACCCTTTTAAATATAAAAATTCTGTGTTGTGTCATCCTTGAGGCTGGGCATGTGGGGGCAATATGGCTTTTTGTATTCTGGGCTTCTTGTTGCTCCATAAAAATATATCAGTAATTGATTGCCAGATCTTTAGCAGAGTGGTTGGAATATGACATGGAATAGCTTGAAACAGGAAGATAATTTTTGGGAGAGTATTCATTTTTATAAGCATCCATTTTTGAAGACATGATAAATTGAGTGTTTTCCTTCTTAGATATTCTAATTTGATAGAGCAGAATATATTATTTATATCCAAGGTTGGAGTTTCATCAATAGGGATCCCAATGCCCAGTGTTTTCCATTTTTTGAGAGCCCAACTGAAGGTAGTGAGTGATCACAGGTGAATTTTGATGTCTTCTAAAGTATTGTATGTTGTAGTGTCTGGTTTAGTAGGGTTAACTTTAAAGCGTGAGGCTTGTTCAAAGTTTGTAAGAGGTGAATCTAGTTCAGGTAGTGCAGTTATTTGGTTTGGTAAATATAGGGTAAGGTCATCAGCAAAAAGACTAATTTTGTGTTCAGTGGTATCCGTAGGGTAGCCATGAATTACAGGAGAGTTTTGAATTGCTTGTGCCAAAGGTTTGATTGAGAGGGCAAACAAAAGCGGTGAGAGAGAACATCCTTGTCTGGTACCACTTTGGACTGTGATTAGAAGGGAAGTTAGACCATTTATTTTGATGTGAGCTATTGGTGAGGCATACAATGCTTTGATAGCCAAGAGGAATTTAGGGCCAAAGTTGATTTTGCTGAGGAGCCGGAGTAAATATGTGGGTTTGAGGTGACCAAAGCGTATCTAGGGAAAATAGCACCTAGGGCAAGCACTGAAATTGTGCCCCCTGTCCAAACATCTGACACCCATCTTTCAGATAACTTTACTATAATATCAGCTGAAAAATATAAGTCAAGCTTATTAATCTTTTAAAATTTCAAAAACTATTTAGCAGTGGATGTAGCCAGACCAAAAAATGCTGGGAAACCACAAATTTCAGTATGCTGGGGCTCATGAAATACCCAAATACTATGTGGAGGTGTACTTGGAAAACTAAACAGACGTGCCTGTCTAATTCTCTACTATGCATTGTAGCATCACTATTACATAAGTTTTAAAAATAAATGGAGAATTTGGCTTTTCACAGATACTCTGAAAATAATTAAAGGATATGCAGAGTAAATTATGTCACTGCTTGGAATATATTCTAGTCTTTCAGAAAGACAGTTAAAATGAGAGAAAGAGAGCAAGAAACTCCCAGTGGGCCTTAATACTAAGGATTTCACACTGATTCAAAGACAAACTCACCATTAATAGCCATATTATTAAGACACCACATTTAACTCACTTATAAGAAGCAAAGTAAGAGCAAATGAATACAATCCTAGCTCATAAGCTTCAGGTCTGTATACACAAGCCCTGATTCTCTGTACATAGTGCCAAACTGAATATGTGTACAGTGACTTATATTATATTAAATTAAATTTTTTTACCTGTAGCCCCTTTGGGGCGCTTCCTATAGGCCGTGGGAGGGGGGCATCTGCAAAGGTTACCCCTCTCACCGCTGGCCTCTAGGGCCTCGCAGGGACCATTTGAGCATGTGCTGTGGCCATTTTTAAAAATAATTGTGTTTTTTTAATGGCTACTGAAAACAAAATGGCCCCCACACATGCTCAAATGGGCTCTGCAAGGCCTGGCATGGCCTAGGGCCTCACAGAGGCCATTTGAGCATGTGCAGTGGCCATTTTGTTTTTGGTGGACTTTTAAAAAAAAATTAATTTCAAGAATTTGCACCCCCTTCACATGGCGCCCAGGGCACGTGGCCTGCCTGCCCTACCCTAGATACGCCCCTGACCAAAGCCCTTTTCTGAATCTAATGAAAGGATTTTTAAGGCCATGTTAGTTCATCTGGCATGATGAATAATGTTAAGAGTTCTTCTAATGTTGCATATACAGGAAGAATTTGTTTAAATGTTAAAAATAATTTCCAATATCAGCAAGAACAGAAAAATGGTGTTGTGGAAGACCAATAAGAGAACAAAAAAAGAAAGAAAAAAAGAGGAGTCGAATAATCTCTACACAATGTTGAGGGGTGGGTGGGAATCCAGTGGTTTGGAAGCAGCAGGAAGAGCAGTTGCCAATAACTGGCAAAACTTTGCACTTCATGGAATGTCATTATAATGCAAGAATAATATATTGTCAGAACTCCTGGTATAAGACTCCACACTCCCTGCTGCCTCCAGTGGAAATCTATCTATCTATCTATAGAACAGGTCAGTGTGATTTGGCATTGATTCGATTTGAATCAAATCCAAATCAATTTGACTTGTACTATATGGGGGAAAAGGAGGGGAAGGAGAACCTCCTTTTAACCTTTAAAAAAAAAAAGAGGTGCCAGTATGCTGGAAAATTACATTAACTGTGTAAAGCCCACAGCTGGAGAGGGGAGGCGATGACCCAGCAGCCATCCCACTGTGACCAGCTGACTGCTGCTTTTAGAAACAAAAGACATAGAGGTGCATTTGAAGTACTCCTGGGTGGGGTAACGGCAGAGCTGGCAGTGGTGGGGAGGTGGTGTCCTGACCCGCCATCCTTCCCTGCAGCCCGCCAGGCTGGCTGCTCACACTGGACTAACCTATGAAATGGCATCTGCACGCACACAGGGAGGCCATTTAAAGAGATAGCCTGGTGTTCATTTATTTATTTAACATATTTTTATACCACTTATGTCTTTGGGCAGTTTACAACAAAAACAGAAAAGTTAAAACATTAGTTAAAACAGATAAATGACAGCAAAGAAAATAAAACATTGGTCAAAATAAATCTTATTTGTTTGTTTGTTTATTTATTTGATTTTTATCCTGCCCTTCCAAAATGGCTCAGGGAGGTTAAATTATAGCAAAAAGTTAAAACATTACAACAATTTAAAACATTAAAACAATATTTTAAAACAAAGTTAAAACTATTAAAATGTTATTTAATTAAAAGCCTGGGTGAACAAGTATGTCTTTAAAGATTCTTTAAAAATTGTAAAAGTTGGGGAGGCTCTTATTTCACTAGGGAGTGCATTCCAAAGCATCAGGGCAGCAACAGGCTCATCCCCGAGATGATCTCAATAGGTGGTGGGGTTCATGACAAAGAAGATGTTCTCTTAAATACCCAGGGCCCAGGCTGTTTAGGGCTTTATAGGTTATAACCAACATCTTGTATTTTGCCCAGAAACCTATCGGCAGCCAGTGTAGATCTTTTAATACAGGAGTAATATGGTCTCTCCGAGATGACCCGAAGACCAACCTTGCTGCCGCATTCTGAACCTGCTGTTGTTTCTGGACTACATACAAAGGCAGCCCCCCACATAGAGCGCATTACAGTAATCCACTGGAGGCTACCAGCATATGTACCACTGTCCTGAGGTAGTTTATCTCAAGAAATGGACGCAGCTGGCCTATCAGCCGAAGCTGATAAAGGGCACCTCTGGCCACCACCTCAACCTGGGATACCAGGGAGAGGCTCAGATCCAGAGGCACTCCCAGACAGAACATCTGTTCCTTTTGGGAAGTGTGATCCCATCCAGAACAGGCAGATTAAACTCATCTCCCAAGTTTCGACCCCATACAATGAGTACCTGTGTCTTATCTGGATTCGGTCTCAGTTTGTTATCCCTCATCCAGCCCATCACCACCTCCAGGCAGGCATTTAAGGAGGTTATACCCCCTCCCAATGAGGTTGACATGGAGGAGTAGAGTTGGGTGTCATCAGCATACTGATAGCACCCTGCACCAAATCTCCTGATGCTCTCTCCCAGCGCTTTCATGTAGATGTTAAACAACATGTGAGACAATACAGAGCCCTGAGGGACACCATACGAAAGTTCAGATTTTGAAGAACAACCGTCTCCAAGGGACACCATCTGGAACCTGCCCAAAAGGTAGGAGGGGAACCACAGCAAAGCAGTGCCCCCCCCACTCCTGACCCCCTTAGACTCTCCAGAAGGATGCTATGGTCGATGGTCTCGAAAGCCGCCGAGAAGTCCAAAAGGACCAACAGAGTCACACTTCCTCTGTCAATTTCTAATTGGAGATCATCCATCAGGCTGACCAAGGCATTCTCCACCCCATAGCTCACCTGAAAGCCAGTCTGAAACATGTCTAGATAATCGGTTTCCTCCAAGACTGTCTGGAGCTGGGAAGCCACGACCCTCTCAATTACCTTGCCAAACCACGGAAGGTTGGAGACAGGCCTGTAGTTACCCAGCTCTGAGGGTTCCAAGGCAGGCTTCTTCATAAGTAGTCTAATAATTGCCTCCTTAAGACAAGGAGGCATCCTTTTCTCCCTCAGAGAAGCATTTATTATATCTACCAGGCCTCCTACAACAATCCCCCTGCTAGATATCATAAGCCATGTCAGGCAAGGGTCAAGAGAACAAACAGATAGTAGGCCGCACCACTCCAAACAGCTTGTCCACAGCCTCAAGAGTCACAAACTGGAACTGATCCAACCTAACCACACAAGAGGAGTTGCTAGACACCTCTACATTTTCAGTTACACTGAAGTAATTGTGGAGACTGAGTCTAAGTCAGCCCAAATACGAGATATTTCCTCCACAAAGAATTCATTAATGTCACAGAAGGTAATCGATGGTTCCAGATTCTGATTCAAAGGAGGAGGGGCACATACTAGCCCTCTCACAACCCTGAACAACTCCTCTGGACGTGAACTTGCGGATGCAATATGGGCAGAAAAGAATCTCTTCTTTGCCACACGTATTTCCTGAGCATAGATCTTCAAATGTACTCTATGTTGCATCTGTCGGATTTGAGTCAGGTCTTTCTCCACTTGCGCTCCAGTCATCTACGTTGCCACTTCAGCCCCCGTAGTTCTTCCGTATACCTTGGGGCCAATTTTGCAGTGGGTTGGAGAGGACGCTTAGGAGCAATCATGTCTACTGCCCTGGTGAGTTATCTGTTACAGTTCTCCAACAGAGCATCAACAGGCTCTCCAGCAGAGCCAACACTAAATCCCTCCAAGGCTTATTGGAATCCTACTGAATTCAATAACCTTCTCGGGTGGACCATCCTAATAGGTCCTTCAGCCCTGCGAAGGTGGGGTGTAACTGTGAGTCCAACCTTTACCGGATGGTGGTCCGTCCATGACAATGGGGAAATCTCAGGTGTCCCCACCCACAGAACACTACCCTGATCAGAGTGAAAGACCAAATCAA
The DNA here is from genome assembly GCF_027244095.1 of Hemicordylus capensis. Taxonomy (NCBI): domain Eukaryota; kingdom Metazoa; phylum Chordata; class Lepidosauria; order Squamata; family Cordylidae; genus Hemicordylus; species Hemicordylus capensis. The sequence continues at coordinate 192,347,811 of NC_069660.1, forward strand.
GCATGTGACCAGCAATGTCACACCCTGCTAACTGGGCAAAGAGGCACCTTTTACCATGGTAATTCTCTTTATTTAGCAGGTGGAGAGTAACTGGCCCTATCCACCCCCAGCACAGTACTTCTAGTGACTGTTGCTGGTGTCTGTCTTATGTTTCTTTTTAGAATGTGAGCTCTTTGGGGACAAGGTTCCATCTTATTTGTTTGTTATTTCTCTGTGTAAACTGCCCTGAGCCATTTTGGAACAGCGGTATAGAAATTGAATTATTAATAATAATAATAATAATAATAATAATAATAATAATGTGCGTTGGTCCAGAGACCACCTGGGATAGGCCCATAGTCATCATGGCTGCTATGAACTCCTGAACCACCCCGGACAATTTGGTCCGGAAATGAACATTGAAGTTCCCTAGCACCACAAGCCCGGGGGACTCCAACACCAAGCCCAAGACCAAGTCCATCAGCTCAGTTAGGGACTCCGTTGAGCAGCGGGGCGATTGGTGCACCAACAAAATCTATCCTTGGTCCCCAAGCTTAGGTACACACATTTGATGTGGTCCGGCACCTCAACAGGGATCCTGGTAAGGGAGATGTTATTCTTATAGACCACAGCCACTCCACCTCTCCGCCCGTGTTCCCTCACCCGCTCCTCAACAAAGTACCTGGAGGAGGAAGCTGGGTTGGCCTCCCCCAACCAGGTCACCATAATACAAATCAGGTCTGCTCCTGAATCCAGAATCAAATCATGAACGGTTTCTGATTTGTTCTGGACCAACCTGGCATTACAAAGGAGCAAGGTGAAGTTCTGAGGGTGGTTGGCACTGCTCCCCGAGGTCAAAGAGCTGACAGGGTAGCCGGAATGGGTAGCAGCTATTAGATTTTTGATCCCCCTTCCTCTGTAATGACCCGCTGACCTGCCAACATTACATCTTCTGTTCCCCAGCACCACTGGAATTGTCGCCCCACAATTGGTGGATACGGGCCCTGTTTCCCAATCTTGTTCTTTTAGCTAGAACACCAGCGTTTTGCACAAAAACACTGGTGTTATAGCGAAAAAACACTAGGCTTTCCCCTCAAAATGCCTCCTGCGTATGCACAGAAGCCATTTCACGGGTTAGCCTGGTGTTTTTGCACAAGAACACCGGTGTTCTAGCTTTTAGGGGTGAGTCTATTTGAATGCATATTGCTTGAATTGGCCAGATCCGAGTCGCATCAGTTCAAATATGAATCGATTTGCACATTCCTGCTTAGCTGCACTCTACTTTGAAGGTAGGGGGGATGAGCCCATGGGAGCCAGCCCTCCTGTAAATCATAACCCACACAACAGCCACAGCTCTGCAGCTTGTGTGATGACAATCACCTTTTCCTCCTCCCAACATGTTTTGCCTTTTGAACTCATGTCAGGGGAAAAAGGACTAGTCAAAAATGAATAATTTTTCACAAACGGGAAGACCATATGAGGTAGAAACTTCCATGAGTGGCTTAATGTAATCTAGAAGCCACCTAGTCTGGAAACAACAAAGAAGATGTTCTCTTCCCTGCTTATGAGATCTGTACCACCTTCTATCACTCTCACCTCTCTCCCCATTCCTAGGATCTATGTTTCATCCACCAGCCCCACACTGAAGCAGTTTAGAAACATATTCTGCATTTGACAGATACATTGTAAAGTGCTTGAGGGAAAGCAGAAATGAAGGAGAAAAACTGAGGAGGCAACAGGTTTCTCATCAATGCCATCAGATTAGACATCTCATATCTGACCCTCAGCCTGGCCTTGACCATAATCATAATGTTCTTTGACCTGGAGACATCTTATACTCTAAATTTAGGGAAATTGATATATCATCTTAAAGTGGTATATGATCTTAAAGTCTTGAAGTCATGTAAAAAAGTCTGAAATAGCATGCCTGTTATTGCCCTAAAAGGGGCTAGTAAGGCCTGTGAGCCATATCTTCCCCATCCAGGCTTCTCCTTCAGCTCATGATGCTACTGGCTGATCTACAAGGAAAAAATGGGAGCTATTGTGGAGGAAAACTGTGCTGTGGACTTTAAATTTATTTCTGCATTAGACTAAAACCATCTGGAAAAGACAGATTTTCTTATTTGTCCAAAATTTATTTTAATTCATTCATGTGTGCAGCCCTAGTTCATCTTTTGTTTCTTCTTCATTTGCCAGCCTAAACTTTTCTAAAAAGCACTTCGCTATTTATTTTCTCTCTCCTTTAGACAAATTATCTCCTCGTCAAATATCCAGCTTTCCTCCTCTTCGGTATGCCACACTTCAATAACCTGGGCGTGCTTTTTAGCTGTCTCCCTTGGGGTATTTTAGTCTAATCAAAATAAATCTCAGGCAATCATTGAACCTCCTTGGTGCTTACTGCAGCCCTTCCACCCACAATCTAAAATTGCTCATCATTAAAAACATCCCACTTGTTCCAACTCCCCACTTCTCTGAATTTACTTAGAATGAAAACTGGGTGTAGGAGTTTTTTAAACTATTACTGAACAGCAAAATGGTAAAGAGTAAAATAAAATCCCATTGTCAAAAAGTACACACAGCACTATAAACCACCAAGTAAAACTAAAGTACAACATTGAGCATTAGTAAAGCAAGTATCATTTGCCTGAACATGGAAAAGTAAAAACAGACAACCATTTGCCAAGTGGCAACTTAGCAAGATGTGCATGTAACACACAAGTCAAACCTAAATAACCAATAAATAACACCCAGCCAGACCTAAATAACCAATGAGGCAGGACAAATGTCCTACACAGGTTTGGGAGCTGTGTGTGCTCCCAATTTTTGGATGTGTGGGAGCAAACAACTAGGTAGGAGGAAGAAGAAGTGATTGTGTAGGAGCTTTTCCTCCTGCCTTGGTAAAATGCTGGCAGTAGTGGCCAGTGAGGGCAGCATGGTGTGGGGCAGCGACATTAGGGCAGCACCTGCGAGCTGCCTCAAGCAGAGGCACTCTGCCCGGAATCCCAGGTGGAGATAACCAATTTATCTTTGAGAATGCTTTCCAGCAATTTGCTCAGCACAGACGTTAAGCTAATTGGCCTTTAATTTCTTGGATACTCCTGGATCAATTGATGTTACATTGGTTACTTCCCAGTCCTCTGGTACAGAGCCTGATTACAGGGTTAAGTTACATATTTTTGCAAGGAGGTCAGCATTTTCACATTTGGGTTCTTTAAGGACTCTGAGGTGGATACCATCTGGCCCTGGCAATTTGTTAATTGTTCCAGGCAGTTTAGAACATCATCTATATCTGACTCTGTTCTTTAGTCTCTGTCCCTGAGAAGCTTGTTTCAGGCACAGGTGTATGCTCAGTATCCTCTGCTGTGAAGACAGATGCAAATAACTAGTTTAGCTTTTCAGCTAAAAACTTTTAAGCTCCATAGCTAATAAACCCTTTCACTCCCTCGTCATTTAATGGTCCAACCACTTCGCTGGCAGGTTTCCTGCTTCCAATGTATTTAAAGAAGTTTTTGTTATTCCTCTTGGTGCTTTTAGATAAATGGTCCTCAAGCTCTCTTTTTGCCTCCCTGATTGTTTCCTTGCATTTCTTTTGCCAGAGTTTGTGTTCCTTTCTGTTCTCTTCATTTGTGCAGGCCTTCCAATTTCTGAAGGAAGTCTTCCTCCCCTTTATAACTTCCCTGACTTTACTTTAACCACACTGGCATCCTCCTGGACTTGGTGATACCTTTGCACCCATACCCAGTGAAGACACAAGACACGTATTTGGAGTCAAATTGGGCCACAACTTCATTAAATTAAACCAGGCTGGCAAATGTAAAGAGGATTGGCTCTCTCCACCCCCTACAGTGTGGTGATTAGTAACTCTCTGCCATGGGCTCAGGTTCCACCTAATTTCCTCGGGTGGCACTCCTGGGCTCCAGACAGCATCAGCCCTAAGTCAGATGCTCTCCATCTTTGCAACCTGCTTAAAGGAATGGCCTCCCTCAAGCCATATAGTGTTTAAGGTTGGCAACCCTCACCTCCCCCCCCCCCCGCCCTGTTAGAGTAAGTCTGATCCAGTGCTCCCTGAGCCATGAAGCATCTAGGGACTATCAAAGATCCCTCTTCATGCCAAACAAATGAATTAAAGTGCTCAATGATCCTACACTATCCCATATGCTGCACTATACCTGTCAAAGGGATGGGTCTGCCTTGCTTGGCACCTTCCACCACCCATCATCCCTTTAAAACATAGCCAAATCTCTGTGTAGATCAGCCAAGAAAATATCAGAGCCAGACTGTGACAAATGAATCCCATCACCCCAAAACAATTCTGGACGTGCATAGCACAATGGGGCTGAAACAAACCTGCCAAGATTACAATTGATCTTGGCACAGGCTCTGTGAACCTGCCCAGACCTAACAGCTCCACACTAAACTCTGCGTTGGAGCAAGGCTGACTGCAATCGCATAACATGCAGGATCCATTCCCTCAAAACCTCCAGATCCTGACACGCCCAGCAGTATATAGCCATCCCTGACTTACTACACAAGATATTCTTACCCAGATGCACCAAGAGAATGTCTGGAGGCTGATTCTGCTTCAGAAATTCCTGAACCACTGGAAATAGCTGATTGAATAGCATATCCCTCCTGCTGATCCATGACATGACAGCAAGATGGCCCAAGCCAAGCTGCATGCCCCAGCTGTATTCTTGTATCAGCTTAATGGCTAGGAACACAATCAAGTGCCCCATAATCAGCACCACGGCTCACCAAACTGGCAGACCAGGCCCTTCCAAGAAAGAAAACACAAGTTATGCACTAGGAATTACTTCCACACATAACACTTGTTCACCTTAGACCGCCAGCTCCCAATGTGCTTAATGCCGTTCTCTGAATACACAAGCCTCACTGCTGTTGATGCAGCCCCAATCCTGAAAGAATGGAGGGAAAAGGCACTGACAGGCAAACCCAAGTCCCTCAGTGCCAATTTCAGAACAGCCCCAAAACTGATATTGTGAAAGGGGGACCCGTCAAGATGACAAAAGAGGCACCCTTTTGATAATTCTCCCAGAGATATATGTTATATAATGCTTCAGGGCTCCAACCGGGGACCACACAGAGCAAAGAGCCCTCTGCAGCATGACCAGCTCCCCCTTACCCCGCTGATCAGTTTTGGAGAATTGCAGCAGTGAGGTATCATGTTGATCATAGAGCGACAGGTCCGCCCTTTGCACCACCATAGCGTGAGACCCATACACCAGAGGTGTATCTAGGGGAAATAGTGCCTAGGGCAAGCACTGAAATTGCGCCCCCTGTCCAAACATCTGACACCCATCTTTCAGATAACTTTACTATAATATCAGCTGAAAAATACAAGTCAAGCTTGTTAATCTTTTAATATTTCAAAAACTATTTAGCAGTGGATGTAGCCAGACCAAAAAATGCTGGGAAACCACAAATTTCAGTATGCTGGGGCTCATGAAATACCCCAAAACTCTGTGGAGGTGTACTTGGAAAACTAAACAGAAGTGCCTGTCTAATTCTCTGTTATGCATTGTAGCATTACTATTATATAAGTTTTAAAAATAAATGGAGAATTTGACTTTTCCCAGATACTCTGAAAATAATTAAAGGATATGCAGAGTAAACTGTGTCACTGCTTGGAATATATTCTAGTCTTTCAGAAAGACAGTTAAAATGAGAGAAAGAGAGCAAGAAACTCCCAGTGGGCCTTAATACTAAGGAAAGACAAACTCACCATTAATAGCCATATTATTAAGACATCACATTTAACTCACTTATCACAAGAAGCAAAGTAAGAGCAAACGAATACAATCCTAGCTCATACACTTTAGCTCAGTATTCACGAGCCCTGATTCTCTGTACTTAGTGCCAAACTAAATATGTGTACAGTGACATATTATATATTTTTAAAAGAAATTACCTGCATCCCCTTCAGGGTGTCTTCCTAAAGGCCATGTGTAGGGGGTCTGCAAAGTTCCCCCCTCCCCCTGATGGCCTCTAGGGCCTCGCAGGGACCATTTGATTATGTGCGGTGGCCGTTTAATTTTTTTTTTTTAAATGGCCACTAAAAACAAAATGGCCACTGCACCTGCTCAAATGGCCTCTGCAAGGCCTGGCATGGCCTAGGGCCTCACAGAGCCCATTTGAGCATGCATGGTGGCCATTTTGTTTTCAGCAGCCATTTTTTTAAAAAGAAAATAAATTCAATTTTTAAGAATGGTGCCCCCTTCAAGTGGCGCCCAGGGCACGTGCCCTGCCCGCCCCACCCTAGATACACCCCTGCATACCACCCTCTAGGGAATAGCTCCAACGCTTTAAAAAGTACCAAAAAAGGAAACCACCAAGGCTGCCTGAAACAGTGCTGCCTCAAAGAGAGAGTGGCACAATGAAGGGAGGAGTCGCATCACAGACACCAATATATCAGCTGTAAATAGGCATCTTGAATCTGGCTGGGGTGGGCACTCCCAGGACCAACCCTCCACTATTCTACATACCCAGAAATTCTGAGTGGAGTCAGAAGAGCCCAACATTTTACAATAAAAGGTGATAGCCAGCAAGTGGCAAGTGGCCACCAACCTGATGGCCGAAAGCCCTGTGGACCGTAACAAAACCAAGTACTGCATCAAGTGCTCTGTAGGGGTGTGCACAGAACCAGGAAGACTGGTTTGGTTCTAACTGAACCAGACTCAAACTGAACCAGACCCAGCTGGGCCTCAGTTTGAATGGGGCCGAATTGGTTCATGCCCAGCTTGAAGGTGGGGGGTTCTATAAGGTTGAAAAAAACATTTTGTGTTTTTTTAAAAACTTATGGCTGGGTCCAGCAGTCTCCGAGGGGTGCTTCCTTGGCTGTAGGGGGGTCTCCAAAGGTTTCCCCTCCCCCCCATTGGCCTCCCCCAGTCTTCTTCAGGATGGGGGGAGGCTGGCGGGATGAGAGAAAACCTTTGGATACTTCCCACAGCCAAGGAAGCACCCCCGGGAAGCCGCCGGTCCCCATGGTGGGAGAAGCACAATCCAGAGGCTGCCAGACCCAACTATAAATTAATTTTTTAAAAATAAAAAAATACTTATAGAGCCCCCGAGCTGGCCCAGGTGGTTCAGCTCAAAGTCAAACCAAATCAAAATTAACTGGGCGCTGTTTGGCTCAAGGGTCAGCCATTGAACAGGCCCGGTTTGATGGTGAAGCAACTTGACCTTGAGCTGGTTTGCACATCCCTAGTGCTCCTTAGGTGCCAGCCATGCATCAGCAAGTCCCCATGTCTCCCTAAATGACTGAAACACCCTGAATTTCTTAGTATACGCTGATATGGTACTTGGGGCCAGTGATGCCCACATCGCCCTGTGCATTTCTATGCGCCAAGGTTCCATAACCAAAGTGGCATTCTGTCTGGCTCCAGATGTGCCCCCAGGGTAGCTGTCAAAAATGCTTCTCCTGTAAATGAGAATTTGTATCCTCAATACTGTTCTGCAGACAGAACCTATAACCTATAACCCTCTCTGACTTGGAAGTCTGGGTATTAATAATGTGCACAGCAGCCAGGTTATCACACCAAAAATGCACTGTGAAATTCTTAAAAAATTCCACCCAAATGTTCACTGCTACCATGATAGGGAGACATTCCAAAAGGTAAGGTCTTTAGTTAGACCCTGCTCTGCCCAAATAACCATCATAGTGCTGCACACAAACTCATGCAGCTGCACCTGAAGGTCAGCTTTCAGCAGGTGTTCAGCACACCAAAAGGAAACCCCATTGTAAGCATCCAAAAAGGACACCCAAATTTCATGTGTGCAGAGATGCAGAGCTTGTGATGAGGTTCCTTAAGAACAGCAGTCACAACACAGAGATGCCAGAGAAATGCCCTACCAGGCACAACAACCTTGCAAGCAAATTTCAGATGCCCAAGCAGAGTCTGTAACTGCCTGAGTGTAACCGTAACCTTCTTGGCAAAAGGGAATGACTGAAGCAGATCCTTGGGAGCCACAAGTTTATCCACCAGCAGCCTGGAACATCCTGCCACTGTGTCTGGCTCTAAATCCAGAAACTATCCAGAATCTAGCAACTGGACCTTCAGTCTTGTTCCCAGAAAGAGGCACTCCCAGGTCCCAGCACAGATCCATAAACATGCTCAGTAAACATGTACACTGACCAGAACAGCTTGGCCCCACAAACAAAAAGTCATCGAACTATTGACAGTAGTGCTTTAGGAGAAGGTTATTCTGCAGGTTATTCTAGATGAGCTCATGGCTGAAGGAAGAGAGAGACTTAACAACATCTCTGGAAGAGACAAAATGAAGACACTAACTCTGTGAGAACAAAGAGGGGAGGAATCCAGAATTTTTCATCCATGACCCTACAGCCTCCCAGTGGTCACTATGAGACATTGCAGCTGAGAGGAGATGCTACTAGGGCTCCAGTTCCAACAGTGCCAATCCCAGTCCTGCACCTAACAGCCCACTCCAACATGATACTGAATGCTTTGAAGGCAGCACACAATATAGAGCAGCCAATTGGCAAAGCCCTGTCAATGGAATATGAATTTCCCATGGGCCTTCTTAGGCACTACGCCCAAAGGCGAAACCCCAAGATTGGGCAACAGTAAGGCTTCATAAGGCCCCAACACGTGACCCAATGACACTTCCTTCTGAATTTTGCAGAAGGCAACATGTACCACTGTACCCCTGTACTGACCACAACATGCAACCCTGTACTTACCACAAATTACCGGCCTCTGCATGAACCTGAGGAAATTCAAATGGAATCCTAAAGCCCTCACTCAAACCCCTTAGAAGGTACTCAGCTGCAACTCTGGAAAGATAATCCAAGAGCAACTCACACATCACTTGCATCTTTATAGAGGTGCAGAGGGGAAATGACTTGACTAGCAAGCCAGAGGTTGCCAGTTTGAATCCCCGCTGGTATGTTCCCCAGACTATGGAAAACACCTATATTGGGAGACCACGATATAGGAAGATGCTGAAAAGCAGCATCTCATACTGCATGTGAGATGGCAATGGTAAACCCCTCCTGTAGTCTACCAAAGACAACCACAGGGCTCTGTGGTCACCAGGAGTTGACACCAACTTGACAGCACACTTTACCTTTACCCTTTATCAGCAGGAAAGAGGTTGACCCCACATCTCCCCTTCTTTCTCTGACCAGTGTTGTCCCCCTGAAATCCATGCACCCTGGCACAATTGGTGCCTGCCTGAGTGCCTACCCCCACAGAAGCTGCAGTCATTGCAAAACTTGCAGGGGGAGCACATGCAGCACCTCCCACAATTAAATTCCCAGCACACCATTTGGGATTGAACCAGTTGGAAGGCACCCACCAGGGGGGCACTATCTGCAGCTGTCTCATGTTCCCTAAACAATAGCTGGAAGACATCAATGCCTAACCTACTTCACAGGGTTGTTGTGAAAGAGAAACTCAAGTATGTAGTACACCGCTCTGGGCTCCTTGGAGGAAGAGCGGGATATAAATGTAATAATAATAATAATAATAATAATAATAATAATAATGTACTCACATGTCCACATTCATTCCTTTGGAGACTGGAGGAAGTGATCACCCAATGGTAGGGATACCCCACCATAAGGGTAGTTCTTCAAATAAGAGGCACTAGGCAACTCCCCAACATTGTAGCCTGCTGATCTCACTCACAAGCCCTGGCCAGGTGGACCACACCTTCCATACTTGATTAAAAGCGCCCCATGGGGCAAAATGTTGCCCTGACAAGCCTGTAGGCCATCCTTGAAGTCCTGGATAAGAACCGGGCAGCCCCACTGGTAACCCTAGAAATGGTTTCTGGTAGTACCCAAACTGTCCCATGGGCCAAGGCAATATTCCTAAAGGTGCCTCCCCTGAACCAAGATCTGAGGCATTCCTCCCTCCGCAGGAGCAGGCGTCAGAGCCGACGGTACACCAGTCAGGTCCACTGGAGAACGGAAAGGAGCTGCACTATCCACCTCCAACCTGGCAAGGCATTCAAATAGAGTGCATTAGCTTAGCTCTCTTCGCCACCTTGGTGTTCCGCTTGGGATGGGATGGAACTCAAGAGGCCCCCTGCCCAGATTGAGACCCACTGGCAGATTCTTCATTGCCTTTTCCAAGGCCTCCAAATGAGCAGTGAGGGCCTGAAAAGTGCCAAGGTCATCCACATCTTCTAAAGAGAAAAGCTGAAGGGGAGGGGGGCCTTGTAGGCTTAACTGGCTTGCTCCCTCCCCCCCCCAGCCTAAACTAAATCCCCCCAAACACAAAACTCTGGCCCAACCCAGCAAGCCATACAACCCACACTGTGAATGGGGTGTATGTGGAGGGGCAAGGCTAACACCCCCAACACCCTATGTGGCATGTGAGGCCCTAGGCCAAATAGCTTTCTCAAGGCCCCTCCTGAAACACAGACCCACTAGCTTCCCCACGCAGTGTTGGGCTAGGGAGCCCTCATAGTTTGTTAATGCCACACAGCTGAGCCCCTGGGATGGGGGGGGGGGTGGCCCACACCACACTAACCTGCCAATGGCAGGGTTGGCCACTCAAATCCTACAAGAGGGGAGACTCCACCCCTGGGGGGATACCCCACCACTTGCCCGCTCTCCAGGCAAGCCAACCCCTGGGCCTGCTTCAATAGTCAAAGACCAGCCTGTAGGCAAACTCAGCCTTCTGGGCCAAGGCCCGGTGGAAAATTCCCCACTCCACCGCGAACTCTGTTGCTGAAAAGGCTTACTGCTTGAGCCCCAAATCAAACTGCTGATGGAACTCAATGCTGTTGCCACCACTTCACAGCCTCTGATCTCCTTATCAAGTCACAGAGAAGTGAGAGGACATATCCAACCTGCTCGCTTCTCCTTGTGTGTCTGAGGGAGGCCTGGGGCAGGCACTAAAACAGCCAAGTAGGCCCCACCCCTGCACTCCCAACAGCCAATCCTGGCTACCCCACTGCTTTGTGATTCATTCAATGAGGCTGGGGCAAAGAGCCCATGCCCCAGATGTGGCTGGGAATGAGTGGCCACATTCCTAGAATTGTGGTTTTGAGTAAACTCCATGCATTCTGGAGCAAAGTGACTCTCTTGATTTTCCCTTTCAGTTTTCTTTTCACCAAACTTCTCATTTTAGAGATTTTACTCTTCTGAAATTCCTAGTGTCTGTATTAGACTTCCTTGTTGATTCTCTCCTTGTACATATGATGAATTTGATCACACTATGGTCACTGTTCCATAAAGGTCCCATAACCCTGACATCTTGCACTAGCTCCCGTGCACCACTCAGGATTAAGTCTAAAGTTGCCTTCTCTCTCTCTAGTTGGTTCCATGACCAACTGTTCTAGGGCACAGTCATTTAGTGTGTCTAAAAATTGGGCTTCCTTATCATTACCTAAATGTGAATTCATGCAGTCTATGTGTAGGTAACTGAAGTCACCCATCATTATAGCTCTATCTCTCTTTGATGCCTGTCTGAAGTCAAACCAGACCATCCACCAAAGGGGGGGTTCAAAACCAAGTTCTAACTGGACCACCCTTCCCGATTCATGGAACTGCTTTGTGGCTGGCTCAGGGGGGATTAATGCTCAATTTTTATTTTTAATATGAAGACTTGCTAGCAGAGGGAGTGGCTGCTGCAGCAGCAGCAGCTGCTGTGACAGTAGTGACTTGTGAAGTGGAGGTGGAGGCTCCTCCAACTGCCCTGCTGTTCTCCCAAATGATAGTCCAGGCCAGCTGCAGCCCTGTTTGGGCCTCTGTGCACACCTCTGCACTTGCCACTTGGAACACTTAAAACGTTCCGACTTGGAATGGGATTGTTCCGTTCTGAGCTCGAAATGGGCCCTTCATTTGAAGCATGTTCTGTATTGAGCTGAAAACACTCGGAATGGCCCATTTCAAGTTAGAACGTTTCAAGCTCAAAACATTCTGCACATCCCTAATCTGGAGTACCACAGGCTGGGGACCCCTGTTCTAGAAGGCCAAGAAAGAATATAAGCCCCAGTATTTAGAGATGTGAAAGCTAGCTTGCATCAACCTGGCAGAGGCCTGAAAATGGCTGCAGCCAGCCTGGACTATCATTTGGGAGGGCGACGGGATGGTTAGAGAAGCCCCCGCAATCACCTCCCGAGTCTCCACACACACCCTGCCGCATGCTACCATAAGAATTAAGCATTTTGCCCGCTGGCTGGGAGTTTGAGGAGCCCCCTCTGTGGCCTCCCAAGTCTCTGTCATGCAGCGTCTGCTCTTGCTGCTAGTGGGGCTTCATTTAAAAGATAAAGATTAAGCATTTTGCCTTCCCACCCCCACCCCAACCCCACTTTTAAGTTAAAGAAAAGCCTTTTTAGGTTTGAAGTCCCCTTTACTTGTGAAGGGGAATTATAGCCAGATTCCCCTTTACAGGTATTACCCCCAACCCCCCAAGCCCAAGACACCCAGGGTGGATTGAATCCAGTTTGGATTCGAGCCAAACCAGGCTAATATCCAACTTGCACATCCCTACTAGTATTTATGTTTTTCACTTGCTTTATTTGATCATGCTGAGCTGAAATTTGGAATAAAAATATGTGATTGGCAACACAGCTGGGATGCAGAAGCAACATCTAGGGAGAACTTAAGGGCTGGGCCATCTCTGGTGTTTCAGACTACAGATAAGTTCATCAACCTCAGGAGCACTAATATCTCTGATTATCTGAAAAAAAGTGAGGACCGTAAACCGCTTTGGAAACTTTTGTTGAAATTATTGTTAATAATAAATTGTTGTTGCTGTTGTCTTTAGTTTAACTAGCCTATTCAGCATTTCATTTGCCTGAAAGGCTGTAATCTTCCACACTTATTTGCATTTATGGCAAAACTCTGCATTTCAAGTCCAACTAATAATAATAATAACAACAACAACAACAACAACAACAACAACATTTATATCCCGCTCTTCCTCCAAGGAGCCCAGAGCGGTGTACTACATACTTGAGTTTCTCCTTACAACAAGAGAAGTGACTGGCCCAGAGTCACCCAGCTAGTTTCATGGCTGAATGGGGCTTTGAACTCGGGTCTCCCCGGTCGTAGTCCAGCACTCTAACCACTACACCACACCCATTTTAAAAAGGGGGAAGAAGGAAGAAAACAATGCAATGTCTCTCTTATAGGCTGAGATGTTGAGAAGCTAGTGCACATTTTCAGGACAACATTCCATATTTCAATGATGAAACCCAGCCTTGACTCCATTCCAAGGGCGACAGGAAAAATGTCATGAGGCAATGCCATGAAGCATCTCTCTTGAGATGATGAGATGAATGTTGCTATGTACATTTTGATCACCAACCTACTACATTCCACGTTCAAACTCTAGCTTGACCCTGTGCCCATTTTCAAAAGTGGGGTAGAGAAAGATGTGAAATAGATCGTAATGCATTATCGGAAGCAAAGTCTCTTGGACACCATGCTTTACTATTTGTTATAAGACATAAAAAGTAACCACATAAATGTTTTTAAAGTACACTTTGCAACTCAATCTTGAATTCATTTTAGAGTAGACCTTTGAACTTTGCTGTGAATCTTACCACCATCATAACCTGCTATGAAGTGGAGTCCTTCTCCACCCCTTTCTTTTATACTCTGTTTATCTCTTTCTCCTGCACACAGTGGTGGATATATAGAAATATCTAATGCAGTGGCTTTCTAACTGTAGGGAACTCTGCAGTGTCTCAAATAGGGCTTCCTTAATGAGAATATGCGATGGCTTCTATGAAAGGCAACTTACCCAGCAGTACCAATCTTCCCTTGCCATGAGCCACAGCAGGATATGGGTATATTATCAGTTTAGTGTCTCTCAGCAACCACTCTGGCTTGTGTCCCATGTAAACTGAGCATGTAATCCTAGAACAGGCCACAGAATCTTCTGTACTGTATAAAGGCTTCTTGGTGACAATTTGGTATGGGAAAGTGATCTGCTAAGTAGCAAATTTGAAAACTACCACTCTAGGACTTTTGTTAATGCAATTCAGGGATCAGCCAAAAATCTTCTCTGATAGATTTCAGAAAGGTTGTATTTGCCCTTCTTCTAGATTGCAAAGGTTTACCCATTGTTTGAAGCCACTGCCCATTTTGCTTTTTGACTTAAGCAAAACTATGCAAGGAAAGTTGTACTTACCTATCTGCAACCCATTTCTCCTAAGTTGGTCAGTCTCATGTTTTAAAGCTGGTTCATTTCTCCATTTCCCTATGTCCTTAAATGTACTAGAACATTATACTTATTACTAATAGTGTTATTAGAGGCACTTCAAAGGGCTTTGGTTACCCAACTTTCAATCAGGTTGTGTTTCAAAAGGTCATTTGTAAGACAGATGCGCATAACTTGGAACACATATAGTTCCCAAAAGGGATGACTTGTTTCTATGTGCAAGTTGGCATTTGTAAGTTGGGGACTTCATGAAAGCATTATCCTATGGAGCTTTGTTTGTATGTATGAATGTTTGTAAGTCGGGTGTTTGTAACTTGGGGAGTGCCTATAATTTAGTAAAAGTGCCTGTGGTTCTTGTATCAGTTCTAGTGCCAGTATTTCCATGCATTTTTTCAAGTAATACAGCTGTTTGGTTATTCATATTTCTATTCTACCTTATCCTGGCAGGATAAAAATGCTACAGAGTATGGATCGAATATAGTCAGTAAAAATGTAGTGGCTGAGAAAGCGAGTCACACAATCCCAGTACAGTGCAAATCCCATTTTGACTATGAATTCTCTAGGTTTTCTCAATTTCTATTCATAATAGAGCCAGCACAGCATAGTTGTTAGAATGCTGCACTAGGACCAATGTTAGGGCCCACCAGCCAGAAAACTGGAGTGGGGGAGAAGTGGGCTGCTCTCGCCAGCAGCCGGCCGGCTAATGGGAGCAGGTAGCGGCGGGCTGGGCTGGCCACCGGGAATTGGCAGGCAGGCGGCTGGAAGGAGGTGGCGGTCTGGCTTTCCGGCCAGGCTGCCAGCCAGAAACCGTGGGCCGGCGGGGTGGGGAGAGAAGTGGGTCAGCAAAGGCAGAGATGCTCTGCACCTGGCCCAGCATATATACTGCCCGATGTTCTGTGCTGCAGAAAGCTGCTGTATGAGATCTACTGGGGTGGCTGTACAATGTGGCCAGCAGTTAGGCAATGATCTGTAACAGAGCGCAGACTCCTTCTTTGCACTTCGTCCATTGTTTCTAATGTAAATAGTGCTGCAAAAGTGCCCACCTGCTGTTTTAGGTCATTGCACAGCTTTCACCTTCTTCAACAGCAACAGGACTGCCTTTCACATTACTCAGCAGTCCCCGTGGGTCGCTAATGCTGGTGTTGCACAGCATGATATGTTGACCACTAAGTCGTATTGCCTGGCCGGGGGGGGCGGGGCGGTGGGCAGACATGGAGAATTTATATGGAGGGGAAAGCAATTAACACTGGAAGTAATTTGAAGCAGTTCTCCAAATTGTGGTATATCTGCTTATGGCAAAATATTCTCTAAGTTCACACTGCTGGTTTAATAATCTATTTCTATTTTCCCCATCTAATGAGGGAGAAGAGTCAGAAAATTAATCATTTCAAACCAAGAGTTAAGTTCTTCCCTTTTATTGTTCCTCGTGAATACTGCCCCCACTCTTTAAATTTCTGATTCCTTCTTTAGAATTCTTTTTTGTTTCCCTCTTTTTATAAATTTCAAAAGATCTCCTCCCATTATGCCTTGACTCATCCTTCACCAGACTGAACAATACTGAGAAGAGCAAAGGCTTCTGGGGAGGAGATAACAGGAGATGTTGCTTAGTCAGTGCTGGGTTGGGAGAGACGAGAAAGTAAGAAAAGTTGGAGGCTTTACAATCCCTGTCACAAATGTTAGAAGTGAGAATTCTAAGGAATTGCTTTTAGTATCGCATGCATCTTCTGGCCACTAGAGGCATGATGAGATGTCAGTAGGTTTCTCTTGGTCAGTTAGAGTAGGCTAGAATTGTTCAGTTGTTGGAAGCTAGGGCCTATTTGTGTATGTTGTTTAATAGCTCTCTCTTAGTATGTGATGTTTAGTTTCTTAATAAATCTTTATTTGTTTTTTTTAACTTAATCTAATGTCTCCAGGTAATCTCTTGAGTTAAACTTCTTTACCTCCAGAGCATACGCTGCCATTTGAGGATGTTAATGTTTCTCCTCACACCCTTCAACAACAATAAGGGTGGGCCTTTTTCTTTCAAGACTTGCTTAAATGGTGGAGTTTGGGTTCTTTTATATGTGAAAAAGGCAACTTTAGCATCAACATTTTTCTCCTAGTTTTTAACATTTTTCTTTCTTTTAAAAATTTCTTGTCAAATGTTGACTGCTTTTCTGTTAAATTCATGTCTCATTGAATAAACAGAGACATCTAGTAAGCTTCAGCAAATAATATAATAGTTGTCCAATAAGTCTAAGTTCTTTGTATCTCATTGAGGCAATTCACACAATCAAAAACTGTGTTCTACCCAGGTGATTGTGTGGAAGCAAGGTCAGAGGAAAAGCAAGGCAGGTTTTCCTCCTTCCTTGCTTCCAAACAATTATTTCTACCAAGGTTTTCCTCCTACTTTGTTTCCACACAACCCAAAACTGGAAACACACACAGCTCCCAAACCTGGGTAGAACACAGTTTTTGATTGTGTGAATGACCTCATTTAGTGTCAAATCTTTTCCCACCTGCTCACATATAATGAACACAGGCTTGAACACCGACCACACCATTGTGTGCTTGTAAGCACTGCCGATGGGCCTGTGCTGCTAGGCAGACCCACTTTGTTGAGTAGGCTCAGTGTATGCAGTTGTGTGACATGATGGCCATGATTCCCAGTGGGTTTCATGTCATGACACGCAACTGTATGCAGAGAGCTTTTTCAATGGAGCGGGACTGCTCCATTTTCAATGGAGCGGGACTGCTCTACAGCACTGCCCCATTAGGGGCGCTTGCAGGGACACAGGTGGTGCTCAAGCTGTCCACAATCCCTTTATGTTCCTGCAATTTCTTAATTGTCCTATCTCTTATTGTGGGACCTGTGTGAAGATCCAAACCTCCAGTTATTGTTTTATGGATTGATAGCACAGTTATGCCAATTTAATTGACTAGTTTTGCCTTGATGAAACTCTTCCACCTTGACTTATCCTATGAAGAACGTTTACATATTCTATATATGTTTTAGAAGATTCCAGGGAACTGGTTTAAACAGGGTAAAGAATACAACACTCCGCCTTGGCCTCATCATCAGCCTGCATGAACTAAGCATACATCCTAGTGTACACTTACTCCTTTGTTGTTGTTTCACACTATGGGAAAGATCAATTTTATGGGGCAAGCTGTATCCTAGGACCATTTGTCTACCATTACTGAATGTTTTTAATGAAGGAACCACTGATAGATTTCTGAGGAATCCTAAGGTTCTCCCAAACACAGTATTTTTAAAACACACAAACACTAAATGGACAATTATGGGTTTTGCTATATCTAGCCTGTTGAGAAAGTGGTGCATAAGCATTAATTTATACATCTTAATTGGCCAATTTATTTTGGCTCTTTAGCCCTCTGTCTCTGCATTTGGTAATTCTTGAACATGTGATAAAGTTGCTTTTATACTGTTCTAGGAACATAGGAAACAGCTTTATACCAAATCAGACCATTGGTTTATTATCTACACAGACTGTCAGTGGTTTCTCCAAGGTTACAAGCAGGAGTCTCTCTCAGCCCTATCTTGGAGAAGTCAGAGAGGGAATCTGAGATCTTCTGCATGCAAGCATGCAGACACTCTTCCCATAGTGTCCCCACCCCCTAAGGAGAATATCTTACAGTGTTCACGTGTAGTCTCCCATTCAAATGCAAACCAGGGTGAAACCTGCTTAGCAAAGAGGTCAATTCATGCTTGCTACCACAAGACCAGATCTCCTCCAGATAACTACATTGGAACTAGTCTAGAAACTGCCAGTTTCTACATATTATTAGTCAATTTAAATTGAATTGCTTGACATGTGTGTCCTAGACACTTCAGTTGTTATAGGCAATTTTTAAATAACTGAACTGAGAAGATGGAATAAAATCCAACATAATCTATCCTGGTTAAACAGAAGTGGTTTAACCAGAATTGCCCTGAAATTCTGCATTCTCACAATCAGCTCCACAGGGTTCATTAAATTTTAACCAGGATGCTTGTAATTGTATGAAGTCGGCCTTAGTAAAACTATCAGGGCCGTGCATGGCTGGCCCTGATTAACCCACACTGGTTTGGTAATACAGTGGAGAGGGAAAAGAGTAGAGGAGCTTGGAGCTTGCTCAACACCTGCTCTTCCTCTATTGCTGCAGCACCTTTCTGACTGTTTATTCTTATCTGATACTAATAGTTAATAAAGTATGATGTTGCACACAGTGACTGACATACTGTGGAAGGGTAACATAGCGTTTGTGTAATTTTTTGCTAAGTGTGTCTGTGTGTGATAGAAATTTTTATTAATGTGCTTGGAAAAAAAGTAAAAATAATTTTAAAATTGTAGGATTTCAACTTCAAACATTTTTCATTTTATTAAATGATTACCATACATAGCACATGTGAATAATAGTAAATTTGAAACTGAGAAAGATCTTCTGCTTCTCTTGGGCATGATGTCATTTTCAAATTATTGATCTGATTATTGTGTGTTAAAAATCGGTTGGGAACAATAACACTTAAAATATTTTCAGACTCCCAGAAGACAGGGTGGGCTCCTGGCCCTTCTTGAACTCCAGAATGTCTGGGTAAGCACTAAAAAAACAAAAACAAAGTCAGCCTCAGGAACAGCCTCAGGAACAGCCAAGGTGGCAGATCTGGAGAAGCTCAGAGAGACAGAGAGGCATGTGGACTAGATCTGCAGGGACATGGTAGAGGCATGAGCCAGAGTGCTGTAGTGGTTAGAGTGCTGGACTAGGACCGGAGAGACCCGAGTTCAAATCCCCATTCAGCTACGATACTAGCTGCATGAATCTGGGCCAGTCACTTCTCTCTCAGCCTAACCTACTTCACAGGGTTGTTGTGAGGAGAAACCTAAGTATGTAGTACACTGCTCTGGGCTCCTTGGAGGAAGAGCGGGATATAAAATGTAATCATCTCACTCCAAGGCTGATAGCTCCTCTGCAGTCAGGGAGAATCAAGGTCTCAGGAAAGGAGGACATCAGTCTGAGGGAGAGGGAATGCTCCCTTAGAAGGAACCCTTTCTGTGGATGATGAGCCCATATCCTTTCACATGGGGAATACTCCACCAGGGGGTGGGGACCTCCTGGTAGTGGGCATTTCAATCATTAGAGCAGGCGTGGGCCGTGAACGCACCTCTGGGGGGTGGTAGGTAGCTTCTTGAAGTGTAAATGGAGCTGGTGCTCCGTGCCGCCCAGCAGCCCCCGCAGTGGGGAATCGCTTCCGCCACTTACCTGAGCCCTTGCCAGCGGCCAGGTGAGTGGCTGAGGCGATTCCCCACCATGTGGGCTGCTGGGTGGCACAGAGCACCAGCTTAGTTTACACTTAAGAAGAGGCGTTCACAGCCCATGCCTGCATTAGAGGTATAGAGAGATGAGTTTATGACCCACCGTTGACCACATGGTGACTTGCCTGACTGGTATGAAGGTTGCAGACATCACACAGCATCTAGATAGGCTGCTAGGCAATGCTGGGGAGGAGGTGCATGTTGGCTGTCGTGGTGCATGTTGGCACCAACAATGTGGAGAAATATAGTCGGGAGGTCCTGGAAGCCATATTTAGGCTGATAGGTAGCATATTGAAGTCCAGTACCCTCAAGATAGCATTCTCAGAAATGCTACCTGTTCCATGTGCAGGTACAGTAAGACAGGCAAACCTGAGGGGGTCTCAATGCATGGATGAGACGTTATTGCCGGGAGGAGGGGTTTAGATTTGTTAGGCACATTTTGGGGCAAGCAAGGCCTGTACAAAAGGGACGGGCTGCACTTTAACCAAGATGGAAGCAGATGGCTGGTGCTTAAAATCAAAAAGGTTGCAGAGCAGCTTTTAAAATGATGCCTGGGGAATAGCCAACAAGAGCTAGGCAGTATCTGGTTCAGCGAATGCCATCCCTTAAGGTGTGAGGGTGTAAAAGATTCAGATAAAACAGAAGGGGACAGAGCAGAACTGCATAAAGAGCAGACAGGAGATCAAAGAGATCCATGAGCCAAAAGAAAGATAGCATACACCTGGTAAGAGATTCAGCATATAGGTGCTTATATCCCAATGCCAGAAGCTTCCAAGCCAAGATGGGCAAGCTGGAGTGCTTAGTTGCTAACGAAGGAATAGACCTAGTGGGCATAACAGAAACATGGTGGAACAGTGGGACATTGTTATCCCTGCATATAAACTCTATAGAAAGGACAGGGAGGGGCACATTGGAGGTGGAGTAGCACTGTAAGTTAAAGAAGGGATAGAATCTAACAAGCTAGAAAACCTAGGTGGACTGGAGTCCTCCACACAAACCCTGTGGGTGACAATACAAGGCCTGAAAGGAAATGTGCTACTTGGAACATTCTATCACCCTCCAGATCAAAATGCTGACAGTGACTGGGAGTTGCAGAAGGAAATCAGGGAGGCATCAATAAGAGGCATGGCAGTAATAATCGGTGATTTCAATTACCCACCATTGATGGGGTAAATTCAGTGAGGTAATGACAAAGAGGTCAAATTTCTAGATAAGCTGAATGACTGTGCCCTAGAACAGCTGGTCTTGGAACCAACCAGAGAGAAGGCGACCTTGGACTTAATCCTGAGTGGCACCCAGGACTTGGTGTGTGATGTCAGTGTCATGGAACCCTTAGGGAACAGTGACCATAGTGTGATCAAATTCAGCATACATGCATGGAAGTCTAACACAGACACTTTGAATTTCAGAAGAGGGACTTCTCCCAAATGAGGAGTATGGTGAAAAGAAAGCTGAAAGGGAAAATCAGGAGAGTCACTTCACTACAGAATGCATGGAGTTTACTCAAAACCACAATACTAGAAGCCCAGTTAGAATGTATACAAAAAAGGAGGAAAGGTACCACTAAGTCCAGGAGGATGCCAGCATGGCTAACAGGTAATGTCAAGGAAGCCATAAAGGAGAAGAAGACTTCCTTCCAATATTGGAAGGTCTCTCATATGAGGAGAACAGAAAGGAACATAGACTCTGACAAAAGAAATGCAAGGTGACAATAAGGGAGGCGAAAAGAGAGTTTGAGGAACATTCAGCTAAAAGTATCAAGGGGAATAACAAAAACTTCTTTAAACATATTAGAAGCAGGAAAACTGCCAGGGAGGTGGTTGGATCATTAGAAAACAGGGCAGTGAAAAGGATTAAGAAGGATATGGAGGTTGCAGAGAAGCTAAATGAGTTCTTTACATCTGTCTTCACGGCAGAGGATGCTGAGCATATATCTGTTCATGAACCAGGCTTTTTAGGGATGGAAGCTAAAGAACTGAGTCAGATAGAAGGTTAAAAAGTTGATGTTCTACACTGTCTGGGAAAATTGAAGACCAGAAAATCACCAGGGGCAGATGGCATCCATCCAAGATTCCTTAAAGAACTCAAATGTGAAATTGTCGACCTCCTTGGTAAAATATATAACTTATCCCTACAATCAGACTCTGTACCAGAAGACTGGAAAGTAGCAAATGTAACAATAATTTTCAGAAAGGGATCTGGGGCAATCCAGGAAATTACAGGCCGGTTAGCTTAACGTCCGTTCCAGGAAAATTGATGGAAAGTATCCTCAAGGATAAAATTGTAAAGCATGTAGAAGAACAGGTCCTGCTTTAGAGAGAACCAGCATGGCTTCTGCAAAGGGAAATCTTGCCTCACAAACCTTTTGGAGTTCTTTGAGAGTGTCAACAAGTGTGTGGATCAAGGTGATCCAGTTGACATAGTATACCTGGACTTCCAAAAAGCTTTCGACAAAGTTCCTCATCAAAGACTCTTGAGGAAACTTAGCAATCATTGGATAAGGGAACAAATACATGTGTGGACTGCTAACTGGTTGAAGAACAGGAAACAAAGGGTAGGTATAAATGGAGTTTTCACAATGGAAGGAAGTAAGAAATGGTGTCCCCCAGGGATCTGTACAGGAACCGGTGCTTTTTAATTTATTCATAAATGATCTAGAAGTAGGGGTAAGCAGTGAGGTGGCCAAATTTGCAGATGATACCAAACTCTTCCGGGTAGTAAAATCCAAAATGGATTGTGAGGAACTCCAAAAGGATTTCTCCAAACTGGGTGAGTGGGCGACAAAATGGCAAATTCAGTTCAATGTTGGCAAGTGTAAAGTGATGCACATTGGGACGAAAATCCCCAACTTTAAGTATGCACTGATGGGACCTGAGCTGTCCGAGACTGACCAGGAGATGGATCTTGGGGTTGTGGTGAACAGCTCGTTAAAAATGTCGACCCAATGTGTGGTAGCTGTGAAAAAGGCCAATTCCATGCTAGGGATCATTAGGAAGGGGATTGAAAATAAAACTGCTAGTATTTTAATGCCCTTATACAAAACTATGATGTGGCCACACAGGGACTACTGCATCCTGTTCTGGTCACATCTAAAGAAGGACATTTTAGAACTGGAAAAGGTGCAGAAGAGGGCAACTAAGATGATCAGCACCTTCCTTATGAGGCAAGGCTACAACACCTGGGCCTATTTAGTTTAGAAAAAGCACGACTTTGGGGAGACATGATAGAGGTCTATAAAATCATGCATGGTGTGGAGAAAGTGGATGGAGAGAAATTTTCCTCCTTCCCACATAACACTAGAACCAGGACTCATCCCATGAAATTGATTGTCAGGAAATTTAGGACCAACAATAGGAAGTACTTTTTCACACAATGCATAATCAACTTGTGGAATTCTCTGCCACGAGATGTGGTGACAGCCAACAACTGGGATGGCTTTAAGAGGGGTTTGGATAACTTCATGGAGGAGAGGTCTATCAAAGGCTATTAGCTGGAGGGCTATAGGTCATCTCCAGCCTCAGAGGCATGATGCCTCTGTAAAAAGTAGCACATTCAGCTTAATATAAGTGGCAGGATTGTGTGTGAAAAATTTGGTATCTGAAGATAATCAGGACTTATAACTTTATTTTCCCCAAGGTCTTCAAAATATATAATAGATACACATGTTCCTGTAAGAATCTATTGGTGTTGCTTTTTTAATTTCCTAATCATATTATAGCAATAGCACTTATTATTGTTCTACTATTATTGAACTTAGTGCTAGGAATATAATGTTTAATTGGATATAATAACTCTGCCCACTGTTAGAACATAAGGCAATCTCACTTCATTCTTATATATTTAAAAGTTCTTTAATCCTTCTAATGGTATCCTTTTCTTAATTGAAACTGGAACCTTATATGCAAGAACCTATTCATTCTTCACAATGTTTCCTTCCCCAGTGTATCTGTCGACATTATGTAGCAATGGATTTTTGTCTTTATGGCCAATGATTTTTATTGCCAGTGCAGGTGGTAATTTGATTGAGTCACAGGCAAAGCCAATTTCAGTTTTTATAGGTGCAATCCACATCCCATTGAAATCAATGTAATATCCCCCATTGATCTTAATGGATCAGTACCCAATTAGGTTTATTAAATTAGACACCGAAAGTTTAGAAACATTAAATGATTTTGCTATTGTTATTGTGAGAATTCTAAAAGGATTCTGGGAGCTTATTTCATGCTATTGTCAAATAAATAATGTTAGGTGTTTTAGCAGGTGATCACAGTATTGTTCTATATTAAATAAGAATGCTTCCATAGTCTATCAACCATAACAACTTTGTTTTGTTAAAACAATCCTATTAGTAGTGGTTAGCATAAAAACAATCCCAGATTAATTTGCAGATGACAGTGAGGAGCTCAGTGGTGACAGTGGGGACATGTTTTTGACTGTAGCCAACTGAATATCCTAGACCTGTCAATAGTACGAGTGAGGAGATCCACTTCAATTAGCAGGTGCTTGAGGTACCATTAAAGACAGAAAATCACGAATGATGTAGATGTGATGCTGTCTTATACTGAGTCAGATCCTGTCCATCAAATACAGTATTCCAGTCTGTGACTGGCAGCAGCTCATCCCAATCTAGATGTTGCACCTTTTAAGGGCCATGGTTTTAGCCATGACTAGTACTGGGAACTACAGTTCTTTGATTGATTGATTGATTGATTGATTGATTGTTAAATTTATATACCACTTTTCATTAAAACAATCCCAAGGTGGTTAACACAAAAATTAAAACAAGACTATAAAAATTATACAGTTAAAATATAAGCTCAAATATAAAAACATAGATCTGATTTTTTAAAAAATTGAAGTACAAGCATAAGATAACCATACAAAATACAAAGAAGCAGCGGTAGAGACAAGCATATAAAAGCCTGGGTAAAAAGGCAAGATTTTGAATGCTTTCTAAAAACTGTGAAGGAGACCAAGGAGCAAATAGCCACCAGGAAAGTATTCCAGAGTTGTATGCAGGGCACTGTAACTGTTCAGAAATCTATTCTAATCAGGAGATTTATTTATTTATTCGATTTCTATACCACCCTTCCAAAAATGGCTCTGGGCGGTTTACACAGAGAAATAATAAATAAATAAGATGGCTCCCTGTCCCCAAAGGGCTCACAATCTAAAAAGAAACATAAGAGAGACACCAGCAACGGTCACTGGAGGTACTGTGCTGGGGGTGGACAGGGCCATTTACTCTCCCTCTGCTAAATAAAGAGATTCACCATGAGATGAAGGAGGATGACAATAATATTCCAAACTAGATAGGATATGCAGTTGTATTTTCTGCAGTGTTTATTTAAAATCAAAAACATTTGCAGGCTTGAGAAACTGTGAGTTTGAGCAGAGAGATGGTGATTAAAAGGTCACCTTTATCCTTTATCCTCTCTCCTCTGACCATGTTCTTGTTCAAAGTCCCATACTCTTAAGCTGGTTTTCTACCCATAACATGCCATTATAATATTTACTCTATTTTTCAAATGGAACAGGGTTCTGTTTCAAATGGCCCAATTCAACCTGTTTAAACTCAAACTGAAGCAGCCTCAAAAAAAGGTGGCTGGTACGAGTTTGATTCAAACCAGGCCCAGTCCATAACAGACCAGTTCAACCTGGTTTGACAGTCTAAGAGGCTATGCTTGTAAAGGGGAATCTGGTGAGGAGTCCCCTTTCTAAGGAAAGGGATGGGGGAATTCTTCTAAGGGCGGCTGGGGGAGCGACGAGAGGGCACCTTACTGGCAGTGCCAGAATGGGCTCCTCTAAACTCTAGCACTTCCCCTGAGCAGCGTGGCCCACGCAGTGGTGACGACTCGTGGTGGCGATGTGGTTCCATTCTCCATGCATTCCTGCCCCGAGAACAACTTGTTATGGGGCTGCTAACCACTAAAGTTGTTTATTGTTATTATTTCCTCTCACAGCTCCCTGCCTGCCCTTAGAAGCCTTTTAAAGGATTCCACTTTGCTTGTAAAGGGAAATGCTCACCGGATAGCCCTTTGGACTGTCTAACATAGTCCCCTTCAAACTGGTTCGACTGAACAGACTGAACTGCTGGCCCGTTCATCCAAACCAGGTTGCAGTCTGGCAGTTTGGTTTGAATTCTATTCAACTGGACCGCTGAAAACAGTTCCATGCAGACCCCTACTTTACTTACTCTTGATTTACTTGTCTTCTCATTCAGTGTCTCTGAGGTGAGACAATAGATTATGATCCACAGGTTCATGTGTGGATCGGTAACTGGTTGAATGACAGGAAACAGAGAGTAGGAATAAATGGACAGTTTTCACAATGGAGCTAGGTAGGAAGTGGGGTCCCCCAGGGATCAGAACTGGGACCAGTGTTCTCTAACTTGTTCATAAATGATCTAGAAGTTGGGGTAAGCAGTGAAGTGGCCAAATTTGCAGATGGCATTAAGCTATTTAGGGTAGTTAAATCTACAACAGATCGTAAGGAGCTCCAAAAGGAGTTCTCCAAACTGGGTGAGTGGGCAACAAAATGGCAAATGCTATTCAATGTAAGCAAGTGTAAAGTGAGGCATACTGGTGCCAAAAAACCCAGTTTTACATATACACTTATGGGATCTGAGTTCTCAGTGACTGGTCAGGGGAGAGATCTTGGGGTTGTGGTGGACAGGTCATGTCTACTCTGTGAGTGCAGTTGTGAAAAAGGCAAATTCCATCCCAGGGATCGTTAGGAAGGGGACTGAAAATAATAATGCTGATATCATAATACCTTTATACAAATCTATGGTGTGGCCACATTTGGAGTGCTGTATACAGTTCTGATCACCTGATTACTGCATACAGTTCTGATCACTTAAGAAGGACATTATAGAACTGGAAAAGCTGCAGAATACGACAACCAAGATGATCAGGGGCCTGGAGTACCTTTCTTATGATGTAAAGCTACAGCATCTTGGGCTCTTTATCTTGGACAAGTGGCGACAAAGGCAAGCCATGATTGAAGTGTATGGAATTATGCATGAGTGGAGAGAGTGGACAGAGATAAAACTTTTGCCCCCTCTCACAACCCTAGAACCAGAGGTCATCCCATGAAACTGAAAGTCATAAAATTTAGGCCCGACATGAGGAAATACTCTTTCACACAGCACATAATTAATCTATGGAATTCCTTGCCATGGGATGTAGTGATGGCCTCCAGCTTGGATGGCTTTAAAAGGGGATTAGACAGATTCATGGTGGACAGTTCTATCAATGGCTACTAGTCTGGTGTCTGTGGGCCATCTCCAGCCTCAGAGGCATGATACCTCTCAATATGAGTTGCAGGGGAGCAACAGCAGGAGAAAGGGAATGTGCATACCTCTTGCCTGTGGGCTCCCTAGAGGCACATAATTAATCTATGGAATTCCTTGCCATGGGATGTAGTGATGGCCTCCAGCTTGGATGGCTTTAAAAGGGGATTAGACAGATTCATGGTGGACAGGTCTATCAATGGCTACTAGTCTGGTGTCTGTGGGCCATCTCCAGCCTCAGAGGCATGATACCTCTCAATATGAGTTGCAGGGGAGCAACAGCAGGAGAAAGGGAATGTGCATACCTCTTGCCTGTGGGCTCCCTAGAGGCATCTGGTGGGCCACTGTGTGAAACAGGATCAGGGGCATAGCTAGGGTAGAGGGTAGTGTAGAGGGGGCCCTTGTTCACACCTCTCTCTGGCAGCCCCCTCAAAGTGAGGGAGATAATGAAGAAAATCAGGAGGGGTAGAAATGGGGGGCCCTCAGGAGCCAGGGGCCCAGGTACTTTGAACCCATGAGGTCAATTATAGCTACACCCCTAAACAGGATGCTGGACTTGATGGGCCTTGTGCCTGATCCAGCAGGGCTGTTCTTATGTTTTTATGTTATGTTCTTATGATGATCCAAACAAAGGAGGGCAGGGACAAACAGTCAAGCATAGAGCCGCAGCGGGCGGCCAAGAAGGGCCCCGCCGCCGTCCCCACCCGTCCCCCACTCACCCCTGCCAGCACCACCAGGGCCAGTCTGTCCCACTGCGTCCCACCTCGCGCCTCCTCCCAGCCCAGACCACAGCGACGACAGTCGCAACCGCGGCCAGGCTAGGCCTGCGGCCGCCGCCACCTCCTAACAACAGCCAGGCTAATGAGCAGCCAGATTGGCTGGGTGACCGGAGCTCACACGTGGCTGGGGCTACCGCCACCCTCTCCACGTTGTGGCCACCGCCATTTCCCCCCTGCAGCAGCTCAACTCAATGGCCTCCTCCTGCGTGAGCTCCCACTGCCCAGCAATCTGGTGCCTCTACCACCCAGCCAATCCGTTGGGTTGCCGGGACGCATCCCTACAGAGGCACATCTATGAGGATTAATATAATAGATTTATCTTTTTTCATGGGTGGAAAAGTGAATGAATAAAAACATGTCCAGAGGCAAAAGGGTTAAGCAAGCCCTCCCATCCCATATCATTCCTGTTCCCAAACTTGCAGCTTCCCAAAGGTGCATTTGGTTATCAAAATGTCATGGGGATGATACATGCAACTGCATCACACAACTTTTGCTCCTAAAAATGGAGATTGGCACACATGTTGTGCCATTGTAGGAGATCGGAAGAAGGCTGCACCCTCACAGATACGTAGGCTGCAGTGTATCTACAGTGAAGACTTGTTCAGCAGCTGAGTGTGGGCAGAGGGGGATGGGAAAATAATTTTCATTTCTTTCCTCTCCCTCCAAAAGTCCTTTTTGCTTGCAGAAATATGTCAATGGAGGCTGTGCACTGCCTAGAGACATATTTCTGCAAGCAAAAATGACTTTTGGAGGGAGAAGAGCTAAGTGAAAATCATTTTCACATCTCCCACTCTTGGCTGGAACAAGCCTTCACTGTATGCTGCAGCCTCTCTGTGAGGGTGCAGCCCTACTTCCTCTTTTCTTTGGGTGTGCCATATTTTGGCCATTGTATTTATAGCTGGCTCTTCTGCACCACTGGAATGACAGACATGGGCCAACTGGTGAACCATCTGCAAGCCAGATCTAGCCCTTCTCCACAGCGGTTGTATGCCGCTTTTGAGTAATCAAAAGTTAGCATGAATGCTTATCTGCCTCTGCACCACTAGCTAATGGAAGCAATGTGTGACTACATTTGTTTACAGTTTATTTCCTCTTTTTACTTTTTTTCCTTTAAGTATTTTACTAAAGAGCTAGACTTGCAAGGCTAGCAAATGTTTAAATTTAGTTAGCTGTGATCTTGGAAAACTATTCACATTGGAAATGTAATTATCCAGTTGGGAAATAAAAATAGATCATGTGAGCTATGTTTTTAATCAAAAGCAATGAGGAGCTTAGATTTGGAATATCAACTTGTAATAAGAATTTGCTAGAATCATAGTAACTAACAAATGGATGCGTATATTGAAGATTGAGGACAAAACTGAGAGGCTCTTGAGTCAGACATTTGACATTTTGGAGCACAGGTGGCAATGTGGCAACTTAGATATAATAGATGTATCATCAGAAAATTTTCAGTGTCTTGAACATTTCATATGCCATTTGGCTCTAAGAACACAGCAGACATCAGCGAGTTACACTACCTAGACCTCTGTGTAAAGAATGGTGTAGTAAAGAGGTAGGCAACTTTGGCTCTCCAGCTGCTGTTGAAGTACAACTCCCATCATCCTCAGCCACAACAACAACCACTCAACAACTGCTAGAGACCTAAGGTTGCCCACCCTGGTGTAACAGAATCATGTCAACTGCCACCTTGTTGTGACTCCCTGCATCAGCATATTTGCCATGCTAATTAGCAAGCTTTATTTGGAAAAAACCTACCTGATCTAGTTTCCAGAAATGCCCAGTCCAGACAACTATGGATGAAACAACAGTAGGAGGTACTTACTATTCTGTGGAAAGCTGGGAAACCAGCTCCTGATTCAGTTCTTGTTGTCCTGCAGGTGCAAACAGGCTTGTGCTGTGCTCATGTGTATTTGTATAGAGAACGGTTTGACACACACAGGAATATGCCATGCAGACAAAATGCTGGGGGCAGAATGTGGGTAGAAGGCACCCATGCCTCTTATCTTGATGTTTGCATTCAGATGACTGCCCAGCGGTGGAGCCATCATTGAGCAACAGGGTTCAAAGAACCCGGGCCACCAATGAAAAAAGCTACTGGGGCCCCTGTTGTCTGTGAAGTCACACACAAAGAGGGCATGGCAGGATCACCAGAGGACCCGCCCCAATCCTCCCGATCTTATTTCCAGGCAGCAATTGCTGCCTGGATGCATGTATTTCTCTCTCTTGCTGGAGGGAGAGGAAGGGAAATAAATGCTGCCAGCCAGCCAGCGCTGGGTGGAAATGAGCTTGGCATTTCTGGAGCCCAGACATGCCCACATGTGTGTGATGTCATGCATATGGGACGTCATTGGTGGGGCCATCAGCAGGGCGAGACACGGGCTGCTGTTCGGCTGGCTCCACCAGTGTGACTGCCAATCAGGTGCATGCACAGAGCTCTCCTACCCTGGCTGGGCCCTCCTCTGACCATGCTTAGGGTTGTGTGAATGAGCCTAGGGCTTGAGTAAAATTCATATTGTAATATACGAGAGCCAGGCTCTTATATCTTGAGTACTTGGTCTCCAAGCAGGACTAAGTCGTACACCTCTTGCTTACAAATCAATAAGGAAATTTCTCAAAAGAAGCTGAATTGATCCAAAAGCCTAGATCAAGCTGGATACCTGCTTGCTGAAATCTTTTTTCATGAAGGTCTTTAAATGTAGGTCACCACTTCTATTTAATATAATTTGATGTCACCAGTTTACTTTTAACAACATGAAGAAAAGTTTTGCTTTCCCAGTTATAAAAAATTCTAGACATTTGTTTTATAAACTATATATTTAATTCTCTTAAACGTACCCGTCGCTAATGCCATGCTTGGCAGTTCTCGTGAGAGAGCTGTGGATTAGTGATGGGGACGGAAGGAGAAGTGGGTGCAGAGAAGCGGTGGCAGCCAGTTTGGCCGGCCGTGCAGGGGATGTGCCGGCTGCCACTAGGCAGACAGCCGGCTCAGGAGAAGCGGCCACCGCCAGGCCAGCAGATGGCCGGCCGAAGAGAAGCGGCAGCTGGCTGCTGAGGAAAAGCAGCCTGGCTGCCGAGGGAAGAAGGGCTGCGGGGTGGGGGTGGGGGGGAGAAATGGGGCTGGAGTTGGGGAGAAAGAAATGAAGATGGGGGAGGAGAGACACGGAGAACTAGGGGAGCAGATGCTCTGTGCAAGGTCAGCTAGTATATTAAATAAAATGTGAAGAAAAACCTAGCTAGCACATCCTCCTCTAAACACACTCTTACATTCAGTACTTAACTAATGGTTCCCCCTGCCCCTTGTATTGTTCTGCTTGCTTGGCTGTGTCTTAGTTGATGCCTACAAATGTGATTCACCCATGGCATAGAAAAGCTTACATGGACCAATAGTTTTGAAGTATTCAAAGAAATGTGGATGGTGGATCATTTACAGGTACATGATTATTATAAGTCTTGTACTTCTTGGAATGTGGAGGTGTTTCCTAATGATTTGCAGTTGAAATGCTAATTCCAAATTGCCATTTGTTTAATGTGGAATGACAATGTTCTGAAACTTCATATTTCACTGCTGTTTTAATTTTGCAAATTTCCTCAAAAGGTCAGTTGCTGTAGAGGGTAACTAGTACCTCCAGAAATAATAGCACATCTGCAAAGAGTTGGAATTTACTGAAGTGAACAACAGGCATATTTATTTAGAATTTTTTAATATTGCTTTTCAGCCATAGTGATTCTCAAAGCAATTCAGTTATTACCATAGGTTAATATTGCCCTGACAATTATGCATCTCATGAAGTACTTCTGAGCACTGGAGAAGATTTCTGAATATTGAGAGAATTCTTGAGGTATGAAATGAGTCTCTACTCTAAGCTGTCTTCTGTTAAATGTGGGTTGGTGCCTAACTGAGGATCACAGAGCTGATCTTGGTGTGATTCCAGTCCTACCCTGAGTGGATGTTCCAGAGGGCAGTGCTGGATATCAGTGGCATTGGCAGGCTGAAGGTGGCCTGCATGCAAACTCTGGCGCATCCTGCCTCCCTTTCACTCGTGGTTCCCCCATCATCTCCCTCCACACGCGTAACAACAAGGGGAGACAGTTGTCTAGGGGCCCCACTGCCTGGAGGGACCCCCCAGAGGCACCTCACGTGACTCCCCATTGCCCCCTGCCCAGCCCCATAGCCTCTCAGCCACTTGCCCTCTTCGCCGTCCCTCCTGCTTGTTCTGCTGGCCCGCAATCGAAGCAGCAGGCAAGCTGCAAAGAGCTCCTTTTCTCCCGCCTCTCAGCTGATCGGCGGGTGGGCGGGGCTTCCACAGAGGCCTCCGTGTAGGCCGCAGTGAAGCCTGAACTCGAGTAGGGCCCAAGCCAGCCAGGAAGGAGGAGGCAGCCAGAGTGTTCTCTGCAGCAGAAGACCCCTTGCTGCCCTGCCCAACCCAGCCCAGCATTTGCCAGGTAGAGTGTGAACTCCTTTTTGTGGTTACCTTTCCCACCCCCCCACCCCGGATATATAGGGATCTGCTTGCCATAGGGCTTTGATATGGGGGAAGGGACCGAGAAGTCTCTGAATATTTATTTTAAAACAGCTTGGAAAATTTGCTGGCTTAAAAAAAAAACTATCTAAAAAGTCCTATAAGTGGCTTGTTTCATGGCAGAAAATTACAAAAACTATTGGAACAAACCGTATTATATTTATTTTATTCATTCATTCATTCATTTATAAATACACTTATGCTGAAGTTGTTTTGCAACCCAGAAGGTCTGAGTGAGAACTGTGAAGCATGTGTGGTGCTTTTATTTTATTTTTCTTGTGTGTGAACTGCTCCCCAATAACTTGCAGGGACTTCAGGGTAAATCTGGCCAACATGTGAATGCAGCACCTCTATTCCAGAGGAGATGTGTCTTAAAGGGCTTTAAAAGCCTCCTGTGAAAAACCTCCTGGAATCAAACTGGACTGAATTTGTTCAGAATTTTGAGAAAACAAACATAGGCTCACCCTGCATGGTTGAAAGTCTCATTTGCTAATCTGCAGCGAGGGGGCCATTTTAATAATTTGTCTTTCTAATGTGTTCTAGGCATTAAAAGTAGCACAGATGTATAGTACTCAATGTATATCACTATATATTGTGACGTGAGCATGTGTTTTTCAGTGAAATGTATTTCCAGGCAGCATACTTATTTTGAAATATCAGACTTAAATCCTTGGGGACCTGGGGTGTGCAGAGGCCCTGGACTTTGAGTGGGGGGGGGCATTTTAAAATCTCGTCTCTGGGCCCACTCCAACCTTGCTACGCCCCTGTCTCCCTCCCACAAACACACCACTTTGCTCACCACTTTTTCTCCCCGATGCTGCTTTGCTTGCTGCTGCTTCTCCCCCATGCCCATGCTTCTTCCCCCACCCGCTCACTACTCACCAGGTTTTTGTTTGATTTCCTACTGTGATGCAGAGGTGGAGTAAGCACAGAGCTGTCAGCTGGCACAATGTTGGGACAAGAGTGGCAGTGGGGGTGAGCAATATAGAGGTCGGGAGAATTGGCAATGGGGGAGCTACCAAAGTCAGCCCTCCAGGACCCTGCAGTTAGTGTTCTTTGCATGCATGTGCAACCAATTGTGGCAACGCCCCTGCTGACTAAGTAATGCTTGGTTCCTTAACCATTTGTTTATGGGTTTATGTAGGTTTCAGCCTTATCTTCCATTCTATTTAAGATCTACATAAGAACATAAGAACAGCCCTGCTGGATTAGTTTTGTATAAGGGCATTATAATATTAGCAGTTTTATTTTCAATTCCCTTCCTAATGATCCCTAACATGGAACTGGCCTTTTTCACAGCTGCCGCACATTGAGTCGACACTTTCAACGAGCTGTCCACCACGACCCCAAGATCCCTCTCTTGGTCAGTCACCGACAGCTCGGATCCCAAGAGCATATACTTGAAGTTGGGGGTTTTCATTCCAATGTGCATCATTTAACATGTGCCAACATTGAACCTCATTGTTATTTTGTCACCCACTCACCCAGTTTGGAGAGATCCTTTTGGAGTGCCTCACAATCCGTTCTGGATTTCACTACCCGAAAGAGTTTGGTATCATCTGCAAATCTGGCCACCTTGCTGCTTACCCCTACTTCCAGATCATTTATGAATACATTAAAAAGCACCAGTCCCAGTACAGATCCCTGTGGGACCCCACTTCTCACTTCTCTCCATTGTGAAAACTCTCATTTATACCTACCCTATGTTTCCAGTCCTTCAACCAGTTAACAATCCACACATACAGTGTGGATTCCACTCAGTCATGTGAGCAGTCCACTCAGTCCTGTATTATGTACATGACTGAGGTTATCTGGAGATTTCGTCTAAAATTCTATCAGTATACTGATGACATGCAGCTCTATCTCACATGCACTCTATCTCACTTTGTCATCTGATTCCAGGGAGTTGGTAGAGGCTGTGAACTCTGCCAGCTCCAGAGCTTTGGAGGCCATTATGGGCATATGTGGGCTAAAAAGCTGAGTCCTAATCAGCTTGAGCAATAAGACATTGGCACTATTTGTTGGAATGGAATTTTATCTGGGTTTGTGTTATCACCCTGTTCTGGATGGGGTTGCATTCCCTCTGAAGGCAAAAATGTGCACAAAACAAATTTGTTTTGAATTCAAACTGGTCCAAAAATTCAATTGGAATCCAAATCAAATTCAAATTCATTTGACCCTGTTTTGGTGCCTTTTAGTAGTTGGCGCCCGCTCAGGGGGCATGAATTGTTTTTAAAAGGTGCCAAATGGCTCTTGAATTTGAATCAAATTTTGAAAATTTGATTCAAATTTGAATCGAATTGCCCTTTTAAGAGGTTATTCAATCTGAATTTGAATCATTCAAATTACCCAGATTTGAGTTAAATTGATTTAAATTCAAATCAATTTGCATATCCCTAGGAAAAGGTTCACAGATGGGTACAAAACATGGTCACCATAGACCCACAACACAACAGAAGCAATGATACAGTTAGAAAAAATCACATAAGAAATGAATATATTCAGTAAATGTAAAGTATATTGTAAATTATAAAGTTATATAAACATAGTGATAATGATGGATCATGAAATGCAGAAATGTTAGCAAACCATAAATACACTAAACAACAATTGATTAAAAAAAGCAGAACTATGTACTCCGTAATAGATCTTACAGTGACAGCACCCCAGTGAGAAATTGTTTTGTCAAGTGTCCGTATGAATTCATACTGTATTGTCTCCCATAAAATCAATCAAAACTTCATTGGAATTTCAAAGCCATGTTGAAGCAGACATTTGAAGATATGAAATGTTCTCTTATATTCTTTAATGCAAATCTTTAAAAGTGTGCTGGCCTGACCTACATAAAAAAAGACTATAGGGACAAACAATTGCAGTATGGAGAAATTTATCTGTTCTGAAATTAGTAGATTGTCATGTTGGGATTAATTTTTGATCCATATGGGTGAATATATGTATTACATAGGAAGTGTTGCATCATAGGAGAAGATTTGTGGTTCCTTATGAAGAAGATTTATTTCATATCTTCAAATGTCTGTTTCAACATGGCTTTGAAGTTTCAGTGAAGATTTGATTGATATTACGGGAGACAATATGAACTCGTATGGACACTTGACAAAGTAGTTTGAAAGAGCTTATCACCAGGGTGCTGGTGTTGTAATATCTATTACAGATTACATAGTTCTCCATTTTTTAATTAACTGTCGTTTAGTGTATTTTATATTTTGTTAGCATTTCTTCCTCACATAATCCATCATCACTATGTTTATAGGACTTTATAATTTACTAGTATTTGTAAGCCCATTTTAATAACGGGCTCTAGTGGGGCCAACCTACACAACATTACTTGGAGAGTAAGTCCCACTGAAGTCACTGTGATGGGGGGCTGCCTGGATGCAGTCTTTGGACCGGGAAGACCCAGCTCCAAATCTCTACCTGGGCAAGTCTGTCTGCCACTCTCACCAGGTGAGCCGAGCCTCTCAGAGGAAGTGGGCAATTCAAATATGACAAATTTACTTTTGAACGTGCTTCTCAAGAGGGCAGCTCAGCAAACGACGCTCATTGCGGGATGGATTTTTTCTCTCCTGCGACGCTACCCGCCCTGTGCCTGGCCTCCAAGGCCCAGGCCGGCCCCACTCCAGCTTAGCTTAGCTTAGTTTAGCCTTCCTTTCCCTTCCCTTCCTTAGAGGCCCCTCCGAAATAGCTCCTTCTCTTCGACGGCAGTTTTGCAGAAGAGATTTCTCTTCCAGGGAAAGCACAGGCCCTGACATCACTGGTGCACAGGGTGATGTGACGGGGACTGAGCGCGGCCACAGCTGCAGGAGGCGGAGGAACAGCAGCAGCAGTGGCGGGGCTGGCTGGGTAAGGCGAGGGGCCGGGCTTGGCTGGGCTCGGCTCAGCAGCCAGGCCAGGGGCCCAAAGTCTCCCACCCGCCCGGCTTCGGCGGCGCTGTTAGGCCTTGGCGGCGGCTTTGCCACCACCTCGGCCGGCTTTCCCCGCCGCCTCTTGCCCCCTCTTGCCCCGTGGGGCTCACCGCTTCCTCTGGCTCCTCCTCCTCCTCCATCCTCTTCCTCCTCCATCCCCGCTCCCCATGGCTCCGCCGCTTCTCTTGCTTTTTTTTTTTTTTCTGCATTGACTGCTTGTGTGTGTCTGGGCCCAGTTCAAGTGCTGGTGATAGCTTAGGCCCCTTAATAGATTAGACCTCAAGTATTCAAGTGATTGCCCACCACCTGAGATCAACGGAGGGGACTCTGCTCCATGTGCCAATACCAAGAGTGACTCAGGATCCAACAGGATCCATCTTGATTCAGGATCAGAGATTGATTGATTGATTCAGAAAGGATGGGGGAGCAACATCTGAAGAAGACTCTATTGCAGCCAGCAAACATTTGGAATGCTCTCTCCCAGAACCATCAGAGACTCTGTTTACTAGTACCACAGGGAAGCATACATTGCCACTTGACCCCCTCCTCACTACTCTCAGAACCAGTTATCCCAGAGTCACATCTGGAGCAAAGCCTGTCTCAACGCCCCCTAGCAAAAGGCCTCAACCTGTCCTTTAGCCCTCAGGAGAGGAGGCAGCATTAGACACAGGAAGTAGTCATGCTCTTCTTCTGAGCTGGACTTGATGATCAAGGGTTATCCTTCAGTAAGATGCCTTTAGAGGAGAGAATCTCTTCTAGAGTAGAGCCTCCTTAGGCAGGACAGGAAGGTCATGGCTCCCCCGGACTATAGAGGATTCCACATATCTGAGTCTGTGCTGATTTAGCAGCTAAGACTATTATTTAAAATGCCCTCCCTTGATCACTCCAACCTGCACAACCATAGACCTGTTTTTAACCTTCCCTTTCAGGGCAAGGTGACAGAGCATGTGGATGGCATCCTGGCTGTAGAGGGTCTTGGATGATATGGATTATCCAGATCCCTTTCAATCTGGCTTCCATTCTAAATATGGGACTAAATTTAGCAGAGGGTTAGTTGAGAGGCTGAGGTCTGCTCTTAATTTTTTTAAAAAATATTTTGTATTTTACAATATCTTTCCCAGTACCCCATCCCCATCCCACCCCACCTCTGAGCCCAGCCCTCCCTTCCTCTCTCAGCACTGGTTGGGGGGATATGAGAAAGGAAAGGAGAAAAGGAAAGAGAAAGAGGGAGAGAGAAAGCAGAAGGGGAGGGAGGGAAGAGGCGAAGGGTAGAAGTTCCCTTACCTTCTTGGGCTGGGAGGTTTGCAGAGCTGGCCCTCCCTCACTCTGGCCTTGAGTAGGAGAGTACCATCGCCTGCTGATCCTGTTGCTGCTACTACAGCCACAGTCCAAGTGCCCTGATGAGCTTCAGCTGTGTGGGGGCTGTTCCAGCTGCCAGGCGCCAGAAGCTCACGTGAGAGGTAGGGTCTAGGGGCTTTGGCTTAAATAGGGACCAGGGCTAGCTGGAGGTGCAGCCACTGGTGCAGGCCATCTTCAGGCAGCCATCAAAGCCAGCACCAAAGGGGCCCGGCCTTTGGTGGCAGCCTTCAGGGGTGGGACTGAGGGCTGAGGCCAACATTTTTGGATCATTGGAAAGAAGATCCCAAAGAGCTCACCTCATTGCTCTTTAGTTTTTAGTTAGGCATGATACAGCTACGTGTCTTGTGTTGAACAGAGCTGGGGAGGTGGGGAATGACCATGGGGCAGCTATACCAGTGGTGGTGGGTAATCAGTGAAGATATGGTATTGGTAGGCCAGCAAGTCATTATAGGGGAAGGAAATTTAGAAATTTAATTGCTATTGCCCCTTCCAGCAGGCCTTCTACCTCTTTGACCTTGGAGAGCAATGCCACTCACTCATAGAACCTCACCTTATTACTCTGTAATGCCTGGTCGGTCCACAATAAATCTGAAGTAATGCATGACTTGACCATGGATGAAGGAGCTGACTTTGTGTGTATTACTGAGACCTGGTTTGGAGAGGCTGGTGGTCTGGTTTGGTCCCAGCTTCTCCCAGAGGGTTACTCTATGGTAGAGCAGGTGAGAGAATGTGGATGGGGAGGTGGAGTAGCTGTGGTTTATAAGAATACCATCTCCCTTAGGATCCCTGTCAGTGATTTGGCCTATATTGAATCTATGTACCCAAGTCTAGGGACCAGGGATAAATTGGGACTTCTGCTGGTGTACCAATCACCCTGCTGCCCAGTGGAGTCCCTAATTGAGCTGGTTGCTGAGTTAGCATTGGAGTGGCTGTTGTTGTTGGTGGGGGACTTCAATGTTCATTTTGGGACTGGGTTGTCAGGAGCAGCCAAAGGGTTCATAGCAGCCATGACGACTGTGGGCCTATCCCAACTGGTCTCTGGAACAACACATGATGCTGGTCGCACGATCAGTTTAATCTTTTGCTCTGATGAGGGTGGTGTTCTGCAGGTGGGGACTCCTGTCATCTCTCCTTTGTCATGGACGGATCACCATCTGGTTAAGGTAGAACTTGCAGCCTCTGCCCACCTCTGCAGGGATGAAGGACCTATTAGGTTGGTCTGCCCAAGGAGGTTATTGAATCCAATAGGATTCCAAGGAGCCTTGGCAGGCTTTAGGGTTGGCTCTGCTAGTGATTCTGTTGACGCTCTGGTGCAAACATGGAATAATGAACTCACTAGAGCAGTAGACACAATTGCTCCTAACTGTCTCCTCCAACCTGCTTTAAAGACAGCCCTGTGGTATTCGGATGAATTACGGGAGCTGAAGCAGCAGTGTGGGAGGCAAAGAAACAGCTCTTGTTGTCCTCATTGCTTCTGCAAACTCACGTCCCACTGAATTGTCTAGGGTTGTGAGGGGGCTAGTATGTACCCCCTCCCCCTTGAATTTAAACTTGGAACCATCAGTTAATCACTGTGACATTTTAAACAACTTCTTTGTGGATAAAATTTCTCATATTAGGGCCGAGCTGGATTCCACGGTTATTGCAGAGTCTATTGTAGAGGTGTCCAGCAGCTCCTCTTATGGGATTAGATTGGATCATTTTCAGTTTGTGACTCCCGAGGAAGTGGAAAAACTGCTTCGGACTCTGCGCCCTACAACCTGTTCTCTTGACCCTTGGCCAACTTGGCTTATCTCATCTGATAATTATATTATCAGAGAGGGTCTGGTAAATATTATAAATGCTTCTCTGAGGGAGGGCAGGATGCCTCCTTGTCTTAAGGAGGCTATTATCAGACCACCTTTGAAGAAACCTGCACAGTTTTGGAGCTGGCTAATTACAGACCTGTTTCTAACCTTCCATTGTTGGGCAAGGTGATTGAGCGGGTGGTGGCCTCTCAGCTCCAGGCAGTTTTGGATGATGCAGATTATCTAGACCCTTTTCAAACTGGCCTTTATGTGGACTATGGGGTTGACACTGCCTTGGTCAGCCTGATGGATGATCTCCAATTGGCTGTCGACAGAGTGAGTGTAACTCTGCTGATCCTCTTGGATCTCTCCGTGGCTTTCGATACCATCAACCATGGTATCCTTCTGGATCGCCTGATGGGGTTGGAATTGGGTTGGACTGTTTTACAGTAGCTTCACTCCTACCTCTCTGGTAGATTCCAGATGGTGTCACTAGGAGACTGTTGTTCTGCAAAGCGAGAACTGAAGTATGGAGTTCCACAAAGCTCCATACTGTCTCCAATGCTCTTTAACATCTACATGAAACCGCTGGGAGAGATAATCAGGCGGTTTGATGCTGGATGTTATCAATATGCTGATGACACCCAGATTTACTTTTCCATGTCATCAGGAAATGGCATATCTTCCCTAAATGCCTGCTTGGAGGTGGTAGTGGGCTGGATGAGGGATAACAAACTGAAGCTGAATCCAAATAAGATGGAAGTACTGACTGTGAGGGGTTGGGACCTGGGAGATGGTTTAGAACTGCCTGTTCTGGATGGAGTTACATTTCCCCTGAAAGATCAGGTACGTAGCCTGCAAGTGTTCCTGGACCAAAAGCTTTCCCTGGTTTCTCAGGTTGAGGAGGTGGCTAGAAGTGCTTTTTATCAGCTTCGGCTGATACCTCAACTACGTCCATTTCTAGAGGTGAATGACCTTAAAACAGTGGTACATATGCTGGCAACCTCCAGACTTGACTATTGTAATGCCCTCTATGTGGGGCTGCCTTTGTATGTAGTCCAGAAACTACAATTGGTACAGAATGCTGCAGCCAGATTGGTCTCTGGGACAACATGAAGGGACCATGTAACACCAGTTTTGAAAGAACTGCACTGGTTGCTGAGATGTTTCCGGGTGAAATACAAAGTGTTGGTTATTACCTATAAAGCCCTTAACGGCTTGGGACTAGGCTATTTAAAAGAGCACCTCCTCTGTCATGCTCCCATCCACCTTTTGCAATCTTCTGGAGAGATCTGGTCGCTGTTGCCACCAGCTTGTCTGGTAGCGACTCAAGATTGGGCTTTCTCTGTGGCTGCCCCAGGGCTTTGAAATATGCTCCCTGCTGAACTAAGAACTTCTCCTTCTCTGGTTGTTTTCAGGAAGACCTTCAAGACTTTCCTGTTCTGCCAAGCTTTTAATTATAATTTTAATTATTCTAATAATTAGTTTTATATTGTTTTGATCGTGTTTTATGTATTTTAACCTGTGATTTTAATGTTGGGATTTGTACACCGCCTAGAGATGTATATATCAGGCAGTATAAAAATATGATAGATAGATAGATAGATAGATAGATAGATAGATAGATAGATAGATAGATAGGACTGCCTTGGTCGCTCTTGCATATTTAAGGACAAATTGTTATAGAAGAACAAGCCCTCAACTCTTGCCTGTGGGCTTCTCAGAGACACCTGGTGGGCCCCTGTGTGAAACAGGATGCTGGACTAGATAGGCCTTGGGCCTGATCCAGCACTGCTGTTCTTATGTTCTTAAGTGTGATCACTATGAGAAGACCATCAAACAGAGGAAGCTTAGGACCTCACTCGAGCAAGCAGGGATGGGGAAAGCTTCCTTTCCTCTCCTGTCTGCTTTCCCATCAGCAAGTGGATAGGAAGGGTTGTAAGAAAGAGTTATTTTTCCAAATCTTGGATTGGCTCAGAAAATAATCCAATTTCTTCTCATTCTCAGGGAGTGGGGGAAGAAATTAATTAATCCAAGGTAAGCAGAGGAATGTTCATCCATCTCTACTTCTTTTCTATCAGCAAATAATGCCCCAAACCTGCCCTGTAGTCCAACTGACAGTTGATCTTGAGATATCTGAGCTGGGCTTAGAAGAGCAGCAGAACAGACTGAGAAGTGTCACCTATGACATTCAGAAAATTTTTGTTGCTATGGTAAAAAGCATCTGCCTTCTTCTGTGTGTGCAGAGTTTGTTTAAAACTAGGAAAGTCTTCAAACTGAAACCAGATTTTTAAGCCACAGTCAAGGGCTACAATAGTTTCGCTTTCAGTAAAGCTTGCACGAAAATTATTTCCACATAATAAGTCCAATACAGCAGGCTGAGCACATATTCTATCCAGGAAGTTTTCACTACCATGTAATAAAAGCCCTTAAATTTTGATTAGTCGTATGAATAAGAAATATGTGCTCTTTTTAATAATACTTGAAAGATAGGTCTCATTATTAGGAGATGAACAACATGCCATCCATGCGTAGCTTTGACATTACTTGTCAGCACTAAAAAAAGAAGAAAATTTGCCCAGACACACAAACTGCAACAACATCCAGAACTTAAAATATCTGTGTACCTGAAAATATATATTAAAAATGGGATAAGAGCTCCACTTTCTTTTTCTAATGCAGTCAGCCATTGGAAGACTGTTGCCTAGAATTAAAGGCTGGCCACTTATTTGGTTGTTGATTGATATCTAAGCAGGCAGGAACATGAAGGTACAGATGTCTTCTTGGGGTCTTTTCTATTGTTTTGTTGGGGTGTGGGGCCAGCTGGAGATCTGTGGCTTTGCAGTAGAGGCTTGATATCTGAGCCAAGGTTGAAACCAGAATGGGCTTCAGGTCCTGAGTTGCAAGATGCATTCCTATTGACCCCACTCCACTCACTTGGTATGACACTGCCTGCGGTAGCCACCACTGGAAAGAGGATGATGGAGGTGGCTTCTCATTCACCAGGTTGTGATGCTGCTGCTATTGCTTCGCTTGCTATTGCCAGTTATCATTTCAGAACATTAAAGCTTTAGCTAGAGGTCTGCAACAAGCACAGATTTTGTTTTGCTGGAATATTTGTATTTGTTTGCATGCGCAGGTTAACACTTTAACTTCAGGATCCAAACAATGGCCAAAAAAGTGGCTTTGTTTTGGGGCTCCCAAAGCTGTACTGAGATGCTTAGGTTTTGGGTGCAGCATCCATTACTTTATCTGAAGTTGTCATGACCTTTACATGTGAAAACATGTCGAAAGCATAGACAGATTTGCCTTGTTTAAAATTAACACATATGTTCAATTTAGAATATAATTATTTGTGCCAATGTGAACTTTTTCAGGGATAAATAATATCATGATGGGGGAATAGTTAAAGTCTCCCACCACATCCCACCATAGTCGAAATTTGTGGGGGCCCTAATCTGCCTTCTATGGACTAAAAAACCCCTAAGCCCATTAGGACTGCTAATGTGAAGTCACATAGCTGGGCCAAGGGCATAATCAAAATGGTACTTATACATCAGCCAAGAGTGAGATTTGATTTACCTTAATCTAAGGTTTCTAGAAAATGCTATGCACCTCTCCTTCAAAATGGGCAGGAGGCAAGTGGGGAGAACCTTTCTGGAGACTGTAGCTGTTTTTGCACATAACACAGAACCATGGGTCCAATGGACCCACAGTTCCACTTCCCCACTCTCCCATACAAATTTGGACGTAAGAACATAAAAACAGCCCTGCTGGCTCAGGCCCAAGGCCCATCTAGTCCAGTATCCTGTTTTGCACAGTGGCCCACCAGATGCCGCTGGAAGCCACAGGCAGGAGTTGAGGGCATGCCCTCTCTCCTGCTGTTACTCCCCTGCAACTGGTACTCAGAGGCATCCTGCCTTGCAGGCTGGAGGTGGCCCACAGCCCTCCGACTAGTAGCCATTGATAGACCTCTCATCCATGAAGTTACCCAAAACCTTCTTAAAGCCATCCAGGTTGTTGGTTGTCACCACATCTTGTGGCAGAGAATTCCACAAGTGGATTATGCGTTGTGTGAAAAAGTACTTCCGTTTGTTGGTCCTAGATTTCCCAGCAATCAATTTCATGGGATGACCCCTAGTTGTAGTGTTATGGGAGAGGGAGAAGAATTTCTCTCTATCCACTTACTCCACACCATCCATGATTTTATCGACCTCTATCACGTAACAGAGAGTTCCCTCTCTGCTGTCAGCAAGACTGCAGAGAGGAAGGAGAACTGGCTGTGTGGGCTTCCTTCTCCCATGAAGGATAGCCCACACAGTCAATCACAGCTGGAGGTGAGGTAGTAGCTTCCTCCCTCAACTCTAGTTATGCATAGCCTGCAGTTATGTGCAGCCTGCGGTTGTGCATTCAGATGAAACACAGGCTGCATCCAATCTTGGGTTGCGGTGACAAAACTCACTACAACTCAAGGGTTCAGATTGGAGGCAGAAAATCCACACCTCAGATACATTGCTGTGTGAGACCTCTGTTGCACACATTCAGACGCTCATGGCACCTCTGCCCCCTTCAACTGAGGTTCTGCATTAT
This sequence comes from Hemicordylus capensis, assembly GCF_027244095.1. NCBI lineage: Eukaryota > Metazoa > Chordata > Lepidosauria > Squamata > Cordylidae > Hemicordylus > Hemicordylus capensis. The sequence continues at coordinate 192,391,501 of NC_069660.1, forward strand.
GTGTGGATGTGGCCAGAGTGTACATGAACGCATTTCTTCTAATAAGTGGAGTGTGTCAGACTGTTTTACTTAAAGTACTGCTTTAATGTAAGACTTTGTTTTGCCAGGGTGCAAACTTACAGCTATTAGTAGGGTTGTCACATCCATTAGAGAGAATTCCTGAACACAACCATCAAAGGAAGGGGTGAATCTTTTTGACCAGGATAGGAAAGAGTGCTCTACAGTGGAACTTGACTACTGTTTTGCACATTTCCACCTATAGTTCTATTTACAAAGGAGAGAGTTAGGAACACTTCACTTCAATAAACTCTCGCCAACTCTAGAGATGATCCAGAAAGGAGGGGAAGGGGCTTACCAAGCCATATACAGAGAGCCAACATAGCTCGTCAGCAGCACTGGTACCAGAGAAAGGGTAAGACTATGGGGCTTTTAAACACTGACATCATGTAGCTACAATGCCTGGACAGAAGCACCAGAAAAATGGATAAAATAAGTTAAAGCAATCTTCCCATTCAAATTCCTGGACTTGTTGTATCCAACATACAACACTTGTCCTACATTCTGGACAAGACCTTCCATTCCTGGACTTTCCAGGCTAATTCTGGCCATGCGGCAATCCTGGCTATTACTGTTCTGCTGCTGCATCTTCGCTTGATATTCGGCCAAACTGGATATTCAAAATGCCATGTGTATGGACCATTCAAAACACTATAACATTGATCTAGCAATCAAAGTGTTCTAGAGAAAATGATTATTAGTGCCCTGTTATAGAGAGAAACACTCCATGAGCTTGTAACTATTTGCAATAGTATTTATGTTTAAAATAACAAATAACAATAATGTTGTTTTTTTAATGTGTTATGTGTTTTTATTGTATGTTTTAATCCACTATTGTGAGCCGCACAGAGAGCAATTTATTATGGGGTGGTTAACAAATAAAAATTAATTTATTGTTATTATTATTTCTTGTTCACACAGACAGGTGTTATTGACTGGTTTGTTTTATCCAGACATTGAGTCCTTCCCAAGGACCTGGATGGCTGAATTCTATTATCAATATTGTTGTTGTTGTTATAGATATTGTCACAAAATATAGGCTGTTCCCAGTAAAGTTGTTTTTTGTAATTGGCTGGTGGTGATTTTGGTGGCCCCTATGGTGTTGAGGTGCTCTTCAAGTTGTTTTGGAATTGCACCTAGGGTGCCAATTACTACTGGGATGATTTTGGTCTTCTTCTGCCACAGCCTTTCAATTTCAATTTGTAGATCTTTTTATTTTGTGATTTTTTTCTATTTCTTTTTCTTCTGTTCTACTATCACCTGGTATTGCTATGCTGATTATTTTGACTTGTTTTTCTTTCTTCTCGACTGCAGTTATATCTCATGTATTGTGTGGCAGATGCTTGTCTGTTTGTAGTTGAAAGTCCGATAGAGCACGCAAGCCCCACAGCCACACCAGGTTAATGCTTCGCTGGGGGTTGTTGTTGTTGTTGTTGTTGTTGTTATTATTATTTCACTACAGCATTATGAACCATCTATTTGCAGTGTTGAGAACTTCTCAGTTTTGTAACAAGGAGCATCTGTGGAGCTCTGGTCCAAACGAATATATTCAATGGCCTAATTCTGCTTGTCTCCCTAATGATAAAAATTACTCAAATCAGAGCCCTGGTCAAAGTATTTATTGAGGCAATTCTCACGATTGCCCAAAAGCGGGCTAAGGGAGCCTAGCCCACTTTCAGGCGATCGTGTGCTGCAACGGGAGCTGTGCGGCTCCCGGCAGCTAGCCTGCTTAAGTACCCCTCCCCTTAGCCCAGGTTAGCAGACCAAGCGCTCCGCTAACCCAGGCTTCTGAATCGTGTGACGCAATAGTGCGGATCCGTACCCCGGCAAAACACGAGTAGACCCCGGCTGGAGTAGACCCCCACCGGAGTGTCACCGGAGTAAACCCCCACCCTTGTCCCTTCTTTGACCCCTCCCCTAGCCAATGTGGGGTCAGTCACCACTGGCAACACAAGATTTGAATGAAAATGAGCCAATCTGGAACCAGGGGGGGATTGCCAGCCAATCATTGCACACTGTAAGTCACCAATCTGAAGCTTGGGAAGTCGGGATATTAAAAAAAATTTCCTGACACAGGTGTGAAATCTGGTGATTTGTTTTGAAATCTGGGTTATTTGTTTTGTGAAATCTGGGTGATTTGAACCCAATCTGGTCAGCTAGCACAGGGGCAATTTCTTTTGTCCACAACAAATCACCCCAAACAGGTAGATTTGGGTACAAATCATTTTGTACCCTAATTGACTTGCACTTCTCTAATTACAACAACACTGTTTTCACCAGATATGTAAAGATTGCTGGGGTGGGCACAGAGCATCTGCCCTCTAGTTAGCCATCGCCATCCCATCCACCCCACCTGCTGCTGCCATTTTTTCTCCTGTCCACCCACTGCCGCCGCCTTCTTCCTTCTTCGCCCGCCTACCCATACCAGCCACCTAATTTCTTCTTCCCTCCACCTGCCAGTACTGGCCGCCTTCTTCCTTCTGCCTGCCCACCTGAATCGGCCACCTTCTGCCTTCTTCCCCTGCCTGCCACCACTTGCTGCCACCTTCTTCCCCCCACCCATTCCCCTCCGTTCACCACCTTTTCTCCCTGCTTGCTCACCGTTTGGCCAGCCGCCACCACCATTATCTCCCCCACCCCACTAATCCCCATCGCTATCCAGCAGCTGCTCACAAACTCTCGCAAGAGCTGCCATGCATGAGATTAGTGACGGGTATGCCTTGGAGAAATATATATAAAGATTACCTAGGATAATGATAAATTGATTCTTTGTTCAGAATATGTATATATCAGATTACCAGAATCCATAGACGAACAAGGGATTATCATCATGGTTTTTACTTTTTCATGGTTTTACTTTTTTCATGGTTTTACTTTTTTGCTGGTTTGCTATTATTATTTTAGTATTTTGCCTTGCTTTTATATATGTATTATGTGACCCATGTTGAACACTTTGTTTCCAAAGCAGAAAGGTAGAATGCAAATATTTTGATAAATAAATAGCAAAGCAACAAAAAACAAATTCAGCCCCCCCCCACACACACACCCGCTTTCTCCATTAAGCACGCCATACCAGGCAACTATTTTTATTTACATTTTGTGGGCTCTCATAAGCTAACTTTCTGATATGGCATAGGTTGCTACTTCCAGACCTAAAATGAGCAGATTCTTCCCTTTACCATTCCAATTTTCTTCTTGACAAGATTTTTCATAACAATATATTCTAGCTGTGCCACATAATGTATCAAAGTATATTGCAATTAAAATGTAAAGATCTTTTGGTGCATTCATTATTTCTACTCTGCATTTGCATTGACTAGTGTTCAGCTTAATGTTTTATAAAGCAATTCTTTGCTTAATGGACAAATAGAACACAACATCAATTTTACTTTACTTTCTCCATAAATGCTTCTAAAAATTGTATCCACAGTGCTGGCGTGGTTTATAGATCAGAGAAAGTGAAACATTATTGAGGCAAGCTATTTTTGGGGGGGGGGGGACGACGACTAAAAAACAAAATAAAACTTAAGCCTGCTTGAGTTCATTGTTCAGCATATTCTGAGTAAATTCTTCTAGATCCGTAGCTTGGAGATTTTCCTTAATTCAGTGCTGCATCAAGTGTCAGTGGTAGCGGGAGGGGGGGGCATTTGACCAGCTCCTGCTAGTGTATCAGTTGCATCCATTTCTGTCTCAGTCAGATTTGGCCATTGTTATACATGCCCTCATTAAATCTTGATTTGTAATCCTGCAATGCATGTTATGTGGGCCTGCTCTTGACTCTTCAGAAACTTCAACTGATTCAGAATGCAGTGGTGAGGGCCTTGACCTGTATGAAATCCTCAAAGCATATTACACATGGGTCCTTCTTCAGCCCCACTGTTGATCAGTTTGTTTCTGGGCATGATTTAAAGTGCTGGTTTTATCCTATCAATTAATACATGACTTGGGACAGTTGTCAATGAACAACTATGTTTTCCATAGACATTCATAGTCACCCTGGCCTTGTCCACAAGCACAGCCATGGCAGCTACAGCACCCTGAATCGAGCAGCCCTGGTCTCTGGGCGCCTTTGCCTCCTTGAACCCAACGGTGTCCCTCACAGCCAGGTGGAGCGTGTGTGCCATGCAGCGGACTCTACTGCTGCAGTGAAGTTGGAGCCATTGTCTGTCACAATCAGTCCCCAGCTGAGGTGTGGCAACCCACCTATCCACTCCTCAGTTTGGTGGCTGATGATGGACGTCACCTCCTTCTGGGTGAGCTTGACATCCAAGGTCTCCATGTGCAAGAGGACCCACCTGAGCCAAAATGTGGTGTGGGATGCGCCAGAGGTCCCCTCTCTCGTGAGCAGTGAGGGCCAGGAAAACAGCATGCATTCTACTCATACTGTTCCACAGATCAATGGTGAAATGCATGCTGCACTCCTAGCTGCATAATGCTGCACACAGCAAGGCTGATATGAGCTCCCTGCACCATATGTACAGGGAGGGAACCACCGTCTGGCTGAAGGTGGTTTTTGAGGGGATTGCGTATCCGGGCACAAGTGTCTGGATAATCCGGCAGAAGCTGGGATTCTCAACACCTGAAAAGTTTGGTTGTCAGTGGCCATCATCTCCCCTATGACGTGAGTGAGGAGACGTCGGTCCACATGACCATGATGCATTTTGCCTGACGCCTGTGTCCACTGCTTGACTGGCAGCATGCCCTGCTTTAAGGAAGATGGTGCATGGCCCTTGTCAGCACTAGTTGCAGGCACACTAGGTGTTGCCAGCGGAGGCAAAGAGATCTGAGTGATGCTGCTGCATGTGTTGCCACATGGATGTCATCCCCAGATGCTTGGCATCCTTTCCCCGATTGACTTGTGCACTGCAGTGAACACAGCAAGTAGTGGTTGGGGCATTTTGAGGGACTTCAAAATGCCTCCAAACATTGCGATTTGCATCACCCACGACACTTTATTTATTTAACATATTTTTATACCGCCCAAAACTTACGTCTCTGGCCGGTTTACAAAGATTAAGGCATTTCCACCCTGTGTGCCAGAAGAAGTGTCCAGCTTAGTCTGAGTGGGCGCCTCTACGTCAGCAGCAGACTTTGCCTCCTCAGAGAGGGCCCTGGAGGACCCAGAACTGGACTCTGTCATGACTTGGGCATCATTGGGGGGGGGGCACTGAGTGGTGAGAGGAGTGGTGGGAGCACAAGAGAGAAGGACAGTCTGGCTGCACTCCCAGTCATTGAGCCCCTACCCTCCACAAATTCCACAGAAGCAATTTCCTGGAAGGAGAGCCCCCCACATTGCCAAGCTCTGCATGGTGCGGCAGCACTGGTGGTGCACACGGACCTCGACCTGGCTCAGTGGCAGCAGTCTTCTCCAAATAGGAGTGCCTTCACATCACCTCCTCTCCAGGGGTAAAGAATTTGCCAATGGGTACCTGTGGGACCCCATGCCATCTTCTCTGCCCCCCACCCCAGCCTCCCACACCACTAGGACACCCCTCCCTCCTCTGTATGCCCCCCTGCTCGAAGCCTTGCTCACAACATGATGCTCAGACATATTCCCAATCCGCAGGGACTTTTTTAAAAAATAGAAAAAGAAAAGAAAAAGTGCCTAAAATCCCTAACCAATAAAACCTTAATTAAACACACCTAGCTACACACCCACTCCACCCACAACAACAACACAATAAAATGGGGGCAACTAAAGGGAACTGTGAAAACAAGAAACAACCTGTTAAAAAGTTGCACAGAAAAATACCTCCCCCAAAGCCATCCAAGGAGGCCCTAATAAGTAGGGCCTAATTAATGAAAACTAAGGTCAAAGCGGGCAAGACAAAACAATCACTTACCCCCTCGTAGTCCTGAAGTCTTCTGCCCCAGATGCAGTACACACACACAGGCCAGGGGTGGGGTGGGGGAAACCTGGCCAGTGGCAGCAGCACAATCATCTGAGGCAGATGGGGGGCAGATGGGCAGCCTGTGAGCCACCCTCCCACCCAAATAAACAAATTAAAAGAAACACTGAATAAAATAAAATAAAACTAGCTGACCCGTGCGGCGGCGGCCGCCCTGCGGGGGCCGAGTGCGGCCGCCGCTGCCTCGCCTCCGCGGCCGGGCCCGGCCAGTCCCGCCGCCTCGCCTCCACGGCCCGGCCAGTCCCACCGCCTCGCTTCCGCGGCCGGGCCCGGCCAGGCCAGGCTACCTCTCTCTCTCCTCCCGCCCCCCGTCGGCGGGGCAGAGAGCGGCCGCCGCCGCCAGCGGGCCTGGCCGGCCCCAGAGTGCTGCCGCGGAGGCGAGGCAGCGGCCGGCCCCAGAGTGCCGCCATCAGGCCCGCCGCCTCGCCTCCGCGGCCGGGCCCGGCCCCGCCGCCTCGCTGGGCCCCGCCACCACGGCCTGGCCTGCCGCCATCGCACTGGGCCCGCCGCCTCGCCCCGCCTCACGGCCGGGGCCGCCGCCACCTTGCTGGGCCCACCGCCTCGCTGGGCTCCGCCGCTGCGGCCCTGGGCCCGCCGCCTTGCCTCCGCAGCCGCCCAGCAAGCGAATTCTCCTGGGTGTGCTGCCAGCCAATCAGGCGCCCCCTGCAGCCCAGCCAGTCAGCTGGGCTGCCGGGATGCATTTCTCCTGGGCACACCCAGGAGAATTATATATATAGATGCTGGGGGAAAGGGGTAACACTCCACTGAAATAAGGTTAGGAAAAGGGGGTGGGGGGAGTCTAATCCTGAAGGTAGGCAGCTGCTGCTGGAGTGAGCAGTGTACTTGAAAAATTAATAGTGAAGGTTAAAAGAAAAGCACCTGCTCCATAAACAGATACAGCCACGCATACAAAAACCAACTACCTCAAATGCAGAAATGGAATAAAGGAGGGCCTGACTGAGGCTGCTTGGGCACAGTCAAACCAGCCCAGAAATAAGGTGGTCAGTTGGCTAAAAAGAGGATGGGGTTAAAAAAATGGGGGGGGGGGCAGAACGGCCTCAGGCCAAAGGCCTGTGGGCCCCCTTCTGGCAGTGGCTAACTGGGCTAGAGCAGGAGGAGACACTCATTCACTGTAGACCCCCCCACCCCAAAGTTAAGGGACAGCATAGCAGCTACACACAGCCAGGAAAAATTACTTTGAAAAAAGAGAGGAGTGGGTCAGGGGAGCAAAAGAAAAGAAAAAAGCAGGGCACAGCCTCACCAGCACAGCAGCAGAGAGACCAGACCAGAAACCAGACCAGCACATCCACAGCCAAAAAAGCAGCAACAGGCAGCTCTCTCTCTAACCTCAAGCAGAGTGATTTTGCAAGGCAAGGAGCTGCCCTCAAGTACAAGTTTGTGTAAATTTTTAAAGAAGATTACACCCACTGCAACCACTAAGAAGGCCAAGTGACATGTTTCTGCTCTAAGGAGTGCTTCTGGAGTGTGGATAGGCTCCTATACATATTTACACCCTTGTGCAAGACCACTCAGTCTTTGCTACAAACCTGCAGCAACACATGGGTATTTATTTCTTTATTATTTCTTTATTATATTTATATACCACCCTTCCAATACAGCTCAGGGCAGTTCACAACATGATAAAAACAATTAAAAACAAATTAACAATTAAAATCAAACTATTAAAAACACATTAAAACCAATAAAACAGCTAAAAGCCCTGACAATCAGGGCAACAATTTAAAACAGTTTAAAACAATTAATCATTTAAAACTCTGGAAGGTCAGGCCAAATAAGTACGTTTTAAGGGCTCTCCTGAAGGACAGCAATGATCTCAGATTATGAATTTCTGCCAGGAGTGCATTCCATAGCCCAGGAGCAGCTACAGAGAAGGCCCGCCTCTGTGTCGCCACCAGGCGAACTGGTGGCAACTGGAGATGAACCTCCTCAGATGACCTTAACGTGCGGTGGGGATCATGTAAAAAGGGTATTACCGCTATTTGCATTAGGTTACTCTGGGTGTCGCCACTGAATGTAATTGAACAAATCTGTCTTCTCACTTCTAATTTTTGCCTTGCATAAAAAGTTAGTAAAAAATCTTAAACTCTTCACAAATACTCGGAAATGATTCATCTGCAGTATATTGCACTGGTTTGAAGTATAGAAATAGAACTGCCATTTATTAGAGGTGTCCTGGGTGATAACTGCTACAGTTAAAATGAATCTTACACCTAAAACTACTTTTCCGGTTTTTGGCAATTCCTATCATAATAGCTTCTTAAAACAGTGGCAGAATATTTTTTTTTAAATTAATGGAAGTAAAAAGTCTTGGAGAATGAATGAACACAATATAGCAGCATACTATGCTGCATTGCAATTATGTCAGTTAAGATGTAACAAAAAACAGACGCCCAGCAAGAACAGTATGACTTCTAGATTCTACTTACTGCATTAATGTGGCATAAACAACTGAATCATCCTGGAAGTATAGATCAGAATCTTATCATTAAAATTGTGCTTTTTTGGCTGCATAATAAAGTTATGTCCTGCATAATAAAGTTTAGTTTGACACTTCACCATTCTCTCTGCTTTTTATCTCTACATACCTGGTTATGTTTAGCATAGAGAAGAGAAGACTAAGGGCACATTCACAAGGTTGCCATGAACCATTGGCTCCTCACAAATGTGTTCTCCTTGCACAAGCTGCTACCTCGGCACCAGTTGTGTCATCCAAACCCAGAAATGTCCGTTTATCCTCAGCACTTGCCTGTGACAACCCCACATCTGGAAGCAACTTCAAATCTTGGTTACAGATGCCAGATCACCAGAAGGAAGTGCTGCAAACTAAGCCAACACTTCTGGGCCCCAATGACACAACTCGTGTGGCAGCAGAGACTCATGTCAAGAGCATACACTCATGGCGAATTGGCATTTTGTGGCAACTTTACTAGCCATGTTGTGTGAACTTACCGTATGGGATTATGTCATATAGGTTTTCAAATATCTGAAGGGGTATGGCATAGAACAAAGCTGAAGACCGATCGTCCTGGAGAGAATCTATCTATGTGGTTGCTAAGGGTCAACACTGATCTGACGGCACTTAATCAGTCAATGGCATAGAACAAGAAGTGGACTTGTTCCGCATTGCTCCTGATAGTAGGACTGTGCTTACATGTAGTCACCCATCCGAATACAAACCAAGGCAACCTTGCTTACCAATCAGGGCAATTCATTCTCACTTCCCCCAAGACCAGGGGCCCTTTCTCATGACTGGTGAGAAGGGCTGGGAGAGCACACAGGAAAGAAGGCTAGAGAAGCTTACCTCTCCACAGATGACCACTCTACCATTGCTGGGTGCGCGGATCATGCACCCAGGTGATCCTCCACTGCCCCAGTCGCTGCTGAGGGTCAAGGGCCAGGACACCTCATTCTGGTCTCCAGAAATCCCATAATGCACTGCACAAGTGCATTGTGGGTATCCCCCCAGCACTGGCCGGAAGTCTGATTCTGTGGCAGTGCCACACGGCACTGATACATGAGCATTTAGCCCACGTTGAGGGCGCCCTTGCACCATTGCACCCTTAACCCTGCGACATGGAGGACTCCCTAAGCAGGTTTGCTGCTGCACAGCCGCTCAGCTCCCAGCAGTTCTCATGTGCAGCCAAAACTAGGCTTGGCTGCCTTAGCGCAGTTTTTGTTGCACGTAAGAACAGCCTCCAGGTCTCCACCCAATGATTATTGTAATATCTGAAGACAAATGTTATGCAATATTTACCAATTCTATTAGAATCATGATTTAAATGACACTAATGGAAAATCATTACAAAATTTTATATAATCAGTATCTTGCTCCTCTGAAGTTTTGTAAGGTTAGCCCTTATATGGCTGATGCTTGCTGGCATTACAGCTCTCCATCTGCTAATGAACAGCTTATGTGGGAGACATTTTGGGTTGTTTTTGGAAAAAAATGGATAGAGGAATAATTACATACAATATACCGCTTATCACTGCATCATCAGTTAGGCTAGATGGAGGACTGATTGCATCTCAGTCACCAAGAGTTAATATATGGTTGGATTATTGATAAGCAAAAAGATGTAAGAGTCTAAATGGTTCTTGCTAAAATCACCATGACTTCAGCAGTGACTCATTAACACAGAGAGACATACGCACACACAAGCATTTTAACTTTTGGAAGGTTAAATCAATTCTTTCACAGTGACAGTATCAGCCGTATTAAAAGATACTGAAAAATTATATTTAAGGACAAAACATGCCATGTGGGCGAGAAGTGACAAAGGCTGGCATCCAGACTAACACTGCACTTGTACAATCATGTTGTGCTAATGCAAGGATGTTGTACTTGTAGGGGAAGAACAACAGTTCAATCCCCAAACAGCAAAGCAAAACCAGGTTGGTGAGAAAGCAGCAAAACAAGAGGTCTTGAGACAGTTCTTTAGTACTGAAGAACTATAAGGATTTATTTAAAGAAAAGGTTACAAACAAATGTGGAAGAGCCTGCAGCCTAATTTCAGCTGTAGCTCATGGTTGAAGAAAGAGACCAAAAACAAACAGCCATCTCTGGAGGAACAAAATGGAGACTAACAATGGAAAAACAAAGAGGGGAGGAGTCCAGCACTTTTATCCATGACCCTAAACACCCCCCAGTGGTCACTATGAGACTTTGCAGCTAAGAGCTGATGCTGCCAGGGTCCTAACTCCAACACAGTCCCAACTTCTCTCTCAAGGTTTTGAAATGATCCCTGAGCAATGGCTTAGTTAGCACATCTGCTACCATTTGTTCTATTGGACAAGGCATCAATTTTACAATCCCTTTTCTTGTGCATCACACACATCATAATATTTTCTTTCACTGTGTTTTGTTCTAAATTTAATTTTCTCCATTTGTGAGATCTGAATGCAGCTTTGATTATCCTTGAACATCTCAATGGGTTTTGGTTCATCTGTGTTGAAATCTGACATTAGCTTGTGCAGCCACACCACCTCTTGACATGCTTGAGTGGCTGATACATGTTCTGCTTCAGTAGATGAGAGAGCAGCTATTGACTGCTTGCAGCTACACCAACTGTTCCACCACCATACAGTAAAAGAATACATAGCCACTGGTTGACTTCCAGTCTGTTTGATCCTCAGCCCAGTCTGCATCCATATATTTTCTACTAATTTGGGTCCACTACTAGCAGGCAACTTTAATTTTAGATGGATTGTCCGTTTTAGGTACCTAGTCTCTTTACCACACTCCAGTCATCTTTGCTGGATGCGCTTACTTTCCTACTCAAGATTCCCATAGATGAAGCTATATCTCATCTTGTTATCATAGATACATATAAAGAATTTTCCAGTTGCTGTCCTGTACTCAGTGTTGTCTGGCAGAAGTTCACTCTCCTCCTTCTGTTTTAGGTAACCTTTTTCCATAGGTGTACTCATTTCTTTGGCCTCTGTAAGTCCCAAATACTCTAGTAAAACATTTATTTTCTGTTTTTGGTTTAGAAAATAGCTTCCATCCTCCTCTCTCTCTCTCTCTCATATTTTTATACCACCTGATATATACATCTCTAGGCAATGTGCAAAATTTAAAACAATATTTAAAAATCAGTGTAGATTAAATACATAAAACAAAACAGCATAAAACAGAAATAAAAACAGTAGAATAAAACAATTATTACAATGAATTATTAAAATTAATGCTAATTAAAAGCCTGTGAGGTGAGTCTTGAGGGTCTCCCTGAAAACAACAGAGATGGAGATGGTTTTATTTCAGCAGGGAGCATATTCCAAAGCCCTGGGGCAGCCACAGAGAAAGGCCAGTCCTGAGTTGCCACCAAACGAGCCGGTGGCAACCATAAATGGACCTCTCCAGAAGATTGTAACAGGCAGCAGGGTTCATGAAAAAGGAAGCACTCTTTTAAATACCTTGGACCCCAGCTATTAAGGGCTTTATAGGTAATAGCCAGCACTTTGTATTTCACCCAGAAACATATCAGCAGCCAGTACAGTTCCCTCAAAATTGGTGTTATGTAGTCCCTTCAAGTTGTCCCAGAGACCGATCTGGCTGCTGCATTCTGTACCAATTGTAGTTTCTGGACTACATACAAAGGACACCCCACGTAGAGCGCATTACAATAGTCAAGCCTGGAAGTTACCAGCATATAAAAATCAAATAAATAAATAATTAATAAATATGTACCACTCTCCAGAAATGGACATAGCTGTTTTATCAGCTGAAGCTGATAAAAAGCACTCCTGGCCACTGCCTCAGCCTGAGAAACTAGGTTACTCAGTTAATAGTAAATTAGGATACGCTATATGGTTTCCCCAGATAGTGTGAAACAGGCCCAAGTTCTTTTACTTCTATCTCACTTTTCAGGTGCTTTATTATTTCAAAGCTGTCCTCTCTATTTTCATAACAAATTATCAGATCATCAACAGAAGTAAGTACTGTATATAGGCCCATCTGTTGTCACTGAAGCTTGAGTACAGGAACGGGTCAGCCTTTCCTTGGGTAAATCCCTCATTGACTAGCAACTGGATTAATTTGACATCCCAGGCTCTTGCAGCCTGGTTTAGTCCATAAATACTTTCCTGCAGCTTATTTACATATTTTTCTTTACCAGGTTCTACAAATCCCAGAGGCTGCTCCATATAAATATCTTCTATGATGTCTCAATGAAGAAATGCAATTTTCATGTCTATGTGATCCACTTGCATTTTCTTTGCTGTTGCAGTGCTTACGAGTGTCCTTACTGAGATGTGTTCTACAACGGGAGCAAATTTCTCAGCATAATCTTCCCCATATATTTGCAATAATCCCTTTGCCACCAGTCTCGTTTTGTAATGCTGGACATCTCCTTCTGCATTTGCTTAATTTTAAAAATCCACTTGCACCCCAAAGTTTTTCTTCCCTCAGGTAGCTCTGTGAGTGTCCACGTGTTGTTTTTGTGCAATGATTTCTTCTTTCACAGTTTTCTTCAAGTTTTGTGCTTCAGTTGAAGATAAGTTATCAATTTCTTTCCACGTGCTTGGTTCTTGAGACCTTTCTCTCTTTGCAATGTAGGAAAATTTCTTAGGCAGAACTCCTTTATTTTATCACCTTGAACACCACACCCTTTGTTCATCATCAGCATCCTTTTCTGCTGAACCACTGCCAGCTTCAAAACTTACAGTAGATCCTTTCTTTTGGTCAAATTGCCTTGATTCTTTCTCCAACTGAAAATTGGGCTCTACATTTGGCAGTTCACTAGTGGTTGGTTTTTAATTTTCATGGAAGTGTGCTACATTGCATATTTTAATTGTTTCTGTGGCAAGATCTAAAATCCTATATCTTTTACATTCTATGGAATAGCCAACAAGTATTCCTTCCTCAGATCTACAGTTGAATTTGGTCCTTTTGGCTTTTGGTATATAGGTGTATGCTTTAGATCCAAACACTCTTATAATACTCAAAGTGGGCTTGTTGCCATGCCATAACTAATGTGGCATTGTTTCTGTGACCTTTGTTGGTAATCCGTTTTGCAAGTAAGTAGCAGTCATCACTGCCTCTCCCCAAAATTTAATAGCCAAACAAGCATCTACAAGCATGCATCTGGTCATTTCCATAAGAGAACGGTTCTTTCTTTCCTCCAGTCCATTTTGCTCCAGAGTATAACGAACAGTCTTTTGATGTTCAATGACTTCCTCCTTTAGGAATCTTATGACAGCATTCCCAGTGTACTCACCACCATTGTCACTCACACCATTGTCACTCACTCACCACAGTGCAGAGGATCTGCAGCTTTCTCCCAAACTTGTTGCTTGCTTTTGCAACATAATCTTTTAATTTTTGTAGAACTTGTCCCTTTTTGCTTAACAGGAATGTATATATCTATCTAGAACAGTCATCAATGAAAGTAAGAACATATTTATTCCCTCCTAATGTATTAACTTTCATAGGTCCACATATATCACTATGAATCAGATCCAAAGGATGCTGTGTTTTCCTTTCTTTGCATGCAAGAAAGCAGGTTGTGTTGCCTTTGCTTTTATACAGTATGTACACTTTGATTCAGTACTGCAGAAGGCTATTTTTAGACATTTTACCAAATCTAACTTTCAGCCCGACATATCATTTCGACATCTCTGTGGCCTAACCTTAAGTGCCACAAATTCAGACATCCTTTGTATGTGCATTCCTTCACAGTTTTGGCCGTTTCAGTCACACATTCTACTTCAAACAATCCATTCTCGTAAAACTGCTTTCATAAGCAATTCCTGTTTATGAGTAATGAAACAATTTTAAATTTTAAATTTTACTTCAAATTTTACTTCGTAGCCACTTTCTGTAGCATATTTTACAGAAATCAGACTTGTTTCTAGAGTAGGCACATACAAAGCTTCTTCCATTGTTAATCCAATTGTTTCTCCTTTCTCCAGTTTGCAGAGCAACTGTGCAGATCCTTTTCCTTTTCCACACATCAGTTTTCCATCTGCCAGATATATGGGGGTTTTACAGCTTGTATCTAGGTTTATAAATCTCTCTCTTTCTCTAACCAGGTTGCTTGTAGCACCTGAGTCAATTCAAATGCCACTGCTGCATTTCTCTGATTAGCTTCCAAAATTTAATCTGTTCTTACAAGGTGTATCCTTTGCTTATTAGCTGTAGTCCCTGATTGCTTGTAAGTTCTGTTCTCAGTGTTCCCAGGTGACTCACCCTCTTTGCAACTTTGTTTTGCTTGCCTTTTGTCTGCAAACTCTTTATTCTTGGGACACTTATTCTGCAAGTGTTTGAGGATTCCACAAAGAAAGCATTTCTTATTTCTTTGCAAGGTTCTAAGTGCATTATCTTCCCTTTCCTTTGGTTGCCTATCATCCCTTTATGGTTAATCACAAATTGTAAGTCTGCATCCTCCTTGACTTTCAAGGCACTAATCACACTATCAAAGTAATGTGGCAAACTATTCAACAGCAATCCTATCAAAACTGCATCTGGCATGATTACTTCTTGAGCCTGCAGTTGCCTAGATATTTCTAACATTTCATTTATGTGCTTGGACGAACTTTCTCCTTCGCTAAGTCTTTTATTGCTCAGTTTTCTTACTAGATGCACCTTGGAAACCACAAACCTTTTCTTTTAATATAATCCCTTCAGTGTTTCCCGCATATTCTTTGCATTTTCTTTGTCTCTTAGATGCACTAAGATTGGGTCACTCACCACCAAGCAAATAATTCCTGATGCCTTTTCATCTGCTCTATCCCAGTCTTTCTGCTCCTTTCCTGCATCTGCACAATGCTGGGTGTACAGAACACTGTCAAGTCCATGACTCTTGAGGAGCATCTCCATCTTAAAAGACCAGAGCTCATACTCAAGACCTTGCAACTTTTCTTTTTCTTTCTTTCTTTCTTTATTAAGAAAATAGAAAGAAATAACATGATTACATTATCACCTTTTGAACTTCCAGCGATTACATATGACATATTACATATGACAACCCAAACCCATTGTTGAATATCGATTGTCCTGTTTAAATTTTGCATCCACTTAACCATGCAGTCTTTAATCTATTCTGTTTCTGAATCATATTTCAACAGGAACTTGTATATCAATCCCAATAAATGATCAATGTTTTTTATTATTAATACTTCAAATTCCATTAAATCTCTGAGCTTACCACCTTGTTTTTGCATTTCTTTCTGTACTATAAAACTTATTTGTAAATATTGAAACCATGAAGGTTCCTCAGACCATTCCAAAGTAAGTGTTTGAATAGATTTAAATTTTGCTTTTCCAATAGTTAAACTTTGCATACTAGATGCCTTCTAGGACCTTGCAACTTTTCAATCATCTGGAATCCTTGTGCTGTCTCCATTTTCAAAGCTTTTTTCATAGCTTTGCTTTCTATTTAACTCTCTAAGCTTTTCTCTTTTATTTACTGGCTTCTGGGCCTCATAACCTTTTGTAGCGGAAGAATGGCAGTTCAATCCCCAAATAGAAAAGCACAACCAGTTTGGTGAGAAAGCAGCATAGCGAGAGGGTTTGCACAGTTCTTTAATATTGAAGAACTGCATTGATTTATTTAAAGAAATGGTTACAAATAAATGTGATAAAAGCCTGCAGTTTAATTTCATCTGTAGCTCATGGCTGACAAGAGAGACCAAATATTCCCGAAGGGGAATATCTTATGGTACAAACACTTCTAGTCTCCCTTTCATATGCAACCATGTTGGACCCTGCTTAGCTTAAGGGGACAAGTCATGCTTAAGAGGAAAAGTCATGCTTGCTACCACAAGACCAGCTTGCTACTACAAGACCTAGAATCTGATGACTTGAAAGCAATGCCAAGGGGATGGATCTCAGTGAGGAGGTCCTACAACACAGATCTGAATTTTAATGAGTGAGGGGAAGATCTGCACTACGGTATTATCTTTAAACACAGGGGAAGCAAGGACAATGCAAGGCTGACAAGAAAGACAACTTGCTGCAAGGGTCCAAGGTCTCCACAATTCCGCTGTATCTCTCACCGTTGGGGCAGCCAGGTGGAGTCAGGGTACTACATGCTAGTAGTTATGTAGGAGAGCATCAAGTTTCCAAGACACTTGGGAGTAGGGATTAGCTGACTGCAAGCCAATGTTTGGAATGGCCCAGCCTCCGTAATTACACTCAGAGCTGCAGTGACTTCAGCTAAGGGTGTCCAAGGCAGTCTTCTGCAGGGTGACTCACTAGCAAGCGCACATGAGGGGGCACACAGTGCAGTGATCTCAACTTACAATTTCAATGACTCTTACTCCGAGGAGAGGATACAGCTGGGGGCACTCTGAACTCTGGACTCCCGGGTGGAAGTCCAGGGCCTCCAAAGACCCCTGGGGCCCCCAAATCCTCTTTAGCCTCTTTCAGGTGGTGTGGTCACCACACCGCTGGGCCAGGTAGCTGAGTGTGACTGTGACCTGTGCTGGGCAGCCGAGCCTGATCTCTGCTTTAGAGACAGAGGGGTGGTGGTGGGGAAAGAAATATGTGGGATGGGAATATGTTACGTTGTGTGTTGAAATGTTTCTGCTAATGCATATTTGCACGATATTCCTTTATATTCTTACATTCTTGTGAGTTTAGTTGCTGTTTGTGCCATCAGGAACCCATACTCCATGTGTCATGGTGTGTGTGTGTGTATGTGTGTAGGGGGATGATGCCTAACTTGCAGTGGGGGGCGGCCTCCAAAGTCCTTTAGGTCCAGGCTCCAAAATTACCTAGGTGCCCTTCTGGATACAGCTTCTGCCTTCACATGAGCCTTTGAGAGGGGAAGGGGTTTGAGAGCAGGCAGAGGCTCTAAACTGGACTGAGTTCTAGAACACTAAGAGGGCAGATCTCATTATCCCCACATCTAAAAGGAGAGTACTACTCATGTCTAAAAGCAATGACTATTTATAGGCTTTGCAATCAGGGGCTTTCTAGGTTACATACAGGGGATATGAAAGTGGGGAAGAGGCTTCTTGAAAGGAACCTGAAGTTGAACGCTCCTCTCTCTTTATTGAAGAATCAGGGGAGATGAGGGTTGAAGAATTTCCAGAACAAAAAGGGTTCTAGTATATCAAATTTATTTAAATGACTCTCAAGTTGCCCTGATTGCATTTTAGAGTGCAATTTGCTGAGCTTCCAGAACATAGTTATTGTCCAGGACATAGTTATTCTCCTTGGCTTATGACACCACCTCCACCTCCTTCTCCATGCGGCTATTTATTTACATATATAATTGAACAGGAGCATTAAAAAACCAACATTATAGACAGCAAGAGTCAATAAGCAAATATCAAGGATTTCTGAAACAAAACCATTTCCCCCAAGCCTTTGGAAGGACAGAAAAGGGGGGCAATACGAAACTTATGTGTGCATACATGCATGTGTGTGTGTAGTAGTTTTATACATTTAATAGTTGCAAAATATCCCCATAATTCATGCGCTTTATTTGTACAACCAGAATTATTGCAAAAGGCTTGCTTCCTAGTTGCAAGTATACTTCAATCAGCTAGCCATTGTTCAAATTCTGGTGCTTCTGACATATTCCATTCCTACACCAGACACCTGGCCACTAAGAATGCTCAAGATGTCCAGGCCAACTGTCCAGCAGTCAATGTACAATCTTTTGGAAGGGGGAACACCAAGTTGTCATATGGATAAGATGTACCAATTATTATATAGCACTTTGATTGCTGTAGACTGAGGAGCAATCAGGAAGTCCTCCTTGGCCTGTTCCTACTAGCTTTTAAATGCCTCTTGAGAAGCACAACAGCAGCTCTCTGTCTCCTATGATCTCACAAGATATCTGAGCTTTGTTCATCAGGGAGACTTATTGTTTCCACTCTAGCAATGGCATCATGCTTCCAGACTGGTTGCTGTACATTCTCCTAAACTTTACTTAAAGTTAAGTTGTGTCGCCGAGTCAGTGTCGACTCCTGGTGACCACAGAGCCATGTGGTTTTCTTTGGAAGGAAACCCCTTAATGAAAGAAAAAGTGTGATTAGTCACTGCTTTTAGACATGTGCCAGGGCAACCACAATCACAGAAGCCTGCCTCCTCCCTGCCACTTTTACTACCTGCAAAGGTACAAGGAATCATTCAAAATGAAGCTCTAATAGGAACACTACTGTCTCCAGAAGAATGATTTATATCACTGACATGGGTCCAGAGTTCCCTCTAAGGCATGTGCATGTGCTCACATGTTTTCCGCACATAGATGAAAATGATTAGAGAGAACACTGCATGGCTTCATAATTTTTGGTTGCTTTCGGTCCCCAAACTCAAAAAATTGTGTTCACCTTCCCCACCCCTTCACTCTGGTAGCTGGGCAACCAAATCAGTCCAGCTTTCCTCCAAACCTTGGAGGTGAGGAAAGCACAAGGACTGCAGGTTGATCCCACCCACCCTTGCAGCTTCAAGACAGGGATGAAGGTTAGAATGCCCTCATCTCATTCATCAGAGGGTGGCATCCTCCACACCAGGGATTCTCAACGTTGGGTCCCCAGATGTTATTGGACTTCAACTCCCATAATTTCCAACCAAAGGCCAATGGGTCAGGGGATTATGGGAGTTGAAGTCCAATAACATCTGGAGACCCAATGCTGAGAAACCCTGCTCCACACCGTGGTGCAGGGGTAAGTGAAATGCAGAATTCTGATCACTGAAGAGTAGGACCTTCTCTGTGCTGACATCTTTTTTTGTGGAACTTCCTCCCTAGAGAGGATCATATGGTCAGTTGCCTGTTGTGTTTAGGAAGCAGATTAACATCTTATAAATCTAGTTAGGTCAGCTGGTAGCACTGCTGCTGTGACTTGTTATTGTTTGTAATTATACATTTTAATCTTTTAAACACTGTTAAATTTTTACCTCATTTTTTTCTCAAAAAAGTTAGTTTGTGATTTTAGTCTCTTTGAGAATTTTTAAGACTGTTATCACAAGCAGCCTAACCCAGGCTAGGGCAGCTCAGCCTGGGTTAGGCTGCTCGTGTGCAGCACTGGGATAAAGTTAGATCCTGGTACTGCAGCAGTGCCTAACCCACCTTTCTGGCCTGGCCTTTAGCCAAGCAATCAGGATTGTGTGTTTGCTCAAGCTGCTAGCTGGCAAAGAGATGGGTGCCTAGAGCGCCCATCTGATGGGGAAATTACCCAGTGCATCACACTCATTGTGCAGTGCATTGGGGGATTCCCGGAAGCCAGGATGCATAGTCCAGGACTCTAGAGAGCTGCATGGCTCCTGGGAGAGCTGCTCATGTGTGCGGCTGAGCCACACGGCCAGGAGGCAGTGGGGAGGGCAAGGAGATCATCTGGGGGGAAGGTGAGTTCAGCATAACCTTCCCCACTGTCCGTCTGCCCCGCCTCCGGTTGTGTGAATATAGCCTTTTTAGCTCACTGGAACGAATTACATTTTAGAATGAATGAATAAAACTGGGAAATCCCTTAATACCAGGACAGAGTAGATGCCTCAGTTTAGGTGGGGCATGCTGATTAGTTTATTTAGCATAATGGTTCTTTTAGCCCTGATTAGATTGTAAAGAATACAAGCTCCACAAGAAGCAGTGGACTAGTATTTTAAGGAATCCTTCCATAGCTCAAAAAGAACAGATGTGCTAGTCTCTTGATATCATCTTTCCTGAAGTGTTTATTAAAGTTATGCCAGAAACCTATTGAAGAGGGAGGCTCCTGTATTCTTGAGGCCAAAGGCCATCTGTGCACTATTATGGGCACACAATGGTGGCTGCTCCAATGCTGCTGATCTCTGCTTAACTATCACCAAGAGACAGGCTCTCAGCAACTCTGAAAAAACAACTGTGATTCTGAACATTATTATGATTCTGTAAGTACTTTATCTTTTTATTACATGGTTTAAAAATGAGGAAAGATAAGCCAGTCATTATGAAGTCTGAATTGAAGAGGGGTAAAAGAGGCGTTTTCTGCAGTGAGCATTTTCTGCAGTGACAAAATCATGTCCCCTTTTGTAGCTCTATTCCCATGTTATTACAGCACACACATACCATCTGTGTACAGTGAAATCCGTATGCACATACTGTAGATATTCAGATATTATGTTCAATCCATCCATGTATGGTAGTGCCCATCCTAGCTGTACCCCGCATTTGAGAAGGCCAGGTTCACATTTAAAATGAATGCAAATACAGTCATGCACACACAAATATGTACATGTGTACATACACCTGTAAATGTTTGAATAGGGCTAGTTGTTTTTGGAATTTGTACTGAAGCAGTAAACACAGTAGACACACGGTGCTGACTTACTTCACATTTTTTAGTGTTTTGTAAGCAAATCCCTTTGATTTTGCCAGGGGCGTAACTGGGGGGGGCAGGTAGGGCACGTGCCCTGGGCTCCACCTGCTGGAGGGCGCCAAAAATCTATTTTTTTTTAAACTTTTATCAATAGCTACCATAGGCAGCACTAGCAGCAGCAGCCGCAACCACACGGTGCCAGTGCGGCGCCTCTCCCCCCCAGCGAGTGCTAGCCTGGACGACGACGCCTGCCTAGAGACCAGCGGCGCTGACCACCAAATTTATCTTCTGAGCAGCTGCGGGGGCGCAGTGCCCTCCCAGCGAGGGCTCTGGCTGCCCGGCGGCGCCCTCACTGCCTGCCACAGACCTCCTCGTGCACTCCCCAGTCCCCACCCACCCCCACTCGCGCATGCGCGAGTTTATCTCCTGCTCTCGTCGCCTCGCCTCTGAGGTGATGACGAGAGAGCGAGAGCGTGCTGCTTGGGGCTCCCGCAACAGGACTTCAGGGCCCAAGAAGAAACCAGCAATACAAAAATATCAACAAACAGAGACATCATCTCCAAGGAAGGACCACTGTGCAATAAAGTGTGCAACAGAAGGACAAGGTGTGTGTGTGTTGTTGTTTTTTAAAAAATTATTATAATGTGTTTTTTTCATAAATTAAAATCTCCGGGCTGAGCGGCGGCGTGGTGGGCTAGGCTTGCAATGCTTACTGAACTGGCTGTGGATGGTGGCGCGCGGCTGGGGAGTGGGGGGCGGGCGGCAGCGGTTAGCGTGGCCTCCGACTCATGGCCCAGTTGGAAGAGGCAGCGCCGCGGCAGCAGCGGCATGGGTGGCCCATGCCGGGCAGGTTGGGGGGGCACGGGGGGGCGCAATTTCAGTGCTTGCCCTAGGCACCGTTTTCCCTAGTTACGCCTCTGGATTTTGCTACCCACTATGAAAGTCAGGGCCTATAAAGAGTCAATCCCTTTGCTTACAAAGTTTCTATGGTGCTATTATTTAAAAGCGCCACTCTGTTCAGGGTGATTAAATCTAAAGAGGCATTGTATATTAAAGCATGGTTGCCATTCATGGCAAATTGGTAGGGAGTGGGATGGTTGGGTTACCAAACGGATTGTTTGTGTGTTTTGCAGTGGTTTCGTTATTTCATGGTGAACACAATTAGATTGAATATTTCAACTTTGTAGTTTAGGGAAAAGGTTGACTGCAGTGTGAAAGAGATTGAATTAATGGTTCAGTTAGCATGATACATTCAAGCATTTATAGTGCTACTCAACAGAAAATAATAAGCTTGTCTTGCAGTACAAAGTCAAACTCATAAGGTTGGAAGGTTATAAACAGGCTTTATGGCCCCCAGAGTCCCAGCAGCATGCTAAAACCCATTCACGGTCCATTATCTCCAGATCTTTTAAAAATTTCATGAAATTTCACAAATACTTTGAAGAGGGGGAAATCCAAATGTCTCAGAACAGAGAAGTGGCTGGAAATATTGAGGATCCTCCTCCCACATATGCCAGAAAGGTGCATGACATCTGCCTGATTTAACTTTAGGCAGCATTTGGCAGCAACTCTACATGTCATAAAGAAACCTTGCTATTTGTTAGCAAAGCTCTTTCAAAAGCCTTTAAAAGCATCTGTACTCCATTCACATAGAAAATCCTTCTTGGATTTTAAAAGATGCAGCTTCCTTTTGCATTCAGTGATTAACATTACTTATTTAATTACTCATCCTGTTATATGTCTGCTGAATTTCCCCCATAGTCTATTAAAAATATTGAACAGGGGAAAGGTAATTCTTGTGGTCACACTTCACAAATGATTATAGCTTTATCTTTTTCACTGCTTGAAATCTCAGAACCCAAGTCAATCTAGTGCATGAGCACTATAATAGTAATCCCATGCCTCTGTAGCTCTGTCTGTGCAGGTTTTCCTCTTCTTCCTGAATAGCTTTCTGGGATGGGCAGGAGAGATATCAGCTAAAGGATGGAAATATAATAGAGAGAGTAAGTTGAAACCTTTCATATAGTTGAGATACCTCCCACTTAATGCCCCCTACTCCCAGGACCTGAATAGGAAAATATTACTGTTTAGGGAACCTTCAGTGCCTTGATAACATCTCTGATTATTACACCTACCCCCAGTCCTCATTTTAGACCTATTTGCACACCTAGCAAACAAGGATCAAAAACTGCAATGCTTAGCAATAGAGGTAAAGGGGCAAAATTAATGTGACCATACAAAAGTGAGAACAATTGGCACTCGCCCATTCAATTACACTTTCTACCCATCTTTATGGCCACATTTCCAGATACATTCCCATTTCCCACCATTTAGTTTATTATACTTTATTCCAGTTATAGATAATTTGGTGGCCATCACCCTAGTATTTCACACTTTCTATGCTGTTGCTATCTTTGTTTCTTCAGACTCCCTTTCCTTAATGTAAGCGTGTGGATTTATTGGCTGAGATTATGAAAAATGACTTCTGAGAAATATTATTGCTGAACAGAAATATCAGCTTCTGTTAAGCATTGTTGGCAGGTGCCAGATAAGTAAATCATGTACTTAATTCTCCATGTGCATGATATTTCTGTAGTCTCACATTTACAAAAAATAATGCAGTATGCTAGTATTATCATCTCTAGCATTTTACATTTTGAAATGAGAATGATTCCTAACCAAGGAAGTAATATGTATGCAGAGGCCAACACATGCAACTAGAATCTTGTTTTTGAACTGAACAGCAATTTGCCTCTTCAGCAAGCTCTAGTTGTGCACAGAGTTCAGTCTGGCCCATCCACATCGACATCTTGCCACTTGGTCATTGATCCTAGTTTTATGTTTGCTCTACAATGCAAAATTATATAGAGCCATGGCTTTCTGCAAGTAATCCTGGGAGTTGCAACTGGATGAGCTAATGAGTATTCTGTTAGAGAGCTTAACTCATATTCTAACAAGGACCTAACATTCCCAGGGTTCCCTGGAAGAATGAAATGACAGCTATAGATGTTTAAATTTGTAGCATAGGCATGCTATCTGTACTGGTTCACTGGTTGTTAATGAGGGAGCACACCTAATGAAGCACCTCTCTCTCCTGCTGCTGTAGTGGCCTCCAACAGCTGGTACAGGCAATATAGGTTAAAGAGCCCTCTTTATTCCCTCAGCTTGCTCCATGCTCCTACGAGGGGAGGTTGCTTGCTGAACACTCACCCTTGACTCAACAGCAGCTAGCCCTTTTCCTTGCCTGAAAGAACAAGGACATTGGGTACCAGCTGTTTTCTTCTTTCTGGAAGCAGCTGGCACTCTTGCCTGCAGATGGGAATGGGGAGAAGAAAAGAGCAACCACTACCAGGTAGGGAGAGAAGTAAAACCACTGCTTATTTCTGCGTTCTCTCTGGCAAGGCAAAGCTCGGTCATCCTGCAAGGGCAAGTGTGTGCTGTATTGGAGATTGTCTTTTCTCTGGGAGTAGAGTGAGCTCGAGAAGAAGAATTTCCTGCTGCATTATCTGCCTATATAGATGGCCCAAACTGCAAGCCACTTCATGGTCTGTGGGAGGAGAGCTGGTCTTGTGGTAGCAAGCATGAATTGCCCCCTTTGCTAAGCAGGGTCTACCTTGGTTGCATTTGAATGGGAGATTACATGTGAGTGCTGTAAGATATTCCCCTTAGAGCATCTGCATGCTTGCATGCAGGAGGGTCTAGGTTCCCTCCCTGGCATCTCCAAGACAGGGCTGAGAGAGACTTCTGCCTGAAACTCGAGAGAAGCCACTGCCAGTCTGTATAGACAATACTGAGCAAGATGGATCAATGGTCTGACTCAGTGTATGGCAGCTTCCTAAGTCCTTATGTTCCTATGTATCAGCCCTAGGGCATTTGCAGGGCATCTGAATGCCCTAAAAAGAGCATAGACATGTTAACTGTACTGGTTCACTGGTTGCTAATGAGGGAGCATACCTAATGAAGCACCCCTAAAAGCACATGTCTGCCTAATGAAGCATATGTCTGCCTGTTTTAGCATGCACCTTCACAAGACAGCAAAAGAAAAAAGAAAAAAAGATTTACTTGGCAACCTACATGGGGATTTGAGCCTAGGTCTAAACACAACACCCTGAGGTCATTCTCACTATCAACAAAATTGTGTTCTACCTGGGTTTGGAAGCTTTGTGTGCTCCCAATTTTTGGTTGTGTGGAAGCAAGGTAAAATGAAAACCTAGGTAGAGCTGATCATGTGGAAGCACAGTAGGAGGAAAAGCTACCCAGGTTTTCCTCCTACCTTGCTTCCACACAATCACTTCTACCCAGGTTTTCCTCTTACCTTGCTTCCATACAACTGAGAACTGGGAGCACACACAGCTCCCAAACCCAAGTAGAACACAGTTTTAGATTGTGTGAAGGACTTAACTGTTCATTGACTGGCCCAATAAATCTTACACTAGAGAAATGGACCTTATGTTTTGAGTTCATTCATAAGCGTTTTGTTCCAAGGTGTCATTCTTAGCATGTTTAAACAAGAGTTCTTTTGTTGGTAACCTCTTTTCCCTCTTTCTGTATGGTTAAAAAATGATGCAGAATTATTATTTTCTCATGTGCCTGCCCTCTCTGATCTGACTTTGAAATGTCAGACCAGTTTCTTTTTGATCATGCATATACTGTACATCATGACTCACTTATCTGGAGCTAAATCTGTCGGAGGTCTTTTCATGGTTCAAATTGAGTTTACTAATTATGTTATATCCATCCATTATTTAGCTTTTTCTTACACTAAAGGAGAAACTGGTTTAGCCAGTGTTAGCACATTTTCCTTCTGATGTCAAATAAAAGTGACACAGAAACAGGGAAAAAAATGCCGCTTTGAGCGCAAATATAATATACATTGCTACACTGATGTTTCAGCAGAACCAAACTGTATTGAAAAGATCAAAGAGACCACTTCCATATTTAGGTGATACCGAAGTCGTCATGTTGCAAAAAAACCCAGAGTGTTGAAAATTGTTCCTAGCTTGTAAAAATCAAATTTCATTGCCAAATGAACCCCCTTCCCTTTTTCTTATTCCTATTATAATCACGGTCTTATTTCCTTTCTCCTTTCAAATTTCCTCCCTTTTCTTCCATTTTCTGCTAGGAAGGAAAGAGGCAAAGCAGCATGCTGCCATCTTATCCTCCTTCAATCCTGCAGGCCATGTATGGTGGGTGGTACTGGGTTGGCTGTCATGCCACCTGTGAGAGCTGGCTCACAGCTTGCTACTTGAAGCATCCCACTTCACCCTGCTTCAAGATCTGCTACCTGAAGCAGCCTATTTCACCCTGCTTCGAGGTAAGGCTAGCCAGGGGTGGTAGAACGGCTGGACCAGGTTAGGGGGGCAGGGCCATTAAATGAGCATTGGCCAATCCAAGAAGCTCGCCTTCCATGGTAGGGCTGGCCAGAGGTGGCCACAGAGGGACAACTCTGTCAACTGAGAGAGATGCTTCACTGCTGCCCTCTCCATCTCTGAATGGCAGCTTTTCACAGAGGTTTCTTCAATGACACAAAAGCCTCTGAGGAAAGCTCCCATTTGTGGGTGAGGAATGTGGGAGGATCTGTTGTTGCCTTCTTCTAGGCACCTTTCCCTTCTGTCAATGGGATTCTTCCATTATTCCTGTGCAATAATGTCCCTAGTTGGAGCTTACCATAGCAGTGACCAAGAACACTTTGGTGGTTATTCTCGCAGATAAGAACATAAGAACAGCCCTGCTGGATCAGGCTCAAGGCCCATCTAGCCCAGCATCCTGTTTTGCACAGTGGCCCACCAGATGCCGCTGGAAGCCACAGGCAGGAGTTGAGGGCGTACCCTCTCTCCTGCCATTGCTCCCCTGCAACTGGTACTCAGAGGCAACTGGTACCCTTGAGGCTGGAGGTGGCCCACAGCCCTCTGACTAGTAGCCATTGATAGACCTCTCCTCCATGAAGTCATCCAAACCCGTCTTAAAGCCATCCAGGTTGTTGGCCGTCACCACATCCTGTGGCAGAGACTTCCACAAGTGGATCATGCATTGTGTGAAAAAGTACTTCCGTTTGTTGGTCCTAGACCTCCTGGCAATCAATTTCATGGAGTGACCCCTGATTCTAGTGTTGTGTGAGAGGGAAAAGAATCTCTCTCTCTCCACTTTCTCCACGCCATGCATGATTTTATAGACCTCTATCATGTCTCCTCGCAGTCGTCTTTTTTCTAAACTAAAAAGCCCCTGGTGTTTTAGTCTTGCCTCGTAAGAAAGGTGCTCTAGGCCCCTGATCATCTTGGTTGCCCTCTTCTGTACCTTCTCCAGTTCAACAATGTCCTTTTTAAGATGTGGTGACCAGAATTGTACGCAGTACTCCAAGTGTGGTCGCACCATAGTTTTGTATAAGGGCATTATAATGTTAGCCGTTTTATTTTCAATCCCCTTCCTAATGATCCCTAGCATGGAATTTGCCTTTTTCACAGCTGCCGCACATTGAATAGACACTTTCAACAAGCTGTCAACCACAACCCCAAGATCCCTTTCCTGGTCCGTCACCGACAGCTCAGATCCCATCAGCATATACTTGAAGTTGGGGTTTTTCGTCCCAATGTGCATCACTTTACACTTGCTAACATTGAACCGCATTTGCCATTTTGTCGCCCACTCCCCCAGTTTGGAGATATCCTTTTGGGGCTGCTCACAATCCATTTTGGATTTCACTACCCGGAAGAGTTTGGTATCATCTGCAAATTTGGCCACATTGCTGCTTACCCCTGCTTCTAGATCATTTATGAAAAAATTAAAAAGCACCGGTCCCAGTACAGATCCCTGGGGGACCCCACTTCTTACTTCCCTCCATTGTGAAAACTCTCCATTTATACCTACCCTCTGTTTTCTGTCTTTCAACCAGTTAGCAATCCACACATGTACTTGTCCCTTTATTCCATGACAGCTAAGTTTCCTCAGGAGTCTTTAATGAGGAACTTTGTCAAAAGCTTTTTGGAAGTCCAGGTAGACTATGTCAACTGGATCACCTTTATCCACATACTTGTTGACACTCTCAAAGAAGTCCAAAAGGTTGGTGAGGCAAGATTTACCTTTGCGGAAGCCATGCTGGCTCACTCCCAGCAGGGCCTGTTCTTCTAGGTGCTTTACAATTTTATCCTTGAGGATGCTTTCCATCAATTTGCCTGGAATGGACGTTAGGCTAACCGGCCTGTAATTTCCCGGATCGCCCCTGGATCCCTTTTTGAAAATGGGTGTTACATTTGCTACTCTCCAGTCCTCTGGTACAGAGCCCGATTTCAGGGATAAGTTAAATATTTTAGCAAGGAGGTCGGCAATTTCACATTTGAGTTCTTTGAGGACTCTTGGATGGATGCCATCCGGCCCTGGTGATTTGTTAGCTTTCAGTTTTTCCAGACAGTTTAGAACATCATCCCTTGTCACTTCTATCAGACTCAGCTCTCTAGCCTCCATGCCTAAAAAGCCTGGTTCAGGAACAGGTATATGCTCAGTATCCTCTGCCGTGAAGAAAGACGCAAATAACTCATTCAGTTTCTCTGCAACCTCCATATCCCCCTTAATAATCCCTTTCACTCCCTCATTGTCTAATGGCCCAACTGCCTCCCTGGCAGGTTTCCTGCTTCTGATGTACTTAAATAAGTTTTTGTTATTCCCCTTGATACTTTTGGCTAAATGTTCCTCAAACTCTCTTTTTGCCTCCCTTATTGTCACCTTGCATTTCTTTTGCCAGAGTTTGTGTTCCTTTCTGTTCTTTTCGTTTGGACAGGCCTTCCAATTTTGGAAGGAAGTCTTCTACCCTTTTATGGCTTCCTTGATGGTAACCGTTAGCCATGCTGGTTAGCCATGATGCCCTCTCTTTTAATTAAAATGCAATGTGCCTGTCAGGGTGGGCACATTGCATTGTTTTTCAGAAAAGCTTGTGTAAGCCCACTAGGACATGGGGAGTTCAGAAAGGCACTTGAACAAGCGTCTCCCAGAACCAGCTCTGGCCAATTGTCAATATCCTTCCTACGTATGAAATCTCCACACACACCTTTGACTTCTGTCCTTTTGGGATCCTGGCCTGTGAATATTTTGAGAGGAGATGTTGCTCAGAAATTCAAAACACACTTGCTTCAGAATGTCCATACTATGAAAAGCTTATTTAGTATGTGCAAGGTAAAGATGGCAAGCAAAGAGAATCCTCCTGGTCTTCTAAATGTAAGGACTCAGCTAGCTAAGGGTTTATGCTTTTTAAAAATTTTGTGTGCTTTTAATTTTACTGCCATAGGCAAGTTAAGTTTTGCTGCCTCACCAACCCTTTCATGTTGATGTCAACCCAGACCAGTTAAAATGGTGGATTTGGGTGTCGGTGGGGATTGTAGTGGGGGAGTGTGTGTGCTTTATATTCATGTGCATCATGTGTGCCATTTCCACACAACAATGAAGGTTTTTCTTGCACACTTTTGGATGCACCAGCCTCCTCCCAGTGAATAATCACAGACATCCCCACCCTATGTCGGGGATCATATGTACCCAATCATTAGCTACATTTGCATTACCTGGGATGTTGCAGGCAGGAAATTGCTTCTGAAACCTATGCAGAGTGCATGTCTCTGACTTCTGAATAACCAAGCCAGGTGCCCTTCACAGAGCCAGCGTGGTGTAGTGGTTAGAGTGCCGGACTAGGACCGGGGAGACCCAAGTTCAAATCCCCATTCAGCCATGATACTAGCTGGGTGACTCTGGGCCAGTCACTTCTCTCTCAGCCTAGCCTACTTCACAGGGTTGTTGTGAAAGAGAAACTTAAGTATGTAGTACACTGCTCTGGGCTCCTTGGATGAAGGGTGGGATATAAATGTAGTAGTAATAATAATAATAATAATAATAGATATGATCCCTGAAGTGTGCTTCAGGGATCATATCTATCAAACCAAAGAGTAGCATCCCTATACTGCTGTTAGGACTTGGTAGGTTCTTTACCATTCTTTAACTATAAGCTGAAGAGGGTGTTTAAATGGTCAATGCCTACAGCTAGTGCAAAAAAGGAACACATCTGAGGAACAGCAAAAAAAAGAACAAGGATAGTAAAACAATAACTTTGTTCGGATGGAAGTCCACAAAATGGTATGTGAGCAGAGAATTCTTTTTTCAGCCTGCATACAGAGGGAAATTGATGTATCTGGAAGAGGACACAGCATTTAGCCCAGTTGGTAGTCTTAAGATGGCAGCTAGAAAAAGATCTAATGAAACTGTTCTATTTTTATACAGCTTTCTGTCAGGGTGGCTCTCCAAAGCAGTTTATAAAAGTTATCAATAAATAACTTTATCTTAAAATCAGTGGGGGCTGCAGGATGCTGGGGTGGGGAGGGTGGAGCTGAAGGCAGACTATACCTTTAATGATCAATAAAAGCTCCCACCACTGCTGCCTGACATCCTGTGTGGCCAACCCACCATGTGCCCTGCTGCTCAGCTGGCTGATGTTCATGTGCAGTGGCACTTTGGGGGGTCAGCATGCCAAAAACTGTCCCCTCAAATAGTCACTGTGCGTGCACATTGGCCAGTTGAGGGGCAAAGCACAGGACGGGTTGGCCACATGGAATGCTGGGTGGCAGTGGAGAGAGCTTTTACCAGTCATTAAAGGTTTACTCCGCCTTTCACTCTGTCCCCTGTCCCAGTGTCCACCAGCCCTGACTGCATAAACTGATAAAAGTTAAGGCGTGCTAGGAAGTACATTAGGAGCATAAGCAATGCATGTCTACTTAAAAGTAAGTATTACTCCATTTGTTCATGTGTGGATTGGTAACTGGTTGAAGGACAGGAAACAGAGGGTAGGAATAAATGGACAGTTTTCACAATGGAGGGAAGAAAGGAGTGGGGCCACCCAAGGATCTGTACTGGGACCAATGCTTTTTAACTTTTTCATTTAATTTGTTCAGCACTGGGGCCAGTGCTCTTTAACTTATTCAAGTGCTTTTCCACACAGCACATAATTAATCTTGGGAATTTTCTGCCACTAGCATGGTGATGGCCACTAGCATGGATGATGGCCACTAGCATGGATGGCTTTAAAAGGGGCTTAGACACATTCTTGGAGGGCAGGTCTATCAATGGCTACAAGTCTGGTGGCTATGGACCGCCACCAGCCTCAGAGGCAAATTGCCTCTAAAAACCAGTTGCAGGGGAGCAACAGCAAGAGAGAGGGCATGCCCTCACCTCTTGTCTGTGGGCTTTTCAGAGGCAGCTGGTGGGCCACTGTGTGAAACAGGATGGATGGGCCTTGGGCCTGATCCAGTAGGGCTATTCTAGTTTCGAATACTTCTCGATAAGTGGTATAAGGATCTCATTTTGGAAACACAAAAATTCAGCAGTTAATGTTTTTAGTATCAATGTTTTTAGTTACACCAATAAAATGATTTATTTGAGTCCCCTTTTAATTTTCTTCTCCTTCCTTCTGGAATCTGAAAAAAAGACAGCATCCCTATGGGAAAAACAGCAAAACTTGTTCAGTGTCGGTTACTATGAGACTGAGGATAGACTTTCATTTCCCCCCTTTTTTCTTTGCTATGGGAGGCACAGCTAGCAATGGATGAACCTTTCCTAGTCTAGGATGTCAGCTGGAAAGAAAAGTAGCAAACCGAGATGCCTGAAAGAGAAACACAGGAGCTGGACTTCCTCCCTGTCCCATTGACTGTAAAATCCAAAGCAGCATCTAAATGTAGCCCTTTGCTCCTCCCCCATGCACATTGTCTTTGTCCCTAGGCCACAGTCTCAGGGTAAATCTGTATATGTAGTAGAATAATGCAACAGAATAGGCTTGGGGGCAAGGACATTGATCAGTTGCAGAGCATAGGACCCAGATTAAATCCATGGAATTCCTAGTTAAAAGGATATCCTGCCAAAGTATTGGGAAGAGCCAATTGCCAGTCAAAGAAGACCTTACTGGACCTTATTTCATATATTCATAATGGCCACATTCACACGTAATGCGGAACTGCGGCTCCAGTGGACCCACACTTCCCTCCTCTTGCTCTCCCATATAATTTGGGCATCACGAAGTGCAATCGAACTGCAGTAAGAGAGGAGGTGGAACTGACTGCTGGCTCCTTCTGGAATGAAGGACAGCCTGCACAACCAATCATGGCCACAGGGAGAGAGAAGTTTCCTCCCCGAACTCTGGCTACAGCAAATGCTGCCTATGGTTCAAAATTTGGACAACACACAGGCAGCATGGAACCTTGGGTTGGGGAGATGAAACTCACTACAACCTGTGGGAAGGTTCAAATTGGAGTTAAAGAATTGAAACTGAGGATCGATCAGCATGTGGAACCAGAGCTGCAAGTATTTGGACAACATGACGAGGAAAAGTCTGCCCCATAAATCTCCGGTTCCATGTTATATGAGACTACAGCCAATATTTCATATCCTGGATGATCCGAATTCCAAAAATGCATGAAGAAACCTGCCCCCATGTTCAGTGTTACTGCTTGAAAACAAATGTATGGCTGTTGGGGGCATGGCCAACATGCATATAAGCATCAAGACATGGGGCAAGCAAGCACACTCCCTTTGCCTTTATTTACTCTCTGGGAAGATTTGTCTGAAAGAATGACCACAAATGTTATATACCTCTTTTAGGCAAAAGTTCATAAAGCAGTTTACACACAAATTTAAATAAGACTATTCCCTGTTACCAAAGGGCTCACAGTTTCTAAAGGCTCAGTATCTTTATGTTTCCAAAAAGAAACATAAGTTAGTCCATGAACAGCAGCTACAGGCGATATGGTGTGCTGGGTTAGATACAGACAATAGCTCTCCCCAGGCTAAATATAAGAGATTCACCACTTTAAAAGGTGCCTCTTTGCTCAGTTAGTTCTACTGTGATGGCAAGTATGAATCATATTTTTGAATGTTCCCCTATGTTAAAATCTCTCTAATTAAAAATATCTAAGAAGGATGGGCTGGAACAATCATCCCTGGTATGCTATTTTTCTTGTTGCAGGGAGTTATCTTTTCAAACATGGCATCCACCACCTGTAATCTGAATGAGCCCTTTCTCACTGCAGGAGTCTATTACCTCATTCTGTTGCATATACAGACCAGGCTTTAGCTTGCTGTTCTGCTGCTATCACAAAATGAGATGCATAAATTTGAGATGAATCGGAAAGATTGGCTACAATCCCCAGCCTGTTCCCTGGACATGGAACAGAAGCAAAATGCCACCCATGTCTACAGGCTTATGTTGGTCTCCTGCTTCCTTGCCAGGTCCTGGCAGGAAGTTGGTGGATTTGGCTCACTTGGACATGAGTAATAGCCCACAGCTGTCAGGAATCTGGAAAGTAAGCTGGAGTTGGAGCTCCTGGCACTGCAGGCTCTAGGAGGCAGACATATAAGGAATGAACTCCAGTTCTTTCCTTTCTAGCCACTTACCTGCATGTAAGTGGCCTTACCTGACAATCTTCCATGCAGTTGTGCCACCCTAGGTAGTTACTAGGGCTGTAAAGTCAGATAGGGCATATTGACTTCAGACCAATGTCAGGCACTATCACAATGAATTTCCTCCTGTCATTTTAGAATTCTCTCAGAGTGTTGGCATGCCTGCTGGAATGCTCCCCACAACTGTCCTCTCCTTGTCTTCCTCCTTTCTCCTACTTCTCCCACCCCTTCTCTGCCCTCTCCCCATTCCCCTCCCTTACTTGGACCTGAGGGCTGCAGTGTGAAGTCCACCTCTGAAGGCTGGAATCAGCCATCTGACCTCTTGCCCCTTGTCTGTTTTAAAACACACATTTTCTGAAAAGGTCTTTTGTATCCTGGCTCCAGAAGAGGACATCACACTAGTCCTAAGGTCCAAGTAAGGAAGGGGTACAGAGTGAGGGTGAGAAAAGGCAGGAGAAGAGAGAGGGATAGAGAGAGGGCAATTGGGGAGGGGAAGAATCCAACATAATTTAATTACATGTTGGGTCCAGTGTTCCCTCTAATGTGTGTGCATGTGCACACACACACATTTTTTTTGATGCCTGCTCACTTAATTTTAGATCCTGCTCAGGTTGAAATAGGCAAAACCCACTCTGAATGCACATGCACACAGACTGCCTTGATACTGCCACCCAGAACAAAACTCATTCCATACACAGATGAAGGAGGAGGAGGAGGAGGAGGAGGAGGAGGAGGAGGAGGAGGAGGAGGAGGAGGAGGAGGAGGAGGAGGAGGAGGAACACTGGTCGGGTCCATTCTGATGTAACAGTTTTGGGGAGACCATGTGGGCTCTCCTGATGGGAATGGATCTGAAATTTTTCACTACACACAGGCCTGGCAGTGACATTTATCCATTTCCTGAATAACAGGAAAACAGTGCCCCCGAACAAGATTACCACCACCACCAGAGCCTGTGCTTTTGCAAGACAGTTTTGTTTCTAAACTCTAATAAGGGTGGTGGTGGTGCAAACACTGTCAGAAGACGGAAAGGAATGACTTGCCATGGCATGCCATGGCGTGGTATTTAAATTGATTTAAATGCCCTTTCACTGCCAAGTGCAGGCAGACCATTGCAAAAAGGCACGATCACACTTGGCACACTCCCTTGAAGATTGTGGCTAATGGCTGAGGCCCTGGAGACGTGCTAACGCCCTGCCCACAGTTTGGCAATGCGAACGCTGTGGAGCTTCCTAGGATGTGTTCTCAGCAGACCAGGAAGAGAAAGGAGCTTCCGTGCCCTGAAACTGGTGGTTATTGGACCATAGTTGGATGAATGTCTGTGCTGCGATTCATGGTTAGAAAAATTTACTGTGGGTCCGGCAACCTCTGGTTCCACGTTGCATGTGAATGCAGCCACATTTGCTGTGTATATTGGCTGACATCCTGGCTGAATTGCTAGTAGTACTGCTCAGGAGGTACTCTAAAGGACTACTAAATTTCAGTAAGGCTCCCTCTAGTAAATTTAGTCAGGATGGCAGCCATTGTCTTGAAAGAAAGGTTACCCAGAGTATTTCTTTATATGTGTGTCACATTGTAATTCAGAGGTTTTCTCAGTCATCACTTTGGTTCAGTAATTTCTTCAGTAATCAGATCAACCAAATTGTTTAGGAAGCACCTCAAAAGCTTGTTTGGGTTAGAATTGTAACCCAAAGAAATGACACAATGTCAGTTTAATTTCTCTTCTCAATAGCATGCTGTGTTTCGGGCGTACGTCAGCAATTGGATGAAATCAACTTGAATTTATTGTAATGTCTTGAGAGTAGCCTGGGAATCTGTTTGTTGTGTCAACTGCAATTAACTAGCATGCCATATACTTTTCAAAGGTTTACATCACTTTGGCTTTGCATCCTCTTCTATTCTCACTTCCCTACAGGTCTTTAAATGTTAATTCTGCTTAACAGTTAGTACACAAGCCCTGTGTAAAGGGCTAAACAGTTTATGTCTACTAGCTTAGATCCCATATGACAAAATGGCAAATGCAGTTCAATGTAAGCAAGTGTAAAGCGATGCATACTGGGGCAACCCCTCCCCCCGCACTTCACATATACGCTAATGGGATCTGAGCTATCGATGACTGATCAGGACAGAGATCTTGGGGTTGTGGTGGACAGCGCATTGCAAGTGTCAACTCAGTGGGCGGCAGCTATGAAAAAGACTAATTCCATGCTAGGGATCATTAGTAAGCGGGACTGAAAATAAAAATGCCAATATTATAATGCCCTTAGCCCTTATACAAAAATATGGTGCAGCCACATTTGGAGTAGGAGTGTGCAATTCGGATTTTCAGTGATTCGGTTCGGGACCCAAACTGAATCACACCTGTTCTGTTTTGTGCCCGAATATGGGCCACCCGAATCACCCTTGATTCGGTTCGGATTCGGATTTAATACGAATCTGAATCCGAATCGTTTCATGGGGGAAAGGGCCCAGGGGCAAAATTTTGGGGTGGGGTGGTAGTGCCCAATGGGTGGAGTCTACCACCCCAATTTCAGGGGGATTGGGCAAAGGGCTGATTTTTGGGGAATATTTGAAGTTTTAGTGACATTGGGGCAGTTCGGGGGCATAGCATAGGATCTGGGCAAAAAGAGTGGGGCAGCGTGGTAGTGCCTAATGGGTGCAGACTACCTCCCCAATTTCAGGGGGATTGGGTAAAGGGGTGATTTTTGGGAAATTTCTGAAGTTTTTGTGTCTTTGGGGCAGTTTGGGGGCAGAAAGTGTATCTGCCCCAAAAGGGTGGGGTGGAGTGGTAGTGCCTAATGGGTGGAGGCTAACACCCCAATTTCAGGGGGATTGGGCAGAGGGCTGATATTTTGGGGATTTTTGAAGTTTTGGTGTCTTTGGGGCAGATTGGGGGCAGAAAGTGGATCTGCCCCAAAAGAGTGGGGTGGGCTGGTAGATAGTGCCTAATGGGTGGAGGCTACCACCCATCCCCAATTTCAGAGTGATTGGCCAGAGGGCTGGATTTTGTTGATTTTCTGAGGTTTTTCTTCATAAAGTGCAGTGTGGTAGACTGATTCATTCAATATTCATAGTAAGTGAGAGTGTGAAAAAAGTGAAAGTGGGGTCATGAGAGTTCTTTACTTGAAAAAAATATCATTTGCTATCATTGAATGAGAATTCACACCTCAGAAGTTTTTCTAAAGGGATGTTATTCCCTTATTTTCTGAGGTGTGAATTCTCATTCAATGATAGCAAATGAGATTTTTTTCAATTCAATTTCACACTCGCATTTACTATGAATATGATGAATGAATCCCCCTGAAATTGGGGTGTTAGCTGCCACCCATTAGGCACTACCACTTCCCCCCACCCTTTGGGGGCAAATTCACTTTCTGCCCCCAAACTGCCCCAAAGACACAAAAACTTCAAAAATTCCAAAAAAAACCACCCCTTCATCCAATCCCCCTTAAATTGGGATGGTAGCCTCCACCCATTAGGCACTACCACTCCACCCCACTCTTCTGCCCCAGGCCCCACTTTCTGCCCCAAACTGCCCCAAAGACATGAAAACTTCAGAAATTCCCCCCAAATCACCCCTTTGCCCAATCCCCCTGAAATTGGGGTGGTAGCCTGCACCCATTAGGCACTACCACCCCACCCCACTCTTTTTGCCCAGATCCCATTCTATGCCCCCAAACTGCCCCAAAGTCACTAAAACTTCAAAAAAAAACCCCAAAATTGGCCATGAGCCGAATCACCTGAATTTTTCAGCCCCGAAATTCGGGTGATTTGGCTCGGCCCCGAAAAATATTGGGGGACATCGGGGGTGATTCAGTTCAGCCCCGAATCACCCGAAATTGCTCATTTCGGGCACAGATCGATCTGTGCCTGAAATTTTTTGCACATCCCTAATTTGGAGTACTGCATATAGTAGGGATGTGCAAAAAATTTCGGGCACAGAACGATCTGTGCCTGAAACGAAAAATTTTGGGTGATTCGGGGCTGAACTGAATCACCCCCAATGTCCCCCGATATTTTTCGGGCACGAGCCGAATCACCCGAATTTTGGGCACAAAAAATTCGGGGGATTCGGTTCACGGTTGATTTTTGGCGATTTTTTAAAGTTTTAGTGACTTTGGGGCAGTTCGGGGGCATAGCATGGGATCTGGGCAAAAGTAATGGGGTGGGATGGTAGTGCCTAATGGGTGCAGGCTACCACCCCAATTTCAGGGGGATTGGGCAAAGGGCTGATTTTTGGTAAATTTCTGAAAATTTCATGTCTTTGGGGCAGATTGGGGCATATTGGGGCAGAAAGTGGGGCCTGGGGCAGAATAGTGGGGTGGGGTGGTAGTGCCTAATGGGTGTAGGCTACCACCCCAATTTCAGGGGGTTTGGACAAAGGGGTGATTTTTTGAGAATTTTTGAATTTTTAGTGACTTTGGGGCAGTTTGGGGGCAGAAAGTGGATCTGCCCCAAAATAGTGGGGTGGGGTGGTAGTGCCTCATGGGTGGAGGCTACCACCCCCATTTCAGGGGGATTGGGCAGAGGGCTGATTTTTTGAGAATTTTTGAAGTTTGGGTGTCTTTGGGGCAGATTGGGGGCAGAAAGTGGATCTGCCCCAAAGGAGTGGGGTGGGCTGGTAGATAGTGCCTAATGGGTGGAGGCTACCACCCATCCCCAATTTAAGAGTGACTGGGCATAGGGGTGAATTATGGTGAATTTATTTGTATGAGGTTTGTCTTCATAAGGTGAAGTGTGCTAAATTGATTACTTCCTCATATTATTCATAGTAAAGGAAAGTGTGAAAAAGTGAAAGTGGGGTCATGAGAGTTGTTTAATTGAAAAAAATCTCATTTGCTATGATAGAATGAGAATTCACACCTCAGAAAAACTTCTGAGGTGTGAATTCTCATTCTATCATAGCAAATGAGATTTTTTTCAATTAAACAACTCTCATGACCCCACTTTCACTTTTTCACACTTTCCTTTACTATGAATAATATGAGGAAGTAATCAATTTAGCACACTTCACCTTATGAAGACAAACCTCATACAAATAAATTCACCATAATTCACCCCCTGCCCAATCACTCTTAAATTGGGGATGGGTGGTAGCCTCCACCCATTAGGCACTATCTACCAGCCCACCCCACTCCTTTGGGGCAGATCCACTTTCTGCCCCCAATCTGCCCCAAAGACACCCAAACTTCAAAAATTCTCAAAAAATCAGCCCTCTGCCCAATCCCCCTGAAATTGGGGTGGTAGCCTCCACCCATTAGGCACTACTACCCCACCCCACTATTTTGGGGCAGATCCACTTTCTGCCCCCAAACTGCCCCAAAGTCACCAAAACTTCAAAAATTCTCAAAAAATCAGCCCTTTGTCCAAACCCCCTGAAATTGGGGTGGTAGCCTACACCCATTAGGCACTACCACCCCACCCCACTATTCTGCCCCAGGCCCCACTTTCTGCCCCAATATGCCCCAATCTGCCCCAAAGACATGAAATTTTCAGAAATTTACCAAAAATCAGCCCTTTGCCCAATCCCCCTGAAATTGGCGTGGTAGCCTGCACCCATTAGGCACTACCACCCCACCCCACTACTTTTGCCCAGATCCCATGCTATGCCCCCAAAATGCCCCAAAGTCACTAAAACTTTAAAAATTCACCAAAAATCAGGATTTTGCCCAATCCCCCTGAAATTGGGGTGGTAGACTCTACCAATTGGTCTCTACCACCCCACCCCAAAATTTTGCCCCTGGTCCCCTTTTAACCCCCCGAATCGATTCAGATTCAGATTCAGATTAAATCAGAATCCAAACCGAATCAAGGGTGATTCGGGTTACCCAGATTCGGGCACAAAACAGAACAGGGGTGATTCGATTCGGGTCCGAGCCAAATCACCTGAAATCCTGAATTGCACACCCCTAGCATATAGTTCTGGCCACCTTATCTTAAGAAGGATATTGTAGAACTGGAAAAGGTACAGAAGATGGCAACCAAGAAGATCAGGGGCCTGGAGCACCTTCCTTATGAGGCAAGGCTACAGCATCTAAAACTCTTTAGTTTGGAAAAGAGGTGACTACAGGGAGACATGAGCAAGGAGTATAAAACTATGCGTGTAGTAGAGAGAGAGGACAGAGAGAATTTAATCTCTCTCACACACAATACTAGAACCAGGAGCCATTCCATGAAACTGAAGGTTGGGAAATTTAGGACCGACAAAATGAAGTACTGTTTCACACAGTGCATAGTTAATCAATGGAATTCTCTGCCACAAGATGTGGTGTTAGCCGCAAGCCCAGATGGCTTTAAAAGGGGCTTAGACAAATTCATGGAAGACAGGTCTATCAATGGCTACTAGTCTGTCTATGGGCTGCCTCCAGCCTCCGAGGCACAATGCCTCTGAATACCAATTGCAGGGGAGCAACAGAAGGAGAGAATGCCTGTCCTTGACTCTTGCTTGTAGACTTTCCAGAGGCATCTGGTGGGCCACTGTATGAAACAGTATGCTGGAATAGATAGGCTGTGGGCCTGATCCAGTTGTACTGTACTTATGTTCTTATGAGTGCCTGGAGCATCAAATGAGCTCCTGCATGCATGTAAGCATTGCTGATGGGGCTGTGCTGCAGCCTTCTATCATAAAGCTCCTTGCAAATAATTGCATGGTGCAACGTCCATTATTTCCAATGGGTGTCACAATGCACAACAGCATTCATGGAACTTTACCACAGCCCCATCGGAGGTGCTAACATGAGAAAAGGGGCACAGGAGGTGCTCCAGTCATCTGCATTCCCATGCACAGTATGCCATCCAGTCTCTTTAAGAAAATCCACTGAGTGAGCTAAATATTTTGCTAAACATTTAGATTTCCCCCTTTCCCTTTCCTTTAAGCAAAATCTAAAAATCAAAATATATTCCATACAATTTGCATATATTCTGCACATTCTGCACATTTTCCCTGATGCTCCCATGAATTATTTCTATATGTTATGAATCTCTTCCTGTTATTTTGAAACTTCTGGGGCCCAAAAGGGGCAAAATATTTGAAAACAGTAGTTCCAAACATTTCTACCCACTGAAAGAAAAATATGTTTGTAGGACTAATCCTTTAAATGTGTCCTAGTCAAACAACAATAACAATTGCAGGAAATCTTGCAGAGAATTTTTCACTCAAGCTCTGGGAGATTACTGCCTATGACACAAAACAAAATACAATAAAACAGAGTGGCCGCATTCACACATAAAACAAAACCGGAGGACCCTTCACTGCATGTCCGAATGCGGGCAACCGTAGTTTCAGCAAAAAAAAAAAAAGACCCGTGGTTTCCCTCCCCAAACAGAGAATTGTACCTTAAGTCTGAATAATGTTTTTTCACCTGTACCTCCAGTTTTGGAGTTCCAGCATTTCGTCCGAATTCTGGCACCTCAGTTTGCCTTCCCCCCAACTAGAGTTGTGGGAAGAAGCTCCTCCCTCGCTCCAGCTTCTATCGGCTATGCAGGTTGTCCTTCATGAAAGAAAGATTTCTGGACAGCCAGTTAGTTACCCCTCCTCTCTGCTGTCCACAAGTCTGCAGAGAAGGAGTTCTCTGCTTTGTGCAAATGCAGACATGAGAGTTTGGGGAGGGGGTGAGGAAATGCGGGTCCATTGGATCCACAGTTCTGCATTATGTCCAAAGGTGGCCATTATGTAGTCCCTGGAAAGTTGCCACAAAACCTACTATCATGGGCTTCACTTCATGGCATACTAAGAAGGAAGGAAACAGCACAGTGCCTGCGTGTATGAAAAGTAACATTAATTCCTTGTGTTAGGGGTCTGCAGAACTGGTTTAAATAGAATCAGGTTCAATTCGAACTGGTCCAGTTCTACTGATTAGAACTCAAATTTGACTCCCCCCCCCCCCAAAAAAGGGGGTGGTGATCCAAATTTGGGCCAAACCAGGATCATGTCAGATCAAATTGGTTTGGCCCAGTTTGACCTGGTCTGAAGGGTTATGCTTGTAAAGGGGAATCCAGTTATAATTCTTCTTTACAAGCATTTTTATTTTATTTTATTTATTTGTCATGTTTTTCTACCGCATGATATATACATCTCTAGGCGGTGTAAAAAATTTAAAATATTTAAAAGTCAAATCAGATTAAAATACATGACACAATAAAAACAAGATAAAACAATTATTAAAACAAATTGTTAAAATTATTTATAATAATGGGATTCCTACCTCTAAAGGGTAGAGGTAGGAGTGGGTGGGGAGTGGGCAAGAGAACACCTTAGTGGTGTTGGCATGATGGGGGCACCATGGAGAAGGTGGCAGCAGCTGCTCAGTGCTGGCCTCTCTAGGTCCCACCGGCACTCCCCCCTCCCCAGCAGTGAGGGCAAGTGGTGGCCCAGTTCTGGGATCCACTCATGCCATTACCGGGCTGTCCACACTGCTGAGTGGGGGAGCACCAGCAGGGCCTAGAGCGGCCGTTGCTATCACCAAGGAGCCACTGCATCCATGCTGCCACCATGCCACTTCCAGTGAATTGCTCACACTCTCCCCCCCACCCTTTGAACCCCTTTAGAGGTAGGAACCACCTTTGCTTATAAAGGGGAATCCTCACCAAATCGCCCTTTTTCAAATGTAGCCTCTTGGACCAGGTTAAACCAGGCCAAGGCAGTACAACCTGGTTCAACTGCAGAAACCAAACCACCAGCTGGTTATAATGAACCAGTTTGTGGACCAGCAGTTTGGTTCAAATTTTGTTTGAATTCCAGCTGAACTGCTGAGAATGGTTCCATGTAGACCCCTACAATGTGTTTCATTTGTTGAAAGCAGAGATGAAACAGACCTGATATTTTGACTACTATCCACTGTCTCCTCTGTTCATAGCACAGAATCTCCTCTTCAAATTATTGCAAAATAATGACAGATGAAAGCTTGGATCTAATATTATCAGCTTTTATCAGTGTTGAAATTGTGAGGACAAACAGAAACAAACCAAGATAAATGAAAGGGGAATAGAAGCAAACATAAAAAGCAGAATAATAGTAATGACTCCTTTGCAACAGCATTTATAGGCAGAGAAATACTTTGGATAAAAATTTAAACAATGTATTTCCCCCCCATTATAGATCTGGCATCCACTGTGAATCGAGACAAAGGCCATAAAATACTTGAGTCCAAGAAGGCCTATGGTTTCTCAAAAAGCTTCAGTGACGCAGGGAGAAGGGTTCAAGATGAAGTCAGTTGCAATGTAATTATATCCTGTAGTCTTTGTTTTTAATTGTTTTGTTGTCATTGTTCTACCTTGGGTTGGTTCAGATGATACTTTGTCCAGTGGCCCATGCACGCACACTGATTTGCATAAGCCATGATCATGCACATCCTTCCCCACCCCCAATGTGCCAGGGCACATGTCCCTTATCACATATGAACTCTCTTCTGAACTGCTCCTCTACACATGCTACAAATTGAACTACTATATTTATAGTGGAGGTAGCAGGGGCTTGGATGAAATCCCCCCTCCACTGAAAAATAGGGAAAGACACACCTATGTATCAGGAGACACAGTGCATGCATGTCCTTATCACATCTGCAAAGGCTTGTGGATGAAGTATCATCCTAGCCAGCACCTTTTCAAAAGTATTAAAATGTTGAGTCCACCTATGGATGATGACCTTGGCACAAATGAATATGGTTCTCATATTTCAAACTTTTCATTCAAAACCTTCTCCATTCTTGTTATTCTTTAAACAATAGGCACATATAAAAATACATATGAGCAGGGTATTTTAACCCTTGCTTATGTGGGACTGTATGTGAAACACTAGTATAAGAAATTTTTCCCCACAGTATATAAAACAACCCCCATGATGCCGTGCAATTTCAGGCAACACACACACAACTCAAAATATTTCCACACTCATAACAGTCCCTTCCATCCGGAAAAGGATATGTAACTATGTGAGTGTTGCATATGTGCCTGAGGGGCAGATAGTCATACATGCAAGCTGGAGTGCTTGGTTGCCAATGAAAACATGGATATAGTGGGCATAGCAGAAACATGGTGGAACAGTGAAAATCAGTGGGACACGGTTATTCCTGGATATAAACTCTATATAAACATAAACTCTATAAAAAGGACAGGGAGATATGAATTGGGGGTGGAATAGCATTATATATTAAAGAGGGGATAGAGAATCTCACAAGCGAGAAAAATTTAGAAAGTCCTTCGCAGAAACTCTGTGGATGACAGTAAAAGGCCTGAAAGGAAATGTGCTACTAGGGATGTGCTATCATCCTCCTGATCAAAATGCTGAGAGTGACTGGGAGTGCAGAAGGAAATCAGAGAGGCATCAAAGAGAGACAGAGCTGTAATAATAGGTGAGTTCAATTACCCACACATAGACTGGGTGAATTCACAACCAGGTAATGCAAAAGAGGCCACATTTCTAGACATGCTGAATGACTATGCCCTTGAATAGTTGGTCATGGAACCAATGAGAGAGAAGGCACCCTTGGATTTAATCCTTAGTGGACCTGGTGCAAGAAGTCAGTGTCATGGAACCCTTAGGGAACAGTGAACATAGTGTGATGAAATTCAGCATAAATGCGAGGAGAGAATTGACAAGGAAGCCTAACACAGACAGTTTGAATTTCAGAAGAGGAAACTTCTCTAGAATGAGAAATCTGATGAAAAGAAAACTGAAATGGAAAACCGGGAGAGTAATTTTGCTCCAGAATGCATGGAGTTTATTTAAAACCACAATAATAGAAGCCCAGTTAAAATGTATACCAAAAGGAGGAAATATACCACCTAGTCCAGGAGAATACCAGCATGGCTAACAAGTAAAGTCAAAGGGGAAGAAGATAAAGGGGAAGAAGATGTCCTTCAAAAATTGGAAGGCCTGCCCAAATGAAGAAAACAGAAAGGAAAACAAACTCTGGCAAAAGAAATGCAGAGACAATACGGGAAGCAAAAAGAAAGGTTGAGGAACA
Organism: Hemicordylus capensis; assembly: GCF_027244095.1. Taxonomy (NCBI): domain Eukaryota; kingdom Metazoa; phylum Chordata; class Lepidosauria; order Squamata; family Cordylidae; genus Hemicordylus; species Hemicordylus capensis. The sequence goes on from NC_069660.1 coordinate 192,435,611, forward strand.
TTTAGCTAAAAGCATCAAGGCAGCCATGGAGCCAGCCTCACAGTAGCCCCACAGCAGCCTGCGTCCGGCTCCGCTCGGCGGCCCCCTCCAGTTACACCTCGTGTGTGTGATGACATCACTCGCAAAGGGGTTGTGGCCCACGCTGCTGAGAGCCCAAGCGAGCTCTCAGCTTGTCATTTTAGGCAGTGCTGGAGGAAGAGAAAGGGGAAAATGTCCTATCAGACAGCCAACACTGCCTGACATAACAAGCAGAGAGTTTGCTTGGGCTTTTGGCAGCCCAGGCGTGGTAGGGGAGAGTTCACTCTGGGCTCCTCTGGAGCCCGAGCCACACATAACTGCGGGCTTCGGTGGCCCTTTTCATTGGCGATCTGAGTTCTTTGAACCCATTCGCACAATGGTGGTTATGCCCCTGCATCAAGGGGAATAACAAAAATGTCTTTAAATACAGCAGAATCAGGAAACCTGCCAGGGAAGCAGTTAGACCATCAGCAGATAAGGGAATGAAAGGGATTATTAAGGAGGATATGGAGACTGCAGAGAAGCTAAATGAGTTCTTTGCATCTCTGTTCATGGCAGAGGATACTAAGCATATACCTATGCCTGAACCAATCTTCCCATGGACAGAAGCTAAAGAACTGAGTCAGAAGAGTTGATGAGAGGCGATGTTCTAAACATTTTGAAAAAAGTAAAATCGCCAGGGCCAGATGGCATCCACCCAAGAGTCCTTAAAGAACTCAGTTATGAAACTGATGACCTTGTTGTGAGCAGGCTGCAACGCCCTCCCTGCAATTGAGAGAGGGAGCACACAGCCCCTCTCAACTTAGCCAACAGAGGCTATGCCTGGTTCGGTTCTGAAGTCATGAAGCAATCAGGAGAGGGGAGGAGAAGCCACGTCCCACACATGACTGTAGTTTTATAAGTTTTATTAAAGCAAATGATTACATCTGGGCAATTAAGCACACAAGCAAATCAATCAATTGGTTTTCTTCCCCAGAGTAGTGTAGTGTTTTCAATAACAGCTAAAATCATTTTCCCTCACTAGTAATGAACCCTGTGTGTATGTGTTATTTTGCAGCTGTTCTTCAGCTAAGACACAACATTTGACAGTTTTGATTTCAAGCAGAGAGATGGGGGAAAGAGAGCAGTCAAAGCGTGGGAAAGAGGGGGAAGGGAAAATGGGCGAAGAGGAGAAGGAAGGGAGAGGAGGGGGTGCCCCTTCTGGCTTCTGGAAGGCAGAGAGAAGGGGGGAAAGAGATCCATAGGACAAGAGGGAGAGGGGAGAAGGTGTGGCTGGGCAGAGATGTTAGTTTAGAAGATGCTGGGCTGAAAGCAAACGTCTGCAGATATAATTACCGGGTCCTTTAGGCCAGGGTCGGCTGTGAGATTCAGGGGTGAGGATCTTGGGTGTGCAGAGAGGCTTCCACCTGTCCAGGTGGCTTGGCAGGGTAATCAAATGTGCAGGAAGGGAAGCCCTTCTGATCTTTGAGAGAGGAGCAGCATCAGCAACCGATTAGGCACAGATTGTCCTCTCAGGATAGGGGTCACTTGCTACTCCTCCCATGGAGTGAGAGCATGCCTTCCCTTGCTGTGTGTGTGTGTGTGTGTGTGTGTGTGTGTGACCTCTTTATAGCTTCTTCCAGGCCTGTTATCCATATCTCATATCAGAAACAGTAATTCATCTCTCTGTGTGTCTCCAGTTTGATATAAACAACTCCGGTTCCCCTTCCAGGACTCTCTTACCATATTTGGTCCAGGAGTCTACTGTTCTTGGGGTGTGTATCTGGCACTTGTTTACTGACTCAGATGGAGCTGTTTCCCTTTTGGTGTTTTCAAAACATTCCTGTTTCTGTCCAGATTGACAGGCTTGTGGTCACCTTGGAGCAGGGTTGGCACCTTTCAGTCCAGAGAAATGGGTTAAGAGATAGCATGCAAAGAGGTTCAGCAGCTGTGTGAGTATACTGTACCCCTAAAATATGTAGGTACTGATATCTATGTGTTGCTTCCTAAGACCAAAATATGATTACTCAGAAAATGTCAAGCTGAGTCCCATGATTACCCTTTGCATAGCGCAATGCACAAACAAGCTTCAGAGAAGGGAGGGGCAAGTTTTCCCCTCTTGTCGGGCCTTGACTATAGAATAGACCATTTCATTCAGTGACTTTGGCTCAGCAGAGCCAAAGTTCACCCTCCAGTTTCTTGCAAAACAGCAATCCCAGATACAGGCCTAAGCTTAGCCCTTTTGGCTCTCAATGCTGGTCCCAATTCCACCAGCGTGTTCACCACAACCTCCTTGCCAAAATATATAGAGGTCATTCACACAATCATAAACTGTGTTCTACCTGGGTTTGGAAGCTGTGTGCATTCCCAGTTTTCAGTTGTCAAAAGTTGTCATCACAGGCTTGCGGCACTCTATTCTAACTGTGCAGGCACACCGTAGCACCTCACAGTTCTCAGAGGCTGCTGAGCTGGACAGTCAGGCTCAGTGGCTGCTCACTCCACCTGCTGCCGCCGCCATGGGGGGGAGGAGGCCTGCTTGCCTCACTCCTCACCCCCTGGCTGCACACATTGCATCTAGAATACCGGCGGTTCAGCCTCGCGGAGACAGGGAGAAGGACTCACGGCAGTGGGGGGCAGGTTTGCGGTAGGGAGGAGGGCCACTTGGCCTTTGGGGGCCCCCACAGGCCTTGGAGGCCACGGGCCAGTGCCCCATGGTCCAGGGGTAAGAGCGCCTCTGCTCCTTGGAGCCATTAATGCTACATCCAGGAACATCCTTTGGCCTCCTGGCCTATTTGCCAGTGTTCTGCCTCACAAAAGTATAGGCCCGCCAGCTGTTATAATCATAAGCTCAAATTCAATATACAATATTTTCATCTGTTGAACCTATATCCCACAAAACAAGTAGATTTAGCAAGCTTTACAAGTCTTGTAAATGGTCATCATGTCTTTGGCCAATCCACACTTTGAAGATTTTCCAGGAAACAATAAATTATGATCTTGGGGGTGGGGGGAGAACTCCAATATATGAAAGATTGTCATGCCAACAGGACTTCAGAATGTGCTGTCTTCCAGTAATAAAGGTCCTATACTCAGATCCTAGTAATTCTGGGATGAGACTGTGTTCCATGCCAAGTATGCAGTTGGTACAAAATAAGACTTGTCACACTTCCAAGGAGTTGTGTGGGTGCTCCTTTTTTGCTTGGAAGGATAAGCCTAGGATTCAGTTAAGCCTTCCTTCCTTTCCTTCCTTGACCCTTCTCATTGGCTGCCCTTGGTTTGCATGAATTACAGCATATTGACCACTGCTCAGACTAGGGGCATTTCTAGACAAATATTTCATTTGAAAAAGATGTTCCTTGCATTTATTAACTCTCTGTTCACATTATGTAGCTCGCTTTCATACAAGGTATTTGCATTTTTACAAGGCTGTTTACATTGCTTACTCCCTCCATGTGATATTGCTCAGCACCATCTGCTGGTCCCTTGCAGAAAATTAATGGTGAAAACTATAAACTGCTTTTAAAGTAGTCTCCAAAGTTGTGATTTTCTTCATGGATTACCTGCAAATGGCCAGCAACTGTGCAATAGCACATGGAGGAAATAAGTAATGTAAACAACCCACTGATAAATGCAAATACTCTGTGCAAAAGGGAGCTACATAATGTGGACAAATGCAAAGAGCTACCATTTTCAAACCGATTATTTCTGTCTAGAAATGCCCCAGGACTGCTTAATTTCCCATATCCAGTTATCAATTTTTTTTCCCTAGAAACAAGTTTTGCTAATCATTCATGTCTGAGGAAATGCAAGGGTGGGAAAGGGTTCCATATGGGAACTTTGACTGAGACCTAGGATGAGCTTTTCCATGTGTGAAGCTGAAGCTATGTGGGAATAGATCACATCCACAGTATCATGTAGGCTTCATTCATAAGGTAATTTGGGGAATATTCTTCTTTTTTTAGGAGGTCATTCTCACCAAGTCCACATGTTAAGATATTGGTTTGATATTTTAATAATCTCCCTCACCACCATGTTGGTGTATTGCTTTGTTAGCAGAAATATGGGGATGTTATAGCAAATGTTCAAAAATTTGTTTTCTAAAGGAAAGTGATTCTTTACCCAGTGGAGTGTGTGTGTACTTTTTTAATTGTAGATTCTGGATCAGTAGCTGTTTGCTTTAAGAATGGTGAAATTTTAATGCTTGTGCCATGAACCTTCTTCATAATGAATGCAATTTGAATTCCATTTTGGGCCTGTCATATGCAATATTAAAATATAATGAGTTGCACACGCAATATTTTTCATGCAGATTTAGTTTCAGGAAGACCGATAAACAATGTGAACCACAGATAGAAAAGCATGACTAACTTTAGAATAATGAGGCCGATTACAATTTTTTGCTAGCTATTTCTTGCTTACTGTGTCAGGGTTTTGTTACAGAACTGCCACCTATTAGAATGATAAGAATTCCTTCATGAAGTCATTGCAGAACCTGTCCTTCAGACTCTTACTGATAAGAATGATGCCTATGTATTAATCCTGCCAGCTAATTAAACAATTTTATACTGAGATATCTCAGGCCTTTAAAAAAACAAGACCTGTGTCACAGCGCTGTAGTGGGCTGGTCCTGTGCTTGAAAGCAAAGAGTTTCAACACCTGCAGCAGCATACTACCCTCCCCCCACCCCACCCCATTAAACAGTTGTCATTGGTTTCATTCCTTGGCAAAAATTGTTGCTGATTGTCATTGACCAATTTGACTCAATGAGTTGGTTTGGACAAATGCTGTCCAGCACATACAATAAGGCTTGGGACATGGCTGTAGTGTGCCTCCCTCTGGCATCACAGGAGGACATCCTGACACGTTATTGGAGCATATTTTAGTTGCATGAAAGAGGTGTTCATATGAATTACTCCTCTCTACATGAGCTCTAAAATGCTAGAGTTTTTGAGCACCTGTAGAAGGGCAATTCAGCTGAACATTCCTCTGACACAATTAAGGTATGTCCCAAGAGCCCATCAGGATGTCCTCCTGTGATGTCAGGGCAGGCATCAGCGTGCTCTCCACATTATTGCATGTTCCGAGTTACACTCATCCAAACTGGCCAAATAAGAATGCATCTCCACCATATTAGAGCATTTGGTTAGCCCAGCTGCACTTCAGCAAGCTTTCCCCTTCTTTCACAGTCCGTTAATCTCTCACTCCCTGTCTTCTGCTTCTTCCTTTTAATCACTTTCCCCCAATTGCCATGGACTAGGAGAAGCAAAGAGATCTAGTTAATAATTCAGTAATCCAAACACCTTCAGGGGCTTTCCCAGCTAAGTCATGATGGGAGAGGCATATACATATGTAATTCTGTCTCAGCTTGCTATAAGAGACTTATGTTTTCTTGTTTCCTTTGTGTTTCTTGAGTTCTGTCTCAACCTTGTATCTATACAGACCAGTTGATGCTTTGTTGAAACCTGAAGTAAAGAGGACGCCAGAACAATTGCAGTGGCAAACCTTTTCTCAGAAAAAGTTATTTGAGGATAAAGTTACACCATTAATGGCAAGAAAAGCTGCAAGGACACAGGGAATCCTAGGTTGAGGCATATTCTGGGGTCACACACCCTGACTCATTAAGCCCTCTCATCTGCCAACACTCCCATACAAAGAGAGTTGCTACCAAGCTCTCCTAAAGCAAAGGTCTGAGGCAACCTTTGGGATTTTACCTCAGGAAACATTTGTGGAATTTTGAGGGATGCAAAATGTGTTTCTATAAGGCTAGCAAAATGTCTTGGAATGAGTCCACACATCTTCAAGCTATCTATCACTTGAATTAGAATGTGTAGTGAACGTGGACGTTCCTGTTCTGTTCAACTTTCTATATATTTAATTCTCCTGGGAGAGCTTTGGAATGTGTCTCCTGGCACGCAGCTGATTGGCTGGGTGGCAGAGGCACCTAATTGGCTGAGGCGCACCCAGGAGAATTGGTTGCCGAGGCAGGCCCAGCCACAGTGGCGAGGCAGTGGGCCTGGCCTTGGAGGCGAGGCCAGGTGGCGGTAGGCCTGGCTGCGGAGGCGAGGCGGGCCCAGCTGTGGTGGCAAGGCAGTGGACCCAGCTGCAGAGGCGAGCCGGAGGCGGCGGCGGGCCCAGTCGCAGAGGTGAGGCGGCAGCGGGCCCGGCCCCAAGGGTGGCAATCAGCCCGGCTGCAGCGGCGGCACTCGGCATGGCAGCCTGGGCCTGGCACGGGCCGGCCGGAGACTGGGGCAGAAGGTAAGGGGGAAGAGGTAGCCGGCCCCAAAGAGCACACAGATGCTCTGTGTGGGGTTGGCTAGTCTTAGGAATTTCAAGTACACACAAATGAGTTTCAGTAAGACTACCAAAAGTTCTCATATGGCTTTTATGCATCCCTGCTTATAAAACTGGAGGGCATATGCACACATATGCGCACACACAATCAGAACACACACACATGCACACAACCATATGGATGCCCACACCCACATATGAGAATGGAGCCTCAATTTCTTTGTTCCACTTCATCCTGGACAGTACAAATCCCTCTTCGCAGCTGGATACAGAATCAAGTCTCAGAAGGGTGAATGGCATTTCCTCAGCCTAAGATCTTACACAATAGTGCCTCGTTCTAAGCTTAAAAGGTTTCTAGGTGATGCAGAAGTATCCTAGCAAATCTGATATCCTTGTCAGTATTAAACAGCAGAAAGAGATAATTTCAATCCAAGTCTGTATTTTATGTTAGGAACATGGAGGATAATCTCAACCTCTGCTACGTTATGCACAAGAGAACAAACAAGGCTTTTTATTTTTAAAAAATCTCTCAAATCAACAGGCGACTCAGCAAATGCCATCTGTGGCTCGAGCTCTGGGATTTCAAAACTCAGCTGTGCTGCTGGGGATAGCTTTCTAATCTGCTGACCATCTGTCACAGGTGCTGGAACCACAACACATATTATTATGAATTCTGTAGATTAAAACTTCACTCACATTGGCATGCTGGCTCATTACTAGGAAGTTGGGCCCTGTGTTCTTTGAACATTACTTCAACTCTCTGAGCCAGCCTTTAGTCTCTGACATCCAAAAATGAATTCTTAGATCTCAGTGGTATCCCTCTGAAGAAAGAAAAATGTTCCATTAGGTTTACATTGATTTACAAGGCAGATAGTTTTGCTGAACTCAGGAATGCCTTATTTTTGTAGCTTAGCAGCAAAGTCACCCCTATAAGTAGTTTTTATTGTGAATGGAAGTTGGTGGTCACCTCATCCCACATCTGGTAAAGAGAAGAGGATATGCTGTTTAACTCCCCCCCCCACCCCCATATCACATTGAGGAACACCCCCACCCCCACCAAAGTGATAGTCTTGTGGAAAGGAAGCATTTCATTAACCCCATCGACATGATTCTTCCATGCAGATATTACCAGAGATGTGGGACAACATGGATAACATGGATTCAGCTCCCATGCTTTTGATAGTTGTCTCTGGAGCCAGGATCTTTTCTGCCAGTAGTAGGAAGAATGATAGAAGCTATTTCAATACATCAGCATATATATCCAGTATCCTATGTCATTTCCTCCTCCTCCTCCTCCTCCTCCTCCTCCTCCTCCTCCTCCTCCACTATACTTGCACTATGATTATACCAATACATCCATCCAAACATTCCAGACCAGAGCTTGATAGAATAAATCTCCTCAAATTTTGTCACAAAATGGAGGCTGCATCCAAATAAAATTTCTAAAAGGACTGTTAGATAATAGAAGTGAAAAGAAGACAGAAATGGGGATAACACATCACAGAAATAAAAGGCATTGTTTCCATCTCTTTTCACCACAGAAAATGTAGCAGAGAGACTACCATCTTTCAGCTGAAAATGCTGTCTTTGAGATCATTGTTGTTTCCTTACTTTAGACAACCAGAGGCAAGGAGGAGAAACAAAGCCTCTCTTGCTATCATTGTGTTATCATGTCATGACATATTGCCATTCACATAATCAAAAACTGTGCTCTACCCAGGCTTGGGAGCTGTGTGTGCTCCCATTTTTTTGGTGGTGTGGAAGTAAGGTAGGAGGAAAACCTGGGTAGCTTTTCCTCCTACCTTGATTCCACACAATCACTACTACCCAGGTTTTCCTGTTATCTTGCTTCGACATAACTAAAACATTGGGAGAATACACAATTCCCAAATCTGGGTAGAACACAGTTTTTGATTGTGGGACAACCTCAATGCCATGTTAGGCAATGCCTAACTTGTCCTTTTAATTTCAATAGGATTACTTTGAGTAATTTTCCTCATGTCAGCCAGGGAAATTAAATCATAACTACGCACAGCGTACAAGCTGCCTTCTCCCAATATGGCTCAATTCATCATAGAGTTGAATTAAGCCAAAGCCTTTCTTCACTGGCTAGGCACACTCCATTGCTTTCCAACTGGTTTGCTAATCTATATGGGGTAGAGTCTGTCCTCTTTATAAACTGCATTCTGCCTATGCTGAGGACAGTTAGTGGCAAGGCTTGGGTGTGTGTTATGTTCTTTCTTAGTCACAACTGCACAACTTCAGCCCTCCAGCTACTGCTGGACTATGACTCCCACCATGCTTAGCCATGGTGGCCAATAGGCACAGATGATGGGAGTTGTAATGCAGTAAGAGCTGGAGGACTGAAGTTGTGCAAGCCTGTTCTTGGCTTTCCTTAACCATTTGAGACAGCCAGGAGAGGCTAGGAATAATTCCAGACAAGTCAAGAGGCAAGAACCAACAAGAACTCCACTAACTTCCTTTTTTGACTCCCATAGACTAAATATAGACTATTTAGTTTGGAAAAGAGGCAACTAAGGGGATAAATGATCGAGGAGTAGAGAGAGTGAATAGAGATAAATTTTTCTCCCTCTCTCACAACACTAAAACCAGGGATCATCCCGTGAAACTGAAGGTTGGGAAATTTAGGACTGACAAGAGGAAGTACTTTTTCACACAACTCATAATTGATCTATGCCATGGGATGTGGCGATGACCACTAGTTTGAATGGCTTTAAAAGGGTCTTAGACAAATTCATGGAGGACAGGTCTATTAATGCCTACTATAGGCCACCTCCAGCTTCAGATGCGTGATGCCTCTCAATAACAGTTGGAGGGTCTCAACAGCAAGAGAGAGGGCATGCCCCACACCTCTTGCTGGTGGGCTTCCCAGTGGCATCTGGTGGGCCACTGTGTGAAACAGGATGCTGGACTAGATAGGCTTTGGGCCTGATCCAGCAGGGCTGTCCTCGTGTTCAGTCTTTCCAGATGAGTTTTTCAAGCATGATCAGGTCATCCTGATGAATTTGAGATATAGGTCCAGTAGTGGACTACAAACTTTACTATCATAATGATTATTCAGTGTATAGCACCACTGAATTTTACCATGTCCCTTGCACATTGCCTGCCATCAACATAAAGATATGGGGTACAATTTATAGAAAGTCAAGTGTACTTAAGACCCATTTAAATCAATGTGGTCTGTACATGTTCAGTTGAACTGTGTGATATTTATTGGGATGAATTGTCTTCAAAATGTTTCTGAAGGAAATGAAGCTGCTGGCTTATTTTAATTAATATGTTTGAGCAATGAATAACAAACATATATACATAACTGAGGCTTATTCCTCTTAGAATCTCAAGTTATTTGAGATTGCCATCTGCTTGGTAATAAGGTTTGGAGAAAACAGAAACATTCTATGCATATGTTCACAAAATTGAAGTGGATGAACACAATGAAACTTCATTAGGAGTGAATAATCCCAATTGCTTTCAAATGATCTGTGCCACTAAGGAGCCCTTTGTACATTTAGCCTTTTTTTGTTTTTTGTTTTTCTCTAAATGATTTTGCTCCAAATTGTTAATAACTTCATAAGAGACACAGTTAAAACTTTCAATCATTGCATATGTAAATCAGCCTGGGAGCCTGCAATTATAAGTTATGGTAGGGTTTCAAAGGAGAGAATTTGAAATTGAAAACATTATTTCAGAGTATGCTCTTGGCAGTTACTCAGCACTATTTTACATTTGGTTTAAAAGGTATGAGTGTACCAAAGATAATCTAGGCTTAGACCCAACAACCTATAAGAGTAGTTTTATGTACCAAATATCATGATTCCAGCCCAGAGCCAGTCCTGAGCTGATGGCTTGAGAGATGTCAGGAAAGGATTTTGGTTGTTCACCACCACCCAGATCTAACCAAAGGAGAGAATTGTAGGCAGACTAGCCACTCCAGCTAAGGGAGTGTCCTTGCTCCAATGGGGATGTCTCCTAGTGTTGTGGGGTTTTTTTTTTTCTTCTCCTGGCCAAAGTAGTTGGTTTTAAAAACTGTTTAAAGATTCACATTTCTCTGGCAGAGCAAAACCACTCTCCCATTGGTTGAGATAATTATGACATCAGCACTGCTTAACTTCCCTGCAGCCTTCAGATTTGTGAGAACTGACTGACTTGTTTTGTGCTGATTACTGAAAATAACTGTAAAAGGATTTGTTAAAGGAAATTCAGGAAATCTGCCATCTGTAGATTCCTGCATGATCACAACTTTCTTCACTGGCAATGAAGATTACGCAGAAGTTAGGAGAGTTAAGACCACAAGGTTAGTATTAAAGTTGGTTCTGTACCTAAAAAAAGAACCTCCCCTCCCAAAAATATTGCCCTCTTACATGACATGTGAGGATAAGGGAAAATGTTTTCTTTTTTAAAAAAATTCTCCCCCTTAAAAGGGTGTGTGTGTGTGTGTGTGTGTGTGTGTGTGTGTGTGTGTGTGTGTGAAGAAAGGAGTGTGTGTCAAAAGTGCCCATCTCCTGCTTTTTGTCTTTCACTGTAGAAACAACAGAATAATTTTTGTCAGGACTAGTGAACTCTGCCCCTCTCCTCCAGGGAAGGTGAAATCTCTTTAAAATAAAGAGCAACTATTATTAAACTTGAGTGATTTAACTCAGGTCTCTGAAGTAGATTGGGTCTGTTCCCGCTATATCAGATAGGTCTCAACTGCTTATCAGTGGTAGAGTAGCTGCTGTTCTCTGACAGTGGCCTCTTCCTTCATTTTACCTCAGAACTGCTAGGCCTCAGAGCTCCTTCATATTTGGTTTTTCAATTCTCCAACCTTGTACTTCATAAGCAGAAGAGGCTGCTAAGTGCAGGGTTAGGGTCAAGAACCAAGCTATTATAGAACCAGCACTAATATAAACCTGGTTGCCTTCACTCCCCTCTTCTCTTCTCTTCTGAAAGTGTTCACCTCTCTTTTTCCACACAGTTGCTGCCTTTAAAAAAGGGAGGGTGGACAGTAAACATATGAATAAAAATACAATATTGGAGGATAATAAACATGCTATAATTTATTTGTACTAACGTTGAAATGATGCTGACACACAACAGGGATTTCTCTCTGAATAACCTTTCTCTTTTCATTGTGTCAACCCAAGCTTTTCACTGCTTCTTTTCTTAAGGTAAATGCACAAATACCTTTTCCAGTGTGCTTTTTGTTGTGCTCTTGCACAGTGGCACCGTGTATCTCTTGTACCTTCTGGATTTCTCAAAATCACTGTTGTTTTTGGTCAGATTACTGCAGGGAACTTCACTCTCCATACTTAGAATGACCAGGCCTCAAAGAAAGACAGCAGTGATTTTGCTATCCTCTATAGTAAAGTGCCTGGGTGTGCGCCCATGTCCTCCAGTGTCTGCGGCCGTGTCTCCCTCGGCCGTTCTGGGAATGCGCTCCGCGCATGCCCAGAATGGCCAAGGGAGACACTGCCGCAGGCACCAGGCAGCCATGTTGGCCGGATGGCTGGCCCGGCCACGGAAGGGCCAGAGGCGGCCACGGGGAGGGCAGAGGCACCAGAGGCGGGCCCAGCCTGGCCATGGGGAGAGGAGAGGTGGTGGGGTGGTGGCGGGTCCGGCCCGGCCGCAAGGAGAACAGAGGTGGTGGTGGGGTCCGGACCGGCCGTGGGGAGGGGAAAGACAGTGGGGGCGGGAGGCATTCTTGGCGGCGGCGGAACTCTCTGCCGGGCCGCAAGGAGAACAGAGGTGGTGGTGGCAGTTGCCACTCTAGGCGTCGGCGGCGTAACTCTCCGCCCGGCCAGAAGGCCAAAGGCGGCGTCGGTGGGCGGCACTCTTGGCGTCGGCGTCGGATCTGGCCCAGCCGCGAGGAAAGAGGCGTTGGTGGCGGGTCCGGCTGGCCCACAGGAAGGCCAGAGGCGGCGGCAGATCCGGCCCAGCCACGAGGAAGGCAATGGCAATGGCAGCACCCTACTAGCGCCCATTATTTTAACGGGCTTAAAAATACTAGTAAGAACATAAGAACTGCCCTGCTGGATCAGACCAAAGGCCTATCTAGTCCAGCTATCTAGTCTAGTTCCACACAGTGGCCCACCAGATGCCTCTCAGAAGTCCACAGGCAAGAGGCCACAGGCATGTCCTCTCTCCTACTGTTACTCCCCTGCAACTGGTATTTAGAGGCATCTTGCCTTGGAGGCTGGAGGTGGCCTCAGACTAGTAGCCATTGATAGACCTGTCCTCCATGAATTTATCTAAACCCCTCTTAAAGCCATTTGGCTGTTGGCTATCACAACATCTTGTGGCAGAAAATTCCATAGCTTTATTATGCGTTGTGTGAAAAAGTACTTCCTTTTGTCGGTCCTAAATTTCTTGGTAATCAGTTCCATGGAATGACCCCTGGTTCTAGTCTTATGTGAGAGTGATAAAATTTTCTTTCTATCCGCTTTCTCCACATCAAGCATGATTTTAGAGACCTCTATCATGTCTCCCCGCAGTCGTCCTTTTTCTAAACTAAAGAGTCCCAAGTGTTGCAGTTTTGCCTTGGAAGGAAGGTGCTCTAGGCCACTGATAATCTTGGTTTCCCTCTTCTGCACCTTCTCCAGTTCTAATCTGAGAACAGCAGAGCCAACATGTCTGCTGCCTTTATTGGGGATTTTACGGGTGTACATGAACCAGAACTCGCTGTTTAGTTGAAATTCAAATCAAATACCAACCAAACCGTGTGCTGCCAAAGTTGGGTGTAAAGTGCAGTCCTGAGAGGATTCCCCTTTACAAGCAAAGGAGTGGTGAAATCTACAAAGGGGTAGTGGGGGCGGTTAGAAAAGTAATGTAAAGTACTCCTTACCCACCGGCACGACTCCTTACTGGCTGGCACACTCGTCACTCACATTATGAGCAACACCACCACTCACCCCCTTCCCAGCGCTGTCCAAGCATGTGGAGGTCTGTATTTACCAAGCCACCTGCGGAGCAGCAGCACAGTTGCGGCCTCTGGGCATGCATGGAGACTTCTGCCTCATGGGTGGCTTGGTAAATATGGACTTCTGTGTGCTTTGGCAACACTGAGGAGGGGGCAAGTGCCGGTGCTGGTGCCCGTGCTGGCCGATAAGGACTACCTTACATTACTTTTCTTGCTGCCCTCCACGTTCATTTGATATAGAACTGGTCTGCTCAAAACAGGCTTGGTTCATTTTGATCGTGGACTGAATCGGCTCCAGTTCAGCCCTCCCGATCGAACCACTGAATTGGCCCAGTACGAATGGTTCATGCATCGAATAGTTAATACACACCTCTAGGAAGTGTGGCCAAATAGGCATTTCAAACTTTGATTTCAGTTGAATATGAGCAGATTTCAGCCAAAAAACCAAACAAACCCAAAAAACCAAAACTCCAGGTAACTCTTGAAATCACTTTTTGGTGAGAACTATATATACAATACTTATCTATATCTATATCTATATCTATATCTATATCTATATCTATATATATCTATCTATACACATACACACACACACATATATACACACACACACATACACCTCTCTCTCTCTCTCTCTCTCTCTCTCTCTATCTATCTATCTATCTATCTATCTATCTATCTATATATATTAGGAGAGATATTTTGACCTCCACAAAAGCTTCTAAGCAAGCAATTCCTGATCTGAGAAACGGGGAAGCCTGGTTTTGCTGACTACAGAATGTTTTCACCTTCTACCTCATTCTCATGCAACCCCTCAGGGATTTATTGTTGGGTGGGTGGCACAGTGAGTTTCAAAGCAAAGGGGAGATTGGCAAAAAAAATTACCCCTCCCCCATATCACCAGCACAGTATTAGTCTGGATGTCAACCTCTTCATTTGTTTTCTGGTTAATTCCAGCTATTATAAATGCTTTTCTTTTGACTGTAATATAAGGAAATGTAGCTTGTTTCAGGTTTCCATTGTATAACAGCCATTTTTAAATTGAATTGCAGTGCAAAACCTTTTCATGCATATACAAAAAGTATGAACTTCAATTAATCTGCTGATTTGGAGGGGAAATTCTTAAAATCTAGAATGTTGTAATATTGGACATAATTTGCAACCTATAGGGCTACTTATAGCAGAACAGAACACCACTGACCAGAAATATGATAGCTTGAATAATTTTAAATGGGTCACATGAAGAGAGAAATATTGTTTGCAACAGTAGGATAGGTTCTGTGCCCAATTAAAAGAGGAGAGTTCCAAACAGATTCCCGTGAAAAATGGCAACTTTTGAAAGGTTAATAATTAATTGTTCTCTATCTCTCACAACTGCTTTTCATTTTTAAAAAAGTCTACATAGAAATTGCCCATGTGTCTCCTGTGTAAAGTGACAGTCCCTGTTGTGATTTCCCCAACATACGATATTTGGAAATATTCTGCTCCAAATACAGAGATCCTGTTCTGTTCTAATGGCTACTAGCCTTTGGTAAACTAAACTTCTCTGCATATATTTAATCTTCTTTTGAAGTCCTTCAAACTAGCAGCCCTTAGAGATATGCGAGCCGGCTCAAGGTCAAGCCAGCTTGCATTCAAACCAGCTCAGTTAGGCTCAAGGTCCAGCCAAATCCCCGCAGGCCAGTTTGGGGATGGTTTGGGGTTGGTTTGGTTTGTTAAAAGGCAGACTTACCAATACTGAGGGCATCTGCGGCCTTGGGGAGTGCTGCTGCAGCTGTGGGTGTCTCCAGAGTTCCCCCCTCCCCCTGGTCTCCCAATAGACCAGTTCAGCTCATTCTGGGGTTGTTTTGGCCATCTCTGAGCTCGTGGTGGGCCATTTTGGAGGCCCTGCACATGCGTACGGGCCATTTGTGTCACTGGGTAATGACAGGTACAGATAATAAAGCAGGTACCTTTGACTAAAAGAGTGAACAAGAGATTATTGATGGAATACTCAATACACTAACAATGTATTTCAGTGAGCAAATGGCCCATGAGCATGCATGGCGGCCTCTAAAATGGTCACTGCAAGCTCAGAGATCCACCACAAGCTCAGAGGTGGCTGAAACAGCCCTGAAATGAGCTGAACCAGCTTTAAGGAGATGAGGGAGAGGCCAGCAGGCGGAGGGAGAACCACTGGAGACAATAGGGTTGTGCGTTTGTTTGTTATTTTCTGTTTTGTTTTTGGCCCAAATCCAAAACACCCCCATTTTGTTCTTTGTTCGAAATCAGCCAATCCAAAACACCCCAATTTTGTTCTTTGTTCGAAATTGCAAAATCCGAATCCGAAACATTTTGGATTTTGAAAATTGGCCCGGGGGGGGGGGGGGACTAGTGGGTGGGGGTGGTAGTGCCCAATGGGTGGAAACTACCACCCACATTTTAGAGGAATTGGGCAAAGGGCTGATTTCTGGTGAACTTTTGAAGTATAGGATTTTTCCCATAGGGAAGAATGGAGGCTTCAGCAAAAGTATAGCTTCATGTTGGGAGGAAAGGGGTGGCCCAGAGCAGAGTAGGGTGGGTGGTAGTGCCCAGTGGGGGCAAGGAAGCTGCCAGAATTATTTCAAAGGAATTCGGCAGAGGGCTGATTTTTAAAGATGTAAAGGAGTTTGCGCGTCTGTAAAGTTCTTCCCCATAGGGAATTATGTACCTCCATAATTCCTGCCCCATAACTGCACTTGGGGGGCACCAGGGTGTCCCAGAGCAAGTGGTGGTGTAGAGCACATAGGGTGCCAACCACACCCATGGGTTGCTAACCCATGAGGTACTGGGTTCTTTTGTTTCTGAGATGTTTGAGTGTAGATTCAGATTCTCTGGTAGGATATGAGAGTGGATTCATAGTTTGTCATTGAAAATCTCATATGCTACAAGAGAATCTATACTCAGAACACCTCAGAAACAACAGAACCCAGCACCCCATGGGGGTGGTTGGCACCCTGTGTGCACTACACCACTACTCGCTCCCGGCTACCCCAGTGTCCCCCAGGTGGAGATATGGGTCTTCTGAAACCTCCTTTATTCCCTGGGGTGGGGGAAACCTTAAAGAAGCGTAAACTTCAACAATTCCTAACAAATCAGCCCTTTGCCCTATTCCTTTGGAATAGGGCAAGTGGCAGGCACCCCTTGGGGCACTGCCACCCAACCCACTGTTTTGCCCCTCAGGCCCCCTTTCTGCCCCAAATCTACCCCAAAGACCTGTCAACTTCAGAAAGTCTTTAAAAATCAGCCCTTTTCCAATTCCTTTGGAATCTGGGTGGCTGCAGGCACCGATTGTGGCACTACTACCTGAACCACTCTTCTGCCCCAAAATCCCCCTTTCTGCCCCAAATCCACCCCAAATAACATCAACATCACACATCAACAACAGCAGAGATTTGGAAAAAATCAGGCAGATTTCCAAAGGTCATGCACATCCACATCCCCCCCGCCCAAAATGCAATTGATCTTCACACAACAGTGTGAAATAACAACAATGAAATGCACACTGCCCCACTAGCCAATGAGGGTAAAATTTACCCTTAATTTTGCTTAAAAAGAATAAGGAGGCAATTGCCAGCAGATCAGCCCATGCTTTCACTGGCCAATCTGTGGGCTGGAAGTGCTGGAAATTCAAACAGATGTCAAAACTCAAAATGGAGACTGAAGGAGAAAGACTTTTTGTGATTGCAAAATGGAGTTCCAAAACAGTCAAAACAACAAAACATTTTGTATCCGAAACAGGGACATTTTGTTTTGGCTACAAACAGCCTGTTTTGTGCACAAAATGTTTTGTATCTGAAATGAAACGCACATCCCTAGGAGACAACCCCTGCCACAGCAGCACCTCCAAGGCCAGAATAAGTCCTCCTTTAAAAAAAAAATTAACGTCCCTGGCACCCCTGAACCAGTTTGAATTTGAACCGAGCTGGGCCCCTCATCTGGGGTGTCAAAACCAAACATGCCGGTTCAGTTTGAGTCAAGTTTGGACTCAAACTTAACCAGGCAAACTGGTTTTGTGCACATCCCTAGCAGCCATCTTCCCATCCTGTGGTGATGAGCAACACAAACTAGTAAAGGTTTACAAACTCAAAACTGCCCAGAGATGTACATTTGGGGCAGTATACAAATGCGTAAAATAAACAAATGCACTGTGCAACTGGAAAGAAATGTATATTTTGATATTTGATTCTTAAAAGGGTCTTCATAAGATACCCTCACTGAAATACTTTGTTTAACTTATTCAGTATTACATCAAAAATCTATTGTTCACTTTTCTAGTCAAGGGTTTTATTTTGCCAAAGGTGTATGCATAATCAAATACATGTGCCAGGATAATATGGTACCAAAGAGCAGCCCACCTCTTATACTCTGCGAGGACATTTCATGGAAGTGTAGCATCTTGGTTTCCCCATCTTCCAGTCCCTCCTGCCAATTCTAGTTAAACCATTCCAGGCAGCAGATCAAAGTTGAATAATTAAGGCTAGCAATAGACCTAATTCTGCACTCTGGCAGAAGTCCCATTTCTATCCACTTGAGCCAAGCAAGCAGTGTTGATATTAAGGCTCTGGCATTGTCTGAAATTCGTCTATTTTGCAACAGGTCAATAGACTATCTCTTATGGACACCATTTCCTCTCAGGTAAGTGGTATCAAATTACAGTGAGAAACAAATCACAGTGAGAAACTGGGATTTTCCCCATACCAAATAAAATTGGTATTTTTGTGTGGTGCAAAGTTGCTGCTTCTCATTAGAGTTGAGGTCAAGCTTCTTCTTGTTTTTTTGTTTTGCCCATGTTGATAGAGCATGCAGAGCATGTGAGATATAATGAGTGAATCAAGCTCTGTATTGAAGAAATGAACATTAAGGTTTCGCCTTGTATTGCTTTGCTGCACTTCTTGCCCCTAGAAACAGCAATCATTCTGTAAAAGCAGTTGTTACACTGATAAATCTCCCCAGAGTTTCCTGATTAAAATGTTCTTCTACTATTTACTATTCTCTATTCCCCAATAATGTCAAAGTATAGGGAGAGTAGAAGAGAGCATGCTGCAGAAACAGGTGCAAAAAAAAAAAAATCACTTATATTTTAGCCTACTTTTTTTAAGGAAAGTAAACTTATGGGATCACCCAAGGTTCTGTGTGTATGTTCTCAGTTCTCAGAGGAACTTAGTCCCAAGCAACTGTGTATAGGATTATGATAAAAAGTTTGAAATTAAAGCCTGCCCAGTCTGTGAAAATGGGGAAGGGATCTGCAAGCAAAAAGCAGTTATTTACAAAATTACCTATACAGGATGTGGTGAAAATTATAGAGGGGAACCAGAAGACATTTGGTTACTAGAATCGAAGAACACTTAGCAGATGCCAAACATAGGGAAACAAAGGGAAAGGCCATGGCCAGTTCATATGAAAAATAAACACAATGGAAAAACAATACCTCTTAAAGTAAGCATCTTAGAGTCTGAATGCTCAAAGACTTAGAGTCTATGCTCTCACAAGAAAGGTAAGGGAAGATAAGGGAAGCATTGTATTTAGACAAGTTGCAGTGGGGGGGGGTCAATGGTAAGGAAGAATTGAAAAAAATCTTAAAGTATAAAGGACATTAAATGGTAAGCAGTAATTTTGTTTACACTCTCCCCCCCATTTTTCTGTTGGAGTTAGGGTTAAGTGGGCAAAGCTGTGAGTCATCGATTTCTGCCTTATCCAACCCCCTACTTCAGCTTTCCCCCAACGTGCTAATCAGGTGCCTGATTAGATTTAGGGAGAGTATCTGGGATATAAGAGTGTGGATTTTAAACAGTGAGACATGGAATACTGAAGTTGATATCTGTATGTTGAAACATCTGTTCTTTATTTGTAGTTTTTAATTTCTTTTACTCTACGCAATAAAAAGGTCTAGAGAGAATAATTTTGTTTCTCTTATAAAAATAAAAGTAACTATTTTATTGAAAACAGAATAAGCAAATGTAGCTAAGTTTTTACATAATAATTTGTGAAGAAATCTAAAAATGAGCTAGATAGCAAAACTCTTCAGAACACTGCATCAGATTTTAATGCCCATTCCAGTTTGGAGCACCTAAATGCAGTGATTATGCAGGAGCATAGAGATGGTGTGTTCATTGCAAACCAATCAATTACATTGCTTGTAATGTGTGTGAGCTTTTGAACATGGGCAAAATGTGCAATATCCACTTTTTGCCCCCACAGCTGCAAGGAAGACATAGACACAATTCAATTTTTGGCCACAACTTTATTAATGATCCAAATTAATGAACTGAATTGTGGAATAAACTCCACTTCCCAACAGGGCAGGCCTACCAAAGGCTGGGTTTAGACCTCAAAATCCTTCCCCATACCTTGAATGGGTGAAACACCCTGACTCCAGGATAGAAGAAGTGTAAACCTGCTTCATCCCCATCATTGTCAACCCCAAAGGGGTCAGAGCACTTCTAGGGCTTCACCCCCTCTCTGAAGCCACACAGCTTTTAAGGTTTGTGAAGCCCTGAAGCAGGTGTCATGGCAAATCAAAGTCTCTGAGCTGCAAAGGCTCAAAGGCTGATCAATCCATCCTTTCCAACTGCCCAAGGGTGCTCACTGATCTCAAACCCTTCTACACCACCACCCAGCCCACACTGTACCTGCCCAGCTGTGACTTAACTAACACTAGTGAAAAACAGAACGGAGTAGGCAAAAAGACCCCCCAACATGGCCAATCAATTGAGGGGCCAAAAATTCCAACTCAACCTCCAAAAGGGTGGCCAGCGAAGCCTGTTCTGCCCCTAGGGATGGAAGGGAGGGGAAGCCAAAATGAAGACAACTGAAGAGGAGGGCAAGGAGCTGCCCGAGCAGTGAACAAGACCTCCCTGCCTCGTGCAGTTCCAACCAAACGGGGTATTCCCTGTGGCTGCCTGCTGAGGGGGTAGGACAAAGACCAGCCCCCAGCACAAGGCTGCAGGACGGGGCAGTGTTGTGGAGTGTTTTGGAAGAGGTGGCAGCTTGCAGTTGAGGCAATTTCATTGCAAATGGGAGATGCTTGCTACATTAAGCATTGAGGAGCCAGTTGACCAAGAGGAGCAGATCACTCAGACTTGGAGGTAGAAGTCTCAGAAATTTCATTTGTCTTACAGAAACTTATTTCATTCCCTTGAAGATTTCCAGATGTTTCGCCTTGAAATAATTCACTTTGAATTTCATGTTTCAAACTTTGGTGCCAATCCTGACTTGAAATATCTGAGCTGTTGGGCTGTAGCATATAAATAATCCAATTAGGCAAGCTCTCTTATCATCTTTTGCTGTCATTCTCTTTGCCTGGGAATTTTTCTTTTATTAATTAATGATTGCATGTCTTATGCTAATGGAATGAAGGTGATGTGCAGGGAACAGTGCCTATGGCTACCACACACATTGATTCCAAACCTATCCAATTTTGTTTTAATTATAGGGGGGGGGAGAGAAGAAAAGCAAAGGGGCATGAAAACCAATTTTGGATGAGCATCTGAACAACTCCCCCCACCGCCCTAATTTAAGATTTTCTTGCACTTCGTACAGAAATATGACTTGTCAACAAACTCTTGTCCAAGTAGGCTTGAGCCAACCATTGATTGATTGATTGGTTAACTGCCGTCAAGTTGGTGTCAACTCTTAACAACCACATAGATTCTCTCCAGAATTATCTGTCTTCAACTTGGCCTTTAAGTGGTGCATTCATTGTTGTCATAATCAAGTCCATCCACCTTGCTGCGGGTCGTCCTCTTCTTCTCTTTCCTTCAGCCTTTCCCTAATTCTGTGTCTGGATGGAATCTTCTTTTGGTGCATGGTAGGAATGCATGGAATACCATTGCCACTACCATTCCAACACACCCAAGAAATGTTGCTGTCTTAGTATAACTCTGGCCTTCCCTTGAATTCCTCAGATGTTTTGCTTTAGTGGGAATGCCCAGTTTGCATCCAGCTTTACTTGAGGTGAAATACTCTCAAAACCTAGGGACTTAGAGAATAAACTCCATATTCCTGCCTCCACCCTGCACTTTTAAAAAATTTTTTGCTGTACTGACAGTCTTTCTTTCAAAAGTCTCAGATGTGTTATCTAAGGAAGAGCTTTCAAATTTACTTAAGATTTTGCTCAAGGCAAAATTTTGGAACCCTTGTCCATGGTGTATTTGATTTAACAGAGCCTCTAACAGTGTATTAAATCTAAGTTGTTGTCATTCAGTTTACACCTTGATTGTGTTCAATCTTGTGTAATGGCAACAGTGCAAATTCTACTGGCAAGTCCTGTACAGTCTATATCCATTTTTTAATAGATAAGTGCCATAAGTGCCATAAATGTGTTTTAAAGAAATTATTTAAGTTTTTTTGACTGGATACACAAACTCATCTGCAGTAGTGAAAAACTGCTGAGAACAGAGCCCCCTCCAAAGACCTCTTAATTCTGTTTCAAACATAAGATGTAGCCATGTCCCACATTAGAGCTTATATTTCTTAGAGCTGTGCTGCCAATGGTAAACATGATGCAACTTTAAGCCAATTTCTGACCATAACATGCATCCATGTTTCCCAGAGAGTGTACTACTTACAGATCAAGTTTCCAATGGGGAGTGTGAAGTGGCTTTAGGCCAATTTCAGTTTATAACATGAATCCATGTCATCCAATGGTGCTTATACTGTTTAAAAGATATGTTTCCCAATGATGGATGTAATACAGCTTTAAGCCAAAAAAAATTTGTGTGTGCACTTGCACCCTTTGCTTCTTGCTTTTTGAACAAAACTTTCAAAACACACACGCTCCATGCCGACTACATCTACATAGAGATTCAAATCATTTCATAAATATCAGCACACAGCAAGACTGAAATGTCTGAGCAAGCAGCAAGACAGAAATAAAGGCATAATAAATCTTTGTTAAGATCTGGTGTATGGGGACAGGGCCTTAGAATACAGTCAACAATGCAGTGAAGCTGCACACAAATTTCATTTCTCCCACTGAAGTGAAGGGGTAAAGCAGACAGACACAGTTATTCCAAACTGTGAACTGAACTGACAAACCATAACAGTGCATAGCTTTTGCAGGTCAGATTTCAGTGGGGTTTCCCCCAGCAAAATTCTTTGAACATTAGGTGCCTAGCATTTCCTGCAGTTAAGCAGGTGAGAGACAACTGCAGATAAATAAAACATAATCACATTTTGAAAAAAGATTGTCTAGTTCAGCTTAAGTGATTAAGTGTCACATAAGTAATTAAGTGATTTTTAGATTATAAAGAATGTGGTCCCAACTTAACTGAAATGAGTGGGATGTTTTTTTATATATATAAATGGGTCTGTCATAGGAACATAAGAAGCTGCCTTGTCTCAAGTCAGACCTTTGGGACATCTAGCTCAGTACCAACTACACTGACTGGCAGAGGCTCTCCAAGGTTTCAAGCAGGAGTCTTTCCTAGCAGTACATGGAGATGTCAGGTAGGGATGTGCACAGAACCAGTTCACAGGCCCATTTTGGGCCTCAGAAATGGTTTGAAAGACTAGCAGTTCTGCTGATTTGAAGGTGGGGGGATCTCTTTAAGGATGAGGGAGGGTGCTCTTACCCCTCCCGCTGCATTTTCCCCGCCGATGCTGCCTTTTAAAACAGTCCGGCAGGGCAGGAGCATACCTCCTTGCTGCCCCGGGGCCTCCTCGGACTGGAAGTGTGCAATACTTCCATGCCCACTGTGTGCATTTCCATGCACACCACTTATGCCAGGGATTGAACCTGAGACCTTCTGCATGCAAAGCAGATACTCTATCATTGAGCTAGGGTACCATTTCTGAACAGTAAGCAAAACAATAGGCAATCAGTTATAGGCAGATGAACTACCAAAAGGTTGTGTCCAGCATTTATGCATAAGCTTTAGGCTGGTACTGTATATAGGGATGTGCACAAAACTGGCTGGCCCGGTTCGGTTTAAGGCCGAACCAGCCTCGAACCCAACCGGGCCAGTTTGGTCCAGCACCCCCTCAACCCCCCCCCCTGGTTTGGTTCAGTTCGGGAGGGTTTGCGGACCAAAAATTGTTAATTTTTAAAAAAAGTTTGGTCCGCGAACCCCCAAGCTTCAGGGGAGGGGGTCTGGACTGAATCAGGGGGTTCGGTTTGACCCCTGAGCTGTTGAACCCCCGAACCAAAACCGCAAACCACCAGACTGGTTTGTACATCCCTACTGTACACTGCCTAAAATGTCAGATTCCAACACGACACAGCATTACTCAACAGTGCACATCTGCCCCTCCAAACATTTGTGTTGGAGATCTGACATGTCTGCTGGAACCCCACACCACCCCCTCCTCCTCCCCCTTTACCTTTGACTGGGTTGCTTCAAGGCTATATTGCTTCACTGCCTGGGCCCTGAAGGCAAAGAATATATAATCATTTGTACTTTCCTGCCAACTTGGAAGAGGATGCCAGTTCTTATGAAGCCGCTCTTCAAGCCCTAGATGATCACTTTGAATGTGATTGCTGAACATTACAAGTTCTATTCTAGAGCCCAACTGTCTATCAATCAGTTTGTCACAGCACTGCATGCCTTAAGTGCAACCTGTGAGTTTGCCAACTTTACTGATTAAATAAATGATCAGGGATCAGATTGTTATGAAAACAAACTGCATGGAAATAATTGCTATTGGTGCAGAAACATACATTGGATAAAGTTATAGAGATGGCTAGGAGGGTGGAAAATGTTCTTCACTGTGCCAAATTGCTCTATTTAGTACCCCCAAACCAATTTCCTGAAATCCAAGCTATTCCGTCTAAATCCTTCCAGTCCAAATCTTCTCATATGACACTGCCCCCAGAAAGTGGCAGGACAAGAAAGGAGGAGCTACTACTGCTAATGATGTGTAGATTCTGCCCACAAAACCAGTTCTGCACACTGTCCTACATGGAAGGTCACGTGCAACAGATGCAAGAAAGGGGGACACTTTGCTAAGGTTTGCAAGTCTGCTGTCCGCTCCATCCATAAAACATATTCCAAGGTGGCTTACAAAAGTTAATACAATAAAATTCCATAAAATCACATTAAAATATTAAAATCAATTAAGATCATAAAAACATTAAGACACAAAAAGCAACAGCCATAAAAACACAACAGAGCAGCCAGAGACTGGCATCCCCTAAGGGATAAAAGTGTAAACAAATAAGAGTGGTTTCAGTTTTTTAAAAGCAGCCACAAATGCCAGAGAACAGACACCAACCAGGAGAGTATTCCTTCCAGAGCCTGGGGTCAACAACAGAGAAGGCCCCGTCCCATGTGCATGATAATCGAGCCTCTCTCAATGTCGGCACACAAATAATTGCATACTCTTCCCCAATTATCGCCAGTTTCCACTTCCTACCCCTTTTCCTGATATTCCTTATATCTCTATTTCAAGCTGTGAGCTCCTTTAAGACATGGTCCTGTCTTCTCATTCTTTCTAAAGTACCCTGTACACAGATGTCACCATACAAATAATAATAATGGCTGACACCCTGAGCAATGCTCTATCTGCCTTGCAGTGGAGTGTTTTCACAGTTGTGCAAAAGCATTATTGTGCAAGATTGAAGAATCATGCAAATGTAGCTGTGCAGTAGGGGGCCTTCAGAAAAAAAGGCCCCTTTATCATGCAACTGCAAATTCTCCATTGCAAGGCAAACAGAGCACTGTGCCATCTGTTAGCCACCAACAACAATAATACAACTGAAAAATGGTACTAGTATCAGCATTACATTGTCAGTCACTGGTAACCATGCTCATGTTCCATATCCTAGCTACTGAAACTTGCATGTTGCTGAATGCAAGATTGTGGGTAGGGCAGTTTCAGTACACAATGAACAAATAAAAAAGAATGGTATCCCTGTGGATCTTGACCACAAGACGGAGTTACCTTGTGATGGGGTAAAGAAGGAAATAGTAATTCATCTTGGCTGCTTTTAACTGACACAGTTTGTTCTTTGAGAACGAGTCTCTCTTTCCTTCAACACTGACCTTATTCATTTAGTGGGGGACAAGCAATCATCTACCATGCCTGTTCTTTAAAATAAATGTATATTTAGCAAAGAATCTAAAACAGAATGTTTCATATCCAGGGTACACTTCCTACCTCACTTTTCTCAAATGTTCGTCACAGAACTTTGGAGACCAATACAAAGGTGTTTAAGGATATCCTTCTGCAAGGAGATGAAAGCATTGCAATATACTTATACTAGGCAGTATATAAATAATCATAACCATCTTCATCATCCCCCAGTGAGGCACTACCTTGGCATGCTTGTGAGGCTTGCGTACTCTGAGGAAGTTGAGAGCTATGCCAGACTGGACAGGTCTCACCAGAGGAGCCAGATGAAGAGTGCCTCTCCCATCAACAATATGGTGAGATGTTACTTTAATAAATCTATACCGGATCGGTCGTCGCCCAGGTCAACAAGGACCACGCCAGGTGCTGTACTCCCTGGACATCTGGTGACAACTGGGCAACAGGGCTCAGGATCTTCAGCTGAGCAACCAGGGCTGGAGACTGCAAAATTACTGGAAGAAACGTTGCTTAACCAAAAAAAATAGTGCCAACAAGGAAATAATGATCTGCTATTACAAGTCTAGTCCAACTAGAAGAGGTTATTTAAAAAGAATGTACCAAATTTGGAAAGAGAAGAATTCAGATACAGAAATAACAGAACAAAGGCTAGCAGACCAGAGAAAATTCATAATAAGAAATAAAGTATTCACAGGAGTTGAGCTGGAAGAACTGCAAAGAGCAACACAGGCTCAAGATATGGAAGAAGAATTACCACCAACTGAAGCAGTTGCTCAGGTGCAGGTAGTGTTGGAAATAGAGGATGCCACTGTTGCTGAACTGTTTCAAAATCGAAACCAGGCAACCTCCCCTTTGCCTTCACCTCAAAAACCCAAATGCCATTTAACAGAAAAGCAACAAGAACTAAAGCAAAAAATAACTGAGCACATGAACTAAACAACCACCAGGGTTCGACTTCCAGCTCTAAAAACAGTTGCCAAAAAACAACTTGCTCAGGCATTAAAAGATGACAATGCTGCACTTGCAGAAATAACAACCAATAATTTGCAAGAAACAAACCAACTAATGTACAGTGCAGCAACAGTGACAACACAAGAGCTCGGATATAAGATCAGTGGACCTGTCAAAAAAGAAAGTAGTACATCACCTAAATGGAAGATTAGATTAGGAAATAAAATCTCCAGGCTTAGATCAGATGCTAGTAAATTGAAAGATATGAAGGACAAGAAGCTGAAGAATGAAAACACCAAACAGTATCTGATCCAAAAATACCACCCAGATTCAAGGAAAATTAGAGAAGTCCTGGAAATAATAAAGCAGCAAATACCGTAACAGCAGTGTCAAAGAAGATTAGCAGATACGAAGCCAGAATTACACAACACAGGCAGAATCTCCAATTCCCGTCGAATCAGAGACGTTTCTACCAAAGCATAGAAGGAGAAACTGCAAGAAACCTAGAAACACCAAATAAAGAAGAAACAGTGCAATTGTGGGGGAAATTATGGGACAATCCAATAGATTATAATAAAAAGGCCGGCTGGATGAAAGAGGTCAAAAAATGTAACCAACAAATGCAAGATCTAATAATAACACCAGCATTAAGTGAAAGAGCAAAGAAAACTAAAAATTAGACTGCTCCAGGCAACGATGAACTGCATGGCTTTTGGCTTAAACACCTAACAAGCCTTCATTAACAACTATCAAAACAGTTCAATCACATTTTGCAAGGAGGTGATATTGAACAATGGCTAACAACTGGGAAAACCCATCTCATAATGAAATACCCAGCAAAAGGTGCAATTCCAAGTAATTATAGACCAATAACCTGCCTGCCAACTATGCTCAAATTATTACCTGGAATAATAGCAGACGAAGTGATGCAACACTTGTTAACTAACAAACAGCTTCCAGAAAGGAACAGAAAGGAACTTGCCCGAACCCCAGAGGCACACAGGACCAGCTGATGATTGACAAAATGATTTTAGAAAATTGCAAGAGAAGAATAAGTGTTGCATGGATTGACCACACGAAAGCCTTCTACTCATTGCCTCACACATGGATACTAAAATGTTTAGAAACAACTGGTGTCAGCAAAAACATTCAGATATTTATATAAAAAAGCAATGAGCATGTGGAGTACACAGTTAACAATCAATGGCGAGACACTTGGACAGGTTAGCATTAGAAGAGGCATTTTCCAAGGGGACTCACTATCCCCTCTGTTGTTTGTAATCGCCATGACCCCACTTTCACAAATACTAAACAAAACAGGCCTCGGATACCAAACATCTAAAACATCAAGTCAAATCAACCATCTGCTGTACATGGACGATCTGAAGTTGTATGGAAAGTCCCAGTCAGAAATCGAATCACTGCTAAACACTGTCTGTATATTCAGTAGCGATATAGCAATGGAGTTTGGACTGGACAAGTGTGCTGCATTAATAATGAAAAAAGGAAAAATAAGAAAAACAGAACGAATAGAACTACCCAATGGAAGCAAGATCAAGAACCTGGAAGAGAAAAACGTTACAAATACATGGGCATTCTCCAGGCTAATAACATCGCACACACTGAAGTTAAAAGAAAAATTGGAAATGAATACATCAGGAGAGAGAGTTAGAAACTGTCCTAAGTTTCAGATAGCACTCATCAAAAACTGCAGATGTACTACTATGGGACAAAAATAATTAAGCTACCTTTCTATTTTGTTTATAGTTTGGGCAAGGTGATTGAGCGGGTGGTGGCCTCTCAGCTCCAGGCAGTTTTGGATGATGCAGATTATCTAGACCCATTTCAAACTGGCTTTCGTGTGGGCTATGGGGTTGAGACTGCCTTGGTTGGCCTGCTGGATGATCTCCAATTGGGAATTGACAGAGGAAGTGTGACTCTGTTGGTCCTTTTGGATCTCTCAGTGGCTTTCGATACTATCGACCATAGTATCCTTCTGGAACGTCTGAGGAGATTGGGTGTGGGAGGCACTGCTTTGCACTGGTTCCGCTCCTACCTCACTGGGACATTCCAGATAGTGTCTCTTAGAGTTCTTCAGAATCTGAACTTTTGTATGGTGTCCCTCAGGGCTCTGTATTCTCTCCGATGTTGTTTAACATCTACATGAAACTGGAGAGATCATCAGGGGGTTTGGTGCAGGGTGTTATCAATATGCTGATGACACCCAAATCTATTTCTCCATGTCAGCATCATCAAGAGAAGGCATAACCTCCCTAAACACCTGCCTGGAGGCAGTAATGGGCTGGATGAGGGACAACAAGAGGCTGAATCCAGATAAGACGGAGGTACTTATTGTATGGTGTCGAAACTCAGGAGATTATTTTGATCTGCCTGTTCTGGATGGTGTCATGCTCCCCCGGAAAGAACAGGTATGCGGTCTGGGGGTGCTTCTGGATCCGAATCTCTCCCTGATGTCCCAGGTTGAGGCGGTCGCCAGAGGTGCTTTTTATCAGCTTCAGCTGATACGCCAGTTGCGTCCATTTCTTGAGATGAACGACCTCAAAACAGTGGTACATCTGCTGGTAACCTTTAGGCTGGATTACTGCAATGCGGTCTATGTGGGGCTGTCTTTGTACGTAGTCTGCAGTTGGTCCAGAATGCAGCAGCCAGGTTGGTCTCTGAGTCATCTGAGAGACCATATTACTCCTGTGTTGAAGGAATTGCACTGGCTACTGATACATTTCCAGGCAAAATACAAGGTGCTGATCATTACCTATAAAGCCCTAAACAGCTTAGGCCCTTGGTATTTAAGAAAATGTCTTCTTCACCATGAATCCCAGCGGCTGCTAAGGTCATCTGGAGATGTTCATCTGCGGCTGTTGCCAACTCGTCTGGCAGCTACTTGAGAACGGGCCTTCTCCATTACAGCCCCTGGAGTTTGGAATGCACTCCCGGCTGAAATAAGAGCTACCCCATCTCTGGCAACTTTTAAGAACGTACTGAAGACACATTTGTTCACCCAGGATTTTAATTAGATTTATAGTTTTAAGTTGTAATACTATGTTTTAAATGTTTTAATCTTTAAATTAAATTTAAAGATTAAAGATGTTAATTGTTAATTGATTTAATGTTTTAAAAGATTTTAATTGTAAACTGCCCAGAGATGCAAGTTTTGGGTGGTATAGAAATATAAAAAATAAAAAATAAATAATAATAAATAATACTGTTACCATTTCCAGGATGTAACAAAGGTGAAGCTTGCTAAGGTTGAAGGTGTGAGGGTGAGGTTATGATTAAACAGACAATACAAAAATATTGTCTGATCTATATAAAATAAAAATCTTTATATAAAAATGGTGCTCTGTCATTTGCATAGAGTATATCAAAATAGAAGCAGAAAGGTAGAACCTCAACAAGTTCAAAACCAGCATAATTTAATGGATTTTGCTACTGCCATTCTTGTCTGTTCTGCATATCTGGCTATGGATGTCTATCTTGTGGTATAAAGAAGAACTTATAAATTAATAAATCTTGCCTTTAGGGAGAGCAAACCGGCTGGTAAAAGGAAACAGCAGTTAGGGTGAGAAAAATGAATAGCTATCCCTCATTAATTCTTTTCCTAAAGCCAATTTTGTTTCCCATGGATGAAATCTGAACATTTCAATTACATGAGCTAACCACAAGTTCTGGTTAAAACAGTATGCAACACAACACTCTACACACAGTGATAATATGTAAGCCAGATCTCATTAATTTTTTTATCATTTGACATTCCTATTTCCTGCAGAATAGCTTTTCATTCCACTGCAGCGACTGCTAGAGGATCTCAACAGAACTGCAAGCTCCTACTAATATGTGTATGTGTGTTCCCACCACCATATAGGTTATCAGAAAGTCTAACAAAAAGGTTTAAATAAATCACCTTGTTAATTGGTTTCAGCGACTGGTTTCATATCAACACTGTCATGTTGATATTTTCATCATCGGTAGCCATTGGAGTTTTACGTTTGAATCAGGTTTGCTATTAAATTCAGGAATTAAAAAATACAAAGGCAGGGGAAAGCTTTCTTCTCATATAAGTATATGGTAGCAGAATTTTTAAAGAGGATTATATGAGGGGAAATTAAAAGAGGTAATTTATAAAGAGCTAAAAGGAAGTGATCCTGATTAAAAATTCTTATTCTGAAGTGCAGGTCTGGGTTATTAAGTCTAAATCCATATCTCTATACACCAGGATGGTGACTTGAGTATTTTTCAAAACTTGCTAATTCAGGCTTTAATGGTGACCCTATTTAAGTTAATGGGGATTTAGCAGGGCTGGATTGAACATTTGTAATTTAACATTTTTTGCATAAAAGAGGGTATGGGGGAAAATCCATGAACTCCTCTTTGTTCATCTTATTTATGCTTTTTCACATAAGAATTTTTGCACTGAGCAGCAGCTCAATAAATTTCTGCTTATTGAAACAAGATATTTTATTTCAGAATAACTCATTTTTCCTAGGAACAGTGATATCCTTATATAATGAACAGGATATAATCCCTATAAAGTAAATTGTGAGAAGAAGCAGTCTTCTCATCTTTTTCTGTTCCCTTCTCAAGATCAATGTCAACACTTCTCAAGATCAATGTCAACCCACACCTTGGGCACTACTAGCAAGGCTCAGATTCTTCATAAGGCAGTACAGGTCCAGGACAATGTGAGGCATCTTTGCTGGTGCCAGGCACACCATATTCACGATCCTGATTTGGGACTCAAAGATCAAGGAAAAGATCTCTTTGTATGGAAAGCAAGTTGTGACAATGCACAACATCATTACTGATCAGGTGGTATGTTAAGGCATCAACCTTAGGTTCCAATTTATTGGCTTTGAGGAGCCTGAGCCAAAATGAGATAGCCTTAACCATGGGGAGAACTATAATAGAGAGGAGGGGTTCAAATAACCTAGGCCACCCAACTCCTGGGAGCCACATTCTGCAGCTCCTCACTGCAGTACTCATATCATTGCATCTATTTTCTTTGCTCTCCCTCCAGCAATTGAGAGAAATGGGGGCGGGGGGAATGCCATTTGGGAATGAGCCCCAGATGGCTCGCACAGTTTTTCTGGAGCTCTGGCCATGCCCCCTTATGTGTGACATCATGTACAAGGGGCATGGCCAGAGCCCTGGAGGGCCTGCGTGAGCCCTCCACAGCTCATTCCTAGCTGGTGGTTGCTGGCTGGATGCATCTATTTTCCATTCTCTCCCTCACTGGAGGGGGAGAAAGGGGCAAAACATGCACCCAGCCAGCAAACAGTGGCTATAAACAAGCCCCAGAGGACTGCCATGACCCTTCTGGGGCTCTCGTCATGCCTTTTTGCATGTGATGTCACAAGCAAGGGGATGTGGCCAGAGGACTGGAGGGCCTGCAAGAGCCCTTTGAGGTGCATTCCCAGCTGGTGTTTGCTTGCTAGGTGCATGTTTTCCTTTTCACTCCCTCCAGCAAGGGAGAGGAAGGAAAATAGAAACACCCAGCAAGCAAATGCTTGCTGGGAATGAGCTATAGAGACCTCACATGCAAGGGGTGTCATTGGTGTGTGCACATCGCATACACCAGGCAGGGCTGTGGGGTTTCAGGAGAACACAGGGCCCTGTTCCCCTTGCTACGGCAATGGCTTCAACTCTGGTTTTGAACCAGCAGAGTTTTTTAAAAGACTGAATTTAAAGGAGTTTCCTGAAGAAAATATTGAACTTGTTGGGTTACATTTAGTTGCTACCAGATATACATTTTGCAAAATACTGGAAGCCAGAAGATATACCTAGAATGGAATGGGAAGGGAAATTATACAATTTGGACTTAATGGCAAAACTGACAGCTTAAGAAGGAGTTAGAAATGGAAAATAGATGAATAACTCTAGAAATAATTGGACTAAGATTACAGAATATAGGCAAATCAGACTTAATTCAGCAAATGATATTAATTATTTCTTCATATTTTATGATTTAAAGAAACTTATTTAAGTTATATTTTCTTACAAAGTATGCTTTTGTGAATCATTGTATTATAGTTTTTGGTAATCCTCTATACATATCTATTTGTTTTACACACACATACACACACACACACACACACACACCTGATATAGTGGTGATGATATACACATACTCCCTTACTCTTGAAAAGATTTTAGAGACCTCTTTTAATGCAAAAGTAAGTAAAAACAAATAAACCAAGATTTTACAAACTTGAGCAAACACATTTCACTGCTAAAACGTCATTGTCAATGCTCTGTCTCAAACAGCTGGATATTCCCGAGCTTAAAAACAACAACTGAAAAGAAATTATCAATCCAAGAAAAGAGGAGAGGAGGAGGGAGGAGACTCTATACAACAAATTTTAACCTTTTTTATAGACCACTAAATGTCATTGAGGCTCTACACACAATCAATGTGTAGAACATCACAGGCTTAGCCCACTCTCCCCGCACATGAGCAGCTGCTCGTTGCTGGGTAGCTGGATCAGCCTCCCAGATGAGTGGTTGCTTTGGTCAGGTGCTCCTGAGCCCAGCCCTCTGGAGCTCTGGGATCAGGAGAAGGGGAGCACCACCATGTGGCCCCCTGGAGCCCCAGGAAGGCACCATGCAAGTGGGGCCCCCCTCCCCTCTCCTCCCTCCCCTTCCAGGGGTCCAAAACAAATAGATGGCAGGTGTATAAGAGTGGAATGTGAAGAACTTTACATTGGGGAGACAGGAAGACCCCTGTTAAAGAGGTATTAGGAGCATTTGGTAGACATGCAACATAATAAAAAATGTTTGGAACACTGGGCAAAGCATATGAAGAAAAAACATAAAGGAGTAGTGCAAACAAAATTTTAATCTTGGCTACAGAGGGAAATAAAGTTAAGCATAAGACCCAAAAGTAGTGGTGTGCATGGACCGCGGAAGCGCAGTCCGGCGCCAGGCGGGGGGTTTGCTTTAAGGGTGGGTGGGGGGTTGTAATCACCCCTCCCGCTGCTTTTCCCCTCTGGCGCTGTCATTTTTGTTAAAATCTTCAGGGCGGCAGAGGTCCTCCCTGCCGCCCCTACCCCCTTGTTCGTGCCCATACCCAGAAGTAACAGGTGCACATGCGCCCGCCGCCGATGCACACATGCCGTGCACGTCACAGTGACATGCATAACATGCACACGCACGTCGGCAGTGGGCGCATGCGGGCCTGTTACTTCCTGGTATGGGCACGAACAAGGGGGTAGGGGTGGCAGGGAGGACCACTGCTGCCCCAAATATTTTAACAAAAATGACAGTGCCGGAGGGGGAAAAGTGGCAGGAGGGGTGAGTACAACCCCCCCGCCCTTAAAGCAAACCCACCCACCCACCCACCCACCGGCCACCATGCGAACCGGCCACCATGCGAACTGGTTCGCAGGCCTCCATCATGGCCTGTGTACCGGATCATGCACATCCCTTCCAAAGAGGCCATGCATATTGAACAGCTGCAACCAACTATTAATGTTAGGGAAGAAATGAAAGAGGCAATGACATTTATTGGTCTATAAAAAGGGTTAAAATTTATTGTGTAAAGTCTCCTCCCCGCTCTCCTCTCCCCTGTTCTTGGCAATTTGTGTGATTTACTTCGTTGAGTTTCTGCAAGTATGTATGTTTATGTATGTACATTTTATTATGTATTGGTCTATGACCGCAATATAGTATCTATCCCCTATTCTTGGGTTGATTATTTCGTTTCAGTTGCTGTTTTTAAGCTCCAGAATTTCCAGTTGTTTGAGACAGAGCATTGACAATGATGTTTTAGCAGTGAAATGTGTTTGCTCAAGTTTGTAGGATCTTGGTTTTATTTGTTTTTACTTACTTTCACATTAAAAGAAGTCATATATATAATATTAATTAAAAAATAAATAGTGGCCAATGGAGTCTTGCACTCATGAGATCTGGTTTTGTGCCAAGGCTGGCCAGCTCTTTTTTTCTTTATTTATTGTGTTTCTTCACAACAGTGTCGGGGAAAGAGGATGAGGTGTCATACTTCCAATCAATGGGAGGAGGTGAGGAGGCAACATTTTTTACTTTAGTGCCATTTGTCCTCGTGAACTATCTGGATGGAGTTCACAGAACATACTCTGGGAACCTCTGAGTTACACTGTCAGTTAAAATAAAATAACAAAGTAGATAATTTCCAATGGTACCTGGTTGGTGGGTTTTTTTGTTTGTTTTGTTC
This sequence comes from Hemicordylus capensis, assembly GCF_027244095.1. Classification (NCBI taxonomy): domain Eukaryota; kingdom Metazoa; phylum Chordata; class Lepidosauria; order Squamata; family Cordylidae; genus Hemicordylus; species Hemicordylus capensis. The sequence continues at coordinate 192,470,020 of NC_069660.1, forward strand.
TTCTTTACAGTAAATGCACTAGGGTTCCTGAGAACAATTATTACCTATCATATTCAAAGAAACACCTATATAAAATGGAATCATTGCTTTGTCCATGCTTAAATGCCCGTTCTAAGGCAGAATATGTCAGAAAAATAGGTCAAACAGCAACTCAAATCTCCAAGTTTTCTTTCTTCCAGATTGTGCAAGCCATTGTGCTCTGGAAGAAGAAAATGTGCCTTTTTCAAAAGCATGTTCAAAGTCTGGGCATCAAAGAAAACTGAAAGTCTTTTTTTTTAACTTTACCTTGGAAAGGGGCTAGTTTCAGTGAGCAGAACAGTGATATTGGTAGCAGTGTTTGCTAGTTCCCCTTCTTCTTTTGGCATGAAAAGTTCTGGCATTTGCCTAGAGCTTCCCTTATAGCTTCATGCAACTTTTATAACTAAAAGCTTCGCTTTCAGTCTCTTTTGCAGCAGCAAAAGGTGCTTGTTGATGTACCTGCAGACAAGCTACTATATTTCAGAAACAACTTCTGTTGATTATTGGAATGTTGTGTACATGGTGTTGTAATGTATCTAGCCAGATAAGCCTCTACTCAGCTGCTTGCTTTTGTTTGTTCCCACTCCTTCTTATCCTGAAAGTGTTCATTTGGTGGATGAGGCAAGGAAGGGAAACTTTCTTCATTCATTATTTATCATCATTGTCAACTTTCTGTTCTCCAAGGCCCTATTCTTACATGGTGTTCAATGCACATATATTCTGTGCATAGTGTGTACTCATACAGATTTTTACACTTGTACAGTTATTCACACATTATGTTCAACCCACATACAGTGGGACAGTTCCTCTTTGTACTCTCTGCATTTTAGGGGGCCTGTAGTCAAGTTCACTTTTAATGTAAGCACAAAGAGTCATTCACACACATAAAAACATGTGTAAAATATATACCTGTACACAAAATAGCCTGAATTCACTCTGGCTTATAAAGTCAACTATTGTAGGTAGGTTGTGGAAACCAATCTGATGAAAGTGATAGTAACATGGGCAGATGGTCTTCATGGTCTTCACATGGCCTAGCAGGATGGTGTTAATGAAACTGACCCAAGGCTGATTGGTCAGCACCCCCAATGTTCGGGCTTATGTGGGGAACTAGCTGTTAAAGGGGTCAGCTCCACCAGTTTTAATTTGTGCAAACCTTTGGACATAAGAAAAACTGGATTTGAGAAAAGGATCTCAAAATATTAGTTTCAAAATATAAAAGAAGAATTTATCTAATTCAAGGGGAATACAGGAAAATAATGGTGTGATTAGATCAATAAAAATGTACTAAGCAATTTGACAACAATAAGGTGTTTCTAATTTAAAGAGCAATAAAGTACATTTCTAAATAAACCAACTACAATGAGGCATTTTAGCTTGAGGTCTAATTGTGTCAGTTTCCCAGGCGGGCAAGAGAAAAATGCTAAGAGAGTGGGGAGGTTTGAAAAGAAGTTATAGATTGGGGACGTAAGAGCCAGACAACCGCTATACTGCACCTGCCTCTAGGCAGCGAAGCTTCGAGCAGCTGGAGACTCAAGTCCTTCGAGGACAGCGAGGTGGAGAGCAGGAGGGTTGCAAGGATTAGTATAAGGAGGAATGCCCACGAGAATGGCTTCTCCTTGGGTCCAGCTTCCTATAGGTTCAAGGCAAGCTGGGTGGATTGGCACAAGGACCGATCCAGATAGTGATTTCAAGCTCTTTGTAGTTTGCAAAAGAGCATATGGAATGTTCAGGAGGGTCCCAAGTATGGCATACGAGGGAAAGTGAAGGTTGCTGGTTGGAGTCCCAAGTACAATACACAGTGAAGTATACAAGGAAGCACTTGTAGTGTGGGTTGGAGTCCTGAGTGAGAGGCACAGGGGAGCACAGAGATTGTAGAGAGCATCTGATGGACTCCCAAGTGTAAAGCACAAGGGAGCACACTGGGTCATGGAACTGGGGATACTTATATCCTAAAACGTGCCTTGGGAGCACATTCCTATTGTCATGCTTTGCTGAGTAGAAGGGCCCAGACGGGTCTGTTCGGAATGCATTGTTTCTGACTGTTCTTTCCTGGGTGTAACAATGGGGGTCTGACTTTTGCAAGTAAGGCTGTTTGTTATGAAAATCAGAGTATGCAGGTGCATGAAAGAATATCCCTGCCAGGATGGGCTCTCCAGTAATCCTATCAATAGTTTCAATGGGTACACCACTGAGCCTCTGTCACTGACTCATCTCCTCTGTGATGGGGAGAATGTTACTTCACCGCCTTATCTACTTTCTTCCTGCTTAGCATAATTTGCTCATTAGCGTGTGTTACAGTATCTCCTGTGAAAGGAGGGGAGTGAGGTGGTTCACTCTAAGTACAGGGTGTCCTTGAAGGTTAAGTCGATATCGTTAACTGTTGGGTCTACTTAGCTGGGGCCCCCATCTTGGGAGAGGGGCTGCATCTTATCCCTATTCCAATTTGCTTTTTTTGCAGCCAAATCCAGGCGCAACCAGCCCACTATCTACTAAGTGACTTGTCCCCATGTGTGCCATAAACAAAGAGCTCACATTGTGGTGTAGCTCCTGAGCATATCCAGAGTGCATTCTCCAAGCTTGGAGATGCAAGCCAACCAGGAGGTTCCTGGGAGCTGGGCAGAATAAACATAGCTGGTAACAATGGTCAGATAAGCTACAGCTCTGTTCTGGGTAAGATTTAGGTGTGATCAGGAGTAGTGCATGAAATATATATTTAAAAAATATATTAGGCTAGGTAGGAGGTCCAAGCCTGGTTGCTGTGGACCTAAGCTTTCATTCAGGCTGCCAAGAAGATGCAGCTATAGGGTTCCATTCTGAGACCCTTGGTCAAACAGGAGCCTTGTAAGTATATGAGGCCTTCTAAAGCCTCATAGCGACATAATCGAGTCCATACAAATCCTCAAATATGAGAAAGATGCAGGGGTGGAGCCACCATTGAGCAAACGGATTCAAAGAACGCAGGCCACCATTGAAAAAGGCTGCAGCAGCCCCCATTGTGCATGATGTCATGTGCAAAGGGGAAGTAGCCTGATTGCCAAAAGGCCTGCCCCAGTCCTCCCCCTCTCATTTCCAGGCAGCACTTGCTGCCTGACCGCATTTATTTCCCTGAGCTTCGGATAGCCAGAGTGAGCTCTCTCCCTCTAATTTCAGGCAGCATTTGCTACAGCATTTATTTCCCTTCCTCTCCCTTGCTGATGCTGTCAGGCAGCAAGCACTGCCTGAAATGAGAGGGGAGAATGAGAGCCCTCTCTGGCATTACTCGTGGGGCTACTGGGTGGGGCAGAACACAGGCTGCCATTCGGCTGGCTCCGCTACTGGAAAGATTTGTACCTTGTTTTATCAAGACAGTCCAAATAGAGATCTTGCCAAGAATGGTGTTATAAGACTTGTAATCTTGTGTTCTTTGGCACATGTAAGATTAGCTGTATAGACTGGAGGGTAGCTGTGACCCACGAAGATGAATGCAGCTTTCCAGCCACATAATTGCCACCTTGATTGGCACCTTTCCAGCCACTTAATTGCCACCTTGATTGGCACCTGTTTTTGCTTCTTGCTTTGGACTCCAAATATAAGAAGTGAGGGGGGTTGACAGTTCACAATACATGGTTGATGGGGTGTGTTCAGCTTGGGAGATCACAAGCGACCTGATAGTGCATGCACAACCAAATTCAAGATGAAAGGAAATTAATGAGAGGGAGGGAGGAAGGGAGCATCTGTCCCAAATAAATTAAGTTATTGATAGATTTACAGAACAATCCTTAAGAGAGATGATGACTTTCATGATGACTCATTCTGGAAAGGATAGGAGCTGGGGAAGGACCAGGTGTCCAGAAGGAGCCCTTGCCTTTAGTGAGGATACAGGTGCAGTTGGTCTTGAATTCAACACCTGTGCTGGAGATGCTTCATGTCATTCCCTCTTTATCCTGCCTTTACATAAAATGCTAGGCCCCACTGCCTTTTTCAGGATGGTAATCAGCTTTCTGGCTGTTTCAGTATCTCCAGTGAGATGGTTTATACTTTCTAGTAGGGCTTTGAAACACTACATCTGATAAATCCACATGAATGAGTCATTGCAATGACACACCCAGAATACAGATAACCTGGAATTTAAGATAAAATAAAATGGTGCCTCTGAATCATTAAAATGAATCATTTGTATCCTTCCCACTTCTATCTTGTCCTGATTGCTTTTGGTGGCTAGGCATCTGTGTATCATATAAAACACAGTTGGATAATTTTTACTGTCCCTGATAGTGAGAAAGATAAAGAGAGAGAGAGATGACAACCAGGTGAATAAGATAATGAGGCTGTTCTCACACACAGGCAAAACTGGGCTAACAAAGCCAAGCCCTGTCTTGCCTGGGTGTAAGAACCACTGAGATTGCACTCGATCCAAGTGGCACCTTGGCAGCAAACCCACCTCGGCAGCCACCCACTTAAATGAGGTTAAAGGAGCAAGCGCTCCTTAGTTCCTTCGCAAAATGGTTTTTCTAACCATTTTTCTAATCTTAGCTTTCCGCAGATGCTGCAACATTGACAGGCAGCTGCCTGTCATTGGAGGAATCCCCATAACGCACCAAGCACTTGTGCAGTGCATTATGGGATTACCAGGGGCCTCCCGGCTCCCAAACATCCCTGCTTCAAGCAGCAGCCAGCAATCGTCTGGACAGGTGATCCACCCACCCAGCAAAGAGATGGAGATCATCTGCAGGGTAGGTAAACATTTTGAGCCTCTCTCCCCTGCCTCTGCAAGCCCATTCGCACAAATCGTGAGAAAGGGCTCAATGTATTTTAAAGCAATTTCTGTATTTTTATATTAGATTTAATTGTTTAACTGTCATACCTTGGATAATTGTAGAGACTCAGAGTTCTGGGTACAGATTTAACTTTGTAACTGGACAATTTGTGGGCATTTATTACATCACATTTTTGCAGTGGCTGACATCCACTATGCTAGGGCAACAGTTGCTGACATGCAAACTAATGATGCACAAACAGGGGTGCATGGAATCGACTGGCCCAGTTCAGTTCAAGTCCGAAACAGACCTGAAATGGACTGGGACAGTTCGGTCTGGCACTCCCTCGACACCCCCCCCCCAGTTCAGTTTGGTATGACCCAGGCCATGTAGAGGCCCATTGCACAGATGTGATGGCCTCCAAACTGGCTGCCGTGAAAGGGGAAAGGCCTGAACAGGCCAAAAAAACCCCAAACAGGGCTGTTTTTAAGAGAAGGAAGGCCAGTGGGGGAGGGGGATCCTACGCGGATCCCCCACTAAGACCTAGGAGAAGCCCCCTGGAAGGGATAAGTTTTAATTTTTTTAAGTAAAACGTCCATGGGCCCCCCGAATGGGCCAGGGGGGTTGGTCTGGGGTCAAGCCAAACTGGGGATGATTTGGCTTGATCCTGAGCCTTCAAACCAAACAAGTTCAACTTTGAACCATTTCGGTCCCGAACCTGCTCACACCACCCTACTGATATCCCCTTCCTTCTGAAGTCCACTTTACCTTCTGAAAATATGTTCCTGAGGGTAATGCAATAGGCCTGTGCAAATCTGGATTCAAAAATTCAGATTTTATCCAAAATTGCCCCAAATTGTTAAAAAAGGGGGGGGGGGGAATCCTAATCTGATTTTTATTCTGAAAATTGGATTGATAAAGTCAGAATTAATTCTGAAATATCAAAATTAATTTTGGAAATACTTCAGAGTTTCATAATTAGCAGAATGAAATGGGATTCTTTGCCATAGAGGTGAATGTATATTTTATCCAAAATTGCCAAAATCCAAAATTTTATCCAAAATTGCCCCAAATTGTTAAAAAAAGGGGGGGGGATCCTAATCTGATTTTTATTCTGAAAATTGGATTGATAAAGTCAGAATTAATTCTGAAATATCAAAATTAATTTTGGAAATACTTCAGAGTTTCATAATTAGCAGAATGAAATGGGAATCTTTGCCACAGAGGTGAATGGGGGAAAAGAAAAGATATCACCCCAAATCACAAGTTGTTCCTAGAGCCTTGAAAGTTGCCACACATATGTGGAATATGATCAGGGCCCTCTGTAGTGAATTTGAATAAAACAGGTCAATACTCTGATTTTTGGTGAATTTTTGAAACTTTTGTAAAAAATGGTTAAAAGTAAAAATGGTGAAATTTGGCATGTTTCAAGCCAGAACTTTACAAAAACTTCTGAAACTGAAGAACCTCCTTGGACCATAATTTTGCCAGCATGTGGAGGAATCTGCCCTTTGCCTTAATGAAAAGGGGTAACAGCATGCCTCTTCCTCCCCGCACCCTTTATCGTTCCAGAATGGATGGGCATACTGTCATGAAATCTGGCACACATGAAGTCCATGTTGGCAGCACTCTGAATACTCTTTTTTCAACTCTATGGGAAACTCCTCTGATTTTGGATGATTTTTAAATAAAACCTAAAAATAGAAAGGGCAAAAATTTGCTTGTTTCAAATGAGAGCTTTACAGGTTCTGAATATAAACAACAACAAATATTTATATACCGCTTTTCAACAAGCATTTCCAAAGCACTTTAGATAGAGTAATAAAAAATAAAATAGATTGCTCCCTGTCCCCAAAGGGCTCACAATCTAAGAAGAAACATAAGACAGAAACAAGCAACTGTCACTGGAGGTACTGTGCGGCGGGTGGATAGGGTCAGTTACTATCCCCCTGCTAAATAAAAAGAATCACCATGTTAAAAAGGTGCCTCTTTACCCAGTTAGCAGGGGTTCTCAATCATAATTCCATTCCCATGTGGAAGAATAAGGCTGTTCTTTTGATTTTGAATTAATTTTTGTCTTCCCCATTGCAGAAGCACACAGTAAAAGTGAAAGTATTTGAAGGTTTCTGTTTTTGTGGTTAGAAAGAATTCATCACTTCCCTATATAGCCATCAAGGCACTAAAAGGTTGAAGTCCTTTTAACCCCCTTTAAAAGGTCTTCCTGTTCCTGCAATGGGGAAGGAAATAAATAACATAAATGTAATGTCCTTTTTCCTCCACATGCAGGTGGAATGATCTTCTAAAAGGGGGCTTCAGATCCAGACATATAAAGTTCTGGCTTGAAAGAAGCCAGAATTCACATTAAAGAAAAATTTCAAAAAAAATTCAAACATCAGTGGATTGACCTATAGCTTTAAGAAAAAATATACAGAGTCCTGCCAATGTGGACTTCATGTGTGCCAGATTTCATAACTGCATGCCCATCCATTCCAGAAATGTAAAAGGAGACGCAAAATTGACATACCCCTTTCTCATGAAGGAAAAAGGCAGATTCCTCCATATGGTGGTGGAATTATGGCCCAAGGAGAGTCTGAAGTTTTGTAAAGTTCTGGCTTGAAACAAGCCAGATTTCACCATTTTTAGCCATTTTAAAGACAAAAATTCAAAAAATCACCAAACATTAGGGGATTGATTGATTATCTTCAGATTTGCTACATGGGGCTCTGACCTCCGGGTGTTTGGCAAGTTTCAAGGCTCTTGGGCAAACTGCTGTTTTGCGGTGATTTCTTTTTTATTTCCCCATTGACAACTATGGGGGGAAATCTGAATGTAAGTTGGAATTCATATTCTCAATCTGAATATGATCTGATATCCGATATTGCCAGAGCCAGTAGATTCCAAATCCAAAATTGGATTGAGTCGAATTTGAATCCAATTCCGAATCTGAATTTTCTGAATGCACTCAGGCCTACTGTGCAATTCAGGGACATATTTTTGAGCATTCAGAGGGAAAGGTAGATTGTCAAAAATCCCTCCTCCCCCCTCACATGATGGTGCAGCATTAGTCTGAATGTCAACTAGTGTATCTATAAAATACATTGTTTTAATTATTTGGTTAATTGTCATTTCAACTGATAGTTGGTTTTTTGTTGTATTAATTTATTGTAAACCAACCACAGTTTTTAGTTGGGGTGCTATAAAACAATAAATACTCAATCAATTAATCAACAAAATGTGTAAAAAATATGCCTAGAAGTATATATGACTAATATGATGCATACATTTCAGCTGCATAATTTGTTTATTAATTAAAATTTTCGTATATACTGCCTCCTCCAAAGACTCTAAGCAGTGAACAACAATACCAATAACAAATAATAACAATAATAATAATAATAACAATAACAATAATTGTTGTTGTTGTTGTTGTTGTTATTAAAGGGCAAATGCCTGGCAAAACAGTTGGGTCTTAAGAAGGGCCTTAAAAGCAGCCAAGAAAGGGGCTGAATGAATCTGGGCGGGGGGGAGAGTGTTCCAAAGGAGAGGGACAGCTAAAGAGAAGGCCCTCCTATGGGCCCAGGCATCATGCACTACACCAGGGCCTGGGACACTAAGGAGGGCCAGTTGAGCAGACCTCACAGGTCAGGATACAACTGGCTGAGAGAGGCGATCCTGGAGATATACAGTGCTAAGCCCATAAGGGTTTCGTAGGTGAGAACCAGAACCCAGCCATTTTACAGGCCTCCCAACCGGTTTGAACGTGGCCCGGTCTGGCTGTTTGGCGCCGGGGTGCGTGTGTGTCTCACTTTAAGGGCGGCGGGGGTGGCTGGGTTTGTACTTACCCCTCCTGCCACTTTTCCCCCTCCGGTGCTCCATTTTTCTGCAAAGTTTTGGGGGTGGCAGCGTTCCTCCCTGCTGCCCCTGCCACCGTCGTTTGCAGGAAATAGCGGAAGTAGCTGTTGCACATGTGCCCAAGCAGGAAATACACATTCACATAACATTTTCTCTTCAGATAAGGGATGCTGTGGTAATATAATTTGTTAGAAACTCTATATTTTTTTTAATACAGCATAAATAAGATCAAGGCATACTGTATTTTCAAGGTCTATAGCTGTAATGTATAGACATCACATCTAGTCCAAATAGTGTTGTTTTTATTAACAAAAGAGTTCACAATAGCACACACTTCAGGAAGCATTCATCTTGTGGCTAACAGCTCACAAACTGAAGAATGGAACACACAGAGCATGCTCAGCCCATCAGACAAAGAGAAGCCCACTGAGCATGCTCAACAACCCAAGTCAGTTTGACTACAAACAGAGGCTGTTCTCACGTGCAGGCAAAACTGGGCTAACAATGCCAAGCCCAGTCTTGCCCATGCGTGAGAACTGCCAGGATTGCGCCCGATGCTGGCAGCACCTCGGTGGCAAACCTGCCAATCCAGCCACCCTCTCAAATGTGCCTGAGAGAGCTAGTGTTCCTTTAGCCCCATTTTTTTAATTGTCTGCCAGCCACAGCTGCTTGCAGGTGGGGCTGGGATACTGCAGGCCTCGTGGCCGGCCTTGGGGGAATTCCCATAATGCACTGCACACTTGCACAGTGCATTGTGGGAGTTCTGGGGGCCGGAGCAATATGTCCTGGAGCATGACCCTCCACACTATCCAAAGAGGCAGCTGCCCATCTGGGTGAGCAATCTCCACTCCCAGACCAACAGTGAGGATTGTCTGCAGTGGATGTAAGCTTTTTGAGTCTCCCTTCCCTGCCTCTTCAAGTGCTTTCTCACAGATTTTCTCACAGTCTAGAGGTAAGATTCCTAAACTACAAAAACACTACAATAGCAAAATCTGGTGTCAAGATTAATGCTTATGAGATAACTTATCATCTCACCCCCCCAATCCTTCCTTTGTTGAATATAACTTTTTTCAAATGCAGAAGCAGCATGAAATTCCTAATCTTCTTTGGTATTTAACTCCATTTGAACTAGGACATTCCATGCAAATGTATCCTGTCTTTACATCTGTGCAAACACATCTTGCCTCAACAGCAGAATGAAGCCTTCTAAGTGTTTTTATGCCATCTACAGGTCATTAATAAAACTGAGCCGACTGATGAATTGTATATTCAGTTTGACAGCCCCAGTTTGTTTCAACTATTATATGACCAAATTACAAATTGCAAAACAAACTTTTCCTAAGTTGTTCTGTATATCAGCATTGTAGTTAGGTGTCTCATAAGATCATAAGAGTCCAGCTGGATCAGACCAAAGGCCAATTTTTTGCAGCATTCTGTTTGGCATAGTGGCCAACCAGATGTGTCTGGGCAGCTCACAAGCAGGAAATGAAAGTATGCCCCCTCTGCCTCCATAGTTCCCCTGCAACTGGTTTTCAGAGGCATAGTGCCTCTGAACCTGGAGATGACATATACCCATTAAGACTAATAGCCATTGACAGACTTGTCCTCCATGCATTTATCTAAGTTATCTTTGTAATGCCATTCCCCCATCTCATAGGAGCAAATTTCATAGCTTAATGATGTGCTGTGTGAAGATCTACTGTCCTTCTTCATTTCAGTCCCTATATCTCCTGCCAATCCAGACAGCAGACAGTCTCATTGGATGGTCTCTGGTTTTAGTGTTGTGTGTGAAAGAGGAAATCCTCAATCCACTTTCTCCACACCACACACTACTAAGGTCCCCACTTAGTCAACTTAACGGGGGGGGGGAAGCCTCAACAATTATAGCCTTTTCTCATGTGCTATCCCCCTGATCATTTTGGTTGCCCTCTTCTGCACCTTGTCCCACCTTGGAGGCCAGATCAACCACAGTGGTAGACTCTTTCACTGGCCAGTAGTTGGTTGATCTTTTCTCTGACATGCTAACTTAAGCCCTGATGCCAATGTATTGGCATTAAGGGCATGGTTGGCATCAGTGAACAGGCACCAGCTGTCACCATTTCCCAGCCAGCTAGCACAATGGCTTGTTCCAAATGAGTGAGAGTGAAAAGAACCTATCCAGCCACCTAGTGCTACTCTAGGCAGCTTGGAAATGGTGATAGGCAGCAGCAGTGGCAGGGAGCGATAAGTGGCAAGGCAGGAAGTGGCAGTGATGAGAGGCTGTGGGAAGCATGGTGGGCAGTACCTGGGCAGTACAAGTGCTCAAGTCAGCCCTGCGCTTCATGAAGGCTGGGGAGTCTCATGAGAGCTGCCTGGAGCTTCCTGCATCTTCCTGCCCTGCTACCATCTCTGTGGTCACATCTCCCATTCCCGGACAATCAGCATCCTCACAAGCATTTGGCTTTGCCTCAGGACCTGGAGAAGCAGTGCAGCATATAGCACTATTGTTCTTGCTCTTTCCAGCACCTCATTTGCTATGCTGGGAGTGTGATTCCAGACACCCACCACAATTCAGTGTTGCTAATCAGATCATATATGACTTCCCACAATAAATATCATGCTTGTCCTGTTTGTTTCCTATGATCTGCGCATTAGTACATAGACATTGGAGAATATGGGTATCATATCCTACTGGCTTCCCTACTATTGTTTGTTGCAAATGTCTGAACATCCCTCCACCATCCTGCTTCCACCTTTGCCACACATACATCTGTCCTTAGTACTTGGTTTTATACATAGTTCAGAGCTTTTGCCCCCCACTTCCCCTCAGGATTTGGTTTAAAGCCCTCCTGCTGGGATTTGCAAGGCTCCTGCCAAATACAGATTTCCCATTCCTCATGAGATGCAACTCATCTTTTGACAAGTGTTCTTCATATTTATTTTATTTATTATTTATTCATTCGATTTCTATACCGCCCTTCCAAAAATGGCTCAGGGTGGTTTACATAGAGAAATAATAAATAAATAAGATGGATCCCTGTCCCCAAAGGGCTCACAATCTAAAAAGAAACACAAGATAGACACCAGCAACTGTCACTGGAGGTATTGTGCTGCAGGTGGATAGGGCCAGTTACTCTTCCCCTGCTAAATAAAGAGAATCACATTAAAAGGTGCTTCTTGGCCAAGTTAGCAGGGTTTGCAGGGGTAGGCAAAATTGCAGGGGTAGGCAATAGCATGGTCCATGAAACTACACCTTCCCCAACAATACTATTTTCATAGCCAACTGTTTACTTCCAAGGTTCTGCTTTCTCTTGATCTTCAAGAGGAAGGATGGTCAAAAATAGCATCTGTGCCCCAACACTTTCCCTTTCCTCCCTACAATCTTGTAATCTCTTGAGACCCATTCAAGATTACTTTTGGCAGTATCATGTGCTCCTGTGTGAATCAGCAGGAAGATAGAGTAGTCAATGGGCTCCCTGAGTTTTAGAAACCTTTCCATCAAATCCTGGATACACATTCTGAGAAGACAACACTCCTCCCAAGAGACATGTCAGATCCCCACACAGCTGCCTCTATGACTTCTGCAGGGAGTCAACCACCACCCCATATGTCTCCTCCTCCTCAGGGTGGTATGTGGGCTCCTACCATTGATGGGGAACAAGGAGTCTTTCTCCCTGTTTCTTGAATCTGGGGAAGCAGCAGAGTTGTCTCTGTTGCCTGCCTATCCATTCACTTGCTTGATCCTGTCACTGGTGGGATCCTGTCAATCACACAACCCAACTCTGTAGGATCTGCAGCACTCTTTCCTCCTCTTCCCACCTTCTTATCCTCTTGTCCTCCTGTCTTAAAACTTGAGCATGTAAAGAGGAGGAAGAGGATGTGTAGCCATTCACTCCCCTGCTGTCTGGGTGGCAACCCCAGCATGGTTTCCCCTTCATGCTGTTGCCAGCACAATTCTTAGTGTGCCACTGGATGTGGCAGGAGCTATCACCCAGCCTGAGCTGAGCAGCCAGCTAAGGAAGCAAGGGACCAGTGTGTTTTGAGCATGTGTGTGTGTGTGGGGGGGGACTCTGTCAAGTGCTCTGCTTTGAGCACCAAGGTTTTTGAGGCCGTTACTGATATTCAGATGGGCTTACATATCAGAAGGGGCATAAAAGAGAAATTGCCATTTAAACAGGGAGACAGCCCAATATAAAGCAAATTGTTTATATGTTTGGTGCTGACATTAATTTTAGTGGCAATATTTATTATATAATAAGAGCTTAATGCTAATTACAGAACTAAACTTAACACCCACAACACCCTCCAAAGATTAACTTAATCTTTGACACTTGTTCCCATTGTTTATTCTCAATTATTTAATTCAACACCTACACATTCATTTTCTAGGTCACCTTCCCTACTCTGACAATGTACGATGTTATCACTTTCACACCCACATGCTTACTCATCTCACTAAAAATATGTTTCCTCAATCTATTCTGCAGTTTAAAGACTCCGAGCATTACTTTGTTGTTTCCCCCCTTTTAAACATCCTATTATCATACAGAACCTAAGGTGCTTTAGCTACTTTGGAGGTAATGCAAAAATAATTTGTATTTAATATGCTCATTAAATGAAAATAAAATTGGGAAGTGTTGAAATATTGTTGATATGTGCATCTGAGCACCCAAAGTTAAACACTGACATTCTCAATGACTTATTCTAGAATAGTCTCACTGGCTGGATTCCTAATGAAGCATGTGGGCTTCTAGGGACAGCAGGAGTAGGATGGGAGCTGTCTTACACCTCCTGCCTTGCCCATGGCTTACATGCCATTGCACCAGAGCCCTTTGAGTCCCCTGTGCTCCCTGCACTCTGGAAAGGCTCTGTAAGGTCATAATCTTGCATGGAGGCGGAGAGAAAGAGATGCATGAGGACTCTCGTTGTGCCCTGCAGTCCCTTGAACTGTACACCATTTGTTCAGATGTCAGCCACTAAGAACAGAACTCCACATGACGTCAGGGACTCTAGTTCCTAGCCTCATGTTTCCTGAATCAAGTGAACGAGTGAATGGAGGACCAAGGGATGGGGACATTTTTAGAGAAAGAGGAGCAAGTGGGTAGGGAATGCTTAAATCCTTCCTATCTGCCTATTATTGCCTGAAAATGTCCCTACGTTCAAGTTACTCAGAAAACACAGGAATGGGAACTTGGTTCTGCTCTAGCAATCCTCCAATTACTTTAGTGGGAGTCGACATTCAGGGTTGTCTCACCCATGCAATGACATTGCTTGAGTTCTATAATTTATTCTAATAAAGAACTCTGGTGGTCAAGTGTCTGTCAGTTTAGAAATGAAATGAGTCCATCTAAAAAAGAAGGCAGTTGTTTCAACATACTCAGCATAAACCCTAGGTGTGCAAAAGTATGCAAGTTTATAAATGAAAAGATTCCATGAGTTTCGGAGATGTTGCATTTCCAGAACCAACATTATGTTGAGGATTCTTGAGCCAGGTCAACAGGGGAGGGTTTTTTTTCAGGAAAATGGAGGCAGGGAAAGGGAGGGAATTGGCCTATGCCTGCTCAGACTGTTCTAACAGCATACTGCGCAAGGCTCCTTACCAGCTGTAACATAACCTGCATGCCATTGCAGAAGTGTGCTCTCATACAAATGTAAAAAATTGTGCAAATTGAGTTGTGCAATAGAATGGCCCCCAAACTGGGAGAGGATCAATGAAAAATATTTTCATTTCCAAACTTGCATACTTCATACCTAGGGATTATCCTATGTCAAAACCACTACCTTAAAAAAAAATGGAATTGTTTCATTTCCAAACTGATAGGCACTTGACCAGAATTCTCTATTAGAATAAATTATAGAAATCAAGCAATGTCACTGCATGTGTGAAACAGCCACTAATGTCTACTCCCAGTAAAGTGGTTGCAGGATACAGAGCAGAACCTAGTTCCCATCCCTATGTTTTTCTGCATAACTTGAATGTAGCACCACATAGCATTGCAAGGGACCTCCTCAAAGGAGTGGAAAAGGGGGGAAAGAGACTTTCCCTTCCTAATCCTAAAACTTCCCTCCTCCTGCAAGGTCTAAACATCATTACAAAGCTCCTGTTCCAGACTGGTTTGAACAAAAACACTGTTCTTATGAGCTAGAGACACACTGCAACATTTTCTTGCATGCCCCACTTGTCTACTTGATTACTCAACCCTTAATGACTTGCAGCTGAATCTGTGAACTAAAAGCTTTGTGTTTGATCTATCTAATCAATCTATCTAATTTATCTTTCATATTTCTGTACCATCAGATATGAGCATCCTTAGGCAGTATACATAAGTTAAAATACACTTATGATCTGATCTGATGGGAAAGTTCTAGCTCTGGTGTTTGATCTATGATGACTCAGTCACATGTGCAAATCTCTGCTAGATTGAAACTGCAGCTATGTTGTGATGAACATGTTGTCATGTGTATGTGAACTGCTCCTGGGATTAATTCAAAGTTATTGGATTGAAACTTGCTGCCATATTTTGCAACACATTAAGCATTTTTGTCCGTAACCAGCATTCATTTGACCAGGGCTTGTGTGCCAGCCTGGCGTGTGTAGAGAGATGGCCTCCAAGGCAGAAATTGGTATCCCTACAGAGGTAAACAAACAGAACTAATAACTGAGCATTTGCTGCCCTTAATGGTACTTCAGTATCTACTGCATACTGTGGACTCTGTTATTATGCCTAATAGTAAGGATGAAATACTTGACGGTTTTACTGCCTTAGAGCTTGGTGCATTGATTGTGTGTACATCTGCCCATGTGCATCCTAGAACTAAACCAAATATACTAAAACCCACCATATAGCAAGAGTGGGTTTTATATTTCTGAAGTATTGTTGTACTTGAACAAAGAATTTACTTTAGCTAGCTGCCTGGTAATTGCTTCTGTAAAGATATGGCTACTTTGAAAAAACATTGTTGGCATTTTCTAGTCTCCAAGCACTGCAGAGATATCTGGATGGCTTGATGGAGTTTTTGAGACTCAGGTGATTTAAGAACGACCAGAGGATTTCCTAATTGAAACATGGATAGGATCTGTATTTGGTTGCCTCCAGGATATGAATGATTTTTTATTTCAGAAGCAACCTACCAAAACAGCCATGTGGGGAGGACTTTGCTTGGTTGTATCACTTCAGACTTTAGGTGGCAATTTGCATGTTGGAATGCACCTTCATGTAAAAAAAATAAAATCTGAACATATAAAACTAGCACTGTCAAAGGAAAGCCCGGCCATCTTCCTGACATGCTGCTTTTCATAAGAACTTAAGAACAGTCCTCCTGCTGGATCAGGCCCAAGGCCCATATAGTCCAGCATCCTGTTTCACACAGTGGCCCACCAGATGCCTCTGGGGAGCCCACAGGCAAGAGGTATGTGCATGCCCTGTCTCCTGATGTTACTCCCGTTACCTATGTTTCAAAGTACAGGGAGCTGCTTATATGGCAAAATCCCAAACTGCAGTCTGAAATGGCACAGCACAGCAAAGATGGCCCCATGTGTTGCTTCTTTCTGCTAGTCAAAAGTAAAATTGATTTTGGCAAGTTACAATAACTAAGCAGCAGGCACAGCTTAAAAGTCAACATGCTGGGGTGTTACATGGTTGGAGTGGGCCCTGGAGTGAAGATGTGCCCCTCATATTTTCTGCAGAAGTATAAGGACATGCTTTTCCTCTTACTTTTATGCAAATAATATCAAACACTCAGACACTTTCATTCACACACTTGCACATGTGTATTCCTGGGATGGGGCCAGTGCCAAGAATGGGGCTGTGACAGCCCCAGCAGAGTTCCATTTCCCCATCAGCGGTTGGTGGAATCATGAAAGGAGCTCACTTTCAGCAATGCCACCAACCTCTGACAGAGGAAATGGAACTCTGCCAGGAAATGAAACTCTGTAACAGCCCCATTCTTGGCACTGGCCCCATCCCCTTTCACCAAACCTCAGATGCAGTGGGCATGGCTTGCAGGGTGTGAAGGAGTACACAGGGGACTTTGTCCTCCAGCTTCTGCCAAGCTCCCTTCACTCCTGGGAAGAGTAAACAGCAAAATGCCATTTAACCAGTAGCTCTCCCTCCCTCAAGGGTGCAGGGACTGTTCCCCCCACCCCTGGTTCAATTATAGTGATACTCCTGTCAACATGTATAGAACACATTTGATAAATTAATGTCAATTAAAAAACACAGGAAGTATAGTTTGGTTACACAATCATTTAATGATTTTAGTGTTGTCTTTTCATGGACAAATCAAATTTTTCTGTTGCTTATTCCAGTAATGGACTTCTCAGTTAAATCCCTGTTATTACTTTTATTGTAGTTCAGATGGGAGGGCAGCAATGCAAAAATGCTGAATTGATCCATGCATCGATGAAACATTTAGATAAAGTCCAAAGAGAGAGGATGCTGAAAATTATGAAGATTCAAAGCAGTTACCCAATTAATGGTATCATTAGTCTACTTGGGCAAAACCTGCATTGATTACTGTCTCCCGTAATGCTTCTAATCTGAAATTATAACTTTATTCTATAGTCACACATTATTATCATGAGCAAATGGATAGGTAGTTTCAAATGGAATTCCACCACCAATTGGGAGCCCCCAGTTTGTGGGAATTATACATACATACATATACATATATATATATACATACTAGCTGCGCCTCTAGATTCCCCTGCCCACCGCTGTTGCCGATTTCTTTTGCAACTTGCCCACCACATTCTTCCCCCACCTGCCTGCCACCATTTTCTTACCCACCCCTGCAGTTTTCTTCCCCCGCCCGCCACCACCATTGCCATTTTCTCTCCCTGACCACCCCAACTGACATTTTCTCCCACCTGCTGGTGCCTTTTTGTAGTCACTGCCAGCCACTGTTTTTATTTACCATATTTTTATACCGCCCCAAACTTATGTCTCTTAACGGTTTACAACAAAATAAAAACAGAAAGTAAAACATTAGTTAAAACAAAAACAAAAAGTTAAAACATTACAACAATTTAAAAATTTTAAAACACTATTTTAAAACAACATTAAAAACAATCAAACCAGTATCAGTTAAAAGTCTGGGTGAAGAGATGCATCTTTAAAGACTTTTAAAAAGCTGTCAGAGATGGGAAGGCTCTTATTTCACTAGGGAGCGCATGCCAAAGCCTCAGGGCAGCAGCGGAGAAGGCACGTCCCTGAGTGGCCACCAGATGAACCACTGGCAAATGCAGGCAGACCTCTCCTGATGATCTCAGTGGGCGGTGGGGTTCATAACAAAGAAGATGTTCTCTTAAATACCCAGGACCCAAGCTGTTTAGGGCTTTATAGGTTATAACCAACACCTTGTATTTTGCCCGGAAACTTATCAGCAGCCAGTGTAGCTCTTTCAATACAGGAGTTATATGGTCTCTCCAAGATGACCCAAAGACCAACCTAGCTGCCGCATTCTGGACCAACTGTAGTTTCCGGACTACATACAAGGGTAGCCCAACATAAAGTGTATTTCAGCAGTCCAGTCTGGAGGTTACCAGCAGCTGTACCACTGTTTTGAGGTCGCCCATCACTGACTCCAGGCAGGCATTAAGGGAGGTTATGCCCTTTCCTGATGATGCTGACATGGAGAAATAGATTTAGGTGTCATCAGCATACTCATAGCACCCTGCACCAAATCTCCTGATGACCTCTCCCAGTTGTTTCATGCAGATGTTAAACAACATTGGAGACAATATGGAGCCCTGAGGGACACCATACAAAAGTTCAAATTTTGAAGAACAGCAGTCTCCAAGGGACACAATCTGGAATCTGCCCGAGAGGTAGGAGCAGAACCACTGCAAAGCAGTGCCTCCCACTCCCAACTCCCTCAGATGCTCCAGATGGATACTATGGTTGATAGTATCTAAAGCCACCAAGAGGTCCAAAAGGACCAATAGAGTCACACTTCCTCTGTCCTTTCCCAATTGGAAATCATCCATCAGGCTGACCAAGGCAGTCTTCACCCCATAGCCAGCTTGAAAGCCAGTTTGAAATGGGTCAAGATAATCAGTTTCCTCCACGTTATGTTTCCCACCTTGCCTCCGGTGCTGCTGCTTTCCTCTTTCCCTGCCGGCAGCTTGCTCACAAACTCTCACGAGAGCTGCCACACATGAGATTAGCGATGGGTATTCATAAGAGAATATGTGTGTGTGTGTGTGTGTGTGTGTGTGTGTGTGTGTGTGTTTATTTAAACATATTTCTATACCGCCCAAAACTTGCATCTCTGGGTGGCTTACAATTATAATCATAAACATTTAATTTAAAACCCAACATTAAAAATATTAAAACTATAAATCTAATTAAAAGTTTGGGTGAACAAATATGTCTTCAGTGCCTTTTTAAAAGTTGCCAGAGATGGGGAGGCGCTTATCTCAACAGGGAGCTCATTCCAACACCCAGGGGCAACGGAGAAGGCCTGTCCCCAAGCACTCACCAGACAAGTGGTGGCAGTTCCAGGCGTATCTCTCCAGAAGATCTCAATGGCAGTGTTCCCTCTAACAGGAATTCTCAGATGTTGTGGACTACAACTCCCATAATCTCCATCCAAAGGCCATTGCAGCTGGGGATGCTGGGAGTTATAGTGAACAACATCTGGGAATCCAGATGCTCAACGGGCAATGGGGCTCATGGCAAAGAAGACATTCTCTTTAAAACCCAGGGTCTAAGCTGTTTAGGGCTTTATAGGTAATTACCAGCACCTTATATTTTGCTCGGAAACTTAGCAGCAGCCAATGTAGTTCTTTTAACACAGGACTAATATGGTCTCTCTGAGATGACCCAGAGAGCAACCTGGCCACTGCATTCTGTACCAACTTCAGTTTCTGGACTATGTACAAAGGCAGCCCCAGATAGAGCGCATTGCAGAAGTCCGGTCTGGAGGTTAGTAGCATATGTCCCACCATTTTGAGGTTGTTCATCTCAAGAAAGAGACATAGCTGGTGTATCAGCCAAAGCTGATAAAAAGCACCTCTGGCCACCACCTCAACCTGGGACACCAGAGAGAGGTTTAGATCCTCAGACTGCGTACCTGTTCCTTCCATGGGCCTGTGACACCATCCAGAACTAGCAGATCAAAATCATCTCCCGAGTTCTGACCCTGCACAATCAGTATCTCTATCTTATCTGGATTCAGCCTCAGTTTGTTATCCCTCACCCAACCCATTACTGCCTCCAGGCAGGTATTAAGGGAGGTTATGCCTGCTGCCAATGAAGTTGACACAGAGAAATGAAGTTGCCAATGAAGTTGACACAGAGACTTGAGTGTCATAAGCATACTGATAACACCCTACACCAAATCTCCTGATGATCTCTCTCAGAGGCTCCATGTAGATATTAAACAACATTAGAGACATTATGGAGCCCTGAGGGACACCATATATAAATTCAGATTTTTAAGAACAACAGTCTCCATGAGACTGGAATCTGCCCATGACGTAGGAGCAGAACCACTGCAAGGCAGTACCTCCCACACCCAATTCCCTCAGACATTCCAGAAGGATACTATGATCAATAGTATCAAATACTGCCGAGAGATCAAAAAGGACCAACAGAGCCACACTCCCTTGTCAAATCCCAGTTGGAGATCATCCATCAAGCCAACCAAGGCAGTCTCCACCCCATAGCCCGCTCAGAAGTCCATTTGAAATGGGGCTAGATTATCAGTTACCTCAAAGACCACCTGGAGGTGGGAGGCCACTACCCTCTCAATCACCCTGGCCAGCCACAGAAGGTTGCAGACAGGCCTGTAGTTGCTTAACTCCGAGGGATCCAAGGCAGGCTTGTCTAGGAGGCATCCTCCCTCAGAGAAGCATTTATAATCTCTACCAGGCCCTCTACAACAGCCTCCTGTCCTGATAGTGTAAGCCATGTTGGGCAAGTATCAAGAGGGCAGGAGGTAGGCCGCACCATTCTGAGTAGGGATGTGCATTTCGTTTCGGGCACAGATCGTTCTGTGCCCGAAACAACGAATTTCGGGTGATTCGGAGCTGATCCGAATCACCCCTGCGGACCTCTGAAAATTTCTGTGCCCGATCCGAATCACCCCGATTTCGTGAAAAAAAATTCGGGTGATTCGGACCTCCGTGGGCATGTCTGCAGCCTCCATTTTGTGGCTGCAGAATTGCCTTCTTCTTCCCCCTCCATTTTAATTCTGACAGCTCTTTGAATTTCCCGCCTTTTTTCTCCATTGACTTCAATGCAGAAAAATTTTCCCATTCACCTCCATTGAAAATAAAAGTTCCTACCTGCAGAGGAAAATGACCAAATAAGGTTTGGATAGTAAATCACACCCTCCCATTGGCCAGGTACAGGTGGAGGTAGGGTCAAGGGTGGGGGTGATTTTTGGAGGGCTTTGCAGGAGGGTATTTAAGGGGCCACCAGTAGCCATTTTCTTCCTTTCTGTTGCCTTGCGTGGGAGAAGAGACACAAGAGAGAGATCTGCTGCCTTGCTTAGTAAGTCTTGCCTCCATTTTGATTTTGGATTTTTGTGGGTGCTGTTTTTCTGCATTTACGCCAGTGCTCTGCCTTGTTGGTTGGTTTTCTGCTTTATTTAAGCAATTTTTAAAATAAAGAGAGAAGAGGGTGGAAATTTTTTTTAAAGAAACCTCAGGTTTCCCACTGCTCATTTTTAAATCCTTGTTGGGGCTAGAAGAGGGGGAGATTTTTATTTTTTTTTCTAAGGAAACCTCTTCCTTTCAGGGGCAAACCACTTTTCAATTTTTAATCCATTTTTGGATTAAAAGAGGGTGAGATTTTTTTTTTTAAAGAAACCTCTGCCTTGCAGAGGCAAACCCTCTGCTCATTTTTTAATCCTTGTTGGGGCTAGAAGAGGGGGAGATTATTTTTAAGGAAAGGATTGGAAGGAAACCTCTTCCTTGCAGAGCAAACCTCCTCTTCCCATTTTTTTTAAATCCTTTTTTGTGAAGAGAAGAGGAATAGATTTTAGATTTTTTTTTTAAACATCTGACTGCCTGCAAGCATTGCCAGCCTGCAGCCCTTGGTGGGAAAGGAGGGTTTTTTTTCTCCTTTTGAATCCCCCCACCCTATTTTTTGCAAAACCACTTTTTTGGGCAATTTTTTTCTGCGGAGAGTCACTGCTGCCTGTGCCTGCCTGCCTGCCTGCCTGCCTGCCTGCACTCCAGGCCCGCCTGTGTGACCAGCCACCAGACCAGACCCTCAGAGGTGGACGCCAGAGACCCGGCGTTGGAGAAGCCTACACCTGAGTGAGATTGGCCCAGCCATTTTATATTTTACACACGCACACAACACACAGACACACGCACGTCACACACGGCGTTCTAATCTGTAGTGTTCCATTCTTTAACTGTGCGTTTGGGGTTTATTAATTTTTCCCTGTTTTTAGGTTTTTGGGGTTTTCACTTTTCTCTATAAGTGTTGTGTGATAGTTGTTGTAAGATTGGGTTTTAAATAAATAGTGTTTTAAATAAATAGGGTTTCAAAGTGTTGTGATAGTTGTAAGATTGGGTTTTAAATAAATAGTGTTTTAAATAAATAGGGTTTTAAAGTGTTGTGATAGTTGTAAGATTGGGTTTTAAATAGTGTTTTAAATAAATAGGGTTCTAAATAACTAGGGTTTGTGTGTAACCTTCCCCGGTAGCTAGCTATTAGGAGGAGGTTCAACTGTAGAGTAGCAGTAGACTGTAAGAGTGGCCTGGCCTAGTAGTGCTGCAACTTTATATTTCTGTTGCTGCTTTTGTGTATTTTGCAGAAATATTTTTTAAGGGCCTAGTCTGCCCACAGTTACTTTTCCATCTTGTTTGCCTGTGTAATTGACACAGAGATAATTTTTTGAAACATTTTTGTAACTGTGTGCTACTTTCAGACCACAGAGAGAGTAACTTTCCCCTGTGGTGGAGTGCGTTCGATACATTAGTAACAACAACACAAGTTACTTGCAACAAATAAATTCTCCAGTCTATTCCATTCAAAGTGACCAGCAGTCAGAGAAAGATAATATAACTAAACTTACTTTCACTTCTACTGACTAAGTGCACTGCACACTGTGTGCGCAAGGCTCCAGCCTTAAATAACTCCTCCTGCACCTGTGCACAGCACAGCAGCTGAGCTAGTATCTTAATTTTTAATTTTTACATTTTTTTGTTGCACAGCCTGCTTCTGTTGTATCGCGCATCAAGTAACTCCCACTGTCTCCCAGTCCGTCTGTGGCTGACTGACTGTGTCGTGTGATACACATTCATTGCACGGCGTAAGCAACTTCTGACTGGGATCTTGCAGCAGCAGCATTTGTGCCAACAACAACAAGCCCTAAGCAAGGAGGCAGTCACCGGCACCGCAGCACATCCACTGTTTTTCTGGCCCTCTAGTACCTGCTGCCCCCTGAGACAACTACCCCTTCTTCACATTTTGAAATTTTAAAAAAAGTTTTAAAAAGCAATGGTTGGGAGGACAGCAGGAAAAGGGAGGGCGCAAGTAAGTGGGAGGCTTGTCTTCCCTACAGCTGGTCGTGGCAGGGGGCGGCAAGAGGGGCCTACTCCCCAAGTCACCCCCGGCCCTGCTTCGGCGTGCAGGCTTGACTTCTTCTGGGGTCAGCCTGGCCCTATGCCAGGGCCTGCGTCCAGGCAGGATTTAGGGGGGGGGGCTCCCAGATTGCCAGGGAAGAAGATCTTCCTGTGGCAGCTGAGGAGGTGGTGCTGGTGGAGGAGGTTGGCAGTCCAGCCAGATCCACCTTGCGGACCCCCCAAACGGTCACTATGGGGGTTGGTGGGGGGCTCAGTCTGGCATCTGAGGGGGCTCAGGAGGAGGGAAGATCTTCTCCTGCCCCTGGGCCTTCCCATGCCAGCGCTGAGGGCATTGGTGGTGGTATGCCCGAGAAGGAACCAGCAAAAGTTCCACCAACAAAGCGACCTTGTGTCGCTGGGGAGTCTGGCAGTGTGGTCTGGGATCACTTTGAGCTTAGCCCTGGTGATCCCACCCATGCTGTGTGCACCCACTGCAAGGCACTGGTCAGCAGAGGCAAGGACCCTATGCACTTCACAACCTCGGGGCTGTGGTCGCACATGCGTCGGCGGCACCCAGGTGTGGAGACCTCTGCTGGCACTGGCAGTAGGCCCGGTGCCTCACCTGGTAGCAGAAGCAGTAGTAGTGGCAGCAGTAGCAAGCGGCCAGCGGCTCCTGCCCAGAGGCAGGAAAAGCTGACCGATCATCAGTGGGTGCAATCTCTTGGGAAGCGGTCTGATCGTCCAAAGCCTCATCTCGTGACTCAGGCCATTGGTGAGATGATCGCTCTTGATGACCAGCCGTTCTCCATTGTCGACAATGTCGGCTTCCGGCGTCTGCTCCAGCTGCTTTCTCCGGAGTACAAGATCCCCTCAAGGACCACTTTCAGCAGGAGGGTGGTCCCCTCCCTGTACCGTGTGTGCAGGGGGGCCGTGTTGGCCAAGCTGCGTGCAGCTGGGCCAAACACCAGTGTGCATTTCACTGCGGATATCTGGACTAGCCGCAGAGGGCTGCACACTGCCTTCATGTCCCTGACAGCCCATTGGTGGGGGCATGGGGGTGAGGGGACATCTGGCGCTGCTGGTGCTGTATCCAGCTCCTCCCATGCATGCACGCCTTCTTGGGCAGTGTTGCATGTGGAGGCGATGGACACAGACCACACTTCAGATGAGTTGGCTGCCGTCATGGAGCGGCAGGTGGGGGCGTGGCTGGCTGGGGAGCCAACCCTCCGCCGGGGCTTCATGGTGGCGGACAACGCAGCCAACATCACCAAGGCTGCTAGGCGGGTTTACGGTGTGAACATCGCTTGCGCTGCGCACACCTTGAACCTCGTAGTGAAGGGTGCGCTTGGCCTCAAGGAGGCGCCGAAGAAGGCCAAGGAGCACCAGCGTGTTCGGGGCTCTTCCAGTAGTTTAGGTCAGGATCCTGCTGCTCCCGTGGCCGCCCTGGTGGAGCGTTGCCGCCAGGTAACGGGCCACTTCCACCGGAGTGAAAAGGCAAGGCGCCAGCTCAAGGCCAGACAGATCGAGCTGGGCCTGCCCGAACACCAAATCCCCCAGGATGTTCCTACCCGGTGGAACTCCACCTTTCTCTTGCTCCGGCGCATGCATGAGCAAGAGGGAGCACTCAACAGCCTGGGGACGCATGGTTGCTTGGATCTGTGCAAGTCTCTCTATGATGACTGGCCGGTGATCCGCGAGCTGGTCTTAGTACTAGAGCCGTTCTATTCTGCAACGACTGACTTGTGTACTCAGACCGCCACGCTGAGCCTGGCTTTGCCCACTGCTATTCTCCTGGAGAAGGCAATGAGCGATCTCCAGACCACTCTGACCACTGGGGTTGCGATTGCCCTGGCAGGTCGGTTGAGGACTGGGGTAGTTGAGCGGCTCAAGACACCATGGGCAGCATCTGCATGGCATGTCCTGGCATGCATTTGTGACCCAAGGATGAAGGGCAGCACTGTGCCTCCTGGCGAGCTGCCCAGGTGGAGGGGCCTCCTGGTCGAACACGTGATGCGTGAAGAGGAAAGGAGGCTAGGGATAGGTGCAGCAGACGACCAGGAGGAGGGGTCTTGGTCGCAGGCTGGCACTGCGCATCCCACCCCCAGCAGCAGCAGCAGCACTGCCTCCACCCCCACTTCTTCCCAGTGCAGCGGCATGGTTTCTCCGGCAGTGGGACCAGCAGAGCAGCCAGTGCGACCTCGAACCACCACCCGGTGGCTCAGGGGCTATGCTAGTCTCATGCCGGGGAGACGGGAGGAGCCTGTCCCTCGCCCCAGCCGTGCTGAGCAGACTGTTCTGCAGTACCTGGAGGAGGCGACGGAAGACGAGGAGAGTGAGCCGTTCCCCTTTTGGGCAACGCGTCGCAAAGTCTGGCCGGACTTGGCGACCGTTGCTGTCCGGTTTCTCTCTTGCCTGCCAACCAGCGTCTCGAGTGAGAGGTTGTTCTCCATGGCCGGGGACGTGGTGACTCCTCTGCGCTCACGCCTGCATGCTGATTTGGTCGAGCAGCTCATCTTCTTGAAGGCCAACCTCCCCCTGCTGGGCTACCCCGAACTGGCCGTGGAGGGCGAATGACTCGCGTCCCCCCCCCCATGCAGCGCCTCCCACGCCACGGCAGTTCATCCCGGCCAGAAGATGTGTCACATTCCATCCCTCTAAGCCCACCCTGCCACTAAAACATGCCCCGTGCTGCTGGCACATCCAGACACGCATGCATACACAGGCACCGCTGCACTGGCAGCCTGGGATGGTGGACTGCCAGGTGAGTGCTCCCAGCATGAGGGAGGGGTTACCACAGATGTGGCAGAGAGAGACTACAACTCCCATTTCCCACTGTCCCGATGGCTGGCCACCATCAAGACTAGGGACAATGGGAGCTGTAGTTGCTGTCTCTGCAGAAGAAATCTGTGGTGGCCCCCCCCCCGATGCTGGGAGCACCCACTTGCCCAGTGCTGAAGGCTGGGCCGTAGGGCAGCGCACCATCCATCCACAACCTCAGAGACAGGCTGCTGCGTGTGCGTGTGTGGGGGGCACAGACAGGATTGGAAGGGACATCCCTGGGGGAGAGTAGTGGCTCTGTGCAATGGGCCTGTGCCTCCTGGCAAGGGGGGCACACACACTGTCACTGAGTGGGCTTGCCGCTAATTGCTAGCCTGCTTGCCTGCTAAAACTGTCATCATTGCTTCCTCCCATGAACAATTGCATTGAAGCTGAAATCTAAAAAAGGTCTGTCTGCTGCGTTCCTCAATGTGATGTAATTATTTCTGATTTCGGCTTGCTTGTCAGGTGATGTCTAGTTTACTTCTTTCTTAATCTTCATGCTCTCCTCTGTTCAAATCCAAATATGTGGTTTGCCTTGGTCTACTGAGCTATTAGGTTGTCGCCGCCGCCGCCGCTGAGTGAGATGGTCTGCTCTGCTGCTGCCTGCTTTTTCTGGCCACAATGGGAGTAGTACTACTGCTGTGCCTGAAGCGGCACACACACACACATGCACCCACCCTCCCCTCCCCCCCCCAAAAAAAGCTGTGTTGCCAATGATGAGCTTGATGCTGGTGCAGCCCTCACACAAATGTCTGTCTCACGCAGACAGAGAGAGCACACATTGCAACCTGAGGCGACACAGCCCTTTTCAGCCCTAACCCTCTTGCAGAGTGAGTGACTTGAGCAGCAAACCCGCACAGTGCACACACACAGGGGAATAAAGGCATCTTCTAGACTCCGAACTATTGGTAATGTCATATCATGTGATTGCACAGTCTTTCTGCCCAGTATCTGCAGCATGCATTGGGATGCAATCCGAAAAAGCCTGCAAAAATTCTAGCTTGCTTTGTTGCAGAGACCTCTTCGTGGTGTGTGGTGTTGTTGTGTGATGTGGTGTGGAGTGGTGTGTCCGTGTGGGGCCCGGTAAAGGACAGGACAGGTGCAATTCACTGTGCCTGTGCATGTGTGTGGGGAGATGCATCATTGCATTATGTTTCCAAATGAAGATCGGGTCATGTTTGCGAGTTGATTGACAGCATTTTATTTGAAGATTGTGCTTGCCCATACATAGATGCGGCGATCTCATGCCACAGAGTCAGACAGGAAAAGAAATGTCCAGAGACACGTGCGTGCTGCCATTCTCTTCTTATCTGCCATCATCATCCGTTACTCTTCAAAGCTGTGTGGGCGAGGAGGGGGCAACAACAACATGCAAAGCCTTGCTGCTCCGCTTGCAGAGTGTTGTTGTCTTGCGTGCGTCCTCCACATGCTATGCGTGTTCCCTCCTGGCTATGCCTGTCTGTTTACTGTAGTGGGCGAAAAAAGTTTGGATGAGGTGAGGTTCAGGGCAGGGCACTGTTGCTGGACTTGGAGTGGGATATGGGGCAGCAGAGTGGGGTGGGGTGGGGTAGTAGTGCCTAATGGGTATAGGCTGCCACCCCAATTTCAGGGGGGTGGGAGGGACAGAGGGCTGATTTTTTGTGAATTTCTGAAGTTTTTGTGTCCTGGGGCAGATGGGGGGGACAGAAAGTGTATCTGCCCCAAAAGAGTGGGGTGGGGTGGTAGTGCCTAATGGGTGTAGGCTGCCACCCCAATTTCAGGGGAGTGGGAGGGACAGAGGGCTGATTTTTTGTGAATTTCTGAAGTTTTTGTGTCTTTGGGGCAGATGGGGGGGCAGAAAGTGTATCTGCCCCAAAAGAGTGGGGTGGGGTGGTAGTGCCTAATGGGTGTAGGCTGCCACCCCAATTTCAGGGGGGTGGGACAGAGGGCTGATTTTTTGTGAATTTCTGAGGGTTTTCTTGGGTGCAGCAGAGCAGAGTGCTAGATTGATTCATTCCCATACTCGTCATAGTAATTAAGGAGAGAGTGAGAGAAAAGTGAGAGTGTTAGGGTCATCTAGAGTTGAGAGTACTATATGTTGCATGAATGAATGAATCAATCACTCTGCTGCACCCAAGAAAATCCTCAGAAATTCACAAAAAATCAGCACTCTGTCCCACCCCCCTGAAATTGGGGTGGCAGTCTACACCCATTAGGCACTACCACCCCACCCCACTCTTTTGGGGCAGATACACTTTCTCCCCCCCCCCATCTGCCCCAAAGACACAAAAACTTCAGAAATTCACAAAAAATCAGCCCTCTGTCCCACCCCCCTGAAATTGGGGTGGCAGCCTACACCCATTAGGCACTACCACCCCACCCCACTCTTTTGGGGCAGATACACTTTCTGCCCCCAATCTGCCCCAAAGACACAAAAATTTCAAAAAATCACAAAAAATCAGCCCTTTGTCCCATCCCCCTGAAATTTGGGTGGTAGCCTACACCCATTAGGCACTACCACTCCACCCCACTCTTTTGGCTCCAGGGTCCTTTTTGCTGATCCGAATCGATTCGGATTCAGATTAAATCCGAATCCGAAACTAATCGGGGGTGATTCGGGTCAGCAAAATTCGGACACAGAACAGAACAAAGGTGATTCTGCTCGGGTCCCGAGCCGAATCACTGAAAACCCGAAATGCACACCCCTAATTCTGAGCAACTTGTCCACATCCACAGGAGTCACAAACTGAAACTGATCCAGGGTCACTACATAAGAAGCGTCACTGGACACCTCCGATTCAGATACTGCAGTAATCTGACCTGCCAACGTTACTTCTTCTGTTCCAACCACTACAATAGCTGCCCCATAATCTGCAGATATGCCCCATTTCCTCATCTCTAGACAAGATGAGTCCAGAGTTTAGACTCTGCTGCAAATTCAGAGCTGCATTATCTTAATACTAATACAATATAGCGTAGGGCCACAGACAATATGTGGGCCTTGTATTAATATGTTATCATCTGATAGGTTGATTTTTCTCAATAGAGGAGCTACTGTCTTGCTCTTTATTGGAAAATGACCCACAATTAATCAAAACTACCATGTGAGTGCAGTGGAACATGGAGGAGTTTAATGGAATGGGTGGAATGGTGTTTAATGGAATGGTGGATAAGAGCATTTGGTCCCATAACATGGACCCACATGGTACTTTTTCGGATTTTAATCCAGTGACATACCAAAATACTACTACTTTCTGAGATCCATATCTCTCTTTAATACTGTTTTGCCCTAGGCTTGTGGTAGCAAGCATGACTTGTCCCATTAGCTAAGCAGGGTCCACCCTGTTTGCATACGAAAGGGAGACTAGAAGTGTTTGCACTGTAAGATATTCCTCTTAGGGGATGGAGCAGCTCTGGGAAGAGCATCTAGGCTCCAAGTTCCTTCCCTGGCATCTCCAAGATAGGGCAGAGAGAGATTCCTGCCTGCAACTTGGAGAAGCCACTTCTAGTCTGTGTAGACAATACTGAGCGAGATGGACCTATGGTTTGACTCAGTATATGGCAGCTTCCTATGTTCTTAATGAAAACATGTGACTGTTAACCACTATGCAATTCAAAATATAGCTAATTGGGCAAAGGATGAAGCTTGCTCCGACCATGCATTCAGGTGCTACAACAGCTTCTTTAGTCCCTAGATTAGAGCTGGATGTATTGGTGGAGCCCCTCATAAGATTCTTCTCTCCCTCTTTCCCAAATAAATGTATGGCTCGTATTGTCATTTCTGACACTTCTGATAATCAGTTATCAGAAGAAGAAGAGATAGGTGTACCTCAATCCAGGCCTGTCTCCTCTGCTGAAGTCCAAGTTGTCAGCCCTATCCAAGATAACTAAGGATGGTGATCACTCCCCCAGTATGATTCACACACCCCACCTGGTTTATTTTGACCTCAATTACAAACTAAATTGGCCCCTGTTGTGCCTCAGTTACATTGTTGGGAGCACAATGAATCAAATCTTTTCCCAAATCCCCTCCCACCAACCCTCCAACCCTCCTATCTGACTGCCACTCCTGCCAAGGGGTGGAGAAAGATAGCCACATGCTTCTCTAGGATATTACAGTGCTTGCTTCATATTTACCCATTCAGAGGTGCACATTCCGATCCACTGAAGTATTATCTTCAGAGAAATCTCTAAATATAATAATTCAGATAAGTACTTTGTGCCTGCACACCACCAAGGTTTTGATGTGGGATACTGATTTCTGGAGCATAACCGTTTTAGGCATGAGGGGATCTGATATGGAAAAGTTATCAATACAGAGCAGTCAATTTATGTATATGGATTGTTGTTGCTGGATTGAGGAAAATGTTTCTACATAGATTTTGGGGATTCTCTCATTCAAGTGTAATTTTCAAGATGGAATAACAGGTTTTAAAGTTTATTGCTTGTCTAAGCTAAGCACTTAAAAGAGCTAATGGAGTTGATATTTGTTGAGTCGTAATTATTTTTTTCTTTAAGTTTGCTATTTTTGAATCCTTTGATCACAGCAGCAGTTTGTTCTGCTCTTATACTTGAGGAAATTGAATAAAAAAGTTAATTTTACACAAACAAAGGATTTATTCCCATATGCTTCCTTTTGTCTAAGAAACATTGTTCTGAAATTCGCAAACACAAAAACCATGATGATAGCCAGAAAAAAAGAGGATGAAGAGAAATAAACGTTGCAAATTATGTTTGCAATACACTCCCATTTGTCTAAGAGTGCAGATGCTCCTGCATTAAAAAGCTGGCAGCCATATGGCTTGCAATCAAGCATGACGCTTGCTGTTAGTATATTTATACATAGGTGCTTAGAGGGCAAATTTTGCTGTTAAATCAAAATAGAAAAAATGCTGATGAGGAAAATGAATAAAATCACTCACAGAGAGAGTCTATCTATCTATCTATCTATCTATCTATCTATCTATCTATCTATCTATCTACCAGTATCTATCTATCTATCTATCATGTGATAAATCACCTGTCTTTCTAGAAAATACTTGATCAATTAAATTTAAATGAATGAGCATTTTATCAAGACTTCAATATAGATGCCATTTTCATATGCTGTTATACTGCTTCCATTGTAAAACAACTTCCATTGTAATGCACAAAAATATACCATGAAAAATTTGTGGTAAATCAAAAGAAGCCTATGTGCTTGTTCCCTATTACAGCAACAGGGCAGAACCAGAATAGCTTTAACTTGAAACACTGAGTCCCACTGATTAAAATTTCTCAATACCAATTAAAATGGGGCATGTGCTAAATCAGCTGTAACTTGAATTGATTGATCTAGCAATTAAATAAGTGAAGGCTGCAATACAAAATAAACATATAGTATGAAATTGTCCATCCTTTAAGATCTTCCAGTGAGCCTCACCACGTGTTTCACCACCTTCAGCTGTCTATCTCATGACAACATGTAAGAGGGCCTTTTCCATGGTGGCACCCTGTATGCAGAATTCCTTTCTTTGGGATGTAAGAGTAGCCCCTTTGCTGCCATTGTTCTACTGGCAGGACTGCCCGCCCCCTGCTGCCACACACACGCTCACCATCTTTTCTGCTTTGCTTTTAAAACCTGTGTTTCTTGGCTTCTGGTTAATTGTTTACATTGGCTGCCGTATTTCTGGTTTAGGGACACAGGAAACTGCCTTATTTTGAGTCTGACCATTGGTCCATCTAGCTCAGCATTGTCTACACTGATTGGCAGCAGCTTTCTGATTTCAGGCAGGATTTGTTCTCCGGCTCACCTGGAGCGAGGCAGGGATTGAACCCAGGGTTTTCTACATGCAAAGCAGGTACTCTGCCTCTGACCTACATTCCCCTTTAATATGATGTGTCATTTTAATGTGTTTTCCCCTTTAATCTTGCTTTTATTATTGTTACCCACCAGGCCCATCCTTAGGGTGGGGCGACCGTTGTGATCACCCCAGGCCCCGCGTTTGGGGCCCCGCTGCAGGTAGGTGGGCCACGGACACACACTGGGCGAGGTGCGGGTGGCAGCAGCGGCAGGGCAGAAGAGAGTACAGCCGGCCCACAATGGACCTCCTGCCTCCCTCTGTCCGTGGAGGCTGGCCGAAGAATGACTTTCCAGCTTCCCCGCAACAGGGTAGGAGGGAGCGAGGGAACTAGCAAGCATGTGATTTGCTTGCTCGCACTCACGTGCTTTTTGCTTGATTCTTCGGGTGGCAGCAGCGAGAGGGAGCGGAAACTGTTGCAAAGCCAGGGAACTAGCAGTAGCAAGGCTCCTCAGCAGCATCCAGCAGATCTCCCTTCCTCATCCTACTGGTCTGCCTGGCTCAGAGGCTCCTCAGCGGGCTGGTGAAGCTGAGACAAAATGAGTGAGGGGGGGGGGGGGGAACGGCCAGTCAGCAGTATGGAAGCTGGCAGACAGTGTTGAATTCTTGCTTTCTCTTGAGTTTGGTTGCTGTTTGTGCCCCCAAGAACCCACGTGTATAGGGCAGAGGTGGGGAACCTTGGCCCTCCAGCTGTTTTTGAACTACAACTCCCACCATCCCCAGCCACAATGTGGCTGGGGATGATGGGAGCTGTAGTTCAAAAACAGCTGGAGGGCCAAGGTTCCCCACCCCTGGTGTAGGGGTTGATTAATGTGCCTGGGTTGCTGGTGCAAGGAATTGAGGAGTCTGGTTTGTGGGTGGGGTTACTTTCAAAAGCATGGCAATGGACACCCTGCTTGCAAACTGTCACCCTTTCCAAAAGGGGAAGGGGAAGATTTTGAGGGGGCGGGTGGTGGTGGTGTAGGGAATGAATAGAGAACCCTCGTGGTGACCAGGACTGGCTGTGTTTTACATGTGAGTGTCTGACTGCTGCATGCTTGCAACAAAACTCCTCAACTCTTCAAGAAAGCAAAAGCATGAGGAAGGCTGGAGGATGGGGGGATGCCTTCCATCCAGCGTCTTCCTTGCTTTTCTGAATGGTGGGTCTTCTTTCCCACCCAGTCCACAAGTTGCATTAAAAGGCAACAACAATCCCAATGTCTCTGCCCTCCCCCAATTGCCTTGTTTTATTTTTTAAACGTCTTTACATTCTTGAAAATTCAGTTTCTTAAATATTGAGTCCTTTAAAGAAAGACGGGGGAGTAGAAAAAGAAACAGGTGGTGTGGGAATATGTTAAGTTGTGTATTGAAATGTTTCTACTAATACATATTTGCATAAATAAAAAAATATACTTGTTTTATACTATTACATTCTTGTGAGTTCAGTTGTTCTTTGTGCCCTTAAGAACCCATGTTAAAAATACTGCACCACCTTAGGTTGAAGTAAGGTAGGAGGTGCTGGTGGTGCTGTTAAGTTGCAGTAAACTTTCAGAGGTGAGGCAAAACCGGTATGGATTGAAGAAGAGCTAGGGGGAAGGGAAGGAACAGGATCAGGAGCCAGTGTGGTGTTGTGGTTAGAGTGTTGGCCTAGGACTGGGAGATCCGAGTTCCAGGGGCGTAACTATAATAGGGCAAGGGGAGACAGTTGTCTGGGGGTCCACTGCCTTGGGGGGGGGGCAGAGGCAAGTCACATGGCTTACTTCCCCAGCCACACACCTGCCCGGACTTCCTTCAGTTGTATTCATCCTCCGAAATTGATGTGAGTGTTAAGACCTGGAGCTACCAGAATAGCATGTCTTTTCACTACCCAGCCTCATTTAAGATTTCTTTACTTCATGAGCTGAGCTTCAGTGAGGGGGGGCATTTTAAAATCTTGTCTCTGGGCCCATTCCAACCTTGCTGCGACCCTGCTGAGTTCAATCCCCACTCAGCCATGGAACTCACTGGGTTATTCTGGGCCAGTCATGTATCTCTCAGCCTAACCTACATCACAGGGTGGCTGTGAAGATAAACATAAGTAACCATGTACACTGTTCTAGGTTCCTTACAGGAAGAGCGGGACAGAAAAGTAGGATAAAAAATATTGTGTCAGAAACAGATTGATTATCTTCTTCCTTTGAAATGGAGGAGCAGTGGGCATTCTGTGAATAATTTGGATGGATGATGATATGGTGCTTTGCTTTCCAACTTGAATATTGGAATTCAAGTTTGGAATGCAAACGTGTTAAACTGTGTATATTTGTGTCTTGGTTTTACATAAAATGTTATTTATTTATTTGAAATGTTAAGAGGGGACCCCACACATGCTGATTCACCCCCAGCCCCACACACTCCTAGGTATAGCCCTGTTACCCACTTAGGGCATATCTACCTTTTGGAGTGGAAAGGTGGGATATAATTTTCACAAATAAATAAATAAATATTAAGGAATAAGCCCCGTTGAACCCAATGAGTAAATATAATTAAGATTGTGCTGTAAAACTTGCAGCTCTTTGTTTTATCTGTCTGACTGTCATCTTTTTGATATTCCACACCAGAAAGATACATGCA
This sequence comes from Hemicordylus capensis, assembly GCF_027244095.1. Classification (NCBI taxonomy): domain Eukaryota; kingdom Metazoa; phylum Chordata; class Lepidosauria; order Squamata; family Cordylidae; genus Hemicordylus; species Hemicordylus capensis. The sequence continues at coordinate 192,504,363 of NC_069660.1, forward strand.
GATAGAAATTGTTGGTTCTTAACTTGCTGCAAATGTAACAGGACTGGGTTTAGCGCACACACACACCCCGCCTCACACACACACATAAACCTTGAGAAATGTTACAAGTTTTGTTGAAACTTGTATAGATTACCTTAGAATTTCCAGCTGTTTTGTCCAAGCAGAACCAATGGATTCATCTTGCATTTTGCTTTATGCAGAATTCATTGAATTCCACTTCCCCCTGAGAAATTTCACTAGTCATTCTCCTGAGGAACAGCACTGTCAAAACTCTTTGCTTTCCTGGAATTTCATCCAAGTTTTGGCAATTCTATAAGTACTTCCCATCATTTTGGTATAATAATCAGTATGAAGCTGTACTCTTCCTCAGCTCTACTTCTTTGCAAACTTAGAAACAGAAATAATGATTTGGAAAAATAGCATAAAATAACAGCACTGGCAGACAATAATGCCTAGATGATAAGAACAGAAGACAAGCTTGTTTGTGGAAATCTGTGGCCAGCAACCAGGCTAAAGATTTATCCAGTATTTCCAAATGGAGTGCATTATCCAGCTCATCAAAACTTGTTAACAGTCAGTGTAGGTCAGCTAATCCCAATTCTTAAAAATGCGAGGATTCCACATCAGCCACCCCAACATACACTGCATTTGAGAAGCCAGCAGTTCTCCATCACTCTCACAGCAGCACCTGAAAAACAGAGAGGCTAAAAAGGCCTGTGAAATGCCCTACCTCTCTACTGAGTCACAAAATCCAGAGTGCTGAAATGTATCCCAAGTCTAGTGGATTCACTACTTTAGCCCTGTGGGGGTGTATCAAGGTGAACCCCTTGCCTGTAGCCGAGATGCTAGATCACGAATCTTAACCCTTAAGAGTCAGTCAGTCTTTATTTCAATCTTTGACCAATACTAGAACACCTAAAACAATTGTATAATTTTGAACACATCTGTATTAATAGTATATCTAAACATTGGTTCTAACCATTAGTGAGCAAAGTACATTGAGCTTGTATTGCAGAACAACCTCCGCAACTGTGTGTGTAATTGATGAATATTGTCAATTATGTCTGTCTATGTCTATATGTGCCACCTTAAGTGGTGCAGTGGGGAAATGCTTGACTAACAAGCAGAAGGTTGCCAGTTTGAATCCCTGCTGGTACTATAGTGGGCAGCAGTGATATAGGAAGATGCTGAAAGGCATCATCTCATACTGTGTGGGAGGAGGCAATGGTAAAGCCCTCCTGTATTCTACCAAAGAAAACCACAGGGCTCTGTGGGCTCCAGGAGTCGAAATAGACTTGATGGCACACTTTACTTTTATATCTATATGTGTGTCTGTTAGCAAATATTTGGCATACAATTCATCTGAACATCATAGGATCATACGAAGCTGCCATACATTGAGTCAGGCCATTGGCCTATCTAGCTCAGTATCAACTGTAGCGTCCAACTCATGGTGAATGTGAACAACGTTACCCTCAAAGTGTTGTGCAAACGTATCACAGGGTGCTACCAAGGGTTCTGATACATCATGCCCAGGGCCAGGTTTCAAAAGCCCCCACACCACCTGGAAAAGCCCTGCTGGATGACACTAAGAGGATGCAATGGTGAATGAAAAAAGTGTTTATTCTGTTCCATCATTGCCACAGACTTTGCCGCAGGCTCAATAATGAGCTCTGACCTGTGTTCGCTCAGACTCACCCTGGGTTTTCCTCCACTTACGTTCCAGCCATCTCGTATGCAGAGTTCACTTCAGCCAAAGTTACACTCCAAGTCTGCTGCCGTTAATCTTCTAGGCAGTGACAAAAAGAATCCAGTAGAGGTGACAGGCACACTGAAAAGCAGGTGTCCCAGGACTCCTTGTGCTTGTGATGATGCAAAGTCTGCTCATGATGGAGTCCAAGTTCCTGACTTCACTATATAAGAACCTTGGGAAACTGAATTTCTGAAGACACTTGGGAATGATGGGAGTAGCGTCGCAGCAACAATGACACACTGCTTAGTAGGCACAGAGCAGCCCCACCTCTGCAAGCAGCATGGGTAGGCTGCAGAGTGCTACACATTAACATGTTTACCTCTCTTTTAGGTAGACATATCTCTGTGTAGTATGGCAGCCACCAACTTCAAGCACATTATGTAATGTTCTTAGTGCCACCTGCTGCCAATCTATGGCAAAATGTCTTTTTTCAAACTCTTTTCCATCTAACATGGAAAAGAAGCACAGTTGATTCATGGATTGCCACTGATTGCCAGCAGATGGCAATAAGACTATTGCACAATGTCCTTGAACCTGATATGGATTTCCCATTTCATTTCTGTCATAATAAGTGCTTATGTTGGAGTATATCACTAGAGGAGCCCAGAGGAAGGGGCTTGTATTGCAACAATATCTGCCAGCATTAATTTCTAAAAGGAGAGGTGCTAGGCTTCAACTGTCCAGGTCATGCCCTTTGACATGGAACCTCTCCTCTTCAAATGCAGTCTGGTCTGGAAGGCTTACTGATGCAGAAAATGCATCTATATTATTAATTCTTCAAGACAGGCCATGTGTGGGGATATGATAGAAAGGAGGCGATTGGCTGACAGAGTTTGCAAACAGAAGCACCTGATTGGGCAGTGGGGATCACTGGTGCCCATGGTGATTGGGCAGCGGGGATTCCATATGCAGATAGGGAGGAGGAGCCTGTGGCACTCTGGTGATTGGGCAGTGGGGATGCCCTATCCAGATAAGGAGGAGGAGCCTGTGATGGTTAAGGTCAGTTGGAATGCAACTGTCACTGGTCGGAAGATGTTCTTGATTGTAGAGGAGAGGAATCTCTCTATATAAAAGGATAGCAGGGAGGGGTCTGCAAAAATACGGGTTGTGAGGGAGGAATGAGCCCCTTCAGGAGAAGGAGGATGCTGTTGTGTGAATTACATGAGGAATCAAGATGAACAAAATCTGTTAACTCAGGGAGGGAGGGAGAGAGAAAAAAACATGAAGGGAGGGGGAAGAAAGAGTGGGGAAGAGTGAGTGGAGGAGAGAGAAAGAGAAAAAGAAGGGAGGGGGGGAGAAAGAAGGAAGGGCAAGGGACGGGCCTGAGCCTGTCAGCAGCCTGATGGGAATGAGCGGCCATGGCAGCACTATCAGCAAGAATGGGCCCAGTCAACCACTGCTGCTGTTTGGGGCTACCAAGGCCATTGTCAGAGGGAGGGAGGCAGGCAAGGGATGGGCCTGAGCCTGTCAGTAGCCTGAGGGAAACAAGCAACCATGGTGGTGGCAGCAGCGAGGAATGGCCCAGTCAACCAATGCTGCTGCTCCTGGTGGGAGAAGCAGGAACGGGGTTCAGGTGAGGATGGGGAGGTCTCTGGGGGTAGGGGGCTGCAGCTTGGCCAATAGGCGGCAGCAATGCTGCAGCCACAACCAAGAAGGGTGAGGGGGATGGAAGCAACAGGATGGAGGAGGAGGAACAGGAGTGCAACTCAGGTGAGGGTGGGGATATCTCTGAGGTGAGGAGAGCAATCAAGTATTAATGCGCAGATGCTCCATACCATGCAAGAGTTCCAGCATTGAAGTGGAGAGAAATAATGGTGACGGCCAGGATGCAGAGGTGGAGGGCCAGAAGGTGAAGCCCCTCCGGCAGAAGAGGAGGGTGGACAGCGGGCAAAGCCCTACCAGCCGGGAGGAGGAGGTGGGAGGTGGTGGCGGGATGGCCTGGCCCTGGCCCGCCCAATGGGGAGAGCTGCGGGTGGACAGAGCTGCAGGGGGAGAGAGAGATCGAGTGAGCTGTAGGGGGAGAGAGCGAGCTAGCAAGCTGCGGGGAGAGAGAAAGAGAGAGCTGCGGGGGGGGGGGGAGAGAGCCAGCGAGCTGTGGGGGGGGGGTGAGCAAGCCAGTGAGCTGCTGGGGGGAGTGAGCCAGCGAGCAAACTTTGGAGGGGGAGCGAGAGAGCTGCGGGGGGACCGAGAGAGCTGCAGGGGGAGCGAGCGAGAGCGCTGCAGTGGAGAGCGAGCAAGAGCGCTGTGAGGGGGAGAGCGAGTGAGAGCGTTGCGAGGGGAGAGCGAGCAAGAGTGCTGCGGGGGGGGATGCCACAGGCTCACTGCACAACTGCACAGATGCTCTGTGCGTGGTCAGCTAGTTCTGTCTATATTTTGTGACTCCCCATACTTAGCCCCACGTTTTGTGGTAAAAGATGATTGTTCCCAGCCCCAAAAGACACAGAGACATAGCATTGGGAAAAGTTCCACAATTTTATTAACGAATAAAATCAAGGCATAGCTGACTGTAACAAGGGGATTAATAATAATAATAATAATAATAATAATAATAATAATAATAATTGTTATTGTTATTGTTATTGTTATTGTTATTATTCGATTTCTATACCGCCCTTCCAAAAATGGCTCAGGGCGGTTTACAAAGAGAAATAACAAATAAGATGGCTCCCTGTCCCCAAAGGGCTCACATTCTAAAAAGAAACATAAGATAGACCCCAGCTACAGTCACTGGAGGTACTGTGCTGGGGGTGGATAGGGCCAGTTACTCTCCCCCGCTAAATAAAGAGAATCACCACGGTAAAAGGTGCCTCTTTGCCCATTTAGCGGGGGGGGGGGGCAGGCAATCCCCCTTAACCAACAGTGCGGGCCTAACGAGGCCTGGTTAGGACTCTGTTGTACTTCACCGCCCCTGCAAGGGCGACACACCTTAGCTCAGGAAACACGCAGGTGCAACCTGCCCACCTCCTTCAAAGCCAACCCCTTTTGTGAAGAGGCCTGGATACTTCTAGGGCTTCACCCACCCCGGACCACTCAGCCCAAGGGTTGGCGAAGTCCTGAAGCCAGTTTCCTGGCCAACCATTCTCCCTGGGCCGCACAAACCACAAGGGAGCGATTGACCAATCCACCTTTAAAATATCCAAAGGTGCTCACCAATGTTATATCGCTGAAATCACCACCCAGCCTGCACTGTTCCTGCCTTTGTGGCCAGCCTAACTCTAACTAATTCCCTCAGCACAGAACAGAGTAGGCGAAAAAACCCTCAACAGTGGCCAATGCATTGAGAGCAAAAAATCCCTACTTGGCCCCCGCATGGGCGACCAGACACTAAACCCGCTCTGGACGAGGGGATGCGAGGGTGGGAACGTCAAACCCAGACTGAGAGACGGGGGCGGGAACCAAAGACCAACGGTCCCAGGCTCTGCCCCCAAACCACCTCAGGCCAATCAGAAGGCTCCACTTTTGGGCCCAGGGCAGAGCAAGGTCCAGACAAACTCCCTCCCCTCTGCATGAGGCAGGGAGGGACAATCTCTCTCATGCAGGACAGATCTGAACAGAATCCAAATTAATTTTTGTTTTCAGAGTAAACTCCTTTCACATTATGCTTTCATGGAAGTGGTCACTCTTGCAGGCTGTTTTTGTCCTTCTATCCTATTATTATATGACAAATCTTATATTTTGAATGACTAGAGAACTGAGTAGAACAATAGAGCTGGAGAACATAAAGCAATACAAACACCTGCAGTATTTTACTGGCTAGGTTAAACATTGGACCCTACATATCTCTGTAGAATGGAAACCTTTAAGGCTGCTTTTGAAGTCAGAAGAATTAAGACATTTCTATTTATCTTCTGACTTATCTGATGTTTTCTTGTTCATAGGTTTATTGAATTTGATAATACAATGCTCTCCATTACTTTTCAATGAAATCTAATTTAAAAGCTTTCCAGACACATTTTATGTTTTCCTGTTTCTTTGCTTCTTAACATTTTGGTGAGCTACCATAAAGACTAATGATAAGATTCCATAATGATTATTCAGAATGCAATAGTATGAATGATTGTTCAGAATACAAAACGTAGTAATCCATTCAAAAAGGTAGGTATTATGAAGCATTATAGAATGCACTGCCAATATTCAGTGACATATGTAACTCACAGGAATTCATTCTAAAGCCCGATTTAAGAATTCTGCAATATGGAACACCAACTTGGCTCCTCGATGCATTATTTCTTGAACTATAAACACTAGGGCTGCACAGTCATTTCAGTGTGACAGACATGTCAGACTGACATGCCCTTGGGTACTGGTGGAGGACATTCTGCAACCAGAGCAGAGAATCTTCTACAGTGGAACCATCAGGAGCATCCCTGCTATTGTTGTGGAACTCCACTGGATTTCCAACATGTCTGACCTATCTTCCTTCCTCTGCTTAAACGGTAACTGAGTGGGGGCAGGACTGCCTCTTGTCATCTTCACTCTGGAGAGAGCATTTACCAAGCTACCTTGCCAGCTTGAGGTTGATTTTAAAACTTACTTTCTCCCCCTTTAGTTTTTCCTAGGAGTCTGAGTGCCCCAGATAATCCCAGAAGCAGCTGGACCACACAGGAACCTAATAGGACATATTTCCATACTGAGCCCTACTCAGTCCTAAAAGAAAAGCTGCCCTACTAGGTGCTTCTGGGATTACCTGATACCTAGAAGGAGTAAAAGTAACACAGAGATACCTAGAAGGAGTAAAAGTAAGTTTTGCAATCAAGCCGGCAAGTGATTTAGTGCTTTCTCTGGAACAAAAAAGGCAGTGAGGCAGCCTGCCCCTTGCTCCACCCAGTTACAGTTAAAGGAGGAAGAGGCAAGGGTGAGGGTCCAATACAATGTCAGAGTTCTGCAATGACAGGACCCAACATTTAAGAGGAACCAACATGGCCCCTTCTGACAATGCTGCCACCTTACATACAGCACAGAATCCCACAGATCCAAGAGCGGGTTGCGTGGCTCGTTCTGTGCGTCTCCAAACTGTGTCCTCACTCCTACCATGCTCGAGAGGCTCAGTTGCTACTAACAATTGTGTCATTGCTGTAGCAACCAGGCTCCTATTATTCCCAATGGGAAGCTTGTCGCTACAGCAATGACATGATTGTTCACAGCGACGGAGTCTCTGTGAGCTTGGTAGAAGTGAAGACATGGTTTGGACTCTCACAGAGCCAGGGCTCATGCCCTACATTTCCATGGGTGGTGTGGTGAGCTGTATGTGAACCACTTTCTGGTTGTGTCATGTCTTGCTGTAATCCAACATTTTGAGCCATTCACAAGCCATTCACAATGCCATTCACTATGGATCCAATATTTCTGTATTTACATTCTACTTACCATCAATCGGATTTCAAGAGAATTCACATACACATGTTCCTCACTTAATAATTCCAACATCAAGCTACTTGCATGTGTGAAACAGTCATCTGAGAGACAACACCATTGGCAGAGCTTTCATATTACCTCCCCCATTACCTTCAACATAATGAAGCTCTTCTCATGATCAGTGAGAACAGCTTCCGGCGGGTCTGCAGGGAGAGTGGGCTTAGCGCGCTCCCCCCGCAGACGAGCAGCCTTCAAGCCCTGGGCAGCTGAATTGGCCGCCCACACGACTGCTGGCTCCATCATGGAGCCAGTGGAAGCTGCAGGGATTGGGGACTGCCCAGCCTCCAGAAGTTCTAGGATGCCCCGCGCAATTGCCTTTCTTTAAGTTCCATCTTGTCAACTTTCAATGCCTTTAATTTGACTAAATGGAAAATACTTTTCCTTAATAGCATATTTTTATTTTAGGAAAGTTTATAATTATACTGTCAATAAAATTGTATTTATCTGTGATATATTGGAGGGCAAGAGGACAATCAGCTTTCTTCTTTCTCACCCCGCCGCCACTCCTGTTGCTTCATTCTCCACATACAGGTTGGCTTGTGGAAATTCCAGTTGATAATTCAGTGCAGATACTCAAAGCATGTGCAGTGCCAACAGCCTTGTTGAAGTTGATGGATGAGTCTCTTTAGAAGTAGACTATACATCTCTTTAGGATAGCTAAGGGCTTGTTTGCTTGTTACTATTTAATTAAACATATGCATTTGTTCCTCATTATTTGAAATTGTCATTTTTCTGAATGTTTTTTGACATTTCCATGATTTAAAAATAATAAAAAACCAAAGCCACAGTCCAGCAGTTTCAGTACATGCACACAGCTGGCTGGCAGGGGCAGCTCCATTCAGTACAGTGCTAGGGAGAGCTTGAAGCAGCCCAAGCAAAACATGACACCATAGAAATTGATAACACCCAGATATCACTTCCATATGGCTGGGACTCCATGTGGCTCTGGTAACACAGGAACATAGGAAGCTGCCTTATACTGGGTCAGACCATTGGTTCATCTAGCTCAGTATTGTCCACACAGACTGACAATGGCTTCTCCAAGGTTACAGGCAGGAGTCTCTCCCAAACCTATCTTGGAGATGCCGAGGAAGGAACTTAGAACCTTCTGCATGCAAACATGCAGATGCTCTTCCCAGAGCGGCCCCATCCCCTAAGGGGAACATCTTACAGTGCTCACACATGAAGTCTCCCATTCAGATGCAACCACGGTGGACCCTGCTTACCAAAGAGGACAATTCATGTTTACTACCACAAGACCAGCTTTCCTTAATCCAGAATTGGCATCCCATGAGGTTGACCTGATCATGTGGCAAGTCGTATTTGAAAGAACAGGGTCTTCATCTGCATGGATGAAATGGAAATATGACATGAGGGTGGCAGTTAAAAGAATGTGTCATCTCTGATGTATCAAAGCAGCCTGGTGGTGTCGCAGACTGACAACACATTGAGAAATCCACCCAGCCTAATATTTTAATGGTTCTAGGGAGGTTTTCTTTATTGTTTTCCTTTATTGTTCAATGGGTTAGCACTGTCCTGTATTCCACTCTTCCTGAATTCTGATTTAGTTAAACCTAGAATCAGTTCCAGAACTGGAGCAAGCACAGTTTGCTTAGCTTTCATAGGAACATAGGAAGTGGCAGTCTACTGAGTCAGACCATTGGTCCAAGTTGCTTAGTATTGTCTATCTGACTGGCAGCAAATCTCTGAGTCCTCAGGCAGGAATTTTTTTCAACCCTACATGGAGCTTGAACCTGGGCCCTTCTGCATGCTACAGCCCCATTGATAGAGCACTGCAAAGATAAACAAACCCAACAGCCCACCTATGTAATTATACATAACATCTGTCTGCATCAAAATTCCATATGTGTGGTTTCCTGAGATGCCCATTCACTTGTTTGCACTGGGGAAAAAAAATAATCTTCATTCCCAAAATGTTTTTGTGTTGTCATACACAAACACAATCAGGACTTTTCCCCTGCAATGTTTTGTCAATATGCACATGCACATTGTTAACAAAGAGGGAGGCAACATGCAAATGAACTAACAGAAGTAAAAGCAGAGGCAGCCTCTCCATACATGGCACTGTACAAAGTTGATTAACAAAAACCACAGCAATGGAGGGTTCCATTTCATGAACAAGACCAGGCAATTCAGAACTCCAAAATCTGAGGAGCAATTCTGATGGAGAGCATTTCAGAAACATGATGAACTCTTTCCCATCCAAATGATTCACTTTCCTAATACTAGGGACCAAGAGATTGTGACCATTGCCATTTTTAACATCAAAATGCTATGTCAGAATTGAATGCCAACATAAAAAAACACCTTTCTGTTTGGCTGTGTGAATCACGAGCTGTGCAGGCATACTATCACTTTTAAATCAGAACTATGCCTACCAATGCACCGCATATGTTTCTCCACCCCCACCCCCTTAATTTTTTTATTAAGATAAATTTACTACACTAAACAACATTGATCCAAACCAGGGGCATAGCAAGGATCCTGGCAACTGGGGGACAAAATTCAGCCAGGGGGCCTCCCACATAAACTGAGTGTGCACCTCAGAGCCCCAAGCCACACCCTCTGTGTCTGATGTCAGACACATGGGGGGGGGAACCTAACCCTGCCAAGCCTTACCCTCCCAGTTTCTTGAACTCACCATTCAGTGAACCTTTTGGTGCAGGAGGGTGACAGCCACTGTGGCCAGCAGCAGCTCTGACTTGATGACGCAGAGCCGGGCTGGGTGCGGCACCACTGGGGGTCGCTGTCCTCCTCTGCAGTGGATCAGAGTCCTCCTCTGCAGCTGGGCAGCCTCTCAGGCGGCTTCTGCATGGCGGCCAGGGGCGGAGCAGCAGCGAGGGGTGGTCTGCTGGGAGGACGAAGAGTGGGGGAGGAGAAAGGACGCCTCAGTGCACTTCTTCCCATCATGCAGGCACAAAGCACCACACGCTCCAGCTGCAGGTCACCAGCGTCTGGCGCGGAAAGGGCGGTGGTGGCAGGGTGCACCCCAAGCCTTGTGGGCCCCTTATGGGGCCCCTGGCCCTCCAGGCCTGGGAACATTTGTCCCCCCTTGTCCAATGGATGCTATACCCATGATCCAAACACAAACAGCAAAATACAACAAACCCCGATTCATCAATCCATCCAAACTCTAATATTTCCTATAAGGTAGGAAAATATTATTTCCTATTTCCTATAAGGTAGGAAAACAACCAAAATTTTCCCAATTGGTGTCAAGAATAAAATCTGACCACATTAAATAAAAAGTATTATTTGTAGGCTGGTTTGAATGGGACAGAATAATGTGGGTTAGCTTTTCTGAGATCACAATATGCCATAAGTTCTTGTACCAGTTCCATCAATATGGTTTGATTTTTTCCCCAGTATTTGGCTATAGGTAACCTGGCAGCAGTTACCATATACACATTTTATTTGATGTTACATCGCAAGCTGGGGGCACCTAAATAGGGTACCTATTTTCATCTTTGGTGCACCTGTCCTAGGGTCTCATCCTTTTGGACAGAGATAATCACAGAGATGGGCAGGATTACAAACCAGAAAATAGGATTATGCATATGTTTGGAACACATAGGAAGCTGCCATATACTGAATCAGAGCATGGTTCCATCTAGCTTAGTATTGTCTACACAGACTGGCAGCGGCTTCTCCAAGGTTTCAGGCAGGAGTCTCTCTCAGCCCTATCTTGGAGATGCCATAAGGGAACTTGGAACTTTCTGCTCTTCCCAGAGTGGCTCCATCATGTAAGGGGAATATCTTACAGTGATCACACACCAAGTCTCCCATTCATATGCAACCAGGGTGGACCCTGCTTAGCTAAGGGGACAAGTCATGCTTGCTACCACAAGACCAGCTTTCTTCTTCTATATACTATATAAACTAGCGGAACCCACACAGATCAACTGTGCGCTAGAACTTTGTTGCTCTTCTTGCCCCCCGCCACAGCCCCTGCTTTATTGCTTAGTGTCAGCCACCCACTCTCACTCACCCCCTCCCTGCTGCTCATTCGCTCACTCCCTGCTTGCTTGCTCACTTGACCCCTCCCTGCCTCTTGCTTACTCACTTGTCCCCTCCCTGCTGCTCACTCTCTCACTCCCTGCTTGCTCTCTCACTCACCCTTCCCTGCCACTCACTGTCTCACTCGCCCCCTCCCTGCCATTCACTAACTCGCCCCCTCCCCGCCACTCACTCACTTGTTCGCCTCCTCCCCACTCACTCACTTGCCCCTCCCTGCTCACTCATTCACTTGCTCACCCTCCCTGCCTGCTCACTTACTCGCCCCCTCCCTGCCGATTGCTCACTCACTTGCCCCCTACCTGCTGCTCGCTCACTCACTCGCCTCTACCCGCTCCTCATCTGCAAATGGAATCCCCACTGCCCAGTTACCATAGTGCTTCTGTTCTGTTACCTCCAATTGGTAAATCACCGTGTGGGTGGGGCTTGCCACATACAACCTTAGTGTATTATATATATAGATATTTCTGAATCACATGTCTATGATATGCATTAGATTATGATGGCCCTTCTTGGATTCATGCCTTCTATAATAGCAATGCACATCAAAGATTCCCACCAAAGCCTTACAAACTTAGAGACGGGTCCATAGTATTAGAAAAAGAGTCTACAGAAAGCAGTGGGGCCAGAAATAGAGCTCTTACAGTATTCATTCAGCAGAATGACAAAGTTAACACACACAAAAAGATGTGAAGGAACTAAATACACAGATTAGTGAACTCACACTAGGAGAGATAAAGAGATAACGAGATAAAGCAGTATGCCAGGAGCTAGGCACACCAGGTGGAAAACCTTTCTGAGAATAAAGTAACATAAGAGTACAAAGAAAGAGCAATGAAAACAAACCTGACCTTCCTTAGGTTACTACATGATGAGAGACCTAATAGGACATTCTTTGAGATATCAGAAATACAAACAACACGGAGTGTGGGGATGGGGTAATTCCTGTGGCTTCTCTTTGTCAGCTTTGGGACAATACTGTAGTTATTTTGGCTTGTTCTGCCACCCACAGCTTAAAGTGGAAACTAACAAGATGAAGCACTTGCTGGCTATGATCATTGTGCACGATTCCATTGAAAACAGGAGAAAACTAATACAATATCTTGTGGTTAATGTGAATGGACCACAGAATCTGCACAAACACGGTCACTTGTTCTTGTTTAATAGATATTGCCAAATACGTGAACACACAAATAGCAAAAATGGCTCTTTGTCTATTCTCCAAAGTACAGAGTTTCCAAATAATATTAGAGAGTGTACACAACTTCTCGGAAAGATAAGAGTATTTCATGCATTTTCCATTTGGACACCATGGACATTCACAGACAATGCACATAGTACAATAATTTGAAAAGCATTAAGGATTGAAACAGAAATTGCTCCATTGTAAAATTCAAATGGAATTTCACAGTTCTTCCCAAGGAGAAAGTTCAAAGAATTTTCTCAGACCTCTTCTCCATATCCTGATGGGCTCACAATCTAAAAAGAAAAACGAGCAATGTACCAACAGCAGCACCATGGACAGCTGCTCTCCCCTTGCTAAATATAAGGGATCCATCTTTTAAAAGGTGCCTCTTTGCTCAGTTACTAAGGGTATACATTTTAACCGGACAATGTATAAACAATTTCCTGTTTATACTAACATAGGACAATGTGGAAATATGTATATTTTCCATATTGGTCCAGTGTATGTGCACAATGGCTGAGGTTTTAACTCCAATGTAAAATGAAATAATGATGCACAGCCACCAGTCAATGTGCATTAACCTTAACAGATACAAGCAGATGGATGAAGAGAACATACAGAGAACCCCGCTCTTATATTAGGCATGATAGCTATTGAAAGGTCCATATAAAACACAGAAAAATTGAGAAGCATTCTCCTCATTTGCTTCCTATATTTGCTTGGTGGTAGCTATATGCACATAGGCACTCCAGCTGTACAGAGATCCTAACCATGCTGGAATCACATGGAATTCTTAGGTATATACAGCATCAGTGTCTCTTTTGAGACCTTCAGCTAAATGCACAGGGGCTGAGGATGGGGCTAGGAGGTATGACTGACATTGGCAGTGGGGCCACGGTGCAATCCCATTCCTTCTCCACGCATAGAATGAACACATGAATGAAAAGATGTGAACAAGACTTAGACCATACACAACACAGAGTGAGGTTGAAGATTTCCTAGCATGCATCCCACCCCATTCCCATTGAAAATATTAAACATCTAGCTTTCACAGTGTCAAGGAACATATATAAAAGACATGCCGGTAGTGTATGTCCTCAATTTGTATAATCAGATATATTCAACACACAGAAGAGCTCTGACATGACTGAGCTCAATGTGCTGCCCTCTGTGGTTTCGGAGGGTAGGTTCAAGAGAGTCCCCTGTCTGGAGAGACTGTGTCCCTGTGGGAATGGGCATATTGAGACAGTTGGCCATATGCTCTTGTATTGTTCTTTTTACTGCAATTTATGTTTTAGATATATTACTCCTCTCATTTCTAGATACCCAAATAATTCTTATGAGTTTAAACACACTCTCGTATCAGGTAGCCAGATTTTATATGGCTGCAATTAAAATCCACACACGTTGTGTTTGAAATGGTTAATTTAGATTTTTTTGTTTCATTTTATTCCATTTTACTTTTATTTTTATGCAGTAGCTTTTATGTGTGTGTTTGTGTGTGTGTAGATAGATAGATAGATAGATAGATAGATAGATAGATAGATAGATAGATAGATAGATAGATAATCTGTACCAATATTTACCCTTATGGTTCTTTTTATATGGGTTTGGATTGAAATGTGTATATTTGATCAAAGATTGCAATGAATTGAACTGAATATAAACTGCCTAACACACTTAAGAAACTGAGGATAGAGCACAAGTTCAGAAGGTGTTATTGTCCAGTGCAGTCAGACTTGAACTATCAATCCTATGGATCACACACTTGCTCTGTGAACCAATGTTGGTTGGAGGTCATTCACACCACAGTCCATAATCCTCCAGGCCTTGGCATCAGGTAACAACAGAGATAGAATCTGGTGCCACTAGCTGATACCAAGCATCAGAGCTGCTACCTTTCATAAATATGGACAACTTGTCACTGAAAGAGGCCTCCTTTTGCATCACCAGTCTTCACCTTCCAGCAATGGTGCAAATCAGTGCCAGGGCAGCTGCCGGTTTGTAAGGCAGCCCCAATGCTGTTAAGAATGAGCAATTGTGCAAGCAGTGCTACCACAGTGATCCCCATTCACTACAATGGAAACTTACTTACTTACCAATCATATTTATATACCACCCCCTATAAAATCTCTGGGCAGTTTACAATTAAACCCCAACAATTAAAACCTTAAATCATATAATTAGCATTGAATAATTGTGGTAGCACTGCTGGCTCAACTGCTCATTCTCAACAGCATCAGGGCTGCCTTTCTAGTCCACAGCAGTCCTGGTGGGGATGACACTGTCAGACACTGAAGTTTGATAACAGAACTTCCAACAAAGATACTAAAACCTTGCTGCAACTCCACCATAAACACAAAGAGGATTCCCTGGCTCTTCATCCACACCAGTGAAGTGACAATGCCATCTTTTTTATTCAGTAGTCAAAGCAGGGTGGGCGAATTGCCATCTAACTATTTAGAGGAGAGAATTCTATGACCAGTGCCAAAACAGATTTAAGGGGTCATTTGGTGCATTGGATCTCTAGTACTGGAGCCCCTGAATCAGTCCCCTAAGACATATATATCCCCACCGACATGCCACAGAATTCAGCAAGGATCAGTATATATATAAAGAGGCTTAGTCCTTTTGACTCAAATCCTCTAGAGCTTTGATCCAGAGAGTATAATTTTATTACCCTTATTTTTTCTAACATTACATGTCCTGGTGTTACTCTTCATCATGTGTGTATAAAGTTGGCTGAATCAATAACACAACAATGACAGAGTGTTCTTCTACCACATTAAAGCTCCAAAATAAAACCTTTAAAATCAGATCTTTGAATATAGATTATAGCCACACACACACACACCAATATATGTAGCAATACACTGAAGCCGTCATACACAGAGACGCATTCCCCCCGGACTTTGGGGTGGAAGTTTGATCCCCCGCAGCCTTTGGCAGTCCCTGAGGCCTCCAAATCATGCTCCCAATACCCACCGGCTTCCGCCGCCAGTGCTGTGTTGAGCAGCCGAGCCTGTAGAAAACCCCCAACCAGCCCTATCTCCTCCCATCATTGGCGGGGCAGGGGTGGGGGGACAGGGCCAGGCCGGGTGAGCAACTCAGTGAGGCCTGACTATAGCCATGCCTGTGGGAAGAAATGCTGCCAAATGAGCAGGCACGGGCAGCAGGGTGGGGGAAAGAAATGTGTCAGTGGCGGGAGCCATCCCCAGTCAGGGGCATGGGGGGATAAGTGAGGAGGAGAAGAAATGTGGTGGCGGCAGGAGCCACAGCAGGAAGGCTGTACACTAGCTACTGGGCCTGGGGGCAGGGATGGAAGAAAATTTACGGCTTCCCACTACTGCTGCTGGTGCATTTCTCCCCCCCTCCCCGACCCACTGCCTGCACCTGCCAAGTGCCAAAGAAGAGTTTCTTCACTGTGTTTCTCCCCCACCCCTGCCTTTGATGGGGCTGGCACACTCCAGACAGAGAAAGGAAGGAAGAGGGGAGACTGGCAAGACTGGCCGTGCACAATGTGGTATGTGCAGGTCAGTGGCAAGTATCTTATGCGAATTTCTTCTAAAAATAAATTTTTTTAAAAAAGTTCCCAGCTGTCCCTGAGCATGTTCTGGTGTAAAAAATAGTGCATTCAGCTAATATAAGGCAAGGAATGTCTTTGGAGTTTATGTAGGAATGTATAAGCAGAAGATGCTTACCTTGCAAAGGGGGGCTGCATTAGCTAGCGTTCCCAACAGACCCGTATTATGGGGAAGTCATATATCTGAGGCAAAGATCTCATCCCGTAAGGGATGCTGTTTCCCCTCGTATTAGTTGCAGAGCCTGGGGCTCTCCCTCATCCCTCAATGCACTTGCATTGAGCCCTTTGAAGTCTGGGTGAAGTCTCTAATATAATGTGAAAGAAACAAAGTTCACCAAAGAAGCCCCAGTTGTTCTGCAAACTTGTAGGAGCAATTGGCCGGGTTTATTTACATCTTGGAAGTTGCTAATTGTGTACTTATCTAATGTAAACAGACCCACAGACTCCTGCTAACTGGCTCACCACATCTGGCAGATAAAGAAGCCTTTCAGTGAGGCTTTCAGTGACAGCCACAGAAAGATGTAGGGGGAGTGTAGTGTGTGTGTGTGTGTGTGTGTGTGTGTGTGTGTAAACCTGGGGGATTCTCTTAATATTTCACCTGACACTCCATGTCTAAGTGGAGGCTCTGTGTGAACAAGAAACATTTTGAAATAATGGGGCTTGTGATGTTTTGATGTTGTTACAAATGCATTGCTACTCAGGCTTCTGATTACTCCGGGATGACCCCCACCCTGTACTTGTGTCCTGTATTCAGGGAATGGAATGTTGGCAAGCCTACCATTAGCCCATTAGGTCCAGACTCCAAAATTACTGAGCTGCACCTCTGCTCATACATAAAAGATGGACAAAGGAAAAGATTTATTATTCTTAGGCCCAAAAGAAGTACAGCTATAGAAGATGACCTGATAAATGAATGTGTGCTGTATGTATCACCATGCTTTATAAAAACCTGGGGTTTTTCTGAAATTAATAGCTATTTAATGAATGTATCTGTTTTAAAAGTCACATTTTGCAGCTATCCCATTATTGATTTGACAGCATTTTATATTTTATTTATAAGACCATAAGCCTTACAGTGAATGAAGTTAATGCTAAGTGCACTCTGCAGACAAGAAATAAGCGGGCTGTCTTTTTCAGTAGAGCTGGGCAGCATTTCTGATTAATTTTTGGTAAAATTATGGGAGCTCAGCAATTTCAAGACTGACCCTCTTAAGAATAACAATGTATGGATCAAGTTTGTATGGCAAAAGTAAATAAACTGGAATTGTTGGTGGTTAATTCAGAAATAGAACTCCTTTCTCAAGAATGCCTGCACTGTTGCTATATGGTTTGTCCTCTACACAGTATGGTTTAGTGGTTAGAGTTTCAGACTAGGAGAAGGCTCACTGGGTGACTTTAGGCCAGTAGCCATCTCGCAGCCTAACCTACTTCACAGGGTTATTGGCAGGACAGAGTAGAGGAAGCGAGGGATATAAAAGTAACACCATGTAACGCTCCTCACTTTCCACCTCGCTCTCCTGTCCACATTTGGACGAACCAGAAAGTGGGCTCTCTGCAAAGACAGGGCAATGATGATCAAGAGCTTGGGTGCCTAACTTTTTTTTTTTAGTATGTAATAACTAGCTAACTTCATACATATTAGATGACTTGTTTTATGAGATTCTGCATTGACTAACAGTGCCCCACACCACCACAAAGTATTTATTTTATTTTATTTTATTTTATTTTTTCATTTATATCCTGCTCTTACTCTGAGGAGCTCAGAGCAGTATACATGGTTATTTTTATCCTCACAACAACCCTGTGAGGTAGGTTAGGCTGAGATATACATGACTGGCCCAGAGTCACCCAGTGAGTTTCATGGTTTAATGGGGATTTGATCTCGGGTCTTCCCAGTCCTAGTCCAACACTCAAACCACGATGCTATGCTGGCTCTACCTATGAGCAACACGGTGGTACAGCCATTATTTCCAATGATCATACCATTGCACAATTGCATTCATGCAATTTCTGGCATCCATGCAAGAGCACTCCTATGCAACTTTGTGGATGCTGTGTTACAAGCATGCAGCAGATTCTGTCATGCCAAAACTACCCACAGAATGCTTCACAATATGTCAGGGAGGCAGTCTTGTAAGTTTGACCCTGTTCTACCTTTACATGCGGAGTATAAGCATTGAGGGGTTTTGTATGAGTAGGGATGCAGATTCTCAGAAATCTTACTAAAGAAAAACGAGAAATATGTCATCCTACCATCAATTGCTTCCAGCAATTTTCTAAATGCTAATGTTTAACTAGGATACCATAGGTTAAGCTGATTACATTGGCTAAAAAAGATAGCTAAAAAAAACCCCATTATCAGATAATAACTATTTAAAAAATCCTTTCCTTAAGGAGCCAATTCAATTTTTCGTCTTATCTCACTGGCATTTTATGCAGCCCCAATGCCAGGTGGAATCAAATGTGAATGTTTCAACTGGAGTAATTTAACTCCTGTGGTGGAGATTGGAAAACAAAATTAAAATTACATTATCAAAACTTGTTTACATAGGAGAACAGCTCCAATAAAAACAGTGAAGGAGAAAGGAAGCATATTAATTGAATTAATAATTTTAAAAGGAATCATATTCAAGGAATCACATTTAATTCCTGACCGAGATCACACATTATCTGCATCTTCTAGTTGCTAGGGAGATGCCTATTAAATGGTATGAATATAGGGAAATGAACCATAAAGATGCAATTACAGCTGAGTAAATGGGGAAATGCTAGCCCCATCTTCCCTTCTCAATTGGCTTTGCCCCACCTTTCTTTCCCCAGGGCACATGATTTCTCCTTCTTTGCATTGCTTTGGAACATCACCCCAGTCCATGTTTTTCCCCAGGGCTTCTACTGAAACTCAGTTGTGTTTTCACAACAGTAGTTGTGCTAGCTGTTGCTCCTCTCTATATGCCCAGATTAATTCTTAACCCTTTGCTCCAGGACATGGTAAGGTAAAATGATTTTACTTCTCTTAATATGGGGTAAGCTGCCAGCAGAGAAGTCTTAAATAAGAGTGGGGACTGGATAAATGGTCACACAGACACCAATACCTCCCTAAGTAGGGGATACAGTGCTATAATTCAGTGCACATCTGTGGGCATAGAAGAGTATGTGAAAGAGGTCTTTCTCAGGTGAAAAACTAAAAGTGTGTGTCCTCTAAGCACCATCTATTACTTTCCTCTCTGCTTTCAAGCAGTACCTTTCCTATTCATCTGGGTGAAGTGGTTCAGAAGGAAAAGATTAAAATGCTACAATAATGTGAAGGACATTATTATATAGGGCAAGTATGGACCCATAACAAAACGTTGCAGTATATCATGGAGTGCATGTGTTACCTGAACCTGTGACTAACCTTGGTGAATATTTTAGGCACTTTCCCCCCTCAGAAGCAGAAGGGGTTGTGACTGTCTTGAGAGAGTATTCTTCAAGCTGAGAAATTTCCCACCTTTTTTTGGTTCAAGCCCTCCTTCCCCCCTTCCTCACCACTGAGTTCCATTAGCTCCACCCTCATGGCTATTTGGTAACTATCTTCCATGTCTGCACATTCTGCTCCACTGAGTTACATGGGGCAGTTTGCAGGGTGACCCCCCCCCGCATTTAGGTTTTCCCCTGCATATTTTTGTGAAACCTATGTATTGGTGGGTTACCCTGAGTCCATGGGTACCTCCCTCTCACCTGCAGATGCCCTGGTTATGCGTCCATAACGATCATAACATTTCCAGCTCTTTCAGAAATAGAGAAAAGATTGTTGCAGAGACTACTAGAGCTAAATGCCATCATAGTAATCTGTTTAGTTTAGTTTGGCAGAGAGGTTTTCTGAGGATAGGAGCAAGAGGAGAGGGCAAGTGGTCAAGTAACTGGAGTTCTCACATATCTTGAAGAAAAGATGAACATATGCATGTATACTTCCCCGGTTATTGTTTTTCACACACTTTTTATCTCTTTATCCACATTCACAACATTGTCCTTTCAGGATCAGACCTCTCCAAAGGTCTATCTGCTTCTATTTAGCACGGAGATTGTTACAGGTGGCCTAGCTAAAATCATAAATGCATCGCTGAGGGAGGGTAGGGTGCCTCTTTGTCTGAAGGAGGCAATGGTTAGACCGCTCCTTAAGAAGCCTTCCCTGGACCCCTTAGCGATGGATAGTTACAGGCCAATCTCCAATCTCCCTAGGTTGGGCAAGGTGATTGAGAGGGTGGTGGCCAACCAGCTCCAGGCGGTTTTGGAGGAAACTGATTGTCTAGACCCATTTCAAAATGGCTTTAGAGCTGGCCATGGTGTTGAGACAGCCTTGGTTGGCCTGATGGATGACTGTTATGTATGTATGTATGTATGTATGTATTTATTTATTTATCAAATCTGTAAACCACCCCAAACTTTTGTCTCTGGGTGGTTAGCAATAGCATAAAACAAGTTAAAAACATATACAAACAATTTAACAATTTAAAAATAAACCAGAGATTAAAACCTAAAAAATTTTAAAAGCCGAGAAAGCTTGGGTGAATAGGTGGGTTTTCAAGTACTTTTTAAAAATGGTCAGAGATGGGGAAGATCGTATTTCAGTAGGGAGCGCATTCCACAGTCTCGGGGCAGCAACAGAGAACGCCCGTCCCCATGTGGCCACCAGCTGGCGGCAACTGGAGATGGACCTCTCCAGATGATCTCAATGGGCAGTAGGGCTCATAACGAAGAAGACATTCTCTTAAATACCCAGGGCCTAGGCTGTTTAGGGCTTTATAAGTTATAACCAGCACATTGTATTTTGCCCGGAAACCTATTGGCAGCCAGTGTAGCTCTATCAGCAAAGGAGTGATGTGGTCTCTCCGAGATGACCCAGAGACCAACCTGGCTGCCGCATTCTGTACCAACTGAAGTTTCTGGACTATGTACAAAAGCAGCCCCACATAGAGCACATTACAGAAGTCCAGTCTGGAGGTCACCAACATATGTACCACTGTTTTGAGGTCGTTCATCTCAAGAAACGGACACAGCTGGCGTATCAGCCAAAGCTGATAGAAAGCCCCTCTAGCCACCGCCTCAACCTGAGATACCAGGGAGAGGTGTGGATCCAGAAGTACTCCCACACTGTGAACCTGTTCCTTTTGGGGAAGTGTGACCCCATCCAGAACAGGCAGATCAAAATTGTCTCTAGAGTTCTGACCCCTCACAATAGGTACCTCTGTCTTATCTGGATTCAGTCTCAGTTTATTCTCCCTCATCCAGCCCATTACTGCTTCCAGACAGGCATTTAGGGAGGTCATGCCATCTCCTGAAGAAGTTGACATGGAGGAGTAGATATGGGCATCATCAGCATACTGATAACACCCCGCTCCAAATCTCCTGATGATCTCTCCCAGCAGTTTCATGTAGATGTTAAAAAGCATTGGAGAGAGTATGGAGCCTTGAGGGACACCATACTTAAGCTCAAATTTCAAAGAGCAACAATCTCCAATCAACACCATCTGGAATCTGTATGAAAGGTGGGTGCGGAACCACTGTAGAACAGTGCCTCCCATCCCCAACACTCTCATACATTCTAGAAGGATACTATGGTCAATAGTATCAAAAGCCGCCAAGAGCTCCAAAAGGACCAACAGAGTCACACTTCCTCTGTCAATTCCCAGGTGGAGATCATCCATTAGGCCGACCAAGGCAGTCTCCACCCCATAGCCCGCCCAAAAGCCAGTTTGAAATGGGTCTATATAATTAGTTTCCTCCAAGACTGCCTGGAACTGAGAGGCTACCACCCTCTCAATTACCTTGCCCAGCCATGGGAGGTTGGATACAGGACTATAGTTGTTCAACTCTGAGGGGTCTAATGCAGGCTTCTTTAGAAGAGGTCTAATAATTGCCTCCTTATGACAACAAGGCATCTTGCCCTCCCTCAGAGAAGCATTTATTATTTCTACCAGGCCTCCTACAACAGCCTCCCTGCTCGATAGAACAAGCCATGTTGGGCAAGGGTCAATAGAACAAGTGGTAGGCCTCACTGTTCCAAGCAGTTTTTCCACATCCTCAGGAGTCACAAACTGAAACCAATCAAGTCGAACCACATAAGAGGAGTTGCTGGACACCTCCAGTTCAGATATGGAATTAATTGTGGAGTCTCCATCTAGATCGACCCAAATCCGAGAGAATTTATCTGCAAAATTCTTTAAACATATCACAGCAGGTAACTGATAGCTCCAAATTCTGATTCAAGGATGGTGGGCCGCATATTAGCCCCCACACAACCCTGAATAACTCAGCTGGACATGAACTCACAGATGCAATACGGGTAGAAAAGAACTGCTTCATTGCCACATGTATTGCCTGAGGATCTTTAAATGTGCTCTATGTCATAATCTGTCGGATTTGAGTCGAGTCTTTCTCCACTTGCGCTCCAGTCGCCTATCTTGCTGCTTCTGCCCTCGTAAATCTTCAATATACCAAGGGGCCAGTTTTGAAGCAGGTTGGAGGGGACACTTAGGAGCAATCGTGTCTTCTGCGTAATCCTCACCGCACATTAAGGTCATCTGAGGAGGTTCATCTCCAGTTACCACCAGCTCGTCTGGTGGTGACTCAGAGGTAGGCCTTCTCTATAGGTGCTCCGGGGCTGTGGAATGTGCTCCCTACCGAAATCCATAATTTGAATTCTCTATTAGCCTTCAGGAGAGCCCTTAAAACATATCTGTTTGGCCTGGCTTTCCAGAGTTTTAAAATAGGTTTTAATATTTTACCCCGGTTTAGGGTTTTTAATTACTGTGAATGTTTAATTGTTGTTTTAAAATGTTTTTAAATTGTTAATTGTTTTTATATTTTTTTTAAAAATTGTTTTATCTCTTTATTGTTTTAATGGTTTGTTTTAATTGTAAATCGCCCTGAGCCATTTTGGAAGGGCGGTATAAAAATCAAATAAATAAATATTAAATAAATAAATAAAAACTGCCCTGGTGAACATGTTGTTTCAGTTCTCCACGAGGGCATCAACAGGATCACCGGCAAAGCCTACATTAAATCCCTCAAAGGCTTCTTGGAATCCTATAGGGTCTAATAACCTTTTTGGGTGGACCATTCTAATAGGCCCCATTCTAATAGACCATTCTTACCAGGGAACCGACAAAGGGATTTTGACTCTACTGGTTCTTCTGGATCTATCGGCAGTGTTCAATTCCATCGACCATGGTATTCTTCTGGATCACCTGGGGGAGTTGGGGATAGGGGGCACTGCTTTGCAATGGTTCCACTCCTATCTCTCAGGTAGATTTCAGATGGTGGAGCTTGGTGATAGTTGCTCCTCAAAACGGGAGCTGTTATATAAAGTCCCTCAGGGATCCATTCTGTCACCAGTGCTTTTCAGTATCTACATGAAACTTCTGGGTGAGGCCATCAGGAGATTTGGTGCTGGGTTTTATCAGTATGCTGATGACACCCAAATCTACTTCTCCTTTTCATCTTCAGGAAATGGCACTCATTCTCTAAATGCCTACCTACAGGCAGTAATTGGCTGGATGAGGGATAACAAATTGAAGCTGAATCCAAGCAAGACAGAGGTGCTCATCGTAGGGGCTCAGAGTCTGAGGTGTGAGTTAGATCTTCCTGTGCTGGATGGGGTTACACTCCCCCAGAAGGAGCAGGTGTGCAACTTGGGAGTACTCCTTGACCCAGGCCTCACCCTGGTATCTCAGGTGGAGGCCATGGCCAGAAGTGCTTTCTACCAGCTTCGGCTGATTCAACAGCTGCGCCCATTCCTTGAAGAGGATGAAGTCAAAACAGTGGTGCATCAGCTGGTAACTTCCAGGCTTGACTATTGCAATGTTCTCTACCTGGGGCTGCCTTTGTATGTAGTTCGGAAACTTCAGTTAGTTCAAACTGCGGCAGCCAGATTGGTCTCTGTGGCAACCCGGAGAGACCATATGCCTGTCTTGAAACAGTTACACTGGCTGCCGATTCGTTTCTGGGCAAAATACAAAGTGCTGGTTATTACCTTTGAAACTCTGAGGCGGGCCTTCTCTGTAGCTGCTCCTGAGCTATGGAATGCTCTCCTGACAGAAATCCATAATTTGAGTTCATTATTGTCCTTCAGGAGAGCGCTTAAATCCTATCTGTTTGGCCTGGCCTTCCAGGGTTTTTTAATTGTTGTAAATTGTTTTAAATGTTTGCTCTGGTTTTCCAGGGTTTTTAACTGTCTGAATGTTTAATTGTTTTTATTCTGGTTTTATAGTTTTGATTTTAATTGTTAACTGGTTTTAATTGTTTTTATTTTGTTGTAAACTTCCCTGAGCCAGTTTTGGAAAGGCAGTATATAAATCAGATAGATAGACAGATAGATATCTGGTCCACATTCTCTCTTGAATGGTGCCCAGTCACATGCCCCTGAGAAGCCCTTAAGCAGGCCAAGATAGAAAAGGCATTTAGTCCCCAACAATGATAATCAAGAGATCTGTTGTTCCATGTTAACTGTGACTTTAGTTTCAGTGTAGTCCTATAGCTGATGGTGAATATCAAGAACTAAGACTGACACCTTGCTTGAAACTTTTACCTTTCCAGCAAAGTCGCCTGACAGAAATACATTTTTATCCCTTCAGAACCAACAAGAGATTTCAAATCAACTTATGTTAGAAGCTTTGAAGTCCTTTCATGTGTTCAGTTTTTAGGCAGTGGCGTTCCTTTCATCCAGTTTCTCAGGTGGCTTTGCATTTTTATGTTTAGAGAATGTCAGGAGTGGGAGAGGTAGAAGTATGTGTGCTTCATGCTCCGTCTGTCAGACTAATGTCAGCTTCTGATTATGAGCTTCTGCCGCTGTTCCCATGTGGCCATTTAATCAAAATCTCATGGAACTAGTGTTATACTGAAGTTCAACAAGTCACTTTCAGAAGTGTTATACTGAAGTGTTATGTACAGAGTGTTATACTGAAGTTCAACAAGTCACTTTAAGAAATTGACTGTTTTAAACAAACAGTCATTTGGAGGCTGTGCAATGAAACTTAAAAAAAACTCTCATTGCATCATCAGCTATTCCAGAAGTGTATTATGTACTCTGCCGTGTAACCCTTAGTTCAAAGAAAGCTGTGAATAATTTTGTGTGCCTGTTTCCCTCATAAATACAAAGCATTCTTATGTTTAACAAAGACTTTATTCTAGAAACAACTCCATTTTCTCCTTCTCCTTTCCCTCCCTTTTCTCTCTGACATGACCCCCCCTTTCTACAGGATCCCCACTGAGAAAAACCTCTGATCAACAAAACATAAAGGACTGCTAGACTGAATACAATACATTTCTATTGATTTATGCATGGTATTTCACAAAATCCATCTTTTGCATGTAAGGTTGAACCCATAAATTTGGATCATTGTACTAGCAAATAGCATGCAAAAGATCCCAGGTTCACTCCCTGGCATCTCCAGGTAGGGCTGGGAAGGACTCCTGCCTGAAACCTTGGAGATATGCTCCCAGTCCGTGTAGACAATATTGAGCTAGATGGAGCAATGGTTTGACGTGGCAAGAAGCAGCTCTCTATGTTCCTCTGATAGTATGGTGGCTACCTCACGTGTCACTCAGCCTTGAGTTGGAGGTCTCTTCCAAAATTCCTTCTGGCTGAGGACTCTTCTGTTCTGTTGGTCAGTCAGAGCGGCTACTTCTGAAAAAGAGCTTCAAAATGCCCATTCTAGGGGTGTGCAATTCGGGATTTTGGGTGATTCGGCTCGGAACCGAACCGAATCACCCCTGTTCTGTTTTGTGCCCGAATCTGGGTCACCCGAATCACCCTTGATTCGGTTCGGATTCGGATTTAATCCAAATCCGAATCCGAATCGATTCGGGGGGGTAAAAAGGGGCCCAGGGGCAAAATCTTGGGGTGGGGTGGTAGTGCCCAATGGGTAGAGTCTACCACCCCAATTTCGGGGGGATTGGGCAAAATCCTGATTTTTGGTGAATTTTTAAAGTTTTAGTGACTTTGGGGCAGTTTGGGGGCATAGCATGGGATCTGGGCAAAAGGAGTGGGGTGGGGTGGTAGTGCCTAATGGGTGCAGGCTACCACCCCAATTTCAGGGGGATTGGGCCAAGGGCTGATTTTTGGTAAATTTCTGAAAATTTCATGTCTTTGGGGCAGATTGGGGCATATTGGGGCAGAAAGTGGGGCCTGGGGCAGAATAGTGGGGTGGGGTGGTAGTGCCTCATGGGTTCAGGCTACCACCCCAATTTCAGGGGATTTGGACAAAGGGCTGATTTTTTGAGAATTTTTGAAGTTTTAGTGACTTTGGGGCAGTTTGGGGGCAGAAAGTGGATCTGCCCCAAAATAGTGGGGTGGGGTGGTAGTGCCTCATGGGTGGAGGCTACCACCCCCATTTCAGGGGGATTGGGAAGAGGGCTGATTTTTTGAGAATTTTTGAAGTTTGGGTGTCTTTGGGGCAGATTGGGGGCAGAAAGTGGATCTGCCCCAAAGGAGTGGGGTGGGCTGGTAGATAGTGCCTAATGGGTGGAGGCTACCACCCATCCCCAATTTAAGAGTGATTGGGCAGAGGGGTGAATTATGGTGACTTTATTTGTATGAGGTTTGTCTTCATAAGGTGAAGTGTGCTAAATTGATTACTTCCTCATATTATTCATAGTAAAGGAAAGTGTGAAAAAGTGAAAGTGGGGTCATGAGAGTTGTTTAATTGAAAAAAATCTCATTTGCTATGATAGAATGAGAATTCACACCTCAGAAAAAACTTCTGAGGTGTGAATTCTCATTCTATCATAGCAAATGAGATATTTTTCAATTAAACAACTCTCATGACCCCACTTTCACTTTTTCACACTTACTATGAATATGAGGAAGTAATCAATTTAGCACACTTCACCTAATGAAGACAAACCTCATAAAAATAAATTCACCAGAATTCCCCCCTCTGCCCAATCACTCTTAAATTGGGGATGGGTGGTAGCCTCCACCCATTAGGCACTATCTACCAGCCCACCCCACTCCTTTGGGGCAGATCCACTTTCTGCCCCCAATCTGCCCCAAAGACACCCAAACTTCAAAAATTCTCAAAAAATCAGCCCTCTGCCCAATCCCCCTGAAATGGGGGTGGTAGCCTCCACCCATGAGGCACTACCACCCCACCCCACTATTTTGGGGCAGATCCACTTTCTGCCCCCAAACTGCCCCAAAGTCACTAAAACTTCAAAAATTCTCAAAAAATCATCCCTTTGTCCAAACCCCCTGAAATTGGGGTAGTAGCCTGAACCCATGAGGCACTACCACCCCACCCCACTATTCTGCCACAGGCCCCACTTTCTGCCCCAATATGCCCCAATCTGCCCCAAAGACATGAAATTTTCAGAAATTTACCAAAAATCAGCCCTTGGCCCAATCCCCCTGAAATTGGGGTGGTAGCCTGCACCCATTAGGCACTACCACTCCACCCCACTCCTTTTGCCCAGATCCCATGCTATGCCCCCGAACTGCCCCAAAGTCACTAAAAGTTTAAAAATTCACCAAAAATCAACCGTGAACTGAATCACCCGAATTTTTCATGCCCGAAATTCGGGTGATTCGGCTCGTGCCCGAAAAATATCGGGGGACATCGGGGGTGATTCGGTTCAGCCCCGAATCACCCGAAATTGTTCATTTTGGGCACAGATCGTTCTGTGCCCGAAATTTTTTGCACATCCCTAGCCCATTCTGCATGTGAAACTATCCCATGCAACCTTCTGCATCCCAGCTAGGGTGTGTAATGCCTCTGCAAGGTAAAATGGAACACATGTATGCAATGGAGGCAAATGATCTGGCAGCCCTCTTTCTTCCCAAAGTACATGGCCATGACATCCAGACTGTACATTCTTGTATGTCTGTCTTTTTTGCACTGAAAACAAAGCAAAGTTATCTCTGATTTGACACAGCAACAGGGATGGGTTTTAATGACGCAGTAGAGGGATTTTTTAAAGCATCAATAATTAACAAAGTTTCATTCTAAATTATTCTTACTGCTTTGAAACACACAAAGTTCATTCACACAGCCATAGTTGGGCCTTGGAGGGATGGCAGGGCTTAACCTACCTTCTCCACAGACTATACGGGATGCCCTGAGCAGCGCCACACTTCTGTGCACATGATTGCTATGGCAGAGACCAGTGAGGCATTCCAGAGACCAGGGTAACACTCCCTGGCCTCCAGGAATCTCACAATGCACCGCACACTGAGCGTGGTGCATTGGGGGATTCCCCTGATAGATGGGCACTCTTGGTGCCCATCTCTGTGTCCCCATGGGCTGCTTGCAGCCCAAGGAGACACATGCTCCTTTCAGCTGAGTTAAGGCCATGCTCATGCCCTTAACCTTGACTAAGATCCGGGCTTAGCATAGGGTTAGGCTTGGTGGGAGCTTCAGGGTCTGTGCAGATCCCAGCATGCCCCATGAGCAACCAAACCCAGGCTGGGCTGTCATGGCCTGGGTTAGGCTGCTCATGAGAACAGCTTTATTGATAGACATCCAGAGCAACAAGCCACTTGTGGAGTGAGCAAAATTGTACTAGTGTAAGCAGTTAGCTTACTGTAGTTGTGCTAAAAACTGGGAATCTGCAGAATTGTGTTATAGGACTATAGCACTCTTGCACAAATGTCCCCATTAAAACAAATGAAGCATGCCACAGTTGCACAAACATGTTTGCAGTAGCACAACAGTTTTGTACTAGTGCAATGTCCTTCTGCAAGTGGTTTGTGCTCTGAAAGTCAGCCAGTAAATCTCAGCAATGTCGTCCGAAAGCTTTTTTATTTTCTGGATCTCCATTAGCCAAATGCGATCATGGTTATTCCAATCCTCCGGAGTGATAATGTAATACCATTCTAACAAGGAATTTGAGCCTGTGCTCTGAAGACTTGATGTAGGTGTTTTGCACCTTATCATAAAATAACCTTTTGTTAAAATGGATGAGGTCAGTACACAGTTGTAACAGTATGCTTTGTGCAAAGGCCAGATAACTAAATTAATTTACATTACCTATTACCTACCTAACGAACCTGCATTTCCCTACTGAAGCTCACTGAATATTATCTGCTTATGTAGTGTCACACCCTTGTTTTACCAATGAAACAAGAAACAGATGTTGAACTAGGGTGCAATTACTTTATTTAGTAGATAATCAAGTAATTCAAGCCTTTGAAATGGCAGGCATGGTGAATCACACTTTATTCCACATTACTGATTGCTGTTGCAACAATTTGCCCTAAGTATTTCTCCAACCTCCAGGAGCTTTATGTGTAAGTTGTCCAAAATAAATGTGAAGAGAATAATGCAGAATGAAAGCAATGAAGCCTTCCTTCCTTATGTGATTTCATTTCTGCAGCATCTTGCACCCAAAAGAGAAATCCTGGAAACCTCAATCTGACTCATTAAGAAAAAAAGGAAATTCATGCACAATTGAAACCAAATGGCACAAGATGGCTACCGTGAGCTCAGAGAGGGTTGGAATGGCCCAATAGACCTGGGGGAAGGCCGGCAGGGGGAGTGGGAACTGCCAGAGACCTCCCCCTAAAGCTGCAGCACCCCCCCCAAGGCCTTGGAGATGGTAAGTCCACCATATTAAAAAACAAAATCAAAAAATGTCCCTGGCATCCTTGAACAGGGCCTGAACTGGCTTGAATTTGAGCAGGGCCCCTTGTTTGGAGTGCCAAAACTGAACATGCCCAGTTGGGTTTGAGCCCAGTTTGGACTCAAACCGAACCGGGCAAACCGGCCTTTGCCCTCAAGCTATATTGGGGTGGGGGTGGTGAAGCATATCATTGGCAAAACTCCCCTTGATTGATTGTGGTAATGACAGGAATCCAGGTTCTGGAATGTATCAAGGTGTCAAAAGGTAAGGAAGAGCTACCCCAATGTTGTATTCTATCTACCAATATTTTATTTTTTGTTAATTAGAAGTTTGTCCCTGTGGAGATCCTGTAGAGAGTGAGGGGAGTGGGCTCAGAAAGGAAAAGGGAGGGAAAGAAGGAGAATAAATGGAGTTATTTCTGGATAAAGCTAAGTTAAACAAACATAAGATTGTTTCGGGTTTACATTGGAAGCAGCTATACAACACCATACTTTACCATTCCTGGCTGTTCTCATGGAAATGGGAGGGAGAGAGGGAGAGACTCTTGTCCCTTGACTTTTCTGAGTGTTCACTTCTCTGCTTGGACCATCCCTCTTTTTAAGAAGCCAGTGTAGTATGTTGTAGGTGCCATGATAGGATACTGTTGTACCAGTATACTTAAGATGATGAGTGTTTTAAACAGTTGTTAGCTCCTTTCGAGCTATTTTTGGCCCATTATGAGCCTCGCGGCAGTGGTCATTTTGGAGGCTGCCATGCATGCCCACTTGCCATCTACATAGCCGGGGTCATGACCCAGCCATGCAGATGGCCTTTGGCAGGGGCGTAGCAAGGATGGAGTGGGCCCAGAGACAAGATTTTAAAATGCCCCCCCCTCCCCGCCCGGTGAAGCTCAACTCATGGAGTAAAGAAATCTTAAATGAGGCTGAACAGTGGTAACAAAAAGCATACACACACACACCCCTATGTGCCACAATAGAAAATCATCCTCAATTATTTTAAAAAAGGTTTTGTAAATTGTGGACGATGCAAGTCATTTAATGGTACTAGAGAAAGACATGCTGTTCTGGTAGCTCCAGGTCTTAACACTCACATCAATTTCGCAGGATGAATACAACTGAAGGAAGCCTGGGTGGGTGTGCGGCTGGGGGAGTCAGTCATGTGACTTGCCTCTGGGGGCCCCCCAAGGCAGTGGGCCCCCAGACAACTGTCTCCCCTTGCCCTATTATAGTTACGCCCCTGGCCTTTGGGCATGCATGGCGGCCTCCAAAATGACCACCACCATGAAGCCTGTAATGGGCCAAGAATGGCTTGAAAGGGGCTAAAAACTGACTGGGGGAGGCTGGCATGGGGAGAGGAACATCATTGTGCCCCCACGGCCATGGCAGCACCCCCTGAAGCCCCACAATGGTGTTAAGTCTGCCTTAAAAAAAAACACCACCCCAATCTGACCCTGGACCAGCCCTCAAGCTGGGCCAGTTCAAATGTGGGCCGGCTCAATCTCAAGCCAGCTCACACATCCCTAATGTTTACTTTTAAATGTTTGATGTCTTTTTAGCATTCCTCCAAACTTCAGGTCTGTACGGGACTAGTGACTTTTGCTTGTCTGAAAAAACATCCGTCTAGCAATTTTTTTTAGTAATTATTGTTTGGAATACACATAACAGGGAAAATGGCTAAGAGAAAGTTAGCTGAGAGCATAATTGAGTCTGCCCACTGAGAATTCTGAAGCCAAAGTCGGGAGGGGCAAGTCCTGGCATTTTTTAAAAAACATATTTTTATACTGCCCAAAACTTATGTCTCTGGGCAGTTTACAACACAGCAAACAATAGAAAAAGTTTTTTTTAAATGTTAAAATAAATGACAACAGAAGAATTAAAACATTAGTTAAAACAAAATAAATGATACAGAAAAAGTTAAAACATTATAATTGAAAATTTTTACAGTATTTTAAAACAATGTTAAAACTATTAAAACTATCTATCTATCTATATATATATAATTCTCTAAGTCGTACTCATAGCTAATCCCATGCGTGGCAGGTCTTGCAAGAGTTTGCACGGGAGAGCAGAAGCAACATGGTGATTGGACAGTGGAGATTCCATGTGCAGATAGAGAGGAGAGGAGGAGCCTGTGATGGTTAAGGTCAGTTGGAATGCAACTGTTACTGGTCAGAAGATTATCTTGATTGTAGAGGAGAGGAATCTATATAGATAAAGGGATTCTGGTCAGGGGTCTGCAAAGAGAGGGGTCGTGAGAGGGGACATGAGGGAGGAAAGAGCCACTTCAGGAGAAGGAGGCTGCTGTTGTGTGAATTAGATGAGGAAACAAGATCTGTTAACTCAGAAGCGGGAGAGAGAGAGAGAAGAAGGGAGGGGAAGAAAGACGGGGCAGAGTGAGTGGAGGAGAGAGAAAGAGAAAAAGAAGAGAGGGGGAAGAGAGGCAGAAGGAAGGGCAAGGGATGGGGCTGAGCCTGTCAGTGGCCTAAGGGGAACGAGTGGCTACAGCCCAGTCAACCACTGCTGCTGTTTGGGGATACCGAGGCCATTGGCGGAGAGAGGGAGGCAGGCAAGGGATGGGCCATGGCAGTTGCAGCAACAAGGAAGGGCCCGGTCAACCGCTGATGCTAATGCTCCTGTGAGGAGGAGGAGGAGCAGTGCTTGGGTGAGGGTGGAGAGGTCTCAGGGAATAGAGGACTGCAGTTTGACCAATATTTATTATGTATTATTTATTTAACATATTTTTATACCACCCAAAACTTACTTCTCTGTCAGACGTCTCTATTACGTCTCTTAAACAATAGGGGCCATGATGCTGCAGCCACGACTAACAGGGATGAGGGGGATGGAATAATGAGATGGAGGAGTGACCAAGAGGGGTGAGGGGGGTAGAAGCAACCAGATGGAGGAGCAGGAGCAGAAGTGCAGCTCAGGTTAGGGTGGAGAGATCTCTGAGGTGAGGGGGGCTATGATGGGGGTGAGGGGAGCAATCCATTACTAGCGTGCAGATGCTCTGCACGGGTTACGCTAGTATTTAATTCAAAACCTTGCTGAATAGGTGAGTCTTTAAAGACTTTTTAAAAGTTGTCAGAGATGGGGAGGATCTTATTTCAGCAGGGAGCACATTCCAAAGCTTTGGGACTGCAGCAGAGAAGGCCCATTCCAGAGTAGCCACAAAACAAGCCAGTGGCAACTGCAGATGATTGCCACCATCTGGTTGGCACCGTCTGCAGACAGTTGCCAAAATTTGGTTACCATTAAATTTCTAGTGAGCGACTTCCTGGTTCTGAACATAGGTGCCTGAGAAGGACAGTCTGTGAGCACTCTAACGCTTGTATAGTTAAACAACCATTCCTTCCCCTCCCTTTCCTTTCAGGGCATTTGTTTTCTCCCTCTGCCCCCTTTCTCTCACCCCCACCAAAGGGGGGAAAGTGGAGACCCTCAGCAAAGCTTGGAATAAATAATTAGAAAGTAAGCCCATTCATTTCACTGGAGCTTACTTCTGAGTAAACAAATGTAGGAATCAGGACCAACAGAGATCCTAGGCAAGAATGTGGGTTCTCTTTCCCCCCTTCCTCCCAGGCCCTTAGCAGAGAACTGAAGGGGGGAACCCTTCTGAGAGGGGAAACCCATTTATTTCTTTGTGGCTTACTTCTGAGTAAACATGTATAGTATTGGGACCAAGGATAGCATGCTTGGAAGTTCCAAAGATGGGACCTCAAGAAAATACTAAAAAACATTCCCACCCAGCAACAAGAAGCCATCATTCTTGTATAGATTGCTCTTGAACATGGAGGTTATTGACAGCTTATATGGCACGGAAGATAAGATGGACACCTTAACTTGCAAGTTCTATCATTTTTAGAGCATGTGTGAAAATGTAAAGCATCTTAACTCTCATCTTAAACCAAAGGTTTTTGAATTATTGAATCCCTCATTATATTCAGCCAAGATGCTGTGATGGGGAGATGAAAAATAGCCCTTTCCAGTCACATTTATAAAGCCTAAGTACATGAGAGCTGAATATGAAAAGTTATATTCATATTCAGAAACAGACCACATTTTTGGTCAGCCATCAGGCACCTGTTCAAAAAAACAAATATTGTTTGTACATTTGAAAATGAACTGAAATTCCTCGTTAGAGGTCAGGGTGTCTCATTGAACTCTATTTCATGCTATAGACTAAAATTCTCACTCCTTGCTCAGCAGGTATAACATAATTAATTTTATCTTGTTAACTATACCTGGAGATAGGAGTGCAAGAGGGGATTCCGACTTCTCTGGAGGAGGCATCCCCTAACAAGTAAAACAGTTGGAAGAATCCCTTCTCTTAGTCTTAATAACAGCTTTAACCCATGATTCAAGTTATATGCTTTCATCTCTTCCATGCTATTCATGGGAAGACATGATGTTGAGTTAATAATATTTTATCCACACCTACTATTTTTCACAATGATTTCAGGGTAGGTCTCTCTAGGTCTTAGTCTTTGAAGTTTGCAGATATACCTGCCATCCAGATATTTTAAATCATTTTAAATCCTCTGGATAATCTTTTTAACTTCTTTTAAATCTTTCAGCATTTCCATAACAAGCATATTGTGACTTGCTGCAATAACCTCCAGTGCTGCTTTCTTTCCATTCTTGTGCTTCTCTTTCTTCCCACCAGCTACCAACTTTCTCGCTAGACAAAATGGAATTTTAATAATCTCAGAAACCTTTTTTGTTGTTGCAAAGTTGGTTTTCCTCTTGGCTCTGGTAGGAAATATATATTGTTAAGGTGCCTCAGCTAGGGTGTTGTAGAATGGATACTGAGGCGAGTCTCACTATCAGTGAAACTCGCCTGAATGGGGTTAGTGGGGAGAGCAGGCTAGCCCGCTCTCCCCACAGACGATCACGCCGGCAGCCCTGGCTGGCCAGATTGGCCACCCACACAACTGCTGGCTCCGCCACAGAGCTGGTGGGGGCTTCAGGGATCAGTGCCTGCCCAGTCCCCGGACGTTCCAGGATCCTGAAGAGACGCCCAGGGCCGAGAGGTTTGTTTCAGCCTCCTGGTGGGGGTCTCCTCATTTGTTGCCGTGATGCGGAGCCGTGCCACATCAATACACGATCAGAAAGATGAGGTTAACGGAGCGCTCGCTCCGCTAACATCATCTAAGGGGAGGGGTCTTTGAGCGGTTTGCTGCCTGGAGCCATGCGGCTCCCGTGGCAACAGACGATCGGCAAAAAGTGGGCTAGTCTCCCTTAGCCCGTTTTTTTGCTGATCATGAGAATCTCCTCACTATATGCTCACTTAAGCATATTTAAAACGAGGAGAAATGAAAATCTATCTCAATATGTAGGATATCAACATCCTTCACTTTAGAAGTCCTTGATACCAGTATCATTGATGCCCTGCAGATTTGTCAAAATGTCCTAAGAGAGATCCAAAAGGTGTCATTTGCTTGGATTTTAAGCCATTATTTCCTGGATAGAAATGTATTAAATTTTTATCCCACCTATTTCTCAAGAAGATCAGGGCAGCAAACATGGTTTTTTCCCCATTTTGCCCTTACAATAGTTCTGTAGGAGAGAATAGGCTGAAAAATATTGATTGGGCAAAGGCAATTCAGTGAATTTCATGGCTGAGTAAGGATTTGGAGCTGGGTCTCTCTGGGTCAGGTCTGACACTCTAGGGTCCCGTTTGGACATAACATGAAACCTTGGGTAGACAAAGCCTAGGTTAATCTGTGAAGCCAGGAATCATGCTGCAGATGATTGACTAACTGCGGTTTGGCAACCTTCGGCTTCTGGGCAGAGGAACTTCTCCCTCTTCCTAGTCCACCCAGGCTGCATCCCTGTAAGCTCCATTCTGCTCATGTTGCCAGACTGCGGTCAAGGCATTAGCATGCAAGTGAAGCTGCAACCATAGAGTCGGCATGCTCATTGTGATTATGCCTTTTTGACAGTGTTCACCCACCCTCAGCAGGGCAAAGACCCTTTCCTCACACCACTGTCTTCCACAGCTGGATAGGATGGGTATTGTGGCCCACCTCCCTCTTCCGTCCCCTGGGAAGAGAGGATTGTGCCCATCTCTTCCCACTTGTATTGATTAAAGATAGATTGCATAAACGTTCCCTCTACTTTTTCTCATATGTTCACAGAATTAGTTTGTTGCCAGCAATGGCCAATTGTGATACACCAAACCAGCCCATTCTGCCACAGATATGTAAGGAGACACATGGTACCCCTCTCCATTTCTCTGGGGATTTCTTTTTTTCTTTTTCCATTATCCTAGACCCCCATCCCTATCCCATGCATGAGTACTTATGTAATAATAACAACAACAACAACAACAACAACAACAACAACAATAACAACCATACAAGCCATAAACACCTGGGCTATACCTGTTATCAGATACACTGCAGGAATAATAGACTGGACCCAGGCAGAGCTAGAGACGCTAGATCGTAAGACCAGGAAAATAATGACCATCAATCATGCTCTGCACCCCCGCAGTGATGTCGATAGGCTGTACCTCCCTCACAGCTCAGGTGGAAGAGAAATGCTGCAAGTCCATCAAACAGTAGAGGAGGAGAAAAGAGGCCTTGAAGAATATATCAAGGACAGTGAAGAAGATGCACTTCAAATGGTCAATAATGCGAAACTATTCAACACCAATGAAACAAAGCAGGCCTACAAGAAAGAACAAGTCAAGAACCGAGCAGAAAAATGGAAAAATAAGCCACTGCATAGTCAGTATTTGCACAATGTAAGTGGAAAATCAGACATCACCAAGACCTGACAATGGCTTAAGAATGGCAACTTGAAGAAAGAAACAGAGGGTTTAATACTGGCTGCACAAGAACAGGCACTAAGAACAAAGGCAATAAGAGCAAAAGTCAAAAAATCCACAACAAACAGCAAGTGCCGCCTTTGTAAAGAAGCAGAGGAAACAGTGGACCATCTAATCAGCTGTTGAAAAAGATCGCACAGACTGACTACAAACAAAGGCATGACAAGGTAGCAGGGATGGTACACTGGAACATCTGCAAAAATACAAGCTACCTGTAGCCAAAGATTGGTGGGACCATAAAATTGAAAAAGTTGTAGAAAATGAAGATGCAAAAATATTATGGGACTTCCAACTACAGACAGACAAACATCTGCCACACAATACACCAGATAAAATTGTAGTCTAGAAGAAAGAAAAACAAGTTAAAATAATCGACATGGCAATACCAGAGGATAGCAGAATAGAAGAAAAAGAAATAGAAAAAAATCACAAAATACAAAGATCTACAAATTGAAATTGAAAGGCTGTGGCAGAAGAAGACCAAAATAATCCCAGTGGTAATTGGCACCTTACGTGCAATTCCAAAACAACTTGAAGAGCACCTCAACACCATAGGGGCCACAGAAATCACCACCAACCAATTACAAAAAGCAACATTACTGGGAACAGCCTATATTCTGCAACTTTATCTATAATAACAACAAAAACAATATTGATAACAATATTCTGGCATCCCAGGTCCTTGGAAAGGACTCGATGTCTGGATAAAACAAACGAGTTAATAACACCTGTCTGACTGTGTAAGCAAGAAATAATAATAATCTGATTTCTATACCTCCCTTCAAAAAAGGGCTCAGGGCAGTTTACATAGAGAAATAATAAATAAATAAGCTGGATCCCTGTCCCCAATGGGCTCACAATCTAATAGAAACATAAGATAGACACCAGCAACAGTCACTGGAAGTACTGTGGTGGAGGTGGATAGTGCCAGTTACTCTCCCCCTGCTAAATAAAGAGAATCACCACGGTAAAAGGTGCCTCTTTGCCAAGTTAGCAGGAGGTAATGATGGATAGGATAAGTCTGCTAGGAATAGGTCAGTTATACTTGGATTTGCCCCTTCAATTTTTAGTAGTATTGTTTTTGTACATGTTGGTAGGGGAAGGGGGGGCTCAGCCCCTTCCCCTTGGTGCAAGGATGCTTCATCTCAGCCAAACCTCATGAGAAGAACATCCATCTAGAGCAGGATTAAATCACACAAGAGATCCTTCTTGTGTGAAGAAGATGGACCAAAGCCCTGGGAAGCCCTGGGAACAACATCGCTCCTGGTCCCAGTGACCACCGGGAACTGAGAATATAAAACCCCCTTAAAAGTGTCTGGTCTCCCTCCAACAAACCTCCATGCTCATTTTAGCTCCGCACAGTCACCTGGCTAGCCAGGGACCATTCTAATCCATGGGTATCCTGTCCCAGAATCCCCACGGTGGCTGGTTTGCACTCACTGCAGTGTTGGATCTAGTCGGTAGGGGTGTGCACAAACCAGCAATCTATTCACAGATCGCTGAACCTGTTCGAAAGACTGGCATTCAAGCCAGTTCGGAGGCAGGGAGGGGGTTCCTTTAAGGTGTAGGGAGGGTGTCCTTACTTCCCCTGTTGCATTCTCCTTGCTAGTGCTGCTGTCAAAATAGCTGTCATGTGGAGGCTGTATATCCTCTTGCCACCCCTGCAAGGAACTGCAGGGAAGCCGCATCCCTTTTGCCAAGCTGCAGGAGGAGGAGCAAGGAGACGGCAGAGGGTGGCGCATAAGCTCCGAGAGACGACTAGTGAGAAACACAGCCTCCCTAGAACTGACACATTTCTGGGCTGCTCTCAGCCAGCCTCTCTATGGTGGCAGGAGGAGCTTGCACACAAAACCCAGGTTATACCAGTGGCAGGATTCAGATGACACTGGGCTGCATTCTAACCTCAGGTTTCAGCAGTAAAACTCACTACAAACTGAGGACTCAAATTAAGGTTTGGGAGCAAAAACAGAGCCATGGTTGGGTGACAAAACGGCGGCTTAACACTTTTGGACAATCACAAACTCAAACCTCTGGCAAGTTTACCTCTGATTTGGCATTATGTCTGAATGGGGCCTGTTCTCTACGTTCTACTGAGTCTCAGACATATAAATAAGCTTTAGAAAACAGCATGATAAACTCATTTAAAAGCAAGATAAAGAAACTTAAATCACAATGGATGAAATTTCTCTCTTGCTTTGTTCCAGAATCCATCCCAGTGTATCTATCCTAAACAAGATATTCTTATGCTTCAGTTTATGCTCAGTCAAGGATTTTTGCAGGTCATCACTAGAAGGGAATTCTATAGCTGGACCCTCCAACATGATTTTTTCCCCCAGAAGACTCCCATAGGACAGGTAATATGGTGTGGTTTGTTAGTTAATCATAAAGGTAGTTGGACATCTCAGTTAATCATAAAGGTAGTTGGACATAATGGAGAAGATGTCCATGACATGGAGATCTACATTGTTTAGGGCTTTATAAGAGCTGGCTTATAGGACCCAAGTTCATGATATAGGGCAGGTGTAGGCAAGCTTAGGCTCTCTAGTTTTTGTTGAACTGCAACGTCACCCATCATCCCCAGCCACAATAAATTTTTATTTAAATAGATTTAGTGGATAGCCCTGCCCAGCTCTGTATCAATCATGGTCTTTGGTAGGGCAGGGATGCTCACCAGGAGCCTGTTCAGATACTACTTTAGCAGCATGGGAGCAGCTGGTGCTCTTGTCTTCCCTCCATCATTCTAGTAACATCTGAAGTTTCAGGTCACAATGCAGCCTTTTCCCACACCTTAACCTCCAGAGGGGGTAACATTGGAGAGGAAAATAGCCACATTTCCAGATCCTCACTCATGGCATGTAACTTCACAGTGGATCTCTTCTGTCATGTTACAGGTGCAGAAGCCACTGAAGTACATGCCTTTCTTATTGTGTATCCTTCTTATCATCTCAGAAGTGATGAGCCTCATATAAGGAGCTGGCAACACAACTTCTTGCCAAGCCAAGTGTCATTTAGCTCCTTGGAGGGGTGAAGCAGGAGATGGAAGTAGTTGCAGCTCTGCTTCTTTCTATGGGGACTTGGGCTTCTGCCATCACTGGAACATGCAGTGTGCAAATGGTGATTTGAGGCAATACTGGAGATGTCAATTTGCTCAATCCCTTAAGCACTACAAGATAGGGTCACAGATCCATCAGCAAGTTAAGATAGAAATGTACATCATCTGGATAGACAGTTCTTCATGTATGATTTCCACAAGGTCTTCCACACAGATGTTTGAAAAGGTAAACACACATCTGGAACCCCAAAGGAGAAAAATCAGCTGGTGGGGGAGTTGCAGCTGAAGAGTGGTGGGCATTAAGCACCACTTATATGTCTGATCCCCCTTTTCAAATCTATCTTGCCTTCATAGAAACAGCCACTGAGGTTTTGTTATATATTTTTGCATGTAACATTTAGCACCATTCTAACATAGCATCTCCAAGACTACCACTATTGTTTAGGGGAGATATTGAAGATCCTTATGCTGGATCATTGTTTCTATGAATGTATATGCAATGAGAACTCAACATTTTGGATCATTGCATACCATAGTCTACAGTTTTGCAAGTTTTTACAGATTATTCAAAGAAAATCCTACCGTGTAGGGATTTGGAGTGGCCGTAAGTTTCTGGCTCCATGTGACAGAGCAGGATTAAAAGCCTTTTTGGATCAGAGGAACAACAAAAGAGAAAAGAAGAAAGCAGTGAGAAGGGACACTGACAGCGAGGACTTGAGTGGTTCAGTCAAAAGTACTGAATGAAGAAAGGGAAAAGGGGATTGTGAGAGCACAGCAAAGCAACCAGGGGCACAGAAGACAATACATCTGAGGAGGAGGGAAAGTCATAGGACTTCTGAGTACCTCATAATGTAATTGTGCTATCAAAGACTATGGCCTAGTTTATCCACACTTGGGCAGGTAAACTCTTCCTTCAGCCATGCAAATAATGTTGTTTGTTAACAGGATAGTCAACCCAATAACCAGCTTCACAGAGGCTTACATCTGCATAAGAGATTCAGCTGGTGTGCTTAATTTAAAGCTTCCATTGCCTATTGAAAACGTTCTTGAACTATAAGACATTTGTGGGGTCTATTCTGTGGAGTGTGCTGACTCAGTTAGAAGATGATTTCTGTTGCTGCTGAATTGCGCTACACTTAGGGGTGAGTTGAGCTGTTTGGATGTTATTTTATGTATGAATATGTGTGTGGCCTGGAGCGCTCAGTTTTTGAGTTCAGAAAAGTGACTCTGAAATGTTTACATAAATCAACAAATGAACTTTCTTTCCTCCTCAAATAGGTCCTTGATGTGATTGGGTGTTTACAGGGAGCAATAGGCTCAGAATGGTTTGTATTGATGGTGGAGGAGAGGGACACTATTGCCCTTTTCCTGCACCTTCTGTATACAGTCATTGCTCCATCTATGCATGGGCTAGGTATTGGGATGCATAACATGCATGATGGGTCTGAAGACTGCTGGGATGCTGTTAGTCCCCCTCAAAGATAAGCCCATCTACTCTAGTGTTCTGATGGTGGAAATACATGAAGAGGCAATAGACAGCTTAATAACTTTCAGCGTTTTAAATTGCTTGGTTTTAAAAGTTAATTGTTAGTGGGGTTAAATAGGTCAAGTGCCTGTCTTAAAACAACAGACAGCTAAGGTGGTGTGCAAGTAAAAGAAGGTGAACAAAACTGACATGGAAAGTATGCAGCAATCATAACATGATTTTTCAAGAGGTAATGAAAACACAGAAAATGCACTGACAAAATAATTACATCATTAGTGAAAGAGAAAGATTAAAGTAAAGATTAAAGGTGGTATGGAATTTAGACATCCTTTTAGAAAGAAACACACTTCAAATTAGAACAGAAGAGGCTTTTACAATAGAACACTGGCCGCATTCACACCTAACATGGAATCACCGGTCCAATGGGTCCACAGTTCTGCTCCCCACCCCACCCTCACTCTACTATCTGAATTCGGACGTAACAGAGAGCAGACACTGTGCAGTGAGACTGCAGAGAGGAGGGCAAACTGGCTGTGAGGGCTTCCTTCTTGCATGAAGGACAGCCCACAACCATTTCCAGAGAGAGGGAGGAGCTTCCTCCCTCAACTCTGGTCACAAGGAACACAGTCTGTGGCTCCAAATTCAGATGTAACACAGGCTGTGTTTAACCTC
This sequence comes from Hemicordylus capensis, assembly GCF_027244095.1. Taxonomy (NCBI): domain Eukaryota; kingdom Metazoa; phylum Chordata; class Lepidosauria; order Squamata; family Cordylidae; genus Hemicordylus; species Hemicordylus capensis. The sequence continues at coordinate 192,545,972 of NC_069660.1, forward strand.
AGGTTTGGAGGATGAAACTAATACAACTCAGGGTTCAATGGAGTTTCAAAAAGAAAATATTAGGTCGGATGCCTCACAGAACTGGAGTTTCCTGCATTCACACATGCAGGTTTGGCAATCTAACCAGCCCCTTAAATGCCAGTTTTGTGTTACGTGTGAATGTGGCTATTGTCATGTATTTTAATGTGGTGTACTACTGAGCAGCGGCAATGTGGTGTAGTCAACAAAGTATTGGACTTGGACTAGGGACACTTGGTTTCACATTTCTGCTCAGTCATGGAGCTCACTGGATGATCTTAGGCCATTCATTATTTCTCAGTCTCAGCAACCTCCCAGCGTTCTTGTGAGGGGGGGGGGGCAGCATATAGGAAATTGAGCAGCATATAGGAACATAGGAAACCTCCTTATGCAGAGTCAAGCAAATGGGCCATCTAGCTCTATATTGTCTAGACTAGGGATTCTCAGTGTTGGGTCCCCAGATGTTATTGGACTTCAGATCCCATAATCTCCAGCCCCAGTGGCCTTTGGTTGGGGATTATGAAAGATGAAGTCCAAAACATCTGGGGACCAACATTGAGAATCTCTGGTCTAGACTGACTGGCAGCCACTCATCAAGGTTTCAGACATGAGTCTTTCCCAGCCCTATCTGGAGATGCCAGGGATTGAACCTGGGACTTTCTGGATACAAAGCAGATGCTCCACCACAGAGCTACAGACTCAGTACTTTTTGCTTTTTGGAGGAAGGGCAGAATAAACATATACAAATAAACCATGAAGGGTTGGTTCAGATTTCACTTCAGGCATAGACTTGCTAGGTGTCCTTATGGAAGCCACTATCTTTTATGCAAACCTTATCCCTAGTATCATCTGGAAGACAATAATACTATTCTACATCCATGGTAGTTATAAAGGAGTATTGGCCCTAACAGTTGTTTTGTTGTTATAAGGATTATTGGCTTTAACTATTGGTCCAGTTGTTCAAGTTTATTGGCCCTGAACTGTTCAACAGCAGAACAATCATCCTCATAAAGTGGTGAACTATTCACTCATAAATCCCAGGGTTTTTCACTAACCTTTGCAAAGCCAGCAATCTCTTTGTCTGAGAAAGGAACTACTTGACTGTAAAGCTAGAATTAGATATGATCTATTTTATATTATTGCAAGATACACAAGAAGTGTCAGTGAAAGGGGGATGGATATGGACACTTGGAGCACGGTAATATCATGTCCTCTGTTTATAGTATCAAGGGAAAGAGGAGATGGTGGAGGAGATGATTGTTATGAATGATGATGATGTAAGGCTGTTGGCTGTAACCTCAAATCTCTCATCACATCTGACCTAAGCATAACCATATATTTAATGAATAAGGGTTTGTGTGTATGTCACAGAAGTTATGAGGCTCAAACTGTATTGGGCATGGTCTGTTATATCCGACTCTGCTTTTTCTCTACTTTATATGGTTGGAATGATAAGACTGTATGTTATGCCCTCTATTGAGCACCAGACAAAAGGAAAAGATTTCATCTATTAGTGACTACTATTTCTGAGAAAGTACAGCAGAAGAATAACAAGTGGGCTGATTGTAATTCAGTTTCTTCTGAGATTCAAATTAGCAAATACATGGAGATATGATGTATTCTCCGTTTCTTCCTTGACTAACCACATTTAATAATTAAGGCACATTTCATAATTAAACCAAAAGAGATAAGGTATGATCATGTGAAGAATGTATAGCAGGGCAATGTTAGGCTAATGTCCAAGTAACTGAAATTGTAAAGATGGTAACACTCATAATTAGCAACATCAGTACATGGTTTCACAGACTGCTTTTATTCTTTCTGTGGTTACTGCTTGAGCAAGTATATGAATACATATTTGAGCTGAGCCATTATTTTGATAGGCTCAACATTCAGGACATATTATAGTATTTAGAGTTGAAAGAATTTTTTACTGAAATGCTCAGTAGATCTACTAAAACATATTTACATACATACAACACTGATGCATACATAAACTTCTGGGATTATTTTTTATTTTTTATTTTTGCTACACCTCTTTCATTTTGAGTAGAGTTGAATAATGAGTGAGACTTTATGACAGTGAATGAAGCTTCATGAACTGTTTTTATATCAGTGTGAATTCCTCTGTAGGTGAGGCTTTTCATGCTGCACCCGGAAGCACCACCATGAAGTGTTACATGGCAGGCTTCCATGTTACATGGCAGGCTTGTCAATTTGCAAACCATTGCATATTCTTTTGCATTAAAAAAAATGTACACTGCAGTTCTTGCCCCAAACTGGGTTATTATATAATGCGTAATTCGTTCCCTTTTCCCTTGAATTTTTTTTCCCTAGGAAACATGAAATATTTCTTCTACTCTCTCATAAAACTTTAGTAGAGCATAACTATGCTGTCTGCTTCAATGTCAGAATAATTTCACTATAAAAATGAATGTTTTTTTAAAGAATGGCTTCACACTTAATATGGAAAATACAGTTGCCATGAACCCCCAGTTCCCAGAGTGTGAGCTATGCCAACATTGGGCATGCCATCCAGACCCACCAGTGTTGGCATATTCTACCCTACTTATGGTTCATAAATCTACATATGAAACCAATTTCAAATCTAGGTTACAGATGTCGGGTTCAGAACCATAAGTAGGATAGAATATGCCAACATTGGTGGATTTAGATGACACGCCCAGTGTCAGCATATCTTTCCTCACATCACAAGTCAGGATTCCACACACACTCCAGGAACTGGTGGTTTGTGGCAACCATACTTGCTGTGTTATGTGTGAAGCTGCCTTAAGTGTATATCTTATACAAAGTACAGTGGTCCCTCTACTTACGAAATTAATCCGTTCCGAATGCACATTTGTAAGTCGAAAAGTTCGTAAGTCGAAAAGCGGTTTCCCATAGGAATGCATTGGGAACGGATTAATGCGTTCCGGAGCCTAGAAAAAAGACCCAGACCCCCAGTAAGGCTTGCAAACTGCACAGGAACATTTCTTTTCAAGAATAAACAGGCAGTAAACAGGCAGGCAAGTCAAGGAAACCTCATGTAAAATTCGTAAGTCGAGGAAACCCCATCTAAAAATTTGTAAGTCGAAAAAACCGCATCTAAAACCGGATCTAAAACTGCCGTTTGTAACTCGAAAAATACTTATGTCGAGTAGTTCGTAAGTCGAGGGACCACTGTATTTGCAATAGTGTTACTCCATCATTTCTTAGCCATCCAAGGAGTAAAAGGTGATGTTCATTGGATTAACTCATTTTACCTTGCAACAAGCCTGTGACTATAAGCTGAAATACAGTGACAGCCCAGGATCACCCAGTGAGTTTAATAGCTGAGCAGGGCAATAAACCCTGGTTTGTCAATTTAAATCCCACATTCTAGTCACTATACTGCACCACACCACACCACACCACACATTTTTCAAAATATTATTAATTTCTTAGCTGTGCATCTCTTCACTTTTTAGAGAATTATGAGGTCATGACATAGTCAGGTCAACACCAAAGCTTGTACTCTTTCAGTTGTCCAATGATAAGTTCAAGATTTAACAATGCTACTGTATTGAATAGAAGGTGACTCTGAATTTAAGACGATGGGGCTATTCTTACGATCACAAAAATCGGGCTAGGAAAATCCTAGCCCGATTTTTGTGATCGTAAGAACTACTGGGCTCACAGCCGAGCCTGGTGGTTCTGGAGCGGCTAACCCGCTCCTGTAGCCCACCCCTTAGCCTGGGTTTGCGGAGCGAGCTCTCCGCAAACCTGGGCTATCTGCTCGTGAGTAGCTGCGGCACCGTGGCTACTTGTGAGTAGACCCCCGGCCGGGAGGCTTAAAAGTAGCCTCCCAGCTTGGGGGTATCCCCAGTATGCCCTGCGTGCATACTGGGGCTTCCAGGGGCTGCATGGCCCCCAAGCTCCCCAGCCCCCGCCGGCTCCGTCTCAGAGCCGGCCATTGTGTGGGTGGCCGATCCGGCCACCCAGGCCTCCCTCCCCGCTCAGCACCCTAAACTGGGTCTCACGGATCATGAGACCCGGTCCAATGTCTTAAAATTTAAATACAGTTACATCTGTATGTAAGGTTCCACTGCCTTCTGTAAAGAGGGCTCCAGACAGCCTCAGAATTATGGCCACTGGGGGAGCATTGTTCCACCATCCAGCAATCTGTTCCTTTCACAAACTGTCCCAGGGAACTGCTGCCAAGGGAGTCACAGTCCTCCTCCTGGACTGCCCTCTCATCACTGGCCAGCTCTGGTTTATATAACTGGCCAGCTCTGGTTTATATAACCCTTGGCAGGTGGGGCATGTCTCATGAGAACTCAGGCCAAGATCTCGCGTGAGTTGCCCCAAATCCTTCGACGACTCGCAGTCTTCAAGTGATGACTCACTGTTATACTGTGGGGGCCGGGAAGGTGCTCACTGGCCGGGGCAAATAGCTACCTGCAAGGCTGCATGGCCAGGAGGGACAGACATCGACCACACTTCGTGTTGGTAGGTTTCCAAATGCTGGCCTGATCTCTTGTCCAGGCCAGCAGCCCATCAGGAGATCCCTGACACTGTATTTACCCAAATGAAAGAAGACTCAAATTCAAGATAAAGCCCCCCCCACCACCACCACCACCATATTTAACAGGAAAGTACTGGGGAACAACCTTATCTTGGATTCAGGTAAATATCGTATCTCAGCTGCTCCTCAGCATGAGGAGCCAGCCTGCCTCAAGCCTAGTTGGCCCTATCCCAAGTAAAAATGAACCTCAGAATCCTTTATACTGCCCCACAGGACTGTGATGAACACTTTCAAATCAAGCCCTTCCTGGTCACAGGACAGAGCATGCTGCCTCAAACCACTGTCCCGGTTGGATCCATGCAAAAGTGAACTCCATCCCCCTCTGCCCTCTTGACCTTAGAGGGGGAACTCCATCCCTCTCTATGGTCAAGAAAGCTTCTGGACCATTTTTTTTCATGCTTGATACTGCAAGAGTTTAATGAAAGTGTGGAAAATTCTGAAATTCAGAGTAAGTTTAAAGAGAATTTCCAGGTCAAGAAATTACGGAGTTTTATCCAGAATCATGAACAGTTGAAGACTGATAATTGGGTCCACTGGATTCTAACATGACAGAGAAACCTCCCATTGTGGAGGCCACAATTGTTATATTGAGCTCTCATCATTTACTCTTCATTCTGAATGTCTCACAAACCTTTTGCTTTGCTTCAGAACAGGAGATGAGACAGCAAGCTTGGTATGTGTAGAACCCTCCAAAGGCAAGGCCTGTAGCTAAGGCTTCCAAGATCAGAGAAATGTTTTCTGTGTTAGAGAGCAGCTAAGAAATCTCCTGTAATAGCAGCTCTTCTACATAAAGGGACTACACTACTGCTACACCATCCCCCTGAGCTTGAAACACTTGGTTTGGAGTCTACACTATTTGGCTACATATATACTACCATTACTGGGAAATTTGGGGGGCTGAAGACTTCCAATATTCTTTCTTCCTTAACACTGTTCAGCTGGAAAAAGATGAGAAACCTGAAAAATTGCCTCCAATAGACAGAGGATTCATGGATAATGGAAAATGAGTCCTAACACCATACTGATGACCAAATTTAATCAGACCTAATTCAGTAAGCATTAACAATTACTGTATCGGTGACAATTGGCAGCAGCTCCAGTCTTATCAATCACCTTTTAAAGCCCAAGGAATCCCTCCAGGTGGGATTCCTAAGGGAGGGGCTTTAGAATGGGGCAGAGAGTGGCAGTTAAACTGACTTCCTTTTAGCTCTGAGTGTTTGATAGGGACAGATGGGGCTAGAGAGAGGATCTGGACTTTTAAAAAGCTTTTGACAAGAGTTCCTTATCAAAGACTCTTGAGAAAACTTAGCAGTCATGGGATAAGGTGACACATACATGTGTGGATTGATAATTGGTTGAAGGAGATGAAAGAGAGGGTAGGTATCAATTGAGCAATTTCACAATGGAAGTAAGTAAGAAGTGGGGTCCCCCAGGGATCTGTACTGGGACCAGTGCTTTTTAACTTGTTCATAAATGATCTAGAAGTTGGGGTAAGCAGTGAGGTGGCCAAATTTGCAGATGACGCCAAACTATTTAGGGTAGTGAAATCCAAAAGAGATTGTGAGGATTTCAAAAGGAGCTCCAAACTGAGGGAATGGGCAACAAAATGGCAAATGAGGTTCATTGTTCAAAAGTGCAAAGTGATGCACATTGGGACGAAAAAACCCCAGCTTCACATATATGCTGTTGGGATCTGAGCTGTACCGGTGGCTGACCAGGAGTGGGATCTTGGGGTCGTGGTGTACAACTCGTTGAAAGAGTCAATTCAATTTGCGGCAGCTGTGAAAAAGGTCAATTCCATGCTAGGGATCATTAGGAAGGGGGAAATAAAACTGCTGACATTATAATGCCCTTATATAAAACTATGGTGTGGCCACATTTGGAGTACTGCATGCAGGTCTGGCCACCATATCTTAAGAAGGACATTGTAGAAATGAAAAAAATACAGAAAAGGGCAAACAAGATGATTAGGGGCCAAGAGCACTTTCTTTATGAGGAAAGGCTGTAACATCTGGGACTTTTAAGGAAAAAATACGACTGAAGGGAGACATGATAGAGGTCTATAAAATAATGCATGGTGTGGAGAAAGTGGATAGAGGGAAAATTTTCTCCCTCTCTCATAACACTAGAACCAGGGGTCATAGGAACATAGGAAACTGCCATATACTGAGTCAGACTATTGGTCTATCTAGCTCAGTATTGTCTTCACAGACTGGCAGCGGCTTCTCCAAGGTTGCAGGCAGGAATCTCTCTCAGCCCTATCTTGAAGAAGCCAGGGAGGGAACTTGGAACCTTCTGCTCTTCCCAGAGCGGCTTCATCCCCTGAGGGGAATATCTTTCAGTGCTCACACATCAAGTATCCCATTCATATGCAACCAGGGCAGACCCTGCTTAGCTATGGGGACAAGTCATGGTTGCTACCACAAGACCAGCTCTCCTCTCATGGGGGTCATCCCATGAAACTGAAGGTTGGGAAATTTAGGACTGACAAAAGGAAATTTTTTTTTCACACAACACATCATCAACCTATGGAATTCTCTGTCACAAGATATGGTGACACCCAACAGCCTGGGTGAATTTAAGAGGGGTTTAGATAAATTCATGGAAGACAGATCTATCAATGTCTACTAGTCTGAGGGTTATAGGCGACCTCCAGCCTCAGAGGCAAGATGCTTCTAAATACCAGTCGTAGGGGAGTAGCACTCGGGCATACCCTCAGCTCTTGACTGTGGGCTTCCCCTGGTGGGTCACTGTCTGAAACAGGATGCTGGACTCAATAGGCCTTGGCCTGATCCAGCAGGACTTTTCTTATGTTCTTATCTCTAGAGAGATAGGGTCTGTTTTGGAACTGGTGAGGTTCCAGAGAGGGGCTGGGTAGGACAGGATCTGTGTCTATAGGTGATAGGCAATACAACTGTGGCTACCTCAGTCATATTGTTTATCTCTCTGTCCACGTACACTGTGTAGAACATCTGCTGGTGGGTGAAATCTGAGTATCACATATCTTACATTGTACCATATATACACTGTAGCCAAGCCTTGTTGTTGTTATAGAAACCATTATAAGTATGGAGCCCTGCTTTGGCAAAGTGCAACCTTTAAGTTGCTTGTACATAAACTTGTTTTTGTTTCATTTAAAAGTTCATCCTGTGACAGTGCATTATACTTTCTCCTCACCCCTCAACTACGTTACTAGGGGTTGTCAGGATAAAAACCCAAGCAGGAAGAGCTTGGTGGTGTCAGCAAAAGCTAGATAAAGGGCAGTAGAGATAAATACATATTTCTCAGTAATATTGGTCCACATAAGTATAAGGTTGTTAACCTCTCTGGTTTGGGGCACAGACACCTCCCCCCACCCACTAGCAGTATCCCAGACTGATGAGTAAGGAGCTGTTCATCACAATATCACACTCAACAACAGATACAATTAGAATTATTAAAGAATAAACCATATACACATCAGAATAATAAAGTAATGAAAAATGAAATATCTCCTATGGTGGTTTTCTCACTTCTACTAAAGCACACAGTTGGCTTTACATACCATTGTGATAATTATAATCTTAATGCTGGAGATAATTTGCTTCATTATCAAAGGACACAGTACATGGAAGTTGCATGGATGAAACTGAGGTGCCAAGACATGATCTGGACATACGAATATGAAAGACATTCGAAAGACATGAAAATACGAAAGACATGAAAGAATAACTTTTCTGTAGGAAATTTCCTGTTTTCTTCCTCTTATAACTATAATTTCATTCTCTGTCATTTGCCTATGAAACCACCTTGTTTTGAGTACAGCTGAAATTCTGCCAATAGCTTTTTGACCCCCAAAAGATCTGTGAACAAAAAAAAATGCCATTAATTGTTCCAGTGAACACACAGACAGAAAATACAAGAATTATGTACTCTTATTTTAATGAGTTACCAGATAGGATACCAGACAGTACCATCTGTACCTTGAATAATGAAAGTTTAAAACTTTTTCATTGCCAAAGTGGGAGTCAATAATATCCTATGAGAATATCCACAAATGATAACTGTATAGATATGAATATAGTATCCCATGGTTACCCACTAAACCTAATGGGATATGATTGTTAATTGTGTAAGTGTCCTGACTTTATTTTGTTGATTGAGTATAGTGAAATAAGTAAGTTAATTACTATGGAATGATGTAACCACTATTCTCAATATAAAGATTTTCTAGACCATTATGAACTTATATACACAATGAGGTTATTCACACACGCATGCAAAACCGGGCTGAGAGAGCACGCCCAGCAATGCCAACACGGTAATCTGCGGGGAAGGTAGGTTTAACTCGCCTTCCCCGCAGACCACCATCTAGCCCTTCTCAATGATCATTAGAAAAGGCTCAATATATTTTAAAGACACTCTGAGAATTAATGTATACTCCATAAGAATCCTGGTTGGCAAGGTAGACCTCTGCATTATTCACCAGCTATGCTGAATATGGAAGCTTTGTCAATTATCTCAACAATACTATGTTCAAATATCCCATTTGGAGAGAACAGTTGCATAAAGGGGGCAGTGGGACTACACCTGCTAGTTAAAGACCCCCCATACCAATGCAATTGGTGGCCACACCACTCAAGAATCCCCACATTTGGGTTTTTCTGAGCAGGGCAACACCAAATGTGGAGAGGCTTCACTGAACACGGAGAAAGTGATGGAGAACCCTGGAATACCTGTGACTCTTTCCATAAAGAATAGAGCTGGTCTTGTGGTAGCAAGCATGACTTGTCCCCTTAGCTAAGCAGGGTCCACCCTGGTTGCATATTAAAGGGACACAAGAAGTGTGAACACTGCAAGATATTCCCCTTAGGGGATGGAGGCATGGAGCCGCTCTGGGAAAAGCATCTAGGTTACAAGTTCTTTACCTGGCATCTCCAAGATAGGGCTGAGAGAGATTCCTGGCTGCAGCCTTGGAGAAGCTGCTGCCAGTCTGTGTAGACAATACTGAGGGAGATGGACCTATGGTCTGACTCAGTATGTGGCAGCTTCCTATGTTCCTATGAATACGAATACGATGAGTATTTATATACCGCTTTTCAACCAAAGTTCCCAAAGCGGTTTACATACAGAACTTAATTAATTAACTAATTAAATGGTGGCCTGTCCTCAAAGGGCTCACAGTCTAAGAAACATAAGAAAGACACCAGCAACAACCACTGGAGGGATGCTGTGCTGGGGATAGAAAGGGTCAGTTGCTCTCCCCCTGCTAAATAAAGAGAATCACCTCTTTTAAAAGGTGCCTCTTTGCTCAGTTAGCAGGGGCTAGGAGAGGAAGACCCTCTGCGTTCAGTGCTGTCCTCCTCAGAGAAACATGGTCCAACATGATGTGCAGTGCTACAGTGCCACTGTACACCACACTGTGGCTGTTGTGGGTTCATTTTTCCCGTTCCAGTGAAAGGGAAGAACTGATGCAGTGCACAGTGGTCCCGAACTGCTGTGCATCTTGTCAGCCACTGAATGCAACAGAATGATGTTAGCCACTGAATTGCTTGTGGGGCTTGGCCTTCAGGCACAGTAGTTTGTAGCTATTACGGTTCTGCTGCTCCCCTCACATAATTGCTCTCCATGAAAGGAATAACACCTGAACAGGTTTAAGTGAGTTTAATTTGTGTGTGTGTGGGGATTATATTCATATGGGTCACTTTCCTCTCTCGTTTACCACCACTACCATCTCCTCCACCTCTCTTTTTTCTGATATCATCTTGTCCTCACAATTAACTTCCATGAAAAAGAATTACTGGCCAGTAAGAAAAATCAACATTCTTTTATCACATCTCAGACCCTGATCAGGCATAGTACTGAGGCAAACCCATAGCAATATGAGCTGACACTGTCTCCATGGAAAATTAATGCACCTGAGGTAACTTGAGGCAAAATGAACAGACTCTCTGTGGTGCTATATCTGTGATGGCTCATCTGCACATGCAACTCACCTCTTTTTTTATTGTTTTTCAACAAAATAAGAGAAATAAACAAGAAACATAGAAAAGGAAGATAAAAGTAATTTTAAAGTTAGCAGTTCTTAGACATCTCATAATTGCATACATCAATCAGGAAGTCCAGCAGCCCTCTCTTCTCCACCTTCCAAAAAACACCCACTCACACAAATCTGCCCTTGCCAGGAATTATATAAAAAAAGAAACATACCAACAAAGGAAAAAAACAAAAACACAGAAATACCTCTTTAATTAGCCATGTATTCTAGAAAGAAAAGCCAAATCTTGGATGAGGGTGTTGACCCAGTGCTAAATTGTAAATTATGAAAGGCTCCCAGGTAGAAATAAATGTTTCATCTGAAGTATTCCGTAAATAAGTAGTAACCTTAGCCATAGAAGCATATTCCCATAATCTTAACAACCACTCATCTACTGTCGGGATTATTTGTTGTCTCCATTTAGCCACATATAAGATCCTGGCTGCAGTAATCATATACAAAGACAGCTCTGAATACTTAGTAGGAATATAGGATTTAGTTATGTTTAACAACAACAACAAAAACCTCTAGAAAGTAAGGGAAATTTACGTTTAAAATTTCTTGCATCTTATGGTGAATTTTTTTCCAGAATTGTTGCGCTTTGCTACATGTCCACCACAGATGATAAAATGTCCCTTCATGGCTCTTACACTTCCAACAATCTTCAGAGTAATTACTATCTATTTTTGCAATCACCATGGGAGTAATATACCATCTAAAATACATTTTGTACCAATTTTCCCTTAAAATGCTATTTGCTGTAAATTTAATAGTCACCTTCCATTGGTATTCCCATTGCTGCATATCAATTGTTCTGTTTAAATTTTGCATCCACTTGATCTTACAGTCTTTTACCTGTTCTGTTTCTGAGTCATATTTCAATAGCAACTTATATATCAATCCCAGTAAATGATCACTATTTATTTATTTATTTATTTTTACATTTTATATCCTGCTCTTCCTCCAAGGAGCCCAGAGCGGTGTACTACATACTTAGATTTCTCCTCACAACAACCCTGTGAAGTAGGTTAGGCTAATTAATACTTCAAATTCTGTTAAATCTCTACGTTTGCCATCTTATCTCTGTATTTCTTTCTGCACTATAGTAGGGGTATGCAATTTGGATTTTTGGTGTTTCGATTTGGATACTAATTGAAACACCCCCAATTTGTTTTTGGGTCCAATTTTGACCCATCCAAATCACCCCAGATTCGATTTGGATCTGAATTAATCCAAATCTGAATTGATTTGGATCAAAAAATGGGTCCCAGGGCCAAAAGTGTGGAGTGGGTTGGTAGTGCCTAATGGTTGAGGCTACCACCCAAATTGCAGAGGAATCGGGCAAAGGGCTGATTTTTGGTGAATTGTTGAAGTTTTAGTGTCTTTGGGGCAGATTTGGGGCATAAAGTGGGATCTGGGGAGGAAGAGTGGGGTGGGGTGGTAGTGCCTAATGGGTGGAAGTTACCACCCAAATTTCAGGGGGATCAGGCAAAGGGATGATTTTTTGTGAATTGTTGAAGTTTATGCATCCTCAAGGTTTTCCCCCATAAGGTATAGTTGAGGTGTATTGCTTAACATTGGGGGGGAAGGGTTGCCTAGAGCGGTGTGGGGTTGGTGGTAGTGCCCAAGGGGGGAAAGGAAGCTACCAGGATTTTTTCAAAAGGTTTGAGCAGAGGGCTGATTTTTGGTGATTTGTTGAAATTTATGCATTTTTAAGGTTTTTCTCCATGAGGAATCATGTAGGTATCAGCAGCCCTGTAACTGTGATTGGGGGGCACTGGGGTGGCCCAGAGTGAGTGGCGGTGTAGTGAACAGAGGGTGCCAGCCACCCCCATGGGTTTCTAACCCATGGGATACAGGGTTCTGTTGTTTCTGAGATTCTCTGATAGCAAATGAGAGTAGATTCATGGTTTGTATTGAAAATCTCATTTGCTACCAGAGAATCTACACTCAGAACTTCAACAATTATCCAAAAACCATCCCTTTGCCCAATTCCTCTGCAATTTGAGTAGTAGCCTCCACCCATTGGGCACTACCACCCCACCCTACTCTTCTGTCCCGGATCCCACTTTATGCCCCATATCTGCCCCAAAGTCACTAAAACTTCAACAGTTCACCAAAATTCAGCCCTTTGCCCAATTCCTCTGCAATCACCACAGAAATTTGTAATCCACATTCAGCAGAGAAATTGGTCTGTATGATTATGGTCTGGTTGGATCCTTCCCTTCCTTATGAATAAGAGAAATGAATGCTTCTTGCCAAGAAGTGGATAACGTATGACAATGTAATATTTCATTCATCACTTGGGACAATGGGCTGATTACTATTTCTTGACTTGTATAAACCACTGAAAATCCATCTGGGCCTGGAGTATTAGGCCTCAGATGCTGTGTTACCTCTTTTGTTTCTTCCTCTGAAATTGGTTTATTCAGCCATTCAGTGAACTCTGAAATTTGTAAGTCCTCTAAATACTGTGAGACCTTCTCAAGATCCAGCATTTCCTTTCTGTATAATCTGGTATAGTGTTCCGTAAATTGGTTTATCCTCTTAATCATATTTGAGACAAAATTTTCCCCATTCCATATTGAAGTGATAGTTCTCTTCTCCTGCTCTTTTCTCAATTGGTACACCAATAGTTTTTCAGGCTTATTACCTTTTTGTCTTGCAAAAGTTATGTTCCTGTATGTCTCTTTTGTCTCTATAAGATCTATTTGTTTCCAGAGCTCTTTTATGCTTTGCCATATATCTGTCAAGGGATTCACCTTATGAGTCATTTCTAATCTGTTCAACTCATTCAATAAGGACTCCTTCTGTTGCTGCTGAACTTTCTTCTGCCTTGAAGCCATTGAGATGAGCAAACCTCTCATGCAGGCTTTACTGGATTCCCATACTGAGAATAATGAAACATCAGGTGTCATATTTCTCTGGAAGAAGCTTTTTAGTTGGTGTTGACATTTAAACTTAACCTCTTCCTACAGTAATAGAAGACTATTCAGTCTCCATCTTCTTGGACCAGTAGGTTCCCCATTAAACCTAATGATCAATGGATTATGATCCGCATACGTTAATGGTGCAACCTCCACTTCAATCAGTCTCGATAATGCAGATTTTGAAGTCAAACACACATCAGTCCTCGAATAAGTTTGATGTTGTTGTGTGGGGGGGGGGAGGTATAGCCCTTCACCAAGGGATGTTTATATCACCATACATCTTCTAAAGACAGGAGCGCCATATAATCAAACATATTTCTTGGCAATTTACCAGAATTCTTCTTGTGTCCTCCTGTTTTATCAAGAACCGGCGAGAAAACTGCATTACAATCTTCCATCACTAAAATTTCTCCTTCATCTATCTCAAGCAGTGACTGAAAAAAATTGCTAATAAAATCCAGTTTTATTGTCATTTAGAGCATAAATTAAAGCAATTGAGATGTTTTGTTGTTGTTGGATTTGGAACCTCAGTATAATATATCTGCCAGCTTTATCTTGAGTTTGTTCTTCCAAGATCCATGACAAATTCTTGATATAAATCGCCACCCCATTTTTTTGTTCTTATCCCCGGTGGCTACATAACTTTGGCCAAGAAATTTACAGTCCAGTAAATTGTCATTACTTGTCTTAATGTGAGTTTCTTGAAAGCAAATTATGTCTGCTTTTTCTTTTTTCAATTTCAAAAAGATTTTTTCCCTTTAAACTGGCTATTCAAGCCATTAACATTGACATTGAATATTTTTAATTCACCCATCATTCCAAGTAATTAATAATTTTGACCTATTCTTTGTCTTTCTTTCTAGAAGGCCGAAGCTTGATCCTGTTTCAGGTCTTCAGATTGGTCAGATTGACCCCCCTCTGGAATTTTATCTGGCACAGTCGAAGTATTTGTCACATTCAGAGAAACAAGTAGACACTTTGCATCCTGAGTCGTATATATCTGTGCCTACCCTCGATCCATAAAAACTTAAAAAGCTACTGCTTATCTATATTTAATCCCTCGTTCCTGAAGAACGGCTGTCAAAAATTTTAATTCATGATGTTTTCTTAAAATATCAGCAGGAACATGCACCTTAAAGATTGCTTCCTTGATCCTTTTATTTGCAAATTTTATCATTATATCTCTTGGGAAATTCTTTTCTTGAGCATATCTAGAATTCACCCTATAGATCTCTCTGATCTCAAGGGAGTCTTCTGGATTAAGATCCAAAAACTGTAAAAGGAGAATTAAATCTCCTTTTCCAAATTCTCCTTTCCCACCTCTTCGCTCACACCGCAGAGTTTCAAATTACAGGAACGAAATTGAAATTCTAAAATCTGAACTTGATGGGCAAGTCTTTTACATTCTAATTCTCGTGCAGTCTTCTCAGTTATCAATTCCTTCTGGGTCTCTGCCTTCATATCTGAACGTTGGTCGTGACTGACTATTTTCTTTTCTACCATGCCAAATCTGGATTTCACTTCCAACTGAAAGGAGTCTAGTTTCTGCTCAGTTCACTGAGTAGTATTCTCAATCTTCTCAGTCGCACTGTGTAATTCCATGGCAATTATATCTCAAGGAACTTGCAAGCCTTCTTGTTGATTTTGACCTTCGGCACCTTCAGTGTAATCTCTCGTCATCTCCTTTCCCTGTCTTTTTTTTACCCATTTTCCTGGTATATGAAACAGGTACACTTCTGCTCAAATATTTTCTCATTAAAAGAGAAGATACCCAAAAGACTCAATGGTAAAAGCTAATTTCACTGGGAATTTACAGAAACAGTATAAAAAATGATAACCTCTAAATTATATTAAATTGTCACTATTCCAATATTGGTAACAACCAAGGTAATCAAATGCTAATACTAAGAAGGTATAAACAGAAAAAAAAATATTTATACAAGAATTCTACATTAAATTCTCTAATTTATTAATTTTCCCCAAATTAAAAAAAAATTCAACTCATTATATATCATATCCCAAAAAGCCTTTGCCTTCCTGCATGACCACCACATATGAAAAAAGTTCCTTCACATTGTCCACATTTCCAACATTTATTTGAAAATTTTTAATACATTAATGTTAATTTTTTCGGTGTCAAATACCACCTATACATTATCTTATAATAATTTTCTTTTAAAGTATAACATGCAGTGAACTTTAAATCAGTTTCCCCTAATTTTTCCCTAAGAAGCCAGAATCCTTCCTGCTGGGAATAACTCAAGGAGAGTTCTCCAGAAGAAATGTAACATTTTTATGTATGCAACCACGGCGGCTAGAATAGTATATGTGCAGAAATGGAAAGACAATAAAAAGCCCTCAGAAGAAGACTGGTTGATAAGAATTTTGGAATATGCTGAGATGCCAAAACTTACAGCATTTATAAGGGATGAAAATTTGGAATGTTTCAAAGAAGATTGGGAACTATTTTTAGTTTACTTAAAGAACTATTTTTCTAATATGGACCTTCCAGCAGGCTTTAAAATATAGTAAAATCGAGTAGCAATGTGGAGTATGTATGTTTTGAATTATTATAGCAATGGTTTATATGTATAGTTAACATGAATCGTGCAGACAGGTAAGTGGGAAGTCAATATTTACTTAATCAAATAAATGAATGTAGTTGTATTGTAAAGTTATTGTAAAAGCCAATAAAATTTTAAAATGCAAAAATAAATAAATAAAAATCTCCAAATTTAAAAGACGAGGTTTCATAGAAGCTTTGATGCAATTGGATAAGAATTCTCAGAAATTTCTCTGCCCAATTAAAGAAAAAAGAAGAAAAAGAAAAGAAAAAGAGCTATCTGGAGATAATTCCAAATGTCAATCAGTTATATGCAACATAAAACACAAAATGGAATGGGATCAAATCAGAGGCTAGGCCTAAAGATTTTACCTTCATTCCAAGACCTTTCTTCAATGTTCAGCCCAGATATTCACTCCTCGCAAAGATAATCTTCAAGATCCCCCTCATGGATATTCCAGCCAACAGAAAGAAAAGAAAAAAGGAGTGGGGGGGGGGAATCCAATATTCAGAAGCATTCAGGAGTATAGGGTCCTCAAAGAGAGAGTGATCTCCAAACTCCCTCTTATGGCAACCACTTGTTACAAAAATATTCCAGCCATGTATGTAAAAAAACCACATTAAAAACAAAAACAAATACCAAGCAAAGAAGTTCCGGATGTGAAAAATTAACACTCCACCATTCAATCAGACAGGAGATGCCTGCACATTTTAGCAAAACTGTTTACTAAAATAGTTCCAGTGGTTAACAAGCTCAAACATTCAAAGCCAAAAACTTCATTTAGTAATTTATAATCCACCGCAACCTTCAACTCAACAAGCCAATGTCAAACTCTGCCATGCTTTTCTAGCTGCATTCCTCTTTTTTAATCCAAAGATTTGCCCGTTTGTAATCCACTCATCAAATCTCGAAGTTATTATTATTTTACACAGTCAGACAGGTGTTATTGACTTATTATTGACTTATTATTATTATTATTATTATTATTATTATTATTATTATTTTTTTTTATTTTATTTTAAAAGATAGGATATAATCACTCCACAAAGTACAACAAACAAGAGGGAGGAGATATTCCCACCAAGACTTGATTTATTCCCAGTTAATTAGTTTAATGTTCTCTTTCCCAGAGTTGCAGCCGAGTATGGAATTTAGCCAAGCAGTAAAACCGTAAATCACGTGAGTAGTTTCTAACAGATTCTGATAGTCTAAAGTCTTTATTTAGTTCAATTTGATAGTCTGTATTTGGTTCCTTCAGGGAATGTCCAAAAACAAAACTTTCAAAGACAGGACATTTGTTTCCTTATTAAAAAGAAAGTAAAAAATTAAAATGGGGTGAGTCCAAAAGAAAAAGAAAAATGAAAGGCTTTGAACCTTAAACTCTATGTTCTGGTTAAGTCCAGAATGATGAAAAAGAGTAAGAATTGGAGTCATGAGTTAATTAGCAGTTAAGTTTTAAAAGTTCTAAAGAGTTCTAAACTTACAACGGCAGCCTCTGTATATACTTCCACAGCTTGAGATCACCAATGGTAGTGTGGAGCATAGTTGCCTCCTCCGAGTTTGCTATGAGAGCCCCCGGAATCTTCAAAGATATCCCAAGTATCTCAAAAAGCAGCCCCCAGCATTTAGGCATCTCAGCGCTCCTCTTCTGTGACCTAGACTTACTGTCTTAGGTCAAAAATAGAGCTGTGGGAGGAGAAGCAGCCAAAGCTACTTTAGTTGCATGGTGCCATTGCTGTCTCCCTGCTACTCATCTCTTGATGTTGCAGTCATCCAATGATGAACATGTACACATGAATCAGCTCTTAGCTGCAATGAAATGAACTTCTGTTTACAACACAGGAGGTAAAATGGCCCCATTGGATACAGCCGCTCATCATCCCAAGTGAGTTTATTTTCAGCTGCTTTTCACCCTCTATCGCACACGGCTGCCTGATAGTAGCTTTTGCAGTTAATTGTTTACAAGAGAAGAAAAGCAATTGGGATGAGGTTTGGGGAAATGTGTATCTGTAGCATGAAGGCATCTTTAAAAAGAAAATCTAGGGGAAAGTCTTCAGTGATTTGTTAGACTCACTGCAACTGCCCTGTTGTGTCACTAGCTATTGGAAATATTTTGAAGCTATTCATTTTTAAACCTTTGAAATAAACGTTTCTGGACTTTAATGAAAAGTAAAACCCTTTTATTCTCTTTCGGTCTCTTTCTCTCAATGTCAGCTCCTCAGATGGACTTGCTTGAAAGAGTTTCCTATCTGAAAGATGTCACGTGTAGCATTGACAGGCAGCTATTCAGAGGATGGCAGACAGCCAATAAATCACTCAGTGGCACTTCCTTGTCCTCCCAGGCATGTCTTACAAAATCTACCATTTCTGTCTTCAAACAGCATGCGTCAATGTCAAGGAGTTTATGTTCCCTTTAAACTTCTGTACTTATTTCTGCTCAACATGCCCCTCCCCAAAACAACAACTCTTCTGTCTCTGTATGTGTATAGAAACTAATTCAATTTCCCCCCTTTCCTTTTTAAAGCTTGAATAAAGGAATCCCATACACATTTCTGAGGAGATATGAATGCCACTTCCTTTTATAATAGGTTCCTGAAATATTGGGGTGTACAGGATTCAGAAGATGTCATTCTAGTGCTATCAAAACAGTTTTAGTGGAGCAAGATACAACATTATTATTATGTTTTACACATCACACCCATGTGAACATCTATTTAGATGTTCTTGTGAGACAGCAGCAAAGGAGAACACATTCAGATTCTTTGAGATAGCATGCACTTTATAACAAGTGAAGAGTGTGAGGTATTCAATAGGGCTTTACTTTGAAATGAGATGGGTGGGTAAAGCTGAGCAAAGAGCAGTTCTTTGAAGAGACAACCAATATTAACACCTATGTTATTCATTACACAAATGGGGGAAAATAGACTTCACCAGAACTCCCTAAATTTTCCAGGCATGCAAACCCATAACATAGACAAGGAAGTGTTTACTGTCTATTGTCCTGTTAATTCAGACTGCTTCTCAGCAGAGTATGCTGTTCCTTACTTTGGCTCCCAGAGTTGGAGTGGGTGGGGTTGTGGCCAGTCTCATGCAGAGGCAGGGAACCTACAGTAATCCATCATGTCACATGTTATGTGACCAATTTGCAGGGAGCTGCCTTATGAGCCATCTCTGTCCTGGTCTCTTTAATTGCAGTGTCTGCTCTGCATCTAACCACCCACTCATTATTCAGTGAGGCTATTCTCACGGTTGGCTTAAATTGGGCTAGGGGAGCCTAGCCCGATTTTAGCAGACCGTGAGAACCACCGGGCTCGCAGGTGAGCTCAGTTGCCTCACATCGGGTAACCCGCTTTTGCAGCCCTCCCCTTAGCGAGTGCTCCACTAACTGGGGTTTCTGGATCGTGTGTTGCCATGGCGTGGCTCCATGCCACAGCAACTCACGAGGAGACCCCCAACTGGGAGGCTAAAAATCATCCTCCTGGCTCGAGGGTCTCTCCAGCATGCAAAAAGCAGGATGCCGCTGAGTACCAGTTGCAGGGGAGTAACAGCAGGAGAGAGGGCATGCCCTAAATTCCTGCCTGTGGCTTCCAGCATCTGGTGGACCACTGTGCGAAACATGATGCTGGACTAGATGGGCCTTGGGCCTGCTCCAGTAGGGCTGCTCTTCTGTTCTTATGCTCTGCGCACTCACGCAGAGCATGCTGGAATGTCTGGGGGCCATGTGGCCCCCGTTCCCTGCAACCCCCACCGGCTCCATGATGGAGGAGAATTCCATGGAATAGCCACTCAGGGTTTTGTGTTCCAGGAAGGTCTTGAATTGAATCCCTTTGGGAATTTGTTCAGCTCACCCACTCAGAGCTTTGGTGATGGGGAGTTAGTGATCTTTTCCCTGTGGAAAGGGAAATGCCAGATGTACAAGCTGGTTTCAGAAAAGGCCAAGGAACAACTCTCTGCCCCTTTACCAGTAAAGGGCCAATAGGTCTTTGAGCCGGTTCCGAACTGGCTAGCCCGGTTTGGCAAAACTTCGAACCAAACCAGGTCAAGTTGGGTCGAGGTCAAGCCTTTAAACCAAACTGTTTCAAGGTTGAACAGGCTTGATTTCAAACTTGCTTGCACACCCCTACTGTTGGGCAAAACAACTGAGTTTAGAAGCTGTTAGCAGTCCTATGATGGCTCCAACCTCTTCAGAACCACACAGTTTACTGTGTTGAAGGAGGATTGCCCAGATGTGCTTGCTTCATTGACTACAGAAAAGCCTTCAATTGCATTGACCATGTAAAGTTGTGGAATATCTTTAGGAAAAAGGTAGAACATCTCATTGTTCTAATGGGAAACCTATAAACAGAAGCCACAGTCTAGACAGAACGTGGTGAAACAGACTGGTTCCTGATGGGCAAAGGAGTAAGACAAGGCTGTATACTTTCTCCTTATTTATTCAGCTTATATGCTGAACATATACTGAGAGAAGCTGGACTGGAAGAAGATGAGCATGGTTTTAAAATTAGAGGAAGAAACATCAATAACCTGTGCTACGCTGATGACACCACTCTGATAACTGAGAATGCAGATGATCTGCAAGCTCTAGTAATGAAAGGAGCACAGGGGGAAAATGGGACTACGAATAAATGTAACAAAGACTAAACTAATGACAACAGTTACAGCAACCAGCCTCAGAATAGATAATGAACTGAAGACACTGAAGTGGTGGACAGCTTCTGCCTTTTAGGATCGACCATCAACAGTAAAGGATCCAGCAGTCAAGGAATACGCCGAAGACTAGCACTTGGTACGGTTGCAATGAAGGTCTTGGAAAGGATATTTAGATGTTGTGACGTGTCCATACCTACAAAGATTAAGACAATTGTTTTTCCCGTGACACTCTATGGATGCAAAAGCTGGACTTTGAAGAAGCAAGATAGAAAATATATTGTCGCCTTTGAACTTCGATACTGGAGAAGACTTTTGAGGACACCATGGACAGCCAGGAAAACAAACAAATGGGTCCTATAACAAATCAATCTACAACTTTCACTCGAGGCACAAATGACCAGGCTCAAACTGTCATACTTTGGACACATTATGTGAAGACTCAGCTCCCTTGAGAAGTCTATAATGCTGGGAAAATTTGAAGGAAAGAGAGGTAGGGGACGATCAGCAGCAAGGTGGAGGGACTCGATTACGGCAGCAATGAATGCACCACTGAGAGACCTTAAAGGCCAAGTTGAAGACAGATCATCCCGGAAAGAATCTATCTATATGGTCATTAAGAGTTGAAACCAACTTGATGGCACTTAATCAATCAATCAATCAATCAATCAATCAGGGATGTGCACAAAACTGGCTAGTCCAGTTCAGCTCGAATCTGAGCTGATTTTGAGCAGACCCAGCCACACTCATTTTTGGTTCTGGTTGAACCAGGCCTGGTCCAGTTTGACTACTGAACCAGTTTGAATCTCTACTAGTTTAAGGGGAATCTGGTGATGATTCCCCTTTACCAGTAAAGGGGGGAGCAGGAGACTTCCCTAAAGGTAGAGCGGGTGAGAGGGGATAATGTACTACTCACAAATTCTATCCATGGTGGCCTGGGGGGGTGGTGGCTACCCCCACCCCTGTTAGCCTTCCCCAGAGCAGCCCGGGCCACCAGTAGACCAGTTTTGGCCTCTGCACATGCACAGGGGCCATTTTAGTGACTTCCACACAGGCACAGAGGCCATTTATGTGACTGCGCAAGAGCAATTTCATCTGTGTTGACCACTCCAACATGGATGGAAGTTGTGGGTAGTAAATTACTCACTTCCCACACACTCTACTTTTAGGGAAGCCCCCCCTGCCCCCCTTAACTGGTCAAGGGGAATCCTCTCCTCCCCTCATGCAAATGGTCTCTGCACATTCACAGAGACCATTAAAATGACCATTAAAATGAACCCTGTATGTGTGCAGAGGACCAAACTGGACCACTGCCAGCCCAGGTTGCTCTGGGGGAGGCCAGTGGGAGCTGCCACTCCCACTGCTCAACCCCACTGCCAAGAACCCCCTCCCCCCAGTGGCCACTGCCACTGCAGATTAAATTTGTGAATAGTAAATTACTCTCCTTCTTGCCTGCTATAACTTTAGGGAAGCCCCCCGATCCCCTTTTCTGGTAAAGGGGAATCCTTTACCAGTAAAAATCCAAGCCGGCTTGGTTCAAACTGGGTCCGGTTCAGTTTGAACTTGGACTGGCCTTGGCTGGTCTAGTTCGACCATGAATCCGTCGAGCCTGGCTCAAGCCGAGCTATCTTGCACAACACTAGTACAAATATTACTGATGGAGAGAAGCAGATAAGCTGCCTGGATATCATTAGATGCAGAAGGAAAGTCATATTTTGATTCAGAATAGGGTCAGTTTCAGAAATTCTTTCTTTTAACTGTATTTATTTTCCCTGAAGTAAGACGCCTTGATATTTTATTTATATTAAACTGATAAACTCAGACTTGAATGGCTTCTGATCAGCATCAGCTCAATTATAGGGAACCCAAATGTTGATTCCTGGAATCATAAGGAACTGAAGCAGCATCTCAGTAAAATGATTTAAGAATCTAAATTTAAATGGCCTGAAATATAAAATGACTCTCCTGTTGTTCAGACATAGTTTGGCACTAGTTAATTTCATCCTGAACTGAATTTATCACTTTTCTATTCTAATTGGAGCAACAAGCTATATTCCTTAGGGGAAAATACAGAGGATAAATGCCTCTAATTAGCATTGCCACCACATATCATTGTTGCTGCTCCAGACACCTGGCTGTGACACACTGAGGGGAAGGAGAAACGTTGAGCCAGCAGGGACGGTAATGGATGTGATAATTCAAAGATATCAGACGTCACCATGAAGATCTTAGGCAGCTCAGCTCAGATGGAGCAGGACATCTGCATTTTTGGTAACAAAATTGGTTTACTCTGTGTGTGTGTGTGTGTGTGTGTGTGTGTGTGTGTGTGTGTGTGTGTGGCGGGGGGCTGTTTCAAATGATGAGATGAATTTGACACTCAGATGTGCATATGTACACACACACACACACACACACACACACACACACACACACACTCATGCTCTTGCATGAGTAATAATTCATTTCAGCCTTATATGAAAATACAAGAAGAAGAATATAGAACAATAGGAATGGGAAGAGGAGTGGGGAATGTAGTGGAAGTAGGAGCGAAGATAGCAGGCAAGGAGATTAAAATAAGCTTTTGATTTAAACAGGTAAGCTTACTAAGATAAATATCTTTTGCGCATCCTTCAGGTAAATGATGAAGAGCTATCAGGATGAAAATGGAGTTAATTTAAACATAAAATATTGAAAATCTGGTTATTAAATCCACATAAGCATCATAACTCTTGTAAATCACATGCTTTCAAATAACAAGATTTCCATATCTCAATAAATACCTCTACAGCCATATATTATTCCATTGCATGATTCATGCAACATTTTGATGTCCAGATTTTCAAAGTGTTTTTTCCCCTGATGGTGCCCCATTATGAAGACTTTGCCTTTGCTTCAGTTTGGATACTGAGTGATATGCTTGAGAGTATATTTTATTATCCCTTGTAAAATGATTCTTTAAGTAATCAAGGCTTCAAGATCTAATTTCAGTATCATGGCAGCATACCATTTACTAATAGCACATCTTCAAATGAAAGGTTAGATACATTATGTGATTATGAAAGGAATGATTCAAACTTCATTCCCCATGAGAAAAAGCTCACTGAGAAAAGGCATTGGTTTCATGATGACATGTTCTACTGAAGTAAAAACCAGTCAGATGTATTAATCATAGCAAAACTAATCAGAGACATAGAGAGCGGCCAAAGCTCAATGGCAGAGCACATGTGTTGCCACGTGGCTCAATTGCTGCAGTTTCCAGCTGAAAACAGCTCAGCATCACCTATTCTTTGTTGTCTAAAGGGGAAAAGAATGGCAGTGAAGAGCTCCTTTCCTGGTATTTACAATCCCTTACTTGCTATACCTTGCAGTTTGCCACTGAAATTACATTACGCATTACAGAGGGGGGAAATGGCAACTGGTGAGATCAACTGCCGCCATGACTCACAGAAGTGCCCTTTTTCTGCACAGACAAGAATTTAAAGATCTATTAGTACTGTTTGAAAGGCACCCCCAATCTCCAAAATGTTCACCACCACCCCAATTTGGCAGAGTATGTCCTACCCCCCAAACTTTGCCCCTAACCTACTGAAACAAAGCTAAATACATTGGATAACATAATGTGCAGGCTAACGATTCCAGCGTGCTCTTGGTGGGTCCGGATTGCAGAAGAGCCAGAAGGTAGTCCTGATGCTAGAGAGAGCTGGCAGTCACACAGTCTTATCACTGTTTCTCCCATTATCCTGAATAGGAGAAATGGTGGTAACACTGAAGTGTGACTGATGGTTCTCTCTTGCACTGGGGCTGCATTAGGGCTCCACAGGCTGCTTGTGTGGAGTGCCAGGATCAAGGCCGATCTCGGTGCTGCTGTCTGGCCTAACCCTACTTTTTACCCCAGCCTTTAGCCAGGGTTAAGGGCATGAGTGCATCCTTAACACTGGTGCCGGGTTCATGTGTATGTTCAGGCTCCACACAGGCCAAGCATACACAGAGTAAGGCACCTAGAGTGTCCGACTCCCAGGGGAATAACTCAATGTACTACACTCATTGTGCAGTGCATTGTGGGATTCATGGAGGCTGGGAAAATGAGACCCAGCCTCCAGAGATCTGCACTGCATAGAGCAGCGCAGATCGTGTGGGTTTGTGTAGGCTCACCAAAGAGCAGCTCTATTGGTCATCTGGGGGGAAGGTAGGTGAAACCTTACCTTCCCCCTGCCCGCCCTGCCCACCCACAGTTTGGTTATGCTCACAATCTTACTGTCTAATTGATATGCATAGTCTACCTATGACTATGTAGGAATCAAGCTGAATATATGCTATGATCTGGGTGGAATCTATCCACCATTACAACACTTGAAAATCACAATATATAAATCAAACACTAATAGCATATCTTCCCTTAATACCTGCCTGGATGTGGGACAAAAAACTGAAGTTGAATCCAAATAAGACAAGGGTACTGACTGTGGGGGGTTGGGACCCGAGAGATGGTCTAGGTCTGCCTGTTCTGGATGGGGGTTACACTCCCACTGAAAGATCAGATCTGTAGCCTGGACCCCAAGCTCTCCTTGCTTTCTCAGGCTGAGGCAGCGGACAGGAGCACTTTTTATCCGCTTTGGCTGATATGTCAGCTATGACCATTTCTGGAGGTAAATGACCTAAAAACAGTGGTACATATGCCAGTAACCTTTAGTCAACTACTGTAATGTGCTCTACATAGGGCTGCCTTTGTACATAGTCCAGAAACTGCAATGGTAGAGAATGCGGCAACCAGATTGGTCTCCAGGACAACACAAAGCGACCACATAACACCAGTTTCAAAAGAATTGCAATGGCTGCTGATATGTTAACGGGCAAAATACAAAGTGTTGGTTATTACTTATAAATCATGTTGCCAGCCACACACTCAATTTGGTCTTCTGTTCAGATCAGGGGGGTGTTCCGTGGGTGGGGGATCCAGTGGTTTCCCCATTGTCATGGACGGACCACTACTTGGTTAAGGTTGGTATAACGGCGACAACCCAGCCCTGCAGGGGTGATGTACCTATTAGGATGGTCCACCCCAAAAGGCTGCTGGACCCAGTAGGTTTCCAAAAGGCCTTGGAGGGTTTTGAAGTTGGTGAAGCCGGTGATTCTGTCAATGCCCTGGTGGGAACCTGGAATAAGGAACTCACCAGGGCAGCAGACATGATTGCTCCTAAACATCCCTCCATACCTGCTTCAAAAATGGCCTCCTGGTATACTGAGGATCTGCGAGGGCTGAAGCACCTGGGTAGGTGACTGGAACGCAAGTGGAGGAGAACTTGGTTCAAATCTTTCAGGATGCAGCATAGGACCCATTTGAAGGCTTACACAGTAGCGGTGCATGCAGTAAAAAAGGGATTTTGGTCAGCACGCACTGTGTCCACGGGTTCACGTTTGGCAGAGCTATCCCGGGTCATGAGGAATATGATTTCTGCTCCTTCTGCTTCAGATCAGTTCCCAGAGGCGCTCTGCTATGATGCTTTTAGTGGGTTCTTTGTGGACAAAATCTCCTGTATTCGGGCCGACTTGGACTCCACTATTTCTGCAGGGTCTATGAAGGAGGTGTCCAGTGATCCCTCTTAAAGTGTTAGGTTGGATCAGTTTCAATCTGTGACTCCTGAGGATGTGGACAAGCTGCTTCGGGCAGTGCGGCCTACCACTTGTTCTCTGGACCCTTGCCCAACTTGGCTGCTTCGATTTAGCAGAGAGATTGTTGTAGGTGGCCTAGTTAATATAAATGCATCATGGAGGGAGGGTAGGGTGCCTCCATGTTTGAAGGAGGCAATAGTTAGACCTCTTCTTAAGAAGCCTTCCCTGGATCCCTCAGCGATGGATAGTTATAGGCCAATCTCCAATCTCCCTTGGTTGGGCAGGATGATCAAGAGGGTGGTGGCCAACCAGCTCCAGGGGGTTTTGGAGGAAACTGATTATCTAGACCCATTTGAAACTGGCTTTAGAATGGGCTATGGGGTTGATACAGCCTTGGTCAGCTTAGTGGATGACCTTTACCATGGAATCAACAGAAGGAGTATGACTCTGTTGGTTCTCTTGGATTTCTTGGTGGCATTCGATACCATCAAACATGGTATCCTTCTGGGTCGCTTGGGGGAGTTGGGGATAGGAGGCACTGCTTTGCAGTGCTTCTGCTCCTATCTCTTGTGTAGATTCCAGATGGTGGATCTTGGTGAATAGGATCTGTTATATAGAGTCCCCCAGGGCTCCGTTCTGTCACCAATGCTTTTTAATATCTAAATGAAACCTCTGGGTGAGGTCATTAGGAGATTTGGTGCTGGGTGTTATCAGTATGCTGATGACAACCAAATCTACTTCTCTTTTTCATCTGCATCATCAGAAAATGGTGTTCATTCCCTAAATGCCTGTTTACAGGCAGTAATAGGCTGGATGAAGGATAACAAATTGAGGCTGAATCCAAGCAAGACGGAGGTGCTCATTGTAGGGGATCAGAATCTGAGGGATGAGTTAGATCTTCCTGTGCTGGATGGGGTTACACTCCCCTGGAAGGAGCAGCTATGCAGCTTGGGAGTACTACTGGACCCAGGCCTCATACTGTTAATCTCAGGTGGAGGCCATAGCCGGGAGTGCTTTCTGTCAGCTTTAGCTGATTTGACAGCTGCGTCCATTCCTTGAGGAGAACACCCTCAAAACAGTGGTGTACCAGCTGGTAACCTCCAGGCTTGACTACTGCAATGCACTCTACGTGGGGCTGCCTTTGAACATAGTTCGGCAACTTCAGTTAGTTCAAAATGTGGCTGCCAGATTGGTCTCCGGGGCAACTTGGTGAGACCATATTCTGCCTGTTTTGAAACAGTTGCACTGGCTGCCAATATTTTTCCGGGCAAAATACAAAGTGCTGGTTATTGCCTTTAAAGCCCTGAATGGCTTAACCCCATCCAGGGAGAGACTCAGACTTGGCAATTGGCCAGATGGAGGAGTAGGCAAAAGCAACTCAGTCTTTGAGGGATTAAGTCCGAGCTTGTTTTGGCCCATTCAGCCCCAGAAAGCCTCCAGACACTGGGCAAGCACAGAAACGGCATCTCTGGAGTGGCCTGGGGTTGCAATATACAGCTGAGTATCATTGGCATATTGATAGAATCTCATCCCAAACCGAAGGATGACTTGCCCAAGCAGTTTTATGTAGATGTTAAAAAGAAGGGGTGTAAGAACCTAGCCCTGAGGCATTCCACAAAGCAGTGGCCACAGGGCAGAGCCACCAATACACACCAACTGAAAGCACCCACAAATGTGGATTCTCACATTTCCTACCAGAAAATCTACACTCAGACATTGAAAACAACAAACTTTTCAAACATTGAAAAGAACACTTCAGACATTGAAAACAACAAACCCCAGTGCCCCATGAGCTTGTTGTTCTGGGGGTGGTTGGCACCCTATGTGCACTACACCACAACCCACTCTGAGCCACCCTGGTGCCCCCCGCCAAGTGGAGTTATTGGGCTGCTGAAATTCCCCATTATTCCCTATGGGGGAAAAGCTAAAAGATGTGCAAACTTCAGGGGGGGGGGAATAAAAACCACCCATTTCACCAATTTATTTGAAAGCTGGGTGATAGCAGGCACCCATTGGGGCACCACCTGATTCACTCTTCTGCCCCTGAAACCCTCTTTCTGCCTCGAATCTGCCCCAAAGACATGCCAACTTCAAAAATTCTTTAAAAATCACCCCTTTGCCCAATTTCTTTGAAATATGGAGAGTAGCTTTCTTGCACCCATTGGGCACTACCACCCACCACAACCCACTCTGGGCCACCCTGGTGCCCCACCCATGGGGGAGTTATAGCTAAGGCTGATGAAATAACCATTATTCCCTATGGGAATAAGCTTAAAGACACGCCAACTTCAAAAATTCTTTAAATATCACCGCTTTGCCCAATTTATTTTAAATTTGGGTGCTAGCTTCCACTCATTGGGCACTATCACCCAACCCACTCTTTTGCCCCCAGAACCCCTTTTTTGCTCTGAATCGATTCAGATTTGGAAAATTTGGGTGCAAATCAAATCTGGGGTGATTCGGGGGAGGGAGCAAATTCGGACCCAAAGCAAATCAGGGGTGATTCCATTTGGGTACAAATCAAATCTAACAAACCAATCCATGTATATTCCTAGTTATTTTAATAGAATATATGTTTCTGAAAAATAAGTGGTTTTTTAAAAACCCTTGTAACACTGATCTGGCTATTCACTCCTCAGTCTGAGGAGCTCTCAGCTTACCTGTTCCCATCTGATTGCTCTTTGGCTTGGCTACTTGTCTGGTCAGTGTATCTTAAATCTGGTGCCATATACTGTAGTTTAACCTTCCTTCCTTCCTTCCCCATCATATACAAAACAACAACCTGCAGAAGAATGCAAATAACAACCGCCAACAGGCATCCTTAAAACAATCAGCCATACCCATACTCATGTATGTTTGATGCAGTCTTTCTGTCATAAAAGGTAATCAGCCTCTCCCACTTGCCAATAAAAAATGAACTGTAAATTTTGAACAGAGATTAACATGAGAAGGATCGGAGGAAGAAATCTGTGATTCCTTTATAGATAGAACATTGAAATATTTAACAGAAATACCCTCGATAGCACCCATGCGGCAATATAATGTTGATTGTACAATCTGTTTTCACAGGAATCAACTCAAGCTGGGGGCATGTTTGGGAACCTTAGATGAGTAAAGGAGCTCTTTATCAAGAATGTTCAGATTCAGACAAATAACCTCTGAAGTTATGGTCAAATTTAATCATACTATACCAAGGTGCAGATTTTATGTTTGCCAATAGTGATAAATCTTGCCGGATGAAAATGCCCCTCTGTCTAATGCATTATTAGAGGTGTTCCATATGGTGTCCATCTCTCCTCTCTCCCAATATGCACACAAATCATTTGCCTGCATATCATATACTAAGGATTTGCAAGAAGCGAATATTGTTATGAATGGTAATGGGCTTGAAACTTGGAGATTAGTTATACATCTCCAGATATGTGTTCTATATTATAGTAAACTAAATTTGGCCTGCCTCAAGCCCCACTAAAGTCAGGCACCCAACTGATCTAGAGCGCTTTTGGATCACATCCTCTATGAGCTTGTTTGCTTGTTACTTTGCTCATGGAATTACTTTAGCTGCTATATACTGATAAAGTAGTTCCACTTCCACTGCTTTTGGGCTTGTTGTTGTTTTGTTTTGTTTTGAATGCTCAGAGTAAAAATAAGCATGAACCTATTCCTGAGGTCAATTCTGCAGCAGCAAATGAGTTATTTGATAAGGCATACCAATTATTAGTAAAGCACAGTTATCAGAAAACATGACATTAAGGTAGGACTAGAAACACATATATACATTGGAGTGGAGGCTCAAAATCCTGAAACAGCCTCATTTATGCAAATCCAAATCCATACTCATTTAAGGAACAAAGAATAGTGGTCTTTATAATTGCTTTGCAGTGTATTGTTATTGAATAACTGGAACCATAACAACCTCTCCAAACATTGACTCTCCCATGAATTTATTATTAAGACAACAGTGCTCATCACAAACAAATACATGAAATATTAGGTATGTGCTTACTGATGTAGGACAGTTCTTGGGGGATGAAATATGACACTAAGGAAACACACGCACCACAGTCTTCTAAAATCATTTCATCACCATTCTGTCTCTCCAAGGAAATCAGAGGACAGTCTTTCTGCAAGGGGGCCTAGAGATTTGAAAGAGAGAAATCTCAGCATCCTCACCAAACTATAATTCCCAGGATTATTTGGGGTAAACCATGACATTTAAGTCAATAGAAGTTTGTAGTCTAAAGATAGTGCTTCAGGATCACTGCTCCAAGTCAGACAAAGCATCCTACCTACCCAACACTATCCTAAAGAAGTAATTTGAGATAAACGAGATTTGGGGATCTGCCCAGAATATAGTGGAGAGCAGAACCCCTTTAACAGTAGCTGATGTGATAGGACGTTCCTTCCTCCCACCGGTAGGAGTGGCTAGAGTTGGAGGTGCTGTTAAGAGGCTCCAGGTATTAGTGGAGGTTTTGGCTAATGAAACAGGAGAGGCTTTTCACTCTTTGGCAAAGGAATAAAAGAAGATTAGGCAAATGACCCTCCAAAACAGATTGGCTTTGGACTATGTCCTGGCTTCTAAGGGTGGGGTTTGTGCCCTTGTAGGGAAAGAATGCTGTGTATATATTGCTGACAATTTTGATGAAACAACAAGTAGCCTGGGTACCCCAAGATCATACTAAGGATATTTAGTCCTGGTTGATCTCCTGACTGCCAGATTTGGGAGCCGGGGAAAGAAGAATTTTAGCAGTTTGATTTATTATCCTGATTTTCATTGTTTTCTTTAAAAAAACATTTTCTTTATTAACATATTTTTATAGCGCCCAAAACTTACGTCTCTGGGCGGTTTACAACAAAATAAAAACAGAAAGTAAAACATTAGTTAAAACAAAACAAAAAATTTAAAACATTACAACAATTTAATTTTTTAAAAAGAATATTTTAAAACAGCACTAAAACCATTAAAACAATACTAATTAAAAGCCTTGGCAAACAGATGTGTCTTTAAAGACTTTTAAAAAGCTGTCGGAGATGGGGAGGCTCTTATTTCACTAGGGAGCACATTCCAAAGCCTCGGGGCAGCAGCGGAGAAGGCCCATCCCTGAGTGGTCACCAGACGAGCCGGTGGCAAATGCAGACGAACCTCTCCAGCTGATCTCAGTGGGCGGTGGGATTCATGACAAAGAAGACATTCTCTTAAATAGCCAGGGCCCAAGCCATTTAGGGCTTTATAGGTTATAACCAACACCTTGTTTTTTGCCCGGAAACATATCGGCAGCCAGTGTAGCTATTTCAATACAGGAGTAATATGGTCTCTCCGAGATGACCCGGAGACCAACCTGGCTGCCGTATTGTAGACCAACTGTAGTTTCCAGACTACATAAAAGGGCAACCCCACATAGAGGGCATTGCAGTAATCCAGTCTGGAGGTTACCAGCAGATGTACCACTGTTTTGAGGTCTTTCACCTCAAGAAACAGACACAGCTGGCATATTAGACAAGACTGAAAGAAGGCACTTCTGGCCACCACCTCAACCTGGGCAACCAGGGAGAGGCTCGGATCCAGAAGCACCCCTAGACTGCATACCTGTTCCTTCTGGGGAAATGTGACCCTATCCAGAACAGGCAGATCAAAATCATCTCTCGAGTTCCAACCCCGCACAATGAGTACCTCGATCTTATCTGGATTCAGTCTCAGTTTCTTATCCTTCATCCAGCCCATTACCGCCTCCAGGCAGGCATTTAGGGAGGTTATGCCCTCTCCCAATGATTCTGACATGGAGAAATAGATTTGAGTGTCATCAGCATACTGATAGTACCCTGCACCAAATCTCCTGATGATCTTTCCCAGCGGTTTTATGTAGATGTTAACCAACATCAGAGACAATATGGAGCCCTGAGGCACACCATACAAATGTTCAGATTTTGAAGAACAGTGATCTCCAAGGGACACCATCTGGAACCTGCCCGAGAGGTAGGAGCGGAACCACTGCAAAGCAGTGCCTCCAACTCCCAACCCCCTTAGATGCTCCAGAAGGATACTATGGTCAGCGTGGTATAGTGGTTAGAGTGCTAGACTAGGACCGGGGAGACCCGAGTTCAAATCCCCATTCAGCCATGAAACTAGCTGGGTGACTCTGGGCCAGTCACTTCTCTCTCAGCCTAACCTACTTCACAGGGTTGTTGTGAAAGAGAAACTCAAGTATGTAGTACACCACTCTGGGGTCCTTGGAGAAAGAGGGGATATAAATGTAAAATAATAATAATAATAATAATAATAATAATAATAATAATAATAATAATAATACAAAGATCTACAAATTGAAATTGAAAGGCTGTGGCAGAAAAAGACCAAAATAATCCCAGTGGTAATTGGCGCCCTGCGTGCAGTCCCAAAAGACCTTGAAGAGCACCTCAACACCATAGGGGCCACAGAAATCACCATCAGCCAATTACAAAAAGCAGCTTTACTGGGAACAGCCTATATTTTGCGACGATACCTATAATAACCAAGAGTATTGATGATAAAGTTCAGCCATCCCAGGTCCTTGGAAAGGACTCGATGTCTGGATAAAATAAACCAGTCAATAACACTGTCTGACTGTGTAAACAAGAAATAATAATAATAGCTAGCTGAGGCCAAAAATTGGTGGGACCATAAAATTGAAAAAGTTGAAGAAAATGAAGATGTAAAAATATTATAGGACTTCCGACTACAGACAGACAAACATCTGCCACACAATACACCAGATATAACTGTAGTCAAAGAAAAACAAGTGAAAATAATCGACATAGCAATACCAGGGGATAGCAGAATGGAAGAAAAAGAAATAGAAAAAATCTCCAAATACAAAGATCTACAAATTGAAATTGAAAGGCTGTGGCAGAAAAAGACCAAAGTAATCCCAGTGGTAATTGGCGCCCTGGGTGCAGTTCCAAAAGACCTTGAAGAGCACCTCAACACCATAGGGGCCACAGAAATCACCATCAGCCAATTACGAAAAGCAGCTTTAGTGGGAACAGCCTATATTCTGCAACGATATCTATAACAACTGACAATAAAATTCAGCCATCCCAGGTCCTTGGGAAGGACTCGATGTCTGGATAAAACAAACCAGTCAATAACACCTGTCTGACTGTGTAAACAAGAAATAATAATAGTATCGAAAACCACCAAGAGCTCCAAAAGGACCAACAGAGTCACATTTCCTCTGTCCATTCCCAGTTGGAGATGATCCATCAGGACGACCAAGGCAGTCTCCACCCCAT
This sequence comes from Hemicordylus capensis, assembly GCF_027244095.1. Taxonomy (NCBI): domain Eukaryota; kingdom Metazoa; phylum Chordata; class Lepidosauria; order Squamata; family Cordylidae; genus Hemicordylus; species Hemicordylus capensis. The sequence goes on from NC_069660.1 coordinate 192,579,590, forward strand.
AGCCAGCCCGGAAGCCACTTTGAAATGGGTCAAGATTATCAGTTTCCTCCAAGACTGTCTGGAGATGGGAGGCCCTCTCAATTACCTTGCCCAGCCATGGAAGGATGGAGACAGGCCTGTAGTTGCTCAACTCTGAGGGATCCAAGGTAGGCTTCTTCAGAAGCAGTCTATTGCCTCCTTAAGACAAGGAGGCATCCTACCTTCCCTCAGAGACACATTTATAACCTCTACCAGGCCTTCTACAACAACCCCCCTGCCAGATAATATAAGCCATGTTGGGCAAGGGTCAAGAGCACAAGTGGTAGGCCACACAGTTCCAATCAGCTTGTCCACATCCTCAGGAGTCACAAACTGGAACTGATCCAACTTAATCACCGAAGAGGAGTTGCTGGACACCTCCACATCAGACAATGAAGTGATTGTGGAGACGGAGTCTATGTCGGGCTGAATACGAGAGATTTCCCCCCCAAAGAATTCATTAAACACATCACAGCAGGTAATCGATGGTTCCAGATTCTGATTCAAGGGAGGAGGGGCAAATACTAGCCCTCTCACAACCCTGAACAACTCCGCCGGACGTGAACTTGCGGTTGCAATATAGGCAGAAAAGAATAGCTTCTTTGCCACACGTATCGCCTGAGCATAGGTCTTCAAATGAGCTCTATGTTGCAATCTGTCAAATTCAAGCTGAGTCTTTCTCCACTTGCGCTCCAGTCATCTACCTCACCACTTCAGCCCCCATAGTTCTTCCGTATACCAAGGGGCCAGTTTTGAAGCGGATTGGAGAAAATGCTAGGATCAATCATGTCTACTGCCCCGGTGAGTTTGCTGTTCCAATTCTCCACTAGGGCATCAACAGGATCACCTGCAGAACTGACACTAAATCCCTCCAAGGCTTCTTGAAATCCTTTTGGATCCAATAACCTTCTCGGGCGGACCATCCTAATAGGTCCCTTGCCCCTGTGAAGGTGGGAAGTGATTGTGAGTCCAACCTTAACCATATGATGGTCCGTCCATGACAATGGGGAAATCACAGGATTCCCCACCCACGGAACACCACCCTGATCAGAGTGAAAGACCAAATCAAGTGTGTGACCAGCAGTGTGTGTCAGCCCCGAGACCACTTGGGATGGGCCCATAGTCATCATGGCCGCTATGAACTCCTGAGCTGCCCCAGACAAATCGGTCCCAAAGTGAATAAGGAAGTTCCCCAGCACCACAAGCCTGGCGGACTCCAACACCAAGTCCGAGACCAAGTCTGTCCACTCAGTTAGGGACTCCGTTGAGCAGCGGGGTGGTCGGTACACCAACAGAAGTCCCAGTCTATTCCTGGTCCCCAGACTTATGTACATACATTTGCTATGGTCCGACACTCTAACAGGGATTCTTATAGACCACAGCCACTCCACCTTCCCGCCCACAGTCCCTCACTGGCTCCTCAACAGAGTACCCTGGAGGGAGAATCTGGGACCAAACTCGGCCCCCAGCCTCCCCCAACCAGGTCTCTGTAATACATGCCAGGTCAGCACCTTCATCCAGAATGAAATCATGGACGGTTTCTGATTTGTTCTGGACCAACCTGGCATTACAGAGGAGCAAGGTGAGGTTCCAAGGGTGGTCGGCACTGCTCCCCAAGGTCAAAGAGCCAATAGGGCAGCCGGAAGGGGAAACAGCTATTAGATTTCCAAGTCCCCTTCCCCTGTAATGGCCCTCTGACCTGCCAACGTTACTTCTTCTGTTCACCACCACCACCAGAATGGCTGCCCTACAGTCAGTGGACACGTCTCCTGTCTCCCCATCCTCAGGTAAGTCCAAACACATCCTAGGACTATCTCACCCAGGACTAATTAAAACAGAAGCCCAGGTATTAAATGCCCAGCACATACAAATACCTGGGCCAGGAGACCTAGCCCTCACCCTTGCTGTCCCCCAAAGTGGCTCCCCCAAAGGGGTGACCCCCATTAGTGTCACCCCTTTGGTGGCAACCCCACCGGTGCCAGGCCCGCCACCACTGGCAGAACCCTCTATAGCCCTGAGCAGGCAGTTCTAGGCAGAAGGAATCCAGGAAACTGCCAAGTCACCCTCCTCCCCAGGCCCCAGTCCTGCAAGGCCTCACCTCAGTTTTCTTATATGATTGGGGTCATGTAATTGAAATGCTATGTGCAAACTCTAAACAGATCTGTTGACATTTATGCCTGCCTCACTCAATCTGAACTGTGTAAAATTTGTACCAAGCTGTGCAAACAAGAGGCATACCTGCAGAAGTGTAAAGTGTAAAGGTGAGGCTTAATGTATCCACATGAAACCTCAAAGTGGAGAATGATGAAGAAAAACTTTGTTGGGGTCTGTCTGGTTTGGGCCTAGTCAAGAATCTAGGTAAGGCCTGTAAGTTTGGATCTCAGTACTGCTAAAGGGTTGCTATGTTAACAGAATGTATCTAAGTACTGTTTGGAGGGAAATGAAGGAGAAGGGATAACATATATTTCATATATTTGAAATATTCCTATATTTCATAACATATATACAATTCCATTTTATTTCTTTGTTATTTCTCTGTGTAAACCGCCCTGAGCCATTTTTGGAAGGGCGGTATAGAAATTGAATTATTATTTATTTATTTATTTACACAGTCAGACAGGTGTTATTGACTGGTTTGTTGTATCCAGACATCGAGTCCTTCCCAAGGACCTGGGATGGCTGAATTTTATTGTCAATGTTGTTGCTGTTGTTATAGATATTGTAGCAGAATATAGGCTGTTCCCGGTAAAGATGCTTTTTGTAATTGGCTGATGGTGATTTCTGTGGCCCCCATGGTGTTGAGGTGCTCTTCAAGGTCTTTTGGAACTGCACCCAGGGCGCCAATTACCACTGGGATTACTTTGGTCTTTTTCTGCCACAGCCTTTCAATTTCAATTTGTAGATCATTGTATTTGGTGATTTTTTCTATTTCTTTTTCTTCTATTCTGCTATCCCCTGGTATTGCTATGTCAATTATTTTAACTTGTTTTTCTTTCTCCTCGACTACAGTTATATCTGGTGTATTGTGTGGCAGATGTTTGTCTGTTTGTAGTCAGAAGTCCCATAATATTTTTACATCTTCATTTTCTTCAACTTTTTCAATTTTATGGTCCCACCAATCTTTGGCTACAGGTAGCTTGTATTTTTTGCAGATGTTCCAGTGTATCATCCCTGCTACCTTGTCATGCCTTTGTTTGTAGTCAGTCTGTGCAATCTTTTTACAACAGCTGATTAGGTGGTCCACTGTTTCATCTGCTTCTTTACAAAGGCGGCACTTGCTGTTTGTTGTTGACTTTTCTACTTTGGCTCTTATTGCATTTGTTCTTAGTGCCTGTACCCTCTATTTCTTTCTTCAAGTTGCCATTCTTAAGCCATTGCCAGGTCTTGGTGATGTCTGATTTTCCACTTATATTGTGCAAATATTGACCATGCAGGGGCTTATTTCTCCATTTTTCTGCTCGGTTCTTGACTTGTTCTTTCTTGTAGGCCTGCTTTCTTTCATTGGTGTTGAATAGTTTCGCGTTATTGGCCATTTGAAGTGCATCTTCTTCACTGTCCTTGATATATTCTTCAAGGCCTCTTTTCTCCTTCTCTACTGTTTGATGGACTTGCAGCATTCCTCTTCCACCTGAGCTGCGAGGGAGGTATAGCCAATCTACATCACTGCGGGGGTGCAGAGCATGATTGATGGTCATTATTATTATTATTATTATTATTTATTTAGACTGGAGTGTTAAGAACAGCTGGCAAATGGTGATTGGTGCATACTCTCAGTATAGTCTGATGTTTGACCTTTAAAATAATTGGGTAACTGGATATGTTGTGTGCCCCTGATTGGGGGACCGTTACAATCCTCACTTTGCATAATGTTGTAACTATTCTATTACGATTGGTTCAGACAAGTGTGCTGTAAGCCCTTAATTGGTGGGCCTGTGTTTGCAATGAGATCTGTAAATGTATAAAGCACTTTTGCCAAGTCTACTGGGTGTACACCTGGCATGTTGTGACAATAAATCTCTAACCTGATGGATGGTGTGGCCTCCGCTCATTAAAACAAACTCTTGGATATTTCTCCAACAGCAGGTATCAAGATTGTGCACAAGGAAAGCATGATGGTCAAATCCACTTCCTGCTAATGGTGGGCATCTGCTAATATAAGGTATGTTAATATATCTGAACATGGGGATTGCAAATTAGACCTGATGCTAACAGACCATATACATATTACATAACTTCTCACTCTTTTCTTTGTTTTGTTTTGTTTTTTGTTGATTTCATATCTATCAAAATCTGCTTCTTGATGTTCAGAGATTCTAACAGGGCTTGTCCTGTGATCTACAGTGTACTTAGTCAAATGCTTAATCTGACCAAGCATTCAATCTAGCTTTTATAGCTGAAAGGCATTTAACAAAAGGGAATCTAAAGTACAAATGTAATGGTACTTCTGCTTTAAAATGGAGAGAAAATCAATAGCATACTGAGTTGTTGTTTTGAAGGATGATATGTTCCCCTATGAATAGGTGCATCAAGTTATTGTCTGCAGTGCAACACTGTCTCCTGGTGGCCACATAGTATATTATAGGGATATTCAAATCAATTTGAATTTGAATTTATTTGACTCTAATCTGGGTGATTCAAGAGATTCAATTTTGAATCAAATCACCTTTTAAAAGGGCAGTTCAATTTGAATTTGGCACCTTTAAAAAACCATTCAGGTCCCCTGATTGGTTAAAAAGGCACCAAGATAGGGGTGAATCCATTCAAATTTAATGTTGAATTTTCAGACTGAATTCAAATCTGATTGAAATTCAAAATGAATTTTCAGAATTCAATTAGAATTTGAAATGAAATTTTTTAAAAAAACTAGCTGACCCCGCACAGAGCATCTGTGTGCTCTTTGGGGCCAGTCGTTACCTCTTCCCTCCCACCTTCTGCACCAGTCTCCACTTCCAGGCCCAGCCGCCTCTCCTCACCACCGCCGCTTCTGTCCCCCCTTTCTTCCCCGCTCCTGGGCCTTGCCTCTGTGGTTGGGCTGGGCCCGCCGCTGCCTCTGGCCTCTGCGGGCAGACCTGCTGCTGCCGTGGCAACCAATCCTCCTGGGTGCACCTCAGCCAATCGGGACCATCCACCGCCCAGCCAATCAGCTGGGCACTGGGACACACATTCCAAGGCACACCCAGGAGGTCCATGCACTACTAGATTACTTCATTCAAATGAGTATTTTATTGTGATAAGTGGTGACAAAGAAAACCTCTCTTGCAATAGCAAGTATATTAGAGAGCAGGTAAATAGGATTTTCTCATCCATAATTCTGAATCTATCATAAGCTATTTCCATATAAATAAATAGGTTATCCAATGTGGGGGGGATGTTAATCAAATGAATGAATGTCCTATTCTTTTTTATTGCTCAACCATCCTTCAAACATGAAGATTCCTCAAAAAAGATTAAGTGCTTGAGAAGATTTACAAATAGCTTTGCTGGTGAAATTTCCCCCCTTGTACATTGTATGTGCCATTGCTTGAGGTTGAGAGAGAAAAACCAATCTCATGCGAATGAAGAAGAGTATTTTCAAAAGCCTCCATACCCTTTCAAGGAAAAGATGAGAACCTCTTCTACTCTTTCAAATTCAGCTTGAAAATTTTTTTACTTGATTAAATGTGTATTCACATGGATGTATCATCAGGAATAGTAACATTCGCACTGAATATCTTATTACCTCACATTTCATCCAGGCAGACATCATTCATTTAGGGGTGGGAGTTGCTATCTCAATACTTTTCATGTGATATTTTTTGTAAATCAGTGGCATAATGAGGGCAGGGTGGGCCCATATTTGGGCACCCCTGCCTCAGTGGTTCAGGCTCCCACTCACCTGCAGTGGTGTCTTGCCTCTGCTCCTGCCACCTATCACCACTGTTACTCCTGCCACCAGCCACTGCCATTTTCCAGGGCTCCTGGACCAGTAAGAAGCAGGAAGGCTCCTGATGGGATTGGGCGCCCGCTGGAAATGGGGTGTGTGCATGCACCCCCTTCATGCAGACAAGAGTATTTGCATGTCCTCCATTCCCAACGGGCTCGCAGGCTGATCAGAATCAGGAAGCCTTCCTGACAAGTGGCGACAGTATGCAGGCAAGTAGCAGATGGGCAGTATCATTCATTCATTCATTCATTCATTCATTCATTCAACATATTTATATACACACAAAACTCATGTATCTGGGTGGTTTACAGTAAACAGAACAAATTAAAACAATATTAAAACATTATAAAATTATAAACGTTAAAAATCTATGAATCTAATTAAAAGCCTAGAAGAACAAATGTGTCTTAACTGCCAGTTATTTTATTTCTTCCCACCTTGCCCATTGCTGAACAAAGTGGTTGCCAAGGTGCTACAGGACAAGACCAGAGGCATCCTAATAACCGCCCTGAGCCTTTTGGAAGGGAGGTATAAAAATTTTAATAATAGTAAAATAAATAAATAAATAAACTTCCTGGTGGCCAAGGCAGCCGTGGTTTACACAGCTATTCAAACTGTCTGACCAAAACCACAGGAAAATCTCTCAATGACCCGACCAAATAAGTCAGCATAAGGGACAAGTGCTACACTCCAACCTAAAGACAATGAATCTCACAGCATGGAAGATAGGTTACTAAGAAAAATCCTACTTAATAACAGAAAAGCATCAACCATTAAAAAACTATGGTGCCAAATGGAAGAGATTTGGTGAATATGCCAAGGCCAAGTACTATAAGCCCCCAAAAGCGATGTTAAGGGAAATATTGCTTTACATCACGTCTCTGAAAACTAATGGGCTGGCAAATGTGTCAATTAAGGTGCATTTTAGGGTTCTGCAAACTGGCTCAACGTTTGACAGGTTTGACGTCAAGCCATTAGGTTCGACAGTCCAGGGTCAAATCGAACCACCCCCTGTTCGGTCCAACCCCGGACTGAACACCCCTCGACTGTTGGGGGGGTTGCAAGCATTTTTTAAAAGGTTTTTTTTAACCTTTACTCCCTTTTGGGGAGTTCCTTGAGGTGGTGGTGGGGTCCGCGGAGGTTCCCCCCGCTGGCCTCCCTTATTGCCACCAGCAGAGGCCAATTGCGCAGGCCCAGCAGCATCCAAAATGGCCACTGCACCGAAGTTCAAAGGCCTGAACGGGCTTAAAAACTGGCCAAATGGGCCACTGGCAGCAATAAGGGAGGCCAGCAGGGGGGACCTCCACGGACACCCCCCACTGCCTCAAGGAACTCCCCCAAAGGGAGTAAAGGTTAAAAAAAATTAAGGCTCGTGAACCCTCCTGGACTGGACCGAACTGGGGAGGGGAGTTTGAGAGGGTGCCAGACTGAACTGGCCTGGTCAGGTTCGAGTCCACTCTGGACTTGAACCGAACTGGGCCAGCCAGTTCAGTGCACATCCTTAGTGCATTTGGCTGTGATTTTGGCACAGATTCATGAAAGAAAGAAATAACATGTACCCTACTGTATAACAACCCATGGACAAATGGAGTCTGTCGCTGGTGCTCTCCATGTTGACATAAAAGACTTTTGAACCAATGGCAACTACTACCATTAGATTGGTAACACTAAAAACAATATTCCTAGTGGCAATAACTAGTGTAAAGCATGTGAGTGAACTCTTAGCGCTATCCATGTATGAACCGCACACCACATTCCACGCAGAAAAGGTGGTAATTCGTCTGGATCCGGAGTTCTGGACTAAGATAGTCTCAGACTTTCATTTTAACCTGGATGTTTTTCTTCCAGCTTTTTTCAGAAACCCCTCCTTGGCATTGGAGCACTCAATGCATTCTCTGGATATACTAGGAGCACTGCATTTCTATTTAAAAAGGACCACTGAAATTAGAAAAACAAAGCAATTATTTGTATGCTTTAAGGGTAGCCAGAAAGGCTACTCCCCATCACGCCAGCAAGTATCACATTGGCTAGTAGAGACAGTTTTGATGGCCTTTAAGCAGCAGAAGGTGACTCCACCAAAATCTGTAAAAGCCCACTCAACATGGGCATATGCAATGCCAGCAGCACACCTGTCAGGGATAAGATACAAAGACATATGTATGTATCTTGGTCTTCAAACCAGACCTTTATAAAACATTATGCTTTGGACCTTTGCTCTGAAGCGACGGCTGAATTTGGAAGGGCAGTGCTTAAGAGGGTGCTGTAATAGCTTGCAGCTCCCACTGCCATTGCGGAAGCTTGTAAGTCACCTATTATTTATGAGCATCATGGGATCACTGGCCAGATAAACAGGTTGCTTACCTGTAAAAGATGATCTGGTAGTGATCCAACGACATTCTTAAAACCCTCCATCCCCACTGCAGAATTCAAGCCAATTATTAAAAAAATATTGTCGGCCGAAACAAGAAACTAAAAGGAGGACGCCAAACTGCTGATATTAACAGACACGGAGCACGTGCAGCCGGTGATTGGGGGTGTCCTGAGATTTACAAGATTTACCCAAAGTGGTCAGTGTAGGGTCATGACCCGGCCATGCAGGGTCCCACTGTGCAGGCACGGAAGCCTCCAAAATGGCCACCGAGCCAGGGAATAGGTCTGGAAAGGGCCAAAGACACCTGAACCAGGGGATTTCTAATAGAAGGCGGGGGCAGCTGGAACCTCAGCTGACCTCCTGCCCCCTTGGTGAAGCCTCCTGGAGGGGGTAAGTTTAAAAGGGGGGAATTAATGTTCATTGAGCCCCTGAACACACACTCTCTCTCTCTCTCTCTCTCTCTCTCTCTGTTCAGTTCAAGGTCATGTCAAACTGGGTGTGGTTCAGCTGAACTCCAAACCTTCGAATCATACCAGTTTGATGTTGAACCAGTTAGGATATGAGCCAGTTTGCACACCCCTAAAAGGAAGCCTGCTGAATGCAAGTAAGCTAAGCTAGGAAGGAAAAGTGGTTTGCAGCACTGAATTTAAGTTTTCTGTGAGAAAGCTGAATAATGGAAATAACTATGGAAGTTTAAAATAGAAATACTTTTAACTAAGGATGACTTGTGGGAGGTTACTATCACAGAAAAGCAGCAAATCCCCAAGAATGGGATAGAAAGAACAGACAGGCAGAGGCAGGGGCGTAACTACTATTAGGCAAGGGGAGGTGGCTGCCTGGGGGCCCCCACGCCTCGAGGGGCCCCCCAGAGGCAAGTCACATGTCTATATATTGTGAAGTGTGTGTGTGTGTGTGTGTGTGTGTGTGTGTGTGTGTGTGTGTGTATCAGCGAGAGGCCCATTTTAAAATTTTGTCTCTGGGCCCACTCCAGCCTTGTTATGCCCCTGGGCAGAGGCAACCATTTGTCTACTAGTGGAAGATGACCAATTAATTCACAAAAAGAATGAGACTACAGCAAAGGGTTAGAGAAATGTGTATGAAAGAAATTGTTTGAACAGTAGGGCCTATAGCCAGGGCCTATTCCCTGGCTCAACAGCCATTTTGGAGGCTGCTGTGCCTGTGCAGTGGGACCCTGCATGGCAGAGTCATGACCCTACACAGACCACTTGGGGTAAAACATTTTAACTCCTCGAGACAGTTCCTTTTAAGGAAGCTGTACTAAATGAGACTTGACAAGAGAACAGAAATGCAAGACCACATAAATGCCATGCTGGAAGTGGTGGCACAACTACATGGAATTGGGGAAGACATAAAGTACAGTCACATAGAAGCCCTATTACTCTGCAGCCTGCCTGACTCCTATGGTGCCCTCATAAATGCCTTTGAGACAAGGCCTGAGGAAGAACTTACACTGGAAATTATGAGAGGCAGACTTCTGGATGAATCTCAGTGCAGAAAGGAAGTCATGGATGACAGTATCTCTCAGAACTGAGAATCTTCAGTGAAAACTGCAGGTGACAAGGCACACAAGAAGGAAACAAGAGTCTGTTTCCGGTGCAAGAAAGAGGAACATTTAAAGAAACTGCTCCATTTGGAAGGCAGAACAATGGAAATTACCCCCAAAACATCCACAAGCACCTAAGCAAAAGGCGAAGGCTGCAACTAGTGAAAAAATCACAGAACAATGGAGTGGATGCTTCAAAGCAACACAGAGTAACTCATCCCAGGGCTTGTGTGTCAACTCTGGTGCTACTAGTCACATGACAAGCAATAGACAGCTTTCACAGAACTGGAGTTAAGCAATATTTATCTTGCTGATGGAAGTAGCATCACTGCAGAGGGAATTGAACAAGGATTTCTAAACTGCACTGAGACAGACAGGGGTCTTCTCGCAATACCAGTAAAAGATGTGCTATATGTTCCTGATTTGGAAAGTGTTCTCTTATTGGTTAAACACATGACAGCCAAAGAACTCATCTTTAAGTTCCCTGGCCAGAGTAATTGCAGATGAACACCAGTAACAGAGCAGGTGAAACTCACCACACATAAGTAACACAACAACTGCATTCATCTATGTCACTGGTGTTTGGGCCATAGGCCCCCTGAAAGTGTAAAGGAACTGGCAAAACAGCATCTGACAAAAGACCTTGTGATGTCAGCCTGTCCATTGACTGTTGTATCAGAGCTAAGGTGTGACTGTTGTATCAGAGCTAAGTGTGACTGTTGTATCAGAGCTAAGGCTATGAGAGCAACACTTCCAAAATCAAACCAAACCAGAGCTTCAAAACTACTTGATCTCATACACAGTGATGTATGTGGCCCAATGCAAGTATCAATACTGGGAGGCAATAGATATACAGTGACTTTTATAGATTACTTCTCAAGATATGCAGTCACCTATTTCATGAAACACAAGGATGAAGTGTTGAATAAGCTGCAAGGCTATGTATCCATGGCAAGTAACAGATTTCAGCATAAACCACTTATATTTAGAACTGACAACGGAGGCGAGTTCACAGGGAAGAAAACTGAGAACTCATGGGATAGATAATCATGGAATAGAGCATCACAAAACAGTCCCGTACTTAACCAAACATAATGGAGTGACAGAACACAAAAATAGGACCCTAGCAGAAATGATTAGATGCATGCTGATAGATTCTGGTCTACCTGAAAAATACTGGGGAGAAGCTGCAATCACACCTATGTATTTGCAAAACCAATCCTTCTCAACAACAGTGAAGAAAACCCCATATGAACTGCGCTAGAGTGGAAAATCCAGTCAGGGCCATATTATTATTATTATTATTATTATTATTATTATTATTATTATTATTATTATTATTATTATTATTAGATGCAAACTGTATGTATACATCCTAAAAGAAAAATGTTGTAAGTTGCAAAACTGGGCAATGGAAGGAATTCTCATTAGCTACAGTGAATGCTCCAAAGGATACAGAATTCTAGACCCACATACAGATAAAGTAACTATTAGTAACAGTGACATTTGAGGAAAGCTTTGTTGATGATGGCATGGCTTTATAAGAATCAAGAGAACCACCACTCAAAGACACAAAAGGAATCACATGGAAAGAAGGACTTTCTGAACAAACAATTGATGTCAATATACAACCAGCTGAAGTGCAGAGGCAAGCAAAATCAACAGATGTTGAGCTCAGATGATCATCCAGGACAAATATAGGTTTGTCCTGGATGATCACTTCTCCACCTGTCATACGAAGCTAGTACCAATAGGTTACCTGAACCATCATCCTGGGAAGACACCTGGAAAATGCCAGAAGGGGAAGCCAGCATATGAGCCAAGGCAGCAGAAGAGGAAATGAAGTCCCTGCACAGCAATAATACCTGGATGCTTACTCCATTACCTATAGGAAGCCTATAGGTTTTAAGTGGACATTCAAGATTAAAAATAATGCAGAAGGCAACACAACACAACGGTACAAGGCTCAGCTTGTTGCAATAGATTTGCAATAGAATTTGCAATAGAAGCCAGTACACAGACTTCACAGCAGCAGCCGAGAGGGAGACATTAAGAAGTGCTCTCAGAGATGTCAGAACCCCTTGCCTGTCCTGCCATCGGAATTTTATTGGACTCCCCCAATCAATGCAGAGCACAATATGTTTAGGTTGTAGCACCCTGAGGTTTTTCCTTTCCAGGGGGGGACCAGCATTTAGTGTTTGTCCATTAGCTGCAGGAAGTTCCACCATCTGCTTCAACTTAGTTTGTTCTCGACTAGTTCTATCTCTCATTTTGTAACCCTCTGAGATCTTTTCCACTGACTCCTCTAATGTCCTTAACTTGCATTCTATATTTTGCAAGGAGCCCAGGAGTGAGATACGGGTCTCCATTGTGATGAAAGTATGATTTGCAAGCAACTTACAGAATCCTCTTTGCTCAGAGTCCGCTGGGTATTCTGTCTCTCCAGCAGAGTTCAGTGTCTCCAGCAGCAGCTCCCCTTGATGTGCTTCCAGCGGATTGTCCTTCTGTTGTTTTTGCAAAGTACCCAGAGGATCAAAGTTGTTATTTGTTGGGAAAGATTTTGTAATCATTTCCAAGTCCTTTGTTGTCAGAAAATTGTCCATTTTTTGTTGTTCACCTTTCTGTTGTTTTTCCGCTTGATCTGGAGAGGAACTAGGTCGTTTCTTATTCTTATTTTTGTTCCCCATTTTGTTAATTTTACTGCAGCCACAGATAGCAGAAATGCAGCTTGTGGCAGTACGGGAGAGAAAGAAGAAATAATCTCAAGAATCCAGTAATAGCACAGCAAAATAATTATAGCCAACTGTACACTGCAGAGAGGTTTTACTAAATAGTCTGAAAGTCCTTAATAAAAGCCATTAAAAATGTCAATAAAACCTTGAAGTTGGGGAGTAATTCTAGAAGGCAGCAGTCTCCACCGCCATCTTAGGGCCAGTTTGTTTGGGTATTTCTCTGGTGAGGTGGGGGATCTTGTGGAGGAGGAGTCAGAAAGGGAAAGGGAAAGAAAGGAGGAGAAAAATGAGTTTTTGATGTATAAACCTCTAGTTAAATCTACATAAAATTTCCTTGTGTATATGAGGGAAGCAGCTATAAAACAGGGAAGTGACCCCCAAAATGCATGCATTTGCAAATCTAATATGATAGACTGTTTTGTACTCTTAACATTTCTTAACCAATCAGATTTGTTTACCTGATAATGTCACTGAGGGCAAATGAAATCAGTTGAGAGTGAGAGAAAGAGAGAGACAAAGTAAACCCTTTAAGAACATAAGCTTCTGGATCAGGCACAAGGCCTATCTAGTCCAATATGCTGTTTTGTAAAGTGGTCCACTAGATGCCTTGAGAAGCCACACAAGCAGGAGATGAAAGCATGCCCTCTCTCCTCGTGTTACTCCCCTACAAGTGATATTCGAAGGCATCCTGTCTCTGGACATGAAGATAGCCTATAGCCATCAGGAGTAGCAGCCACTGACGGACATCTTCCATGAATTTGTCTCTGCTTAAAGCCATCAAGGAGTGCAGGAAAACACACCGAAAAGGGGAGAGATTTTTTGACTGGCTGCTGAAAAATCTCACAGACAGCTGTGAGTAGGTTCAGGTCAGGCCCAGCTGGATTCTCATCACAGATGCATTTATTTTGAATTAGAACACACTATTTTTACACTGGCTGAGGGCCAGGACTCTAAATTTCATATGAAAAACTTTTAGGGGAGAAAAGAGCCACCTTTAATTGAATCTAAAATTACATTTGGTTCATATTAACCACAACCTTTACGCAATCAATGGCTATACAATTTCAGCAGCAGTTCCTTAAAATAAGAATTATTGAAAAGCTTTATGAGTTGTGATGAACAGCATAAAGCAATATTGATCCGCTGCTCTGAGACATTGACTTGCACTGAAAACAAGTATAATTCTAGAAGAAATGTATTACTTGACTTCAGTTTTCTACTTTTCTCCCCCAGTTGCTTGTAAACAAATATACAGGTTTTTTTTAAAGTAAATTCAAAACCTGCTTAATAAATTAAGAGCCTCAGAACCTGAAATGTGGTTAGCTGAAACGGAGTTGGAAACAACACAGTTCCCCTACTTATCTTTTATTGAACAAACAGACTTACACTGATATGAATAACTGCTTGGTTTCCAACATATTACACTTTTGTAACAAAACCTTTTCAATTTTAAATAAGCAAAAACCAGATATCTATGTAATTTTTCACTTGAACCTCCCCTCCACTGCAATAAAATTAATGCCAAGCTCCATAAAAAAAATGTTGATGACTGGAAAGACATGCAGAAGGGGTGTCTAAACAGAGATAAGGCAAAGTGGGAAGGATTATGTTTGGAAGCAGCCTACAAGAGGATTTTTAGATAATTAATGAATCAAACTGTTACAGTTGTGACTGGGAATCACAACTGTAAACAGAGCGCAGTACAGTTCTGGGTTTTCAAGGCCAGCAAGTGACTCATGGGTTTTAAATCACACAGATTTGTCAAGTACTGTAATGTTCACTGATGTAGAAGGCTAATGAGTCATTGACTTGCCAGGCTGAAGGCTTCCAGAGCAATGGAGTCACCCTGAAAAGGGGTTTCAGGGCCAGATATTGAAGGGCTAGATGTGTTTCCTCCAGAGTTGTTAACAGGGATTTCTGGAGGTATATTGTGGGGCAAACACTTTAATCCTTTTCAGCCCCACAGAAATGCTCCCAGTAACTTCACAACCTGTGGACAAGGTGAAGTTGGTTAGGAATAAGATTTTACATTTCAAACATATTCAGCATGATTTAGCCAAAGACAGTCTTTTATGTGCCATTAATTTAAGTGGGAGTGATAGAAGGACATGTTTAATGCTTCAATTTGCATCAGTGGGAGTTATTAACTTTAGCGGATCATGCTCTATGGAAAAAACAAACAAACTATGGACTCTGTCAGCACTTTAAAAAAAATTGCCCAGTCAGCAATTTCCAAGTCAACATTAAAAAATGCCCTGTCAGCAAATTCTGAAAATACCCACTCAGCAAATTTCCAGAAGTGCTTTGTCAACAGTGGCTAAAATGATTCAGTCAACAACTTCCAATTGCTGTCCTATCAGCATTTCCAAAGCTGCAAATTTCAAAAAATGCCTTGTCAACAATACCCTCTTTGGGGTATATGCACTGAAACATGTATTGTTCATACTTCAGTTTCTCTCTACTGGAGTACATACATACGTATGTATGTATGTAACATATTTATGCCACTCTCTCAACCTTGTGCCTTATGCTTGGAATCTGTTGGTCTTTCGATCCATGTTTTTATGATGTTTAAGTTGTTTTGGATGTTTTGTAAACAGTCATGGAAACCCTGGCCTACACACTGCACAGAGAGCCACCAATCCAAGAGCCACCAATCCAGAGAGGCATGCTCACTGCTTCTGAGCTACTCTACACCCTACCCATGCTTCTTGAGAAGGTAGAGTTGCTCTGTGGCTACTAAGGAACGTGTCATCACACTTGTGGGATACTCCTATCATTCCCAATGGGTGTAGCTTCTCAATGACACTAGTCATGGAGCAACCCCACTTTCACAAACAGCTTCGGTGTGGCATAGAGAGCCTTGAAAGCAAAAACCGTGCTTCTCACTTGGATCAGTGTCTCTCTTTGCAGTATGAGAACTGTCTAGAGTTGCCTCCCCACCAGCCTCCAAGAGTAAAGAATAAGCCAGATACAACCCAGTGCCACCGGCCAATTTATGATAATTGATCTAGCTCCCTGAATCAGGTCGATGAATGTTAAACAATAAAAGGAAATTTTCAGATAGCAATTAACAGTCTGTGTACTAATCAAGATACAATTATTTTCATATGTAATTATAGCTGAAATTGATTGCAGGTGTATACTGATGTAAATTTTAGCTTTTAACGATTGCTTTCTGTCACTGAAACCTGGTAGCTACTGTGATCCTCTTTAAAAGAGGATGCTTTTGAAAAGATTAAAGCAAAACTTGAGGTGATTCGGCTACAATGAACTAGAAAAACCATATAATTGATTTTCTTTGCAGAATAATATCAAAACAAATAAATTCAGAAGTGACAGCTTCATGGGTGAGATATTTTGGCATGATGATTTTCATCTTAATGGCTTAATCAAATAATTTTTAAGCTTTATGTGAGCTTGACATTAATCCAAATTACCTACAGAATATAAAAAAGCAAAATAGTAAGGTCAAACAACCATTGATGGCAAAGGGAAGGGAACGGAGGGAGGGTGAAGGGAGGGCAAGGTTTAACCTTCCTTCCTCACAGACAATCCAGGATGACCAAAGCAGTGCCATGCCTCTGTACACACAATTGTTGTGAAGAAACACTCCCCTACCCCCAGGAATCCCACAATGCACTACATGCTGAATGTGGTACATTGGGGGATATCTCCATCAGACAGGTGCTCTAGGCACCCCTCTCTGTGTCTCCTTGGGCTGCATGCAGCCCGAGGAGACACATGTTCCCAGCAGCCAGGTTAAGGGCTTGGTTGTGCCCATAAACTCAGCTAAGAGCTGGCCTTAACGGTAGGATTAGGCTGAGTGGGAGTGTCAGGATCCATGCGGATCCTGCCGCTCCACACGAGCAGCCTAACCCAGGCTGGGCTGCCTTCATGAGAACAGCCTTAGTGTGTTGTTAATGGCAGTCCTACAGCCAGATATCAATAAAAGTGACATTTAAACCAACAGGGCTACTCCAGTGTAGATGGTTGAAGGACTCTGTTTTCTTGCTGTTTCTGATGTCTATATAAAGGCAGTGAACAATGCTCAAAGGGTATAGAGAAATGCAAAGTCTTCAAAAAAATGTTTCCGTTTTACACACACACACACACACACACACACACACACACACACACACACACGACACAGTGAGCACAAAAATGGGTTCAGACATCTTTCAGAACAGGATTAAACAACATTGGGGGAGGTGATCTTCCAAAAATCTGGGGAGTACAAAAGAAGGAACTTTTAGCTTAGGCTTTCATCCATCATGGATACTTAAAATGTTAGCTTGTACCTGAACAAAAGAGGCACCTTTTTAATGTGGTTATTCTCTTTACTGAGCAGGGGGGAAGCAACTGGCCCTATCCATCCCCAGCACAATATCCCTCCAGTAGCTGTTGCTGGTGTCTGTCTTATGTTTCTTTTTTAGATTGTCAGCCCTTTGGGGACAGGAAGTCATTTTATTTATGTATTTATTATATCTGTGTAAACCGCTTTGGGAACCTTTGTGGAAAAGTGGTATATAAATATTTGTCATATTTGTAGCTTTGTTTCCCTTTTATCTGAATGCAAATCTCCAGTCACCTTAATGTAAAACTGAAGACAGGACATCTGAGCCACATCTGTAATTATGAATAGTGGCTAACCTACAACTCAATGTTCTGTCAGCCTTGTAATGTTGAGCTGTGCAAAAGTAATCTAAATATTTCTGAAGGGATTGGTCTTGCACAACTCTGGTTGTGCAATTTTTGTGAAAATTGTGTAAACACAGCATTCCAAGGCTGTTGGAACATTGTTTTGTCTGTCAGCCAGTGATGGGAGTCCTCTCCCAAAGTCCAATACATAATTAGTCCATTAAAAACAAATCTATGGGGAGTCTAGCTGCAATCTTTTAAAGAATCATTTATTAATTGCAAGGCCCTAGGAGTTAGGGATGTGCAAGAACTGATTGTTTTAAATTTGATTTGTACCCAAATTGAATCACCCCTGATTTGTTTTGGGTCTGAATCAGCACCACCCACCCCCCAATCACCCCAGATTTGATTTGGATCAGAATCAATCCGAATCTGCATCTAATTGGGGCAAAAAGTGGTACTGGGGGCAAAAGAGTGGGGTGGCTGGTAGTGCCCAATGGGTGGAAGCTACCACCCAAATTTCAAAGAAATTGGGTAAAGGGGTGATTTTTTTAAAAATGAAGTTTTCATGTCTTTAAGTTTCCCCCCCATAGGGAATAATGGGGACTTTAGCAGGCCCATAACTCCATGTGCGGGACACCAGGGTGATCCAGAGTGGGTTGTGATGGGTGGTAGTTCCCAATGGGTGGAAGGAAGCTGCCACCCAAATTTTAAAGAAATTGGGCAAAGGAGTGATCTTTATTTTTTTTAAAGTTTGTGTGTCTTTAAGCTTTTCCCTATAGGGAATACTGGGGATTTCAGCAGCCTCATAACTCCATGGGGGTGGGCACCAGTAGTGGTGTAGTGCACATGGGGTGCCAACCACCCACAAAACTGCAAGCCCATGGGGTACTGGGTTTTGTTGTTAAAAATCCACTATTTTGTTGATAGTGGATTCTCTGGTCAGTAATAATTTTACACCAAAGATGATGAATGAACAAAGATATTCATTCATCATTTTTGGTGCAAAATGATGAATGAATTAAGAATCCACTATCATTGCCCAATTTCTTTGAAATTTGGATGGTAGCTAATACCCATTGGGCACTATCACCCAACCCACTTTGACCACAAATGAAGGCCCAGATCTCCAAATTTTTTGGGGTTTGAATCTGGGTGATTCGTTTTGTACCCAAATCTGGGCAACTGAGCACAAGGGCGATTTGTTCTGTCTACAAATCACCCAAATCAGCTAGATTCGGGTACAAATCATTTTGTACCCGAATTGCTTCACACATCCCTACTAGGAACCATCACACACACACCCAAATCCTAAAGAATGCTAATGCTTAGACTCTTCCCTGCAGCCTGTGCCCATACAGAAACCTCCCTGCTACCCCACCCCCACTTTGCATTATTACCTGGAGTGAGAGGTGGTAGCAGAAAAGCCCCATTCACAGTCTGAGAGGGGTGCAGAAGGCAAGGAGGCCTTGCCAGTTATCACACATATGTGTTGTGCCCATACAGCATCTGAAGAGCATGGGAGATGTAAATCTGGTCCTAATCACTAAAGCTGGAGATGCAATATTCTAAGCAAAACAGAGTTATAGTACCATTACAAAGGTTTCCTCTCATGGGAACATGGGTTTAGATTCAAAATAGATATTGATTCTTAGTCTCTGTGTCTCTGGGTGAGAAACCGAGGGCTCACACACATTGGGGTTTTCATTAAGGTAGATCTGGCTTCCAAAAATCATTAAGGTAGATCTGGCTTTTATATCACACCCAAATTGCCAAGCAGTAACCCTGTTGTTTGAGTTTATTCAGGCCACAGCTAATATCCTTTCTTGCCAGATAGATCTGGTGCATTGATTTCAAATGCACACTTGTCAAACATGTCAGATTAAAAGTAGTTTTGATCTCAAATGAAGCTGTGAACTAGACATTCAGGAAGCAAGGCAGAATTATTATCTGTTCGCATGAAACAGGAGTTCGCAACCTTGGGTCCCCAGATGCTGTTGGGCTACAACTATCCTCATCCTCAACCACAACGTCCTTCCGCCGAAATCTAGGGACTAGTGTTCCCTCTAATTTTTCCCCAGCGTGGAATGCGTTTTGTTCAGGGTGTCACTGTCAAGGCAATGTATGCGCACACGCGTTCAGAATGGGGATTTTCTGATTCAACATAAGACGTATCTAAAATTAACTGAGCAGACATGAAAAAACTTATTAGTGTGCACACATGTGCCCACCTTAGAGGGGACACTGCTGGGGGCCCAAGATTGGGAACCCCTCACACATTTGTACATTATCAGGAAATGAAAATCACTTTTCAGAATAATCTCACTATAAAAATGATAACTTCCAGCTCAGCCCTTGGACATTCACAAGTTATGAATATTTCTCTAAACTACTGAAACTTCCACCCTTCCTCAATACTACTTCTGTGTTTACTAACAGGTATAGTACAAATATATAAATACCACTGAAGGTGAGATTAAGTTGATCCCTGAGGCTTTTATGAGGAATGGACATGTCTCTAAAATACTGAAACATCTATCTCTCCTCAATACTTCTTCCGTGTTCTAGAGGTAATTTGTGGGGATGTGAGAATTGATTTGAATTTGAATCGATTCAATTTGAATCTAGGTGATTCAAGCAATTCAAATTCAAATTAAATCACCCCTAAAAATGCTAATTTGGTTCGAATTTGAATTGAATCAGCCCAATTCAAATTCAAATCAAATCAACAATCTTTTGGTGATTTTTTTTAACCATTCAGGCACCCTAAATGGTTGGGAAAGTTGCCCAAACAGGGCCAAATCAAATCAAATGGAATTTGAATCAACCCTGTTTCAAGCCAATTTGATTCAAATTTGAATTGAATTGGGCAGATTCAATTCAAATTCTAATCAAATAACAAAAATTGATTTGTGTACATCCCTAGTAATTTGACTAACAGCCTGATACAAATACTCATGAAATGACTTGCTCTCATCATATTGCGAGTGGCTCACTGGAGGGAAAGTATTTTCAGCAGCTGAACCACAATCATCATAATGTGTACCCTGCCTTTCAGCTCAATATAGCTTACTTTCTTTGGTTTGCTTCTTTGTTGCCATGTACCGCTCTTTACACTGACAGCTATGTCACAAAGGACAGAGTAAAATGAGGAAGAAGTTATATTCCAGTAGCAAATTTCTATCTCAGCTCCCAAATTAGTTCTCAGAATATTTTTATTGCTCAATCCAATATCACTGCAAGTTTTTGCCAAAGCCATTTAAACTGCTTAATAGATGGGTCGTGTACAACCCCATAAAAAATCCTGCCTTCTGCATCTAAAAAGCCTTGTTTTAAGGCTGATGGGGATCTATATTCTAGCTCCCAATTAAATATAACCTCTTTCTAAGCATACTTCCGTGTGCTTCAGTGATATTTAATGACAAAGAGTCTCCTGGGAGTATTGTGTTTGGAGATGTAGTGGTGGTAAATCAAGACATAAGATGCCAAAGTGGAGGATGCTATCCGTTCAAGGACATATCATTTATATTTCACCTGCAAGTGAACCATTAAAACAGAAAGGACAACAACAGATCCCCACTATTTCAAAATACAAAAAATAATTGGTGCTATCCAAGGTGTCACTGTCTACAGGAGAATTTCCTGGGCTCCAGACTTAATTGCTGTCATCTTCTTTTTTTTATGATGCAAGGTTTAAGCTAGTTTTGTTTTTTATGGCTGGTGGGAAAGTATTTTATACAGTTGATTTTTTTTTAATATACAAGCATATCATAAAAAGCTGTCATCCATAGCATAGTTTAGCTAAGAAACATATCTTTCTGATATAGCTACCTATTACATATTCTACTGCAATGCTCTTTTGCTGCTTCACCGGAACTTCAGCGGGGCACGTACAATAGAACTTCCCAGTGGACTGTGTGTCTGGTGATTTGAACATACACTATGGACAGAGGGGTTCTTACAGTCCTCCACAGCCCCTGCCCCTGCCCAAATCCTCTTTAGTCTGTCCTGGGTGGTGTGGTAACAGCTCAGCATGATGATGCTTAATTTGCAGGGGATGGGGGGGCCTCCAATGGCCTTTGGGTCCAGGCTGCAAAATTACCTAGGTGCACCTCTGACTATGGACTGGGCATAGTTGCCACTGAAAGCACTGGCTCCATGTCTCCCCTGTGCCACTTAGTAAGGCAGGACACATGCCATTATGTGATCACATTGCAGGTTGCTTTGACTCCTGCTCTGGCAGGGGCAACAAAATGTGAAATGCAATGAAATCACAGCCATCACATTACATGTTCTGAATTACTAAGCATTACTAAGCATTACCAAGTGGCAGGTGGAGAGGAGGAAGAGGGTTCTCACACTTCTCATAGCAGCCACACGTCAACCACATAATGTGGCTCCAGCCTTAACTTGGAGAGAATTGTCTAAAGGTGCAAAATCCACTTCCACTGTTGAAGCTAAGCAGTTCGGTTCCTGTAGTCAACCTTATAGGTAGACTGTTTGGAATCCTATGTAAGCTGTGCTTTGAGGTTTAAGTCTAATAAATCAGAAACCCAAGACAAGTCTGGTTAGGGCCTTAATGGGTGACAGCCAAAGAACTCTATTTATTTTTTAAATTTAGTTTTACTTTTATATCCTGCTCTTCCTCCAAGAAGCCCAGAGTAGTG
Organism: Hemicordylus capensis; assembly: GCF_027244095.1. NCBI lineage: Eukaryota > Metazoa > Chordata > Lepidosauria > Squamata > Cordylidae > Hemicordylus > Hemicordylus capensis. Next base: position 192,601,506 of record NC_069660.1, read on the forward strand.
TACATGGCTGTGTTTATCCTCACAACCACCCAGTGAGGTGAGTTAGACTGAGAGATAAGAGACTGGCCCGGAGTTGCCCAGTAACTTGTGTGGCTGAATAGGCTTTGAACTCAGGTCTCCCTGGTCTTGGGCGAATGCTCTAACCATTACATCACACAGGATGTATGTTTGCTGCCTTGAGTTCCATGGTGGAAGAATGGCAGGATATACATGAAATAAATGAATAAATAAAATAGAGAACGGAAGCATTCATCCTTCCTCTTAAAAACACAAATTCTCCTTGGCACATAATTATGTGAGATCAGACTAGGATTTAAAAATCAGGGCTGTTGTTGTTTTTAAACAGCTCTTAAAACATACTGAACACAGGGTGGCTTCTGACACTGCATAGTACCTCAGTTGCAGATGACCTCTGAATAACCTCCTTCAGTACTGGGAGGGTCCCCTCCCCGGCCACATCTCCTAGTGAGTGCCTACTTCCTTCTATATGTCAGCATACACCAAGATTGGTCACGACATCCAAAACCACCAATCTCGACATATCCTAGCCTACTTGCTTCCGAAAACCAGAAGCCCCAAAACCACTTGAACCCCACACTAGCCTGTCCATACCCCACAACAGCCTAATGCATTGCATGTGCCCACATCAAGCAGCTGATGGGATGAGAGAAACAGAGCAACCCCTCCATGTGTAGGTTCTGTGCTTGCACTGGGAATGAATCTGCCCTTTTATTTTAACAGGCTCTAACAATACCAGTGCAACATTGTTCATGCATGCACATTTCTATCTAGCATTGGTGAAGCTACATTCTGTTAGCAGGAAAAAAACTCTAAAAAAATTTAAGCCACTTCAGCCTTCAAAGTAGTCATTAATAAAGCCAAGAAAACCATTAAAAATGGAATTATAATATAGTGTGACTCATACCTTTACTAATTATATATTCGAGTTTACAGTATATGGCTAGAACACCCTCCAAATGTTCAATTACTGTCTACAAGGGAAGCTTTTCCCCTTAGTTTGTCACTGACCTTGGACTTGTACACTAATGCAGAAAAGCACTGCAATAATCGATGGCCTAAATAATACATCCATAACATTCTTTATTGCACAGGGCCAGAGAAAATGAGATTAGCTAAAAAGGCAGTGGCACAAACAAAATCTTCCACTTCATGTTTGGGAAACTCCTATATCAGGCAGCAATGATATAGGAAGGTGCTGAAAAGCATCATCTCATACTATGAGGGAGAAGGCAATGGTAAACCACTCCTGTATTCTACCAAGAAAACCCCATGGCTCTGTGGTCATCAGGAGTTGACACTGACCCGATGGCACAATCTTTCATTTTTTCCCCTTAGCAAACCTATGGTTTGCATAACTTCAACCAACAATTGTCTGGGCGATCGCCACCATATTAAACGTCTTCCCCCAGCCCACCGCCATTTCCAGCAGTGAGCTGGGGGGAAGGAGCAGTCACACTGAACTCGGTGGCTGCTCTAACAAGAGCAGCTGTCATGCTTGTGCCCTGGGGTACCCTGGGATGTGGGAGGGGGGATGTCCTCCTCCTGCTAGCATCTCCCTCTGCTTCACCACTTCTCATGTGGGTGCCTGGTGCAGCAGAGGGGAGGATGGTGGCTGCTCACTTGCTGGGGAAGGGAGGTGAGCTCCTGCATTCACTGCAGCCCACCTTCCCTCCCTAGCAAGGTCATGTGCCTGGCTATTGGTTGAATCAGCCCTGGAAACTCCTCTTTTGCCAGCAAGGAAGGAAAGGAGAAAGACACTGGAAGGGCCACAAGAAAGTGTACAATCTGGTAGTTGATGCTCCCACCACAAAATGCAGCTTTTCTCTCCTGCCACAGCAACATGGCTGAGACTTCAGGCAGCCCTGCAGCCTCTTGAAAGGCTTGGGAACCCATACAACAATCACTTGGATCACACAAAGGACAATTGTGCAGGAACAGCGGCCTCCAAAATGGCCGCTGCGCCAGAGGGGGAAGGCCTGAATGGGCTGAAGAGCCAGCCGAACGGCCAGTGGAGGCATGAAGTGAAGCTGGCAGGGGGAGGGGGGCCTCTGCGGACCCTCCCGCCACCTCCAACAACTCCCCTGAAGGGGCTAAGTTAAAAAAAAGTTTTTTAAAAACTCCATGAACCTCCTGAACAGTTGGGTGGTGTTCGGTCCAGGGTCGGACCAAACAGGATGGTTCAGTTCGACCCCAAATGGTCAAACTGAACAGGTTCGATGTCAAAAATGTTCAATGTCAAACCTGTTTGCACATCCCTAGTCAGAAGAACAGAGCAGGAAGAGAAAGACATGCCTGTATTCAATCCCCTTTCCTTACAATCTGAGGCAGAGGGGGAGCAATGGAGGAGAGAATCGAGAGAACTGCCTACCAGCTTGCTGTCCCTTTTCAAAGAGGATGAATGTGGGGGGGGGGGGTCATGTAAAGTCCCAACATATTCTCAGTTTGTACAGTCATAGAGCTGGAAGATCATCAGATTCAACACCATGAATCAGAGCAGGAGCCTCCATTACTTGAGAAAGTCACTTTTAGGTGAGCCAAACGTGGCGTAACTGAGCTTCCGTAAGATGGATGAAATTTCTACTGACAGTTTGGCATATTTTTGCTTTAGTTAATGCAGGTGAGCAATCAAGCGAGGCTTCAGAGTGGGGGGTATACTGACCAGGGTAGACAAGCACCCCCTCAGAAAATTAGTAGTGTCCCCCCATTTCTGTTTCATAAGTCTAACATGTGGGACACAGCTCGCCCACCCAAACATGCATTTTGTCCCTTCTGGTGATGCCACTGTAAGCGGCGCTCTGCTTATTCTCTGCCTTTCACCAGCACAGAATGTGCTGCTTATAAACTGGTACTGATGAGGAAACTCTCCAGATAGTGAGCAAAATGTATAATACCAAAGACTAGAGTTGACACCAAATTTCACAATTAAAGAGAAATTACCAAGCTTGGAAGATTCTGCTGGAAAGGAACGTCCAGGAATTTTTAGATAACAAAAAGTCTCATTTTTATTTTTATTTTTTGAGGGAAGGCTGACCATATCCCTAGATTGTAAAGCTGTCATTGACTGTCCCTTTCTCACACTCAGTTACAGTATCTTGTTCCTTCTATTAGAGACACTCATTTTTTAAAAGGGTGCATACTATGACCATAATACTACTTCTAACTTATAGAGGGTGTGGGGTGGGGAGACAACAGGTTATGAGTATGCAGCCTGTGCTTCATGTTTTCTGGACTGATCCACATACTCTAGACCATGGTGGTCAAACAAAAAACAAGAGTGAAAAACACTCAGTACCAAAGTTCCTGGAGGGCAGAGACCCCCCAAACCATGGGAAAAATCTTTGCTTGGTTGTAGTGTTAAAATGAAGCCTGCAGACTACCTACAACACCTGAAACTTTTTTTGTCTTTTAAAGTTATCATACAGATCTTGCACGTAGATTCAGCCAAGTTCTTTTTATTGGCTTGTTCCTTCTTTTAATGGAAACCTGCTTCATGGAAATCATGTCCCAGTCATCTTAAAATGCATTTGGTGTAATCTACAGGCATTCAGAGCTTTCTTTCATAAAAAAAAAAAAAAGGAACCTGTAACCCAGCTGCACTGCTGGTTGAAGTGACATGCTTTGATATGTTATCTAAAATTCAACATCAAAGCATCTCAGAATTTTCTGTGAGGTTTGACCTGTGGAGTGTGCAGACACCGGGTGTGGAGGAAGCCATTTTAAGCAAATGATAAAATAACCTGGACAAACACAAGTGAGACTGTGGTACTTTTATGTAAAGCTGGTCTAGGACCAACTTTATTTCACAAGTAATGATCAAATGCAGCTTTATGATTGACTGGCTGTTAGGTTTGCTATATGGAAATCTAGAGCCTGTGAAAGTACCTTTCTTCTGAGATGAGACCTAGGACCCTGTCCAGATTGAGATGAATACAACATCTTTAAAATCAATATGATAGACCCTATTCAATGGCTCCATTCGCACAAAAGGATAAATCAGAGTTGATGGGGACTGTGGTTGAATTTTTAGTACATCTGGATGTGTGCAACAGCAGTTTGGACACAAAAACAACCCAAGGTTTCCTTCCCGGATCTCCAGTTTGAACCTTCAGTTTGTAGTGGGTTTCACTGGTCCTACCTGAGGTTGTAAAATCCAAGCATTACATCTAAACAGTTCACTGAGCTGAAACCAGAGTTGAGGCAGGAAGCTCCACCCTCACTCCAACTGTGATTAGTTGCTAGGGCTGTTCCTTCCCAGAAGGAAGCCCAAACAGCCAGTTCTGCCTCCTCTCTGCAGTCTTCCTGACTGCAGTAGGGGTCCTGCCAGTTATGTCCAAATGTGAACAGGTCACCGTGCATGGGAGGAGGGCAGAACCACAGATCCAATGGACCCACAGTTCCGCTTTACATGTGAATGCAGCCAATAATTCTGAGCCCTCCATGTGCCATTCCAAATTCTGCATAGGAAATGTTCTAATATGAAACTTCCTAGATTATTTCCCAGAATTTTACTTCTGGGATTGCTCTCTGGGATTAAAATTGCCCAGTGCTGGCACAAGGACAGGCCCAGGCCAAGGTGATTATTCTACACTTCTATAATACAAGCTGTTTTCTGAAGGTACGAACCTTTTATAAGTGTGCAGATTAGGGTGAGGAGAAATATTGCAGTGGAAGGCTTCTGTCCTGCCACAGTCCTTATAATGTGTGAAAGAATCCTCACACGTTCAGGTATACATGCAGGAGGCTCTCTCCATATGATTGTGCTCAAATGGGGAAAGAGAAGGTTGTAAAGCACCTTTCTTCCAACTCACCTGTAAATCATGCCATCCCGCTATCACTTTTGAGATATTCAGAGAAGACTCTGGAGCCCTGTTTGCACATTATGTTCAATGTATGTACAATCTCTGTACATATACACATGTACAGATCTCTACATACATATAGTTATTCACACATTATGTTCAACATATGTACAGAAGTACACTTCCTATATGCATTCTGCTTTTGTGAGGGCTTATAGACAGGTTCACTTTTTAAACAAACACATGCACAGTCACTCACTCAAAAGCATACAGATATGTACAGACACCTGTAAGCACATTCAACATAATTTCTGAACATAAGATTAGGTTCTCAGGTCCAGGTCACCATGAACCATCTAGTTGGGCCAGTAATTATACTATGACAAAACTAGGCTGGGCAGAAACAGCAACTATTTCTGTTTCAAGGAGATGGGATTACCCTTCATTCCATCAATGTTTAACATGAGCCACCATATCAGTCATGCTAGAACAAAGATACTTTGGTAAGCCGTAGAGGAAATAATTTAGAACTAGTGTTGGAGATATACAAAAATAGAATTCAAAGATTAATCATGAGAAGAAGAAGAAGGACTGTCTAGTCTGGGCATATAAATAAGCAGTGATTGTCTACATTTTGAAATTACACCCTGAATTTATGCACTGAGAGACATATAAGCAAATTTTATAGAAAGAGAATATTGCAGCTATAAGCAAACTGAAGTGATGACTATTGATTGAATCATTAAGCTGAAATATATTGTATTGGTGGCCCTGTTTATTGGCTTTTAGTTTTAAAGTAGTTTTCATTGTCTGATGATAATGATTAGGTGCAATTATGTTAAGGTCAAACAATTCATATAAATCTGTCATTGATGTGGGGAACAGCCTAAGAAAATGAATTAAGGCCTTGGTTGGTTGGTTTTTATTCTTGATTATTCATTATTTTGTTTTATTTTCTGGGTATTAAACTCTCTCAAGGGCAAGCCCATCAACCTAGTTTGTTCTGACAATTTTCCTCCAAGCTGCATTTTGAATATGGCTGAATATAACAGTGGTTTGACTAGCTCCATCTTCAGAATAACACTGAGAATAATTGGGTGCCCAAACCCACCCAATTTCTGTTTCTTTTGCATGAGATGAGAGTAATGCCTTGAAATAGTGCAGGTGTTATTGCTAATACCTTTTGAATGTTTCACACCCTTGTTTCAGATATTCAAATAATAACAGGCTTTATGCTGTAAACCAGACCTGCATAACTGATGGTCCATCAAGTCAAACAGAGTGCAGGGTCCACTGCCATATATGGCAGCCCACCAGAGATCAAAGGCAGCCCTAGGATGGAGTGGGGCAAGGAGGCAAATGGCCCCTCAGACAGGTAGCTTGACTCTATTTCTCTTTCAGGAACCTAACATGTAGGACACCATTTACCTGCCCATAAATGCACTTTGCCCGTTCTGTGCCCCCTCCCCTCAATTTTTTCCAGGTGTTGCCACTGCCAGGGGTTGATAAATTTCCTATTTTTGGAGATGTATCTCCTACTGCTTTCCTGCAACTGTAAAAACAAGAACATGGCAAGCAACCCACAATTCATGGCTGGTTAAACTGTGTTCAGCTTGGACAGGCACCAAGTTGTGCAAGTCTGCTCTATATGAGAGTATCACTCAAATAACTGTAGTGGACTAACAAAGATGATGATCTTCCAAAACATGCCATAATATGCACGTAACCTTGGTAAGACAGTTATCAGTTTCATCCTGCAGAAAGGTGAGGACAGTCTTATCACAGCCCCGGGTCACTCAATATGAAAATGATTGGCAGAAGACTCAGCTTAGACAAAATATAAGTCACACAAAAAATCATTCACCTATAAAAATTTCACTCTCACAAGAGATGGTGCTGGTAACTAGCTTAGACAGCTTTAAAGGGGAATTAGACAATTCCATGGAGAGCAGGTCTATCAGTGGCTGCTAGATATGATAACTAGATTGAACATCCAGGTTTGGATACAATATGGGGGAAATCTCCTGCTTGTCAGTTTCCCAGAGGCATTTTGTTGTTCACCATCAGAAGCAGGATTCTTTTCTAGAGAGACCTTTGCTCCAACCCAGCAGGGCTCATCTTATGTTCTTAACTTTCCCACTTCTCTGAGTGACCTAGAGCACCTCACAATGCGCTCTTTGGAGGAAATTCTCTAACCTGAGAAAGGAACAGTTCTGCGAGCCATTCCCATCAGCTCATGTGACTATGGGTAAAACAGTGAAGCAGAGTAAGACCAATTAGCTTCCTACCCCAGTCACCAGCAGCAAGTAGATTCAGATGCTTAGGAAAGGTTACAATGGCACTCCATTCTCTGCCATCAACATCTAGGAACTAAAGGCATTAAAGAGATCCAAAGCGCTAAAATGGAATTAGGAAAGAGCCCTAATTCCTAGCATTCCCTATAGTGTGTTTAGAACAAATTAAGTCCATTAATCTTCTTCCTCCTGGTATCCAGATTTCTGTACTTGAAGGTGAATCATAACTGAAAACATTTATACCCTATTTCAGTACTTCACTGTCTTGACGGTCTTCAGATAACAATGTCACTCCAGTTTGATTGAAATGTTTTTAACCATTCTCATGCTTGCCAGTCATACACTTTAAATTCCTAGGTGGATGATGAGAAGGTCACACAAATGCACACCCCTGCAAGTGGTTGTTAAAATGTCCTTAATGTTTCATCTGTCAGTATCCTTTTTGTATGTAAAGGCTATAATTCCGTGATTAGTAACTACTTTTAACAAAGACAATGGCTCACATTCTGCATGCTGCAAAATGTGGATGGTTCAACTCTGCCCGCAGTACAGCACAAAGCTCAAGCACTGCCCACACTGTTGCAGAACAGGCCCATTCCACTGTGAATTAAGGTTGCACAATGGCAGCTTCATGGCACTATGCCACTGGAAAGAATGGATGCAGTGCCATGCAACTGTGATTGCACAATTTTAAGTCTCCTTGTTCTGCAACAGCACAGGTGGGTGCAGTGCTGATCCATTCGCATTTCCCATTCGTGGTGGTGCTGATCGATTCACATTTCTCTGTGGAGAGTGTGAGTCCATATTTGGAGCGGAACCAGGGCTGAAGGCCTGTTTTCATGGATATCTCCCAGCTAGCCCATGCTTAAGTCAAGAAGAGTCTGTTTAACCCTCACCCCCACTTTCTAAGGAGGCTTTACAGACAGGGCTTCTACCCTGAATTTCCTCCAGAAGAGAGTGTGTACATTCACACACCAGCCAACCTTACCCCAAAGTCCCTTTGAGATCCTTGGATCCATTCCACACACAAATCGGGCTTTGTCTTATCTCAATGTATTTCCAGGTTTTTAAAATGCTGGTTTTGTGTCTCTTATCTTTTGGCAGATCAATCTCCATCCATTATATATAAGGTGGTGAAGTTTTACTCTAATGCTATGTGGTTACATCAGTTTTTTATTTCATGCGTATGTTCTTCCTGAATTTTTAGTTTATATTTATATTTATTGTTAGCAATTTCTAGTTAAGTCTTTGGTACTGTATGTGACTGGTAAAATTTGTGACGTAAAATTTTCTAGCAACTGTTAACTTTTTGTAGGATTTCTTTATTTTATCTTTTAAAAATTGTTTTCTAAGCTGATGGGGTCATAAATAAAATATCGAGATCTAGAATGCTGGTTTTAAGCTACTTTTTCTGAAAACACAGGAGCAAATAGGGAGATGCACTAATGTAGAATCATTAGCATGATAAGAGAGATGCTCTCTTTAGAAATGCAGATATAGCTCTTTAGTAACCTCTCTCTCCCCGCCGCCCCACCATTGGCTAGAAGGAAAACGTGGAAGCATGCCATGTGAACCTGTAAAAACAAAAACTGAGAGCAGAGGGGAGTTTCCTCTTTATATGCCTCAGCTGCTCTCTCTTTTGCTTGTCTTTTGGCACGCGCATGGGAATGAACAGCTGTGGCACATAAGGGATTTTCTGACAGAACATCTGCTGCTATTCACATGGAGGAGAATGCATTTGGATATGACATCCAAACAACAATAGAAAAATAGACGTAAGAGATAACATCCAAACAACCGTAGAAATATGAATGTAAGAACAACGGACCAACCCACAGCCTCATGGGGGGCAGTGGGCTGTTTGCCCCATCCTCACTTATGCAGGCACAGAATGGGCCACCCTGATCCCGGAGAAGGGGATGGGCAGGAGCTGATGCTGTTGGGCCATTGCTCGCCTCCCCTCTCAGTTTGCTGCTGCTTGGGCTTTGGGGAAGGAGAGCCTGAGTGTCTCTCCTTCTGAGCTGGGCAGTTTTGTCCTTCCTCATGATCAGCGGTGTGTTAGGCCTCCTGGCCTGCTTGGCAGAGCAGGTAGTGGGGCAGGATAACAGGCAGCAGGGCTCGGCGCTGGAGAGTACATGGCAGCACGCAGGCCTGCTTTTCCTGCCAGCTGCGCAGGCCTCCTGGGCTGAGCGGCGGAGTGCAAAGGAACCCGGTGCTGGAGAGCATGTGGCCAGGTCAGTGAGGCCATTCGTGGAGTCGCGGTGGCGGCAACCGTTTGGCAGGCAAAGGCCTGATATACAGGTAGTGGAGGAGTTCAGCAGCCAATGGATTAAGGGCTGGTGTGGGGATAGCAGTGAGTCTGGGTTTTAGTCTCCAATCCCGCTGCCCCCCACCCCACTGTGTGGTCGGTTCGAAGCCTGTACAGTGTCCCCCCTTCATTTTGGCACAGTCCCTCCCCTTTGTTGTTGTAGCATAGGCCCCTCTTTTCCTAGGTATGGGGTGGGGTTAAGGAAATCCCCCCTCCTCTGGTGGCATGGTATATAGTTATGGGGGTCCTTGATGGGGCTGTTGCTGGCTGCTTGGCCGGTTAGGCCTGGGTGAGCTGAACCCCCAAACTGGGTGATTAATCGAAGAAAGGGATGGTCTGGCACCAGCAGGTAGGAACTGTCTTCTTTGTTATGCAGTTTCTGCCTTGGTTTGCATTTAAATGAGAGCTTACACATGAGCACTTAGGTAACAGGGCCTTCTCTTACTGCTTGCTTGCATGCATGCATAAGATCCCAGGATGGGGCCGTAGCTCAGTGGTGGAGCCTCTGCTTTATGTGTGATGGCAACCTCTGCCTTAAATTTCTCATGTAAGAATGTTCCTAGTGGTGCAAAGCAAGTGCGGGTTTGCTGGGGACTCGTATTAGCCTACTTTTAAAGTGATATTGGCCTGGTCATATTTCCCTTGGAGGCTAAAAGCACATCCACCTTCAACTCTCATCATCTGGGGGTGGGGCAGATATGGGGCAGTTGAGGGCACTGATAGCCAGGTGGGAGGTTCTTATGAGGGCTAAGAAAGCCAGACCTGAAGGGGTGTGGCACAGGCTGATCTGCTTAAGGCTTTGTTTGCCAGACTGACAGCGCTGGAGAAAGCTGAAGAAGAACATGGATCAGTGCCTCCAGATATACATGTTCCTTATATGTTGCCTTCTTCAGCTGCTGTGCCAGTGATGCCTCTGTGCTGGCACCAGTGCCACCGTCTGTACCTGAGAATTCACCAGGGGAGTCACCTATGCAGGGACTTTCAGGTCTCATTTGTTAACCAGTTTAGGCTGAATGTAAGAGGGAAGCCTAATCAAACATTATGCTAAGCAGGGCTTCTTACTTGGGTACACAAGGCTAGTTAGTGAGGGTGAACCAACACTTTCCACCTCCAGGTTGAGGTGATCTCTCCAGGTTGAGGTGCTCTCTTGTTACCCCCATGCTACCCTTAAATACAGCAGCCAGTTTTATAATGGGCATGCCTTACTCCTATAAACTGGCCTCATCTGTGGTTGGTGATTCCTGTTTAGAGTCTGCTTCCGCTGTCACTCTCCTCATTTGGAGAGCCCATGGGGCTATTCTCACGATTGGCAAAAATCGGGCTAGGAGATCCTAGCCCAATCTTTGCTGATCGTGTAAACCACTGGGCTCGCAGTCGAACCTGGTGGTTTACAAGCGGGCACCCACTTCTGTAGCCCTCCCCTTAGCCCAGGTTTGCAGAGCGTGCACTCTGCAAACCCGGGCTATCTGATCGTGAGTAGCCACGGTGTGGCTCTGTGCCATGGCTACTCATGAGAGGACACCCAGAAGGGAGGTGAAAAGCCGCCTCCCGGGTCCGGGGGTCTCCCCAGTATGCCCTGCATGCTCACGCAGGGCATACTGGAGCTTCCAGGGGCCATGTGGCCCCCGAGCTCCCCAGCCCCCGCCAGGTCTGTCACGGAGCCAGCAATTGTGTGGCACCCAGGGCTCCTTCCCCGCTCACTGCCTCAAACCGGGTCTCACTGATCATGAGACCCGGCTCCATATTTCCTTGTGAATCAGATTTCCAGTGATTGTGAAGCAGTATGGAGAGAAATGAGTAGGAGGTGGAAGCACAGGTGTGGGATATCTTAATCTGGAGCTGAATGGTCTGGGCTTTCATAGTGATGGATTGTTAGCTAGAGTTTTGCACCATAAGTTACAACAGACCCTCTAAATTTTAGTTTTTGTTATAGAAAGCTATGGACCTCACTTTAAGGTCGGTTCATGCAATAGCATACAGTTGGACTGTTTAATAATGCTAATCAGGTGCATGCAATACGTTTATCCTAATCTGGCATGGAATTGTCTGAGATTAACTGTTTAATCACCTTTCATAGTGAGGGTCTGTTGGCCAGAATTTAAGAAGCAGGTGTATATACAGACCCTCCAAAATTATGCAATCTATTATGGAGAAGCTACAGCTCTTGCTATATGATCAGTTCATATAGTCAGACATTTCAATAATGGGCATGAAATAATGGGCATGAAATAACCCATACATAATAACTACTCATTGGAATATCTTTCTACAGAGTAAATTACTAGGTTCTATATATATTTATGGAACAGATTGCTATTTCCCTGAGCATAATTATTTGAAATGTAGGGGTTATTCTGAAGTATTGAAAGAAAATTGACCCCTTTCTACACAGTCTTACCCTTCTCTGGATGAAATTCTTATGAGTTTGCCCAGTTCCAGTAGGGCCAACACTTTTGCTTTGGTGCAAACATAATTTGATGGATCACCCTAACCAGTAAATTGTGGTACTAATTCGTTGTCCAAATCCAGTTTGAACAAACAATGGTTTTATTATGGTTGGTTGGTTCTTCTAAATGAGGGGGCTTGACAACAGTTTGCTTGCATAGATGAAATAGTGCACTATACCAAAGGAAAGGATTATTTAATGAATGCCATGACACAGTAATGGGGCAATAGTGTTAAGAGGCGGGATTATGGATGTAACAAGGAATGAGATGGTGGGCACTGGTGGCTGACAGAAAGCCGGACTCCAAATCAGCTTGGATTTTCTTTAGTGGCCAAGGCCACCTTCAAATCTGTAGCCTTCAGGGATGACAGAAAAGCTAGACTCCAAATCAACTTGGAGTTGGGGAACTGCTATTCTTGTAAGCCAGTGAACTGAGTCTCACGATCAGTGAGACCCGCTTTAAGAGTGTTTGCGGGGAGAACGGGCTTAGCCCGCTCTCCCCGCAGACAACCCTCAGCCAGCCCTGGGCGGTCACATCGGCCGCCCACATGACTGCCGGCTCTGTCACAGAACCAGCAGGGGCTACAGGGGAATAATCTTTCTTATGAAGAACAATTTGAACTTTGAACTATCAATTTGAACTATCAAAACAGCAAACATTACCAGAAAGCTGTTGAGAGAGAAGTTTATTTGGTCATTGACCAGCAAAAATTTACAATAAAACAGTACGCATCTTACAAATAATATAACAATTCGTACATTCATATTTCTACTGTTGTTTGGATGTTATCTCTTACATCCATATTTCTATTGTTGTTTGGATGTCATATCTTATTGACTTGAATGATTTATTCATATTACTATATGCATATGTTTGTTTCACCTTCAATATAATCTATATATTTATATATTCAGTTTTTTTTTGTTTGGTTATATTATTGGATCTGTTGGTTTGTTTTCTCTGTAAGCACTACACTACAAACTCTATACCAGGCATGTGTAGCATGATCTCCCCAAGATGCTCAGATCCCACAAGCTGCTTATAGCCAGTGCCAGATTTAGGCACAAGCTAAATAAGCTACAGCTTAGGATATCATGTTATGAGGGGCATCTGAATGCCCCTCAAAGAGACTATATTTCAAGTTTTACATAATGTATTTTCATTTAAAGGTATTTCTAATGCAAATAAGTCTATTACAAGGGAACTGTTTTTGTTAGATTATTATTTTGTTGTTGCATCTTTTCCAAGTAAAAATAAAGCTTTATTATTTCTATTTTGATACATACATACTATGGGGCCTTTTAAGCTTGACTTAACCTAGGGCCTGAGCAGATCATAAACCGGCTCTGTGTACAGCAGCCCATCAGGGGCTTGAGGAATCTCCCATTTAGGAACTGCAAGTACACAACAAGCAAGCTACAGCTGAACCAGATTTAGTCACGGGGGCTAGATAATAGAATCACAGAAATTTAGTCATGGGGGTGTTACAAAGAGAGCCCCCCCCGAGGAGCACCCCTGTATATTTGGAACTACAAGCCTGTAGTTACCACTGTTTGCACTCTAGGACTGTGAGATCTCCATTATGTTTCACCTGTAGCTAACTCAAAGGGCATTGCACTTTGGCACACAGGCTGGGAGAAGAAACCCTTAGGTCAGGTTCAAACCACAGGGCTGCAGGAGGACCTCCCCATGCTCCTTATATGCCTCCTCACAGGCTATCTATCGCCTGCCCCCAATTATGGAGCCAATGCCCCTCTTTGTTACCTGTAATTGACTACACCTTACAGCTGTTGCCAATACCTCTCCCCCTTCTCCTGCTCAGACCCCCTCCCTTTGGGAGACATGCTGCTGAATGTTATCCTCGCATGCCTTCCCTTCAGCCTTATCTGGGCTCTGCTCCTCCTCCACTGGAGCTGAGTCCCAGCCCGTTGGCATTCTTTCCTCCATCTCTCCCCGGATGCCACCCATCCCTGTCGCCTTAGGCCCTCTCACCACTTCATCCTCGGAGGTAAGGACAGCTGGCCTCACTGGACACCCCTATTCTCAAAACTCAACTTCCATTTTTTCTTCATTTCTCCTAAAATCCAGAACTGCTTTTTTCTCTCTTGTCACTCTTGAATGAACATAATTCAGAAATTCAAGCCAAATTGCCTCTTTGTGAGCTGTAACGTAGTCTTTTTTTAACTTGTTGGTCTTGCTAGTCTTAGTTTAATATTGTTGCTTATTAAACATTATTTTCTATTCCTGTACCCCCAAAACCCTTCAATAAACCTCATTTTATTTTGAACTTTAACCTCTCTGTTCAGTTCTTTCTGCGACCAAAGCTTTGAACAAATTTATTCTGAAAGTAGGACTGCTCCATTTCATGCTAGGTATTTTCCCCACACAAGCCTACAACGAAGCTTGGGGTCCCTGCCAGTTCCTCAGGAGCAGTTCCATTAACAGGTGAGACTATTGGAGGTCTTCTAGTCCAACCTCCTGTTCAGCACAGGAAATCGCTATAGCACCTTTGACAGGTGGCCATACAACACCCTAACCTTAGAGCTTTCCACAGCTAACTTCTAGATTCGTCCCCAGAATTTTCCATTTCCCAGAATTTCTCATATCCTGAATACAATTATTCAACTCATTTATGAGATTATTTTGGCTTCTCAAGCCCAAATCTGAATCCAAACCTGATGAAGGATTTTGAGATTAAATTTACATGATAGATTCCAATGAAGGTGACAGTTTCTCAACTTTATTGCCCTCTTTTTTATTTCAAGATGATATGCATGGTCAGAAAAAACAGCAGTCGTTTCCTTTTTTACATGCATTACTATTTATGCAGTAAATCATGTCAACAGCATAACTGCACATTAATTTGAAATTACAAACATACAGATCCATTTTCCACAACCAAAAGGGAAAAACAGAAAGCAATGCAACATACAGAGAAGAGAACTTCATATTTAATTAATTCTACATTCTAGAGTTCTTAAAGAATAAGCTGCTTCCTTTCTGATGTTCCCCCTCAAATTTCTTTTTTAAAATTAAAATGTTAAAGGACAGTGTATTTTATGTGCACAGTCTGTGTGCAGCTGAGACTGCTCCTGCAATTTTTAGATTAATTAGATGCAAATCAGAAATATAACAGTTCCATCTCATTCATAAAGTAAGTTTCAGCCATTGTTCAGACATTGTTTTGGGCACAAGACAAATGAAAGCCTGACTACTAAAGCAGCCTGTATAATGTCACCTGCCAGGAGAACATCACTTTCTTGTTTCATTGTAATATGGAAAACAAATTGACCTTTAATCTTTTCAGAGTAAGTATCCCCTGTCATAGAAATCACTTCTTTCTACTGCAAGACATCTTTACTGTGACAAGGTAAATGCATTTTTCTTACCTCAATCTTTGAAAAAGAGAGTTTTTAAAAAGCTGTGCCTTTTAGGGATGTGGGGAAATCATTTTTAAAAAAATCTCCAGAGTTCCTCTTGGAAGGAACTCTGCATTTGTCTTTTGAACTGTGCTTTGGAAAAGTTTTTGTTCCAATCCCAGTTGTCAATTTTTAAAAATCATATTTATATACTGCCGGATATGCATTTCTCTAGGTGGCGTACACAATTTAAACACAACAAATATAAAACAGAGTAAAAACAAACAATTTTACAGACAAAAACAGTTAAAACAATTTCATTGGATAAAACCAATTAAACAGTTTAAAATTAATTTCAGTTAAAAGCCTGAGAAAACAGTTGTGTCTTCAGGGTCTCATTTAAAACAATCAGAGATGGAGATGACAGGGAACATATTCCAAGGCCCTGGGGAAGCCACAGAGAAGGCCAGGTCCTGAGTTACCACCAAATAGCTGCTATCAACCATAACCGGACCTTCCCAGATGATCTTAATAGGGGGCACAAGCTGTTGAGGACTTTATAGGTGATATCCAGCACATTGTATTTCCCTAATGGTCTCATCATTAGCTGAAGTAGCACATTGAGCAAAAGTCTTGATCTCTCTTTCAGTTCACTCATCCAGAGTTTCTTTGTTGTTGTTCTCCCAGTTTTCCAACCAGCACACATTTCCAGCAAGGACAATTTCTGTTGCCAAGTCAATAGTCCCTTCATCTTTTGGGGGCCCAGATATGGCCAATCTGTGGTCCAAAGGTCAGTCCAAAACAGAATCTAAGGGGGGCAGATACTCTGTTCTGCTAACCCCTTTAATGGGGGAGGAAAGGATGAAATTTTAGCTTGCCCTTTACTTGTCAGGAGCAAAACACTTGTAAGGGGATGGGAGATCCCTATACTCCCATAACCTTGTCTAGTAAGAAATATTATGTTGATCAAGGAATAACCAAACGGGCAGATAAACAAGATCCCCTTTCCAGCTAACATGAACTGGTACTAAATCAAGAGCCCCACCAGAAGGAAGCACACAAAGGAAGCCTAGCTAATTTAAACCAGATAGCTTCAACAATCACTTTGTGTTAAACTTTCTTATATCGCAAGAAATTGTATAATTCAAATTCAAACTAAACAGATCCTTCCCGAATCCAAGATCCTCATGAATCCAGTGTGGCAGATGTATATTCCTTCTGCTGAGGTCTCAAAGAGGACAGATGTGTAGTTCTGATGGATTCTGCTGCTGCTTGTTACTCTGGCCTATTTTTCTCTTTTAGCTATGTTGGACAATGAAAGCTCATACTGAAAAGGAACAATGGTCCAGAATCTGAACCACAGCAAAACAAAACAACAAAAAAAGGAAAATCTAACATTTTGCTGTGTACTGTTAATGTAACTGCACCAATTGAAACGGCACAAGAACACTCTTCTATGATTGACTCTGCTATTACTTACTTAGAGCAACACAAAATGCAACTTAGAGTAGTGCAATTATAACCGAATTCCTTTAACTTTTAGAGCTTAAAGAAGGCTAGTCTAACTTTCTTTAACTTTCTGATGCTGCCCTTTCAACCATGTGTTGGTCAGGGTGGTGCGATAGGAGGAAACAGAAACAAAGCAAGAAAAAGTCGGGATTTCCTGCGCCAAACTTTGTGTGACCAATTTTAGGGTTCTTCAGCTTAGCCCGATTTAGGGGTCCATGCAGGCATGGACCCCTAACATTCCCAACATTCCCCCAACATTCCCCAAACATTCCAAACACTCCCCAAACATTCTCTTCCAGAATCTGTAAATGAAACTGCCTTGGGGTGATTGGTGAACATCCTTAAATCTATGTTTGGGCTTACATGGGGGAAATTAGCTCAGAAAGGACAGTTTCATATCAGATTTAATTTGCGTGAAGTTGTGGACTCAGGAAATGACTGGACTAAAACAAGATTTAAATTTCAAAACCAAAAGAAGGTATTTATTGTAGGGAGGGGTAAAGCGGGGGGGGGAGTGGGTGGTTAAAACAATATCACTATCAAAAATAGGTTTAACTGCAATGAGGCATTTTACCTTAAAATCCTAATTATATAAGTTCCCAGGCGGGCAAGAGAAAGAGGCTTCTGAGAGAGGGAGGTGGTTGGATTTAAGAAAGGGGAATAGAGATAGAATTATTATTATTATTTATTACATTTATGATTTATTACATTTATAAACCGCTCCATCCAGAGGCTCTGGGCGGTGTACAACAACTGTTTTAAAAGACATTAAACCCACAATTCAAACACTGCAAAAAACAATATAAAAACAATTCAAAAATGATTAAAACTATTTAAAACCAATTAAAATACATTTAAAAACAACACTTTACAAGCCTTGGAAGGCCAGGCCAAATAAATAGGTTTTTAGGGCTCTCTTAAAGGTTGACAGCGAGCCGAAACTGCGGATATTTGCCGGGAGTGCATTCCATAGACCAGGAGCAGCTACAGAAAGGGCCCGGTTATGAGTTGGCACCAGACATACCAGAATTGGGTCCAGTGAGGGGCAAACATTCATATCACCTGATCTGGACAAAGGGATCTCAAAGCTCCTGGAACCACTGAGGGACCTCATTCCTCCATGACAGTTTAGACAGAGGTGGGTGCAAGAAGTTTGGAGGGATTAGTTGATAGAGATGACTCCAGGAAGGTGCTTTCCCCATGGAACCAGCTTCCTATGTTAGCAAGGAAGACTGGGCAGATCAGGCTGAGTAATAAAGCCAATCTGAAGGGTGGTACGAAGAACTGAACACAGTCTGACATCACCTGTGGACAGTAAATAATCCAAGCAGCAAGTGGTAACTCCAAGGTATCTGGTACACAAAGTGCACACTGGATCATGCGACTGGGACTTTTTATACCCAAAAGCATATCGTGGGAGAACATTCCAATTGCCCTTTTTTGTTGGATAAGTATGTTGGGTGGAACCAGCAAGGATTCCATTGTTGCTGATCTTCCTTCCTGCGTGTAACAATATGGGAATTGACAAAGCATGCCAAGTCTTTTATCATGAAAACAGAGTGTATAGACATGAGAACAAGGAAATCTGCATGGATGGAAGGTCCAGTAATCCAATCAGTAATTTTAATGGGTGCATCTCTTAGGTCTTTATCATTGAATCAACCTCTTTTGTGGGAACGGGGAGAGATTTACCTTTGCAAGCCTTATCTGTGTTTTTCCTGCTAAGTTAATTGGTACATTAGCTCACTGCTATACTTTGTGAAAGCAGAGGATGGGGAGGCGGTTCACTCTGAGTCCAGAGTGGCCTTGGCAGAGAGTTAACCTGCTTTTAGTTAATTTCTGTGGTCTACTTAAGATATCCTGGCATAGTGCATCTGCTACCCTTTGCAATGTCCTTGTTAGCAGCATGACTGGGGGTGACTGGCCTACTGCCACTAAGTGACCTGTCCCCATGCACCATAAACGGAGAGCTCATGATGCTGTGGGGCTCCTGAATGAGTCAAGAATGAGATCTCCAAGCCTGGAGACTCGAACACAAATGAGGGGGCTCCTGGGAGCCAGCAGAAACACATTGCCACTGCCAGCAACAGTACTATGAAAGACTACAGAGAGGCCATACTTAGGTTAACTTTGCTTGAAGAAAGGGCCTCTGAGCAAGAAGAGGCACAGCTTGGTACCATTTAGCCAAGGCGTACTTGAAGATAAGCCAACTAATATATCTGGCAGTTACAGATCTTGGAATGTACGTGAGGAGACTGGAAGACCCATTCCATCTGTACCTTATCAAGTTGGTATAAAGTTACTGGAACCTTATCGAGGGATGAAGAAGAAGAATCACAAGGTTTAATGGTAGCAGTTAATTGGGGGACTAAACATTAACAAGCCCTATCAAAAAGTGCAGAATTGGATTTTTGATGGGATCCAGGTTGTCATGGTCAACACAGAATATTCAATTTCTAATAACTATGGAAATGGGGAACCAAAAGAACTAATGAGAATCTTGGGCTCAACAGGTGGAAATGAATCATGGGCCTAAGAGGACAAAAGGGAGAAGTTTGGTTTTTCAAGAGTTAAAGTGAAAAGTCTGCAAGAAAACAGGAGGATATTCTCTCTCTCTCTCTCTCTCTCTCTCTCTCTCTCTCTCTCTCTCTCTCTCTCTCTCTATATATATATATATCCCCTTCTTGCACATCTTTCCTTTGTTTCTCTCCTCTTGAACCTTTGTTCTCTCTATCCAAGATGCATTTCTCAAAAACTATTTCCTTTCTCTTCCCTTCTTTTCTTCACAACAATACTTCATCTATGCAGCTTATATTCTGATATACTCACCTATCCACTGAGTATCCATTGAAACGGAATGAAAAGGAAATAAAACAAATAATATCTACTTCTTTGTTTAGTTTGTTCTGATTTCTTTTGGAGAAGTCTGAAAACACCTCAAGCTGCCAGAAGGGTAAATATGATTGCTCCTAGGGGTATAGGCTAAGGAGTTTAGATGAATTTAGTATAGAAAAGGGTTAGGGGAGATTGGGGTGGATTTTATTATTCACAACATCACTCAACAGTAGCTTCAAATGCCACACACTTCATACTTCTTAGAATGTTATAATTTGCATATGTTTTTATTTTAATGTATCATTTGCCAGACATTTACTATTTCATGTATCTTCTGCAACGCATGTAACATTTTGTATACCTTAAGCATTTGAATGAATCTTTTAAGCTTTAAAAGGTGTGGACATTGGGTTTGGGGTTTGATCATACAAAAAGCTTACTGTGGTAATAAAAGGACTGATTTTTTCACTGATCACAGGCTGAATGCCACAGGTCAAGATTGAACCCTTTGGCTCTTCCCTTTCAGCTTGCACCCTTGGCAAGCCAGGCCCTTAAGTAGGCAGTTACCTTGGAGAAAAGGAAAGCACAAACAAACTTTTAGCAAGCAGCTGCACAGGCTTTCCAATCTACCTTCCCTCTCTGCAGCTTCTGCCTTTAGCAAGCCAGGCCTTTAAGTAGGTAAGTACCTTGGAGAAAGGGGAAGGACAAACAGACTCTCACCAAACAGCCACTGCTTCACAGGCTTCCTAATCTTCCTTCCCTCTCTGCAGCCCAGAGGAATTCCCCCTTAAGTTGCTTATACACAGAAAATGCGGTTATCCCTATTCCTCCTACATGTTTTTCAGCACAAATACATGTGCTGAACATAAGACTATAATTCAGAGGTACTCAGACTATCCTAAGAATGGTGAGCAGTTCATTCTGCTTCCAAACATCTCCTGACTCAATTGCACTGAATCACAATATCCCACTTGTACTCCTTGCCACTTCATCTGTTTGGTCTCAGTTTCCTGGGGAAAGGCCTGGCTCTTTCCTAAGAGTATTTAGGTCACTTCCTTTCCTGGGCTAGTTGCTGGCCAAGCAAGTCTGAGTTCTTACTCCAGCTGGAATCTAGAGCTCTTGAATGCCTTTTTTCTACCAGAATCTGACCATCTGATCCTGCTCTTGACCCCATCCCAGTGACCTCTGAATTGGGTCTTTTTGCCTATGAGACTGGACTTGAACCTTCACTTCTGGGTGACTGTTGCCTCTGCCAGTGGGATCCCCAACCACAGACGGGTGAGTGCTGCTGGGTGTGGTGCATGACACAGATGATTGGACAGTTCTTGTCCTTACCCTTTTCCTGGTTTCAACCCCTGTCTGAGTAGGGATGCTTCTAAATTTTTCCACACCTGAATTGCCATCTAAAATACTACAGGAGGAGTGGTGTTCCATGTTAACATCATGGCTTTCTGTATTCTCCCCCATCCACAGTTCTATATTACTGGTTACTGCTGGTTGTGGGTGGGAAAACATCATAGCACCATGGCATCACAACACCGGAAGCTATTACTAGACATTTCGGAGGAGGAGAGGAGTTAGACATCCAGCTGCCATTTTATGTGCCACATAATTTAGGCCTACCTCTTAGCTGTTATAGCTAGAAGAAGACAATTCACTAGTTTATTACATTCTTCAAGGTCCCTGAGCTACACTATGTCTTTCCACTCTTTGCATTAGTCAGACTGGTATAATACCATGGTAAATGGCCTTTTAAAATATGAGTTGAGAGAACTGACGTACTGACCTAATTGCCAATTAGTCCTTTAATTGCTTACAACTAATAAGATCAGAACACAGGTCAGCAATGAAATTGTCCTTTCATATTAACAACCAAAGCGTTTTGGGAGGAAAGTCTTTTTAATGAGGTAAATCACAAGGTGGTTTGTTCAGCTAAATTTATTAATGGAAACTCAAGACTGGATTTGTAACCCTCCTCTTCTGGTGTTAATAATCATTAGTTCACCAAAATGGTTGAAATTACATGTATATGAAACTCCACATATATAAATCAAGGGACTGGTTTGTATGATACTTTGCCTGACTAGCCCACCCTACATGATAAAGACATTAGCATGCTGTAAGTACATACAGCTCCAGCCTGCACACCATTTTTTAATCATATGGGAAGTGGTTCCACCCAACCATGTGGAAAGGGACGGTGGATGAACTATGCCCCCACACGATCAAGGAATTCTGTGTTGGTGGGGGGAGATTCACATATAAATATCCTTAAACTTTGGGTGTGTGGCCTGGCAAAGTACCATCTAAACCAGCCCCATATTTATATTAGGGCATTATATATGTATATTGCATTTCACAACCATTTCCTGCCCCATTATTTCAGCCCCCTTTATAGGGGTTTACCATCCATGAACTTAGAACTCCTGAACAAAGCTAAAGTGTGTGACTCTTGTGAGAAGGACTGGATGGATAAAACTAAGACATCATTATTGTAGCCTCTTTCAGATCTTACACTTAAAAAGACACTGAGGCTATTCACACGATGGGAGAAAGTTGGGCTAGCGGAGGCTAGCCCGATTTTCTCCCATCTTGTGAACCACCAGGCTTGGCTGCAAGCCCGGTGGTTCGTAAGTGGGTCACCTGCTACAGTACCCCTCCCCTTAAAAACCCGGGTTTTTAAATCGTGAGTAGCCATGGCACAGCTCCATGCCATGGCTACTCACGAGGATACCCGCTGACAGGGAGGCTCAAAAGCAGCCTCCCGGGTCGGGGGTCTCTCCAGCATGCCCTGCTTGCGCAGGGCATTCTGGAGCTTCCGGGGGCCGCAAAGCCCCCAGACTCCCCAGCCCCCACCGGCTCCGTGACAGAGCTGGCAGTTGTATGGGCAGCCGCCGTAGCCACCCAGAACAGACTGCTGCTCATCTGTGGGGAGATGGGGCTTAGCCCGCTCTTCTCGCAAACCCTCCCCAGGCTTTTCTCACGGATCATGAGAAGAGCCTCACTGTAACTGTACACCGCATCGCCACCCCAATACTAATGTGCTCAGAAGCCTGACAATTGTGCCAAACAAGCATACAGCACTTATCTGCAGAAACAAATGCTGTTAGTAGAAGAGATTCTTTTTGAGATCAGAAGGCTGGGGCATCCAGTCTTCAGATTATGGGCAGAATCTCTTCATGAATGCATTACGGTTGGAGAAGGAGTTCCAGTCCATCAACGTTTTGTACCAACTATCCTAATGACCACTAGGGGCACTGGGAGTAGAGACAGTGAGTAAGGGTCTTCCTATCTGTCCCTATTCTATGACCCCTGATCTGACCTTTCCGCACTTCCTGTGCTGAGTCACAATCCTTCCTTTCCTCCTAGAGAGCAGATGGAAACATCTCTCTCTCCTTACCTATTAATTATGTAGTCCTTTAGATTAGGATTAAGTCTTTCCTATCCAAGTGTACTTAACAAATAATATTTAGTTCTACAAGAACCTTCATGTGTGTTCTCTAAATAGCTGCAACAACTAAACCATCCTCTGCTACCTACTATGTAACTGGAGTGTATGCTCTCTTCCTTAGTGCTCTGCTGTTAACCTACTGGTGGTAAAATTAACATCCCCCAATAATTAGCACTAGGGTGGGGCTTGCCATGCTCTTAGAACCCTGTACACAGGTTAAGTGTCCCAGTTCTAACACCCAAAGTGGTCTTGTATCTGCTTCTGAAGCATCTGACACTAAAAACTCTTTGACTCTCTGTAACAACATAAGAGAATGAACTGACACATATGCAGCTATTCCTTCTAAAATATCATCATTGCTAAAACTTAATTTTGTTCTTAGTCTGTTGTTTGATTCAGTTACTACTTCCCCTTTCCAACCCTTTCAGGGGCATGAACCCATCTATTTAATATCAAACTTCTTTCACTACTCTGAATGTTGGGATTGAAGTATGACTCAGAATGAACAATTGGCATCAGCACAAAAGGCTAGTGATATACACCTCTATTAATAAACAACTGTCAGCCTTAAGCACTGAGAAATCTAAAGTAGGTGTCTGACTATACTTTCAGCAGATCCTGAGGAAGCCAGCATGGTGCAGTGGTTAGAGTGCTGGACTAGGACCAGAGAGACCCGAGTTCAAATCCCCATGATACTAGCTGGGTGACTCTGGGCCAATCACTTCTCTCGCAGCCTAACCTACTTCACAGGGTTGTTGTGAAGAGAAACTTATGTAGTACACTGCTTGGGGCTCCTTGGAGGAAAAGCGGGATATAAAATGCAAAAATATATAAAATATAATATATAATTCTGTCTAAAGTAGAAAAATCTTTCTGAATTAACAGGATTTTCAGGGTTCTCCCAAGAAGAAACTAAATTCCCTGTGAATTTCAGGAGTTCTTCCAAGGAGAAACAGAAATTCCCTCCAAATGTCAGGGTTTCCCCCAAGGAGCAATCTTAGATAATGGTGGTTTCACTATATCCTTTCCCCCACACTCTTTCCCATAGGCATCATTTTTTTACTACTTGCATTTTATTGAACATCTTTTTTTCCATCGTACAAAACAAGGCAACTCTCCTCCCCCTGACCTTAGATTCATACAAGAGAAGCAGAAGATTAGCAGGCTGTCCAATCCAGCAGTGATGATTTCCCAAGGATGAGAGGAATACATACATACCTCTATACTGACTGCCTGACAGCAAATAAATATGGTGGCTGACATGATGCTCAGTGTACTGGCAATGGCATGAGCTGTGGTGGGGCCTCTGCAGACTCCTGCAAATGAGACTGCAGTTATTCCCATTGAGGCAAATGGGTGTAGCTGTGGTGGTACTGCTTGTGCGACTGCTTGCTTTCAACAGTGTTGGGGCTGCCTTACAGGTCTGCAGCCCCAGCATAGTTGACATGACTCCTGGTACGTTGTGTATCATGTCAACCGGTAATAATTTTATAGCCCGCCACCCTTCTTCCACTATAAGAATTTCCTCACACAAAGACAATAGTGGAAGGGGGGAGAATCCCCAACCTAATTACACATACCTGTATAATACCAAAGCTGTTGTTGAGTCAATGTTGTCTCCCTCCATTCTGTCTGCATTATGCTGTCTCTTCCTCATTCTCAGCATTGAAACTGAACCATTTATCTGCTACTTCCCTATCACCTCTCCGGGCCTTAGCAATGTTCTTTACCCAAATCCAGTTGATTGTGTGGTTGGCTGGCTGGATGCAAGCAACCTGTAATTCTTGCAGACTCCCAAGACCCAATGGAGCACTACAAATACATATATGCCCTAAAACATGAAGCCCGTTAGCCCTAGAGGTATGTAGCTACTGCAACCCAGGTTCCCCTTTTGTAGTCCAGTAGGGGTGTGCGGTGGTTTGGTTCAAATTAGAACCAAACCGCCAGTCCATGAACCGGTTCGAGTTGAACTGCTGGTTCATACTGTTGAACCAGGTCAAACCAGTTTGGCTTGGTTTGGGTGCCTCGTTTGTAATGGGAACTCTGGTAAAGATTCCCCTTTACAAGCATAGGGGGATTCCCTACCTTAAAAGGGTATGGGTGGCGGGAGAGAGGGCACCTGACCGGATGTGGTGGTGGCTGTGATGGCAGCTCAGGGCGGGGGGGGGACTTCATGGCAGCGGGGGTGGTAGTCTCTCTTCCCCACTGGTGCCCCCCCCCGCACTGTGGGCAGCCTGGTTCCAACCTCCACACATGCATGGAGAATGGAACCAAGCAACACACGGGCTAGCGGTGAGTGGGGGAGAACAGGCAGGGCTGAGAGGGGCCGCCACCACTGCTGTGGAGCTGCCACCACAGCTGGTAAGATGCCATCTTGCTTGCCCCTCACCCCAGCTCTTTTATAGGTAGGGAATCCCCATTTGTTTGTAAAGGGAATCCGGTTAGGATTCCGCCTTTACAAGTATAGTCCCTGGAACTGGTTCCGTCTGAACCAGGGCTGGTTCAGTTTGAACTTGGACCAGCCCCCTCTTTTGTGGAGGAGTGGGCATGTAAAGTTCAAGTTCGAACCAGTCAAACCAGGCTGGTTCAAATTGAACCAGGTTTGATTTGAACCATTTCTGCACACCCCTATAGTTCTGCAGAATGACTACTTGAATCATGGCTGAAATCTGGTAGGAGATGATAGCAGCAGCAAACCTCATTCACCCCACCCTCACTCCAAGTACAGTTGGACAATCCAAAGGATAGCCAAGCCCTTTAAGCAACATTAGGCTTTGGTCTAAGTGGCATAAGATAAGCAGAAATATAACTTTAATGTTCTGTGTGATCTGCTGGAGCTTTATTAATACTGTTCCTTTGTGCATCTAATCAAGACTGGGTTCAGTAAGGTTGGCAGTTTTACAGCATTCCTACAGTAATAAAACTGTAGGCCAAAACCACAGATATAAATATAACCATTGGAACATAAATGTGTTCTAGTTAAAGTTATTGCCATATACTCAAAATAGAAAATACAGGAACGCTAAAACTGCATAAATCCATATTTCCTAGAGCTAATAAAAATGTTCAAGAACATAAAGTACTGAAAGTAACATGTATATCTATCTTTCTTGCTCCAAGATGACACAATGCCATTTAAATAACCAACCTGTATGCTTTGCAAATAAAACCCCTAATCAGTATTGAAAGGGAAAGACTATAAGGTTTAAAATGTCTCATGCATACATGACTGGCATATATGGGTCCACTTATGTCATGATTCAAAAGTCACAAAATGTATAAAATAAAACTGAATATTTTCATGGACTGCATATACAATGAAGGAAAAAAGTCCATAATGTAATAGTTTCATGTTATATGACTCCAACACAGTCCAGCACATCAACTACTTGCAAATTTAATTGGTCTCTCAGTTATATTGATTGGTAATATGTACAATAGGAAAGATCCAGGCTAAGTTAGTATGACTAAGTACCATGGAAACAAGTGAGGCATGACTAACTTGAGTCACACACATTTCAATGTGACTCAGTCATGACTGACTTATTTTATTTATCTGATTTGTAGACTGCCCAAAACTTCCATCTCTAGGCAGTTTAGAACAAAAAATAAATTAAGACAAAAATAAAAACTTTAAACAATTTAAAATCATAATCAAGTTAAACAGCATGGGTGAAAAAAAAGTCTTTAAGGACTTCTTGAAAGTTGTCCGAGATTGGGAGGCTCTTATTTCAGCAGGGAGCACATTCCAGAATCTTGGGGCAGCAACAGAGAAGGCCTGTCCCTGTGTAGCCCAGACAAGCTGATAGCAACTGCAGACGAACCTTTGCGGATGATCTCATTGGGTGACAGGGCTCATGGGAAAGAAGACGTTCTCTTAAACTTAGTCTACATTCTGATCAGTAGCTGCATCATCTTCAACAAATATTTTAAATTCCACAGTGCATTTCTTTATCTGAATATTCTCTTTCTATACTACCCATTCCTAAACTGTCAGTGAAATGTTTTAGTTCTGAAATAACCAATGAGTTAGGTTACTGAGAAGTAACTTGCCCTTAATGTTGCTGATACCAGTATGTTGATAACACTCAGCTCTGTTTCTCATTTGGATTAACTGAGCCCAATGAGCCAATGGAAACCTTTACTCACTGGCTTCCTTCAGATGTAAAGTGGAACCGCACCCCACCCCCCGCTCTCCCATCCACATTCAGACGTACTGAAGAGTGTCCTCTATGCAGTCAGGGAGACCGCAAAGAGACTGGGGAGGTGGCTGTGCAGGCCTTCTTCTTTCATGAAGGACAGCCTGCACAGCCAATAGCAGCCAGAGCAAGGGAGGAGCTTTCTCCTTCAACTCCTGTTGGTGAAAAGGCTAACTGCAGTGCCAACATTCTGACGTGGCACCACTAAACTGGAGGTAGAGGGCGTGAAAGCTTGTGCAAACCAAAGGTACAAATCTCTGTTCAAGGAGGGAAACTGTGGATCCATTTTTTGTTTTAACTGTGTTTTTTTCTGCATTCGGACATGCAGTTTGCAAAGGGACCTATAGTTTCATGTTATGTTCAAATGTGTATTCAGACCTGTGACATCTGCACCCCTCCCCCTCACTCTCCCATCTGCATTCTGACACTGGGGAGAGCTGCCTCTCTGCAGTCAGCGAGACTGCAGAGAGGTGGGGGAGCTGGCTGTGCAGGCTTCCTTCTTGACAGGACAGCCTGCACAACCAATTGGGCTGGAGTGAGGGAGGAGCTTCTTCCCTCAACTCCAGTCCCATGGGGCCAAAACTGTGGTGCCAGCATTCAGATGCAATGCTGGAACCACAGAAATGGAGTCTGCAGTGCCCAAACTCCACTCTGAAGGTTCAGACTGGAATTCAGGGAGGAAAACCATGGGTTGCTTTCCCCTGCAAACTCCAGTTCCCCAAATTAGGACATGTGGGTTAGGAAACTGGAGGTGAAGAGACTTCAGGTTTCCTGTTATGTCTGAATTTGGTGATGATCTGAAGGTGGTTCTGGTCTGGATGATGATGAACAAACTGAAATTTAATCTAGTTAAGATAGATGACATTGCTCATAGATTCTGGATGGAAGTGTCTGTCTTAGACTGAAAGATCGATTCTGGATGGAAGTGTCTGTCTTAGACTGAAAGATCAAGTATGTGGTTTGGGAACGCTCCTGGACCCAATGCCAACCCTGAATGTTTAGGCAACAGGACCAGAAGCACTTTTTACCAGCTTCAGCTGGTATGCTAACAGCAACTGTTTCTTGAAAGAGTGGACCTGACTTCAGTTGTCCACGCACTGGATATACGCAGACTGGACTTAAAACTGCTTCTTCCATTGGAATCAACTCTCTTGCAAGAATATGCCCCCCAAACTGAATAATGTAGAGTGGTGAGAGGGTAGCATAAAGAGACACAGGGTGGGCTTACAGCCTCCATGTTTTGCCAATGTGTGAGGTCTGTTGCTGGATCCATAGCCAGGCAGCACTCATGTGGACATCTAAGAAGGTTGTGGGCAGTATGAGAGACATTGCATTGACAATGGCAGCATTGCCAGTTTGGTAGTTCTTTTACTGAACCTGCTGATTACCAATAGCACCATTAATATTAATATGACTCTATCTGGTATGCAATACCACACAGGCATATTACAATGTAGCCTTCCTCATTCTCTTCAACATGGCCTAAACCTCCACAACTGGGTTGAGTCCCACAGAAGGCATTGCACAAATATTATATAGCACAGCCCCTAATTTTTCTGTCTATTGATCTGCTTTTTTACCAGCCTGTTAGCATCGTGCTTTTTTCACAGCAAAAAATCAAGCAAGGTTAAAAGTAGAGGTAGCTTCTGTTCCCAAAGTGCCTGTCCTTTCTGCTCTGTTTCAGAACCTTCAGATGTGCTTCTCTAGACATTTTAGGAGTGGTATATATATTTTTTACGATGCTCCCCCAAATAGCAGTACCATTATTTTGGTGTGTGGAAGTTGTTTACACAGAAGGGAACCCCAACTGCCATAAATGCATTTTGAACTTCATCTCTTTTAAAGCACACTTTTACTGAATTTAATTCATCGTTTGCAGGGCTTAGGTTTTTAACATCATTGTACCATCTGTGTCACCCTGGCATCAAACTAACTCAAAATACACTGCCGAAGTAAGATTTCATAAAATGGCAATTTACCACATGCTTAACTGAGGTGTACTGACTTTATGGGTAAAAGGTAAAGTGTCCCATCAAGTCAGTTTTGACTCCTGGTGCCCACAGAGCCCTGTGGTTTTCTTTTGGTAGAATAGAGGAGAGGCTTACCATTGCCTCATCCCACACAGTATGAGATGATGCCTTGCAGCATCTTCCTATATCACTGCTGCCCGATATAGGTGTTTCCCATTGTCTGGGAAACATACCAGCGGGGATTCAAACCAGCAACCTTCTGCTTGTTAGTCAAGCATTTCCCTGCTGCACCACTTAAGGTGACATAAAATAGACCAACAGGCCACACTGCTGCTTACTCCATCCATGAAGTGCAGGGCTCTACAGTATAGCATAGTTCCTATCTCCCACTTCATGTTGCCCTGGCAACAAGTGTGTTGCCCCTCTGCCAAGTATGCTGCATCATACCCAGATCCTTCACATCCTGCTCTTTCTCCTAATTCTTCTTTGAAACATTCAGAGTAAAAACATGTTAGAACTGAGATGTCTGAACCTACTCCCTTCTGTTTAACATTTTTGCAAAGCTGCAAGGAGGCATTGTTCATATGAGCACAATGGCACCTTTTCCCTCTTGCTGCTGTTCCAGTTCCCTGCTTTAGAGGCTAGTATTTGCCGTGTCAATAATTACATATGGGCACACTGGCTGTACTCATATGTTTTTACTAATACATTTTACTAATACGTTTTTACTTTTTAGAATGTGAGCCCTTTGGGGAGATGCCATCTTATTTGTTTGTTATTTCTCTTTGTAAACCGCCCTGAGCCATTTTTGGAAGGGCGGTATAGAAATTGAATTAATAATAATAATAATTTTAAAAAATAGCAACTTGGGGAGGGGAGTGGTTTTCATCAGGAAAATGGAGGAAGGGAAAATGTTGACCCCATTTACATAATGGTTGTAGTTCAAATTGCCCCCTGCCCTGTGGTTGCTATTGGAAAAAATTTAAAGCCGTGGATGTTTTTACACTTCCCTGTCATAATTGTAGTTTGACCCCCTATAGTTTGCTTCAGGAACTTGTTCTTTCCCAAAAGCCTCATGTTCCTCACTCACACTACTACATGTTCTACTGAGTAGCCCCTGAGTGGGTGCCTGTGGCAATCATAGAGTGCTTCTAGGTGAGGGACAGGATGGCACAGGAAGTGTACCCTTTTATCACTGCCTTTTATCGGCAGCTGTGCTACCCAAAATGCCCAGAGGAGTGCTGCAGACATCCTAAAACTCTTTCAGTCAAAAGGAAGCTACTACATACCTGCAGCCCTTAAACTATTTTGAGGTCAAGTTCCTGGCGCAACTTCTCTATGGAGCCCAGCTGGGCCCCTTTTCCAATTTCACCCCCCTGGAGCTTGCCCATTCCAAATTCCTAAAAGCAGTATTCTACATTCCTTGCTCTGTCTCCAATACCAGTCTACGACTGGAGGCAGGGCTGGTTAAAGTGGAGGCCAGAGTATTGCTGCCCATAATTTCTGGCTAAGACTAACCTCCTACCCAATGCGCCTAACCCTCTAATGCAGGAGGATGGGTACCAATCCCCATGGAAGTGAATTCTGCTCGCAAAACTATCATCACTGGGTCTCTCCTCGCCTCACCTACTTTACTTGGGATATGAGCAGGCCAGGGCACTTAATAGACACTGAACACCAAACTGACTTAGGCAGGGCTCCAAACTTCCCCATCACTGAAAACCTAAGATACATAGTGACACTCACTGCATATCTGAGACAGCTAGAGGCTCCCAACCCCAGAAGAGCCTTCACTCTGGCTTGCTGCAGCACCCTCCCTTCAGCCATGTTAGATGAAAGATATAGGAAGATCCCCTTCCCAGAATGCTTGTGCCCTTGCGACGCTGGGCAAGTTGAAACCACAGAGCATGTCCTCCTTCACTGCCCACTGAGACATCCACAATACACTCATCCTCCCACTACTACAAGATTTCCAGGCCACACAGGACAGTTCTACATATCATTACTACTCTCTGACTGCAACCCCCCTCATAACACACAGTTGTCAAGTGCTGTGCAGCAGCATGCAAAATTCACCCAGTCCTATAATTCTTCTCTTAATTTTTACTTAAAATTTAATCCCATTCTTATAGTTTCCATAGAAGATAGCCTGCGGCAATACTATGACTTTTTATATTATCACCTTCAAACTATCTTCACGGACTTAGGGTCTATTCCCACGATCAGGCGAAATTGGGTTAGGGGAGCCTAGCCTGATTTCACCTGATCATGGGAGCCACTGGGCTTGCAGGCGAGCCCGGTGGCTTCCTGGCAGTTAATATATCAAACTACCCCTCCCCTTAAACCGGGTTTGTGGAGCGAGCGCTCCACGAACCCGGTTTTTCTAATTGTGAGTAGCCGTGGCTACTCATTAGTAGACCCCCAGCCGGGAGGCTTAAAAGCAGCATCCCAGCTCGGGGGTCTCTCCAGTATGCCCTGCACACTTGCACAGGGCATACTGGACCTACCGGGGGGCAGCGCGGCCCCCGAACTCCCCAGCCAACTCCATGACGGAGCCGGCAATTGTGTCGGTGGCTGCTGCAGCTGCCCAGGGAGCAGGCTTAGCCCGCTCTCCTCACAAACCCCCTCATGGCTCTTCTCTGCAATCGTGAGAAGAGCCTCAATGGCTGATTTTAACAATATAGCTGTTTATCTCTCAGCATCTATATTTTTACCTTACTGCATTTCATTCTTAAAAAAATATTAATGAATTTCATAGCCTTTCATAGTTCTTAAGTTTTATAGCGATATGATTTTAGTATTATCATCTTCTTTTTTGGTAGTCACTGTCTTCACAGCCCTCATATGCATTGGCTGTTTTTAAACTGCAACGGTATCATTTTAATCTTCTGCTTTTGATCACAGTTTTAATGTTTGCCTTATGCTGGTCAAAGACTGTAGTAAAGAGATTGAGTGATTGATTAAACATGCCTGGCAGAGCCTAGAAAGACACCTGATGCCTAGGAAGCATGCTAGACTCCAACAGTTGCCCAGCATCCCACACCCCAATGGCAGAATGAGCAGGATTGTACCCAATCGAAATAGTTGCTTGAAGTGAAAAAGAGACATAAAATTTAACATGTTTGGTGTAAATAGGGACCCAAGTCTCTGACCTTTGTTTTACTTTGATTGAAAGACATTTGAATACAAGCTCCCACATAAGCAGCAACTGAATCTGAAAGTCACTTAAGAGTGATTCCAGTGTCATGTTCACCAACTCAAGCACCACTTTAAAAATGTGCTGGAAGAGCCTGGGAAACAGCTAAAGCTTTTTGTAGCATCAGGAGGCTTTGATGCAAGTATGTGCCTTGCCGTTTCCCCCAGATTCTCACCCACACATTCTATTCTGTGTAATAGTATATAAAGACTAGCAGGTAGATCAACATGTGAAACTGAGGGAAGTGGACCTCATGATATAATTGTTTGAAAGTTTTGTACAGCTTCCTCAGATCTTCTCTGTGAACCTTCCATTGGTTACTGTTGACCCCTGGACTTGATGTTTGGAGCATCAACACAATTAGGCAAATCTGGGTTCACCCCTTTACCCATGTGTAGACCCACTTCTTTCATGAGTGTGTGGCTTCAAGATGGGAGTGGTGAAATAACCCAAATTCTGCTTCAAACAATTGTTAATTATGAACAACTCCTGTTTATACCCTTTCTACATCTGCTTAGTTTTGCTCAAGATGCTTAAAATGTTAAAATACATTTTAATTGCATCCTTTTGAAAGGCATGCTTACTTTTAAAGCATTTTCCCCCCAGGTAATCGGGATAGGACAAAATTGCTGCTACTTAGACCATTTAATTGTGCAGTACAAATACAATGTAATGGAATCACGAAGGGTGTTTTTTTTTCCTATTCATGAGCAATCTTTCCCCCCTTACTGTTTGAAAGCGAAAATGTACATTTTGTCACCTCCTGCTGACCTTCTTCTTTTATTTATCCACTTTAAAACTATTACTCTGAAAATCGAAACCATTTCCAATAATAATCCTTTGCAAGCTTCACTTGCTAATATAGCAGAGTGTGAAAATGTTTGTAAGAGACAGCAAGGCTGTGTACTTACAAAAAGCTTTACAGCTGGAATTAGCCAAAAGCCCCCCCAAACCCCACCTTAAATTAGCAGTGGCTATGTGCTACTGTATGGCTATTTGTAACCCCAATCTTAAAAATGAGATAGCCTTATATGCTTGGTGGGAGACCCATCAAGCCTCCCCCCACCACCAGTTTTTATATATGTAAACAGTGTTTCTCTACTATTCTCGAATGGGCTTATCATGTGCACATATGATAGTGGTGTTTTGGGACCTTTGAGTGTTGGCCACAATGCATTAGAATGGAAAGCAGGGAAATGGAAGGAATCAAAATATGTGTTCCATTAAATGGTTTATTAAGAACAATAAAGAATGTCATGCCAGATACCAAAGGCATATAATGAACTTGCATATGTGTAAAAGCCTGTAGAGACTTGCTAGAGTGGTAGGAGGAGCAAGAGGGGGAAGGGACCATAGCAGTGACAAGAGTTTCATGCCCTCTTGGGGGGTGAGGTGGGCAGTTTAGGGCAGAGTGAGGTGGGCAGTTTAGGGCAGTTTAGGGGTGAGGTGGGCAGTTTAGGGCAGTGTAGGAAGGCTGTCAGCAGCAGCCCTAAGGCAAGATTTTAGGGTGGGCCTCAGCTCCTGTCATCTCCATACCAGCACAGTGGGTGTGGCCAGCATTAAGGTATAGACATGCTGCCTGTTGTCCTCTCCTAGTTGGTGGAACTTTGTTTGCCAACTGGGTGCCAGGGAGCTGCTGAGGTGAGAGGTGCCCGGGGGGAGGGTGGTCAGGGGGGTTTCTTCCACCCCCGCCCCATACAGTGGCTAGGCACTTGATTTAGGGGATTTGACTGGATTGGAAATGCAACAAGCCAGCCTCCAGGTGATCCTGCATCCCCAGGACCCCCCACACCAGGAGAATTGGACAACCAGAGACAATGTCCCTACAACAACCTGAGGACACAGCCCTGCCTTCTGACTCAAAGAAGCACCTCAAGGACCTGCCAGTCCAAGTAGAGATGCTACTTAGTGCTACTGGAGCCAGGACTAAGAAAATTGTGCAAGGTTCCTTTAAACAACAGAACCTCCCCAAGGAAGAGGTGGGGCCAATCTGTCTATCTGGGCAGCAGCCATAAAAACTGGCAGTCAGCTCCAAGCAGTTGCTGGAGTAACAGTCCTCTTGTATTGTTAGAACCAACTCTCTTGGCGTTTCTGCTTGGAGCTATGTGAGAACATGACCCTTTCCCCTTCCATTTGATTGAGGTTTCCCTCCATGATCCCTGCCTCCGCAGAGACCTCAGTTTCTCCTTTCCCTGGAACAAAATAGCTAGGGAACAGGAAACAATCTGAAAGAGAAAGAGAAACAGGCTGGGGGACCAAAATATTTGTAATAGCATTGAAGCAAGAGCATAGATGTATTGTGTGTGTTGCTAAAACAGCAGAAGCCAGTGAGGGAAAACACTTAAACCTAAATGAGACAAAGGAGAAGGAATATATTATTGACTGACAGTAGAAAAGTAGGTTGAAACACCAAACTAACTGCAAAAAGGCCAAGAGAAAGATGCAGTATGAAGGCAGATTGAGGGGGAAGTTACCTCTCTGTCTATTACATGTGATCAATAGATGCAGGGAAAGCAAATTATGGAAAAGAATACAGGCAGACAATCTCAGGAGGTTCTCCAAGAGAAGGCACTCCAAATACTAAGGATCACTCCAAACATTAAGCTCTCTGAGACTAAGGCTTGAGTAATACAGACTTTCAAAATAACACAATGGCTCTGGCAGTCTTAGGAATGTGTGAATCGATTTGGGTACCATCTAGCTGATTCGGGTGATTTATAGACAGAACAAATCGCCCCTGTGCTCAATTGCCTAGATTTGGATACAAAACAAATCACCCAGATTTGGACCCGAAAAGAACTGGGGATTTGTACCTCCATTTTGTGACCACAATGGGTTGGGTGGTAGTGCCCAATGGGTGCAAGGAAGCGACCACCCAGATTTCAAAGAAATTGGGCAAAGGGGTGATTTTTAACAATTTTTTGAAGTTCACAAATCTTTAAGCTTTCCCCCATAGGAAATAATGGGGATTTCAGCAGTCTTCTATTGACTGGTCTTCTGCTCCTGGCAATGCTCTTTTGAATGATGAACTTTGACATATAGAGGTCATGTAATCAGTCTTACCTGAAAACATGCCCTGGCATATCTCTGGTTTAAAAATCCCAATGCTCAGTTTCTGTTCCTATGTTTTTATTACACTGCTTGAGGGAGAGGTTACAAGTCAAAGAGGTCATACACATGACCTCACAAAGCACATAGCTCTCTCAATATCCACTGTAGGAAAAGATGAGGCGTAGTTGTACAGGCATATGTGGACAATTTCCCATGCTACTGAGGATACAGCTCTTCAAAGCTTGCCCCAAAATACTGGCAAAAAGGCGACTGCTAGCTTGGCAAAGAGGCACCTTTTAACCTAGTGATTCTCTTTATTTAGCAGGGGGAGAGTAACTGGCCCTATCCACCCCCAGCACAGTACCTCCAGTGACTGTTGCTGGTGTCTATCTAATGTTTCTCTTTAGATTGTGAGCCCTTTGGAGCAGAGATTCATCTTATTTATTTATTATTTATCTGTGTCAACTGCCCGGAGCCATTTTTGGAAGGGCAGTATAGAAATCAAATAAATAAATAAACTGACTAACTTACCACAAACTCTAGCAGCTAGAGCACGCATCATAGCCTTGGGTCGCTAGGAGAGTCTCACAGCAGCTGAAGGTAGAGTGCAGACATCTGTTATGGGCAGCTGAGAAAGGAGGATATGGTTAGGCACTAATTGGGGGAAACGCTTGGTCTGCTGATTTTTAAAATCATATTTACATCCCACCTCTCTACAAAGGAACTCAGGGTGGCATACGTGGGTTTCCAAGGCAGTCGTCCTTCCAGGAATTAACCAGACTTAAACCTGCCATGTGGGTGCACCTTGTGCAGTCACACCATGCCCTGGAGTAGCTCACCGTGACAAAACAGGAGACCTAATGGAGCACTGCTACAGAGCAAGCTTGACTCTGCTTTGGAGCATGGGTAGCACAAGGAACAACTGCTCTCACCACTGCTGACATCCTGACTAGCAAAGCTAGCAAATAGCCAAGGAGGGCAGGCAATAGGGGTTTGCATGAACCAAAAAGACATGGTTTGGTTTGAATTCAAATCCATTTGAACCAAACTGCATTACTCCAAACTGTTTACACTGCTGCCCCAATTCCCCCACTGGACGCTGGCGAGGGAAAAGCAGAGGGAGGGGTAAGTGCACCCTCCCCCACTCTTAAAGTGGCACCCCCACCACCTTCAAACTGGCAGAACCGCAGGTTCTTCAAACTGGTTTGGAGGCCCATAAAGGGCCTCTGAACCAGTTCCATGCACATCCCTATGGTAACCTTGTCTTCATTCCCATGCAGCAGAGCTTTATTCCCTTCTCCTGCTTCTCTCAGCACTATAAAGCACGAAAGGAAAGATACAGAATACTCCTTGAGAAAAACCATCTGAGTAAATAGGAATTCAGCCTGTGTTTGCGTGCACGCACACGCACACACCATCGCCTGTGTTTGTCTACATGGGCCAGCTATCATCTGTAAAGCCAGCAGAACTGTAATACAAGAAAGATTATACAATAGAGGCTCCTGTAGTGCCTTGAATCCCAAAGCTGCCACCCTTCACACAGTTAAGACTGCATGAATCTGATTGAAGTCAATGGGATTTCAGCATATCAACTGTGCTGAGGATTGAGCCCAAAGAGCGTACTGTTGCATGGCAACTTTGTCTGCAAAAGCCTTTTCTGAATGTTGCCTGAAGTGGGCAGAACTGGTAGTAGGCATGAATATATTAGCACTGACGTATAATGCAGAAGCGCAAAAGTTAACAAAATGAGCACCAACGATAATATAAGTAGCTGACATTCTGATAAAGAATGTGTGTGAGAGGCACAGGGGGAATCTTCATTTTTTGAAGCAGCACAGCATAATAGGGGGCAATTATTTTTTCCCCCAGTGAGTGAACCATCCATAACCCACATACCACAGTAAGGGAGCATCTTTATCTTCTCATCCCTCTCTTTCTGACACATCTCCCTAAAAGGGATTGTTGCAAAAACAGAACTGAAACAAACTGAAACAGTGTGTTTCATGGTATAAATAAAGGGTTGTGGATTCTGGAGCATTAAAATCTTGTGGCACTATCCTTTTCTTCTGCTGAGCACACTCTGTATTCGTGACATGAATTTCCCCACAGATTTTCATTGAAACCTCTCCTCCTCTCCCCTGTGCTGGCACACAGCTAGGCATGCTGTCAGGTAGGAGGGAGGTAACGTGCTCCTCCACTGCTAATAATAAGGCCCTCTTGTGCTTCACATACCACTATCTAAGCAGATCAATCCCTTGGCATGCAGTTAGTTTCACAAAATGAATGAGTAGTCTAGGCCCGCAGGACTGGGAGAATCATGCTGTTGACCTCTTGCTGTTTTCTGACAAGGACACTGTTTCCTTCTCTGCCAAATATGGAATCACAGGAACAGTGCTTTTCTAGCTGCAGCACCAGCTGTGCTCCTTTCTCAATGACAAGGTATTAGCGTAGTAGCTTTGGAGGGCACTAAATAATTACTTGATTCTGAATACAAAATTGTACACTCAAAATGCACCCACATTCTGAATCAACCAATCACCACCCCCAGCTTTTCTTCCATTTGAACCGCAATCAGCAAGGGAATCTGGAAACCCCCTCCCTTCAGCTAAGGCATCTGCTAGTGGCCTAGGCACAGACTGCACCCACGAACAGATTCAGGATGCTGGTACACTTTGATTATGCAGTTTTTTATTGAGAATCAAGTAATCATGAAGTTTGGTGACCTCGTGAATTACAAATACGGAAACAGTAACCACGAACTTGGCACTGAGCATGGAGAACAGTTGGTGCTTAAGCTAGTAAAATGGGCTCCTGGCCATAGTAGCCTCTTGAGAATCCAGGAGCGGGTTGATCCAGGAGCCCTCCCAATTTATGAACTATATCTTTTAGGGGGAGGGTGATCCCATTCAAGACAGGTCAGTCCACAACTTCCTAGGTCCCTTGTCTTCCCATGATAAGAAAATGTGAATTGGATTTGAGCTTGTTCACTCATAGTCAGTCAGTTATTGACTCTGGAGAGGTATTCCGCAGGGATGTGCAAACAGGTTCAGTGTCAAACAGGTTTGACACTGAACCTGTTTGGTTCGGTCCAAATTGAACTGAACCCCGCCCCTGCTTCAGTACAGAACCGAACACCCTTGGCCATTGAGGGGGGTTCATAATCTTTTAATTTTCTCCTTAATGTTTTTTGCCCACCTCCTCCGGGGGGCTTCTCCAAGGAGCCAATGCTGGCTCCTTCATTTTTGCAAGTCAGGTCTCCCTTATACTAACCAGTTCAGTTCCTTCTTTGAATATCACAGAAAATCATTTTGTTTCCCCTTCCCCCCTCCCCTTGCCAGCCTCCGTTATGGTCAAAATCACCTGATCCAGGCAATCTTCGGCCTGTTCAGGACCTGCCCTGCATCATGGTGGCCATTTTGGAGGCTGCCATGTATGCCCAATGGGCCTCTGCATAGCCCATTGGACATGCACAACAACCTCCAAATTGGCCACCGCCATGCAAGGCAGGCCCGGAACAGGCTGAAGACCAACTAGACTGGCTGATTTTGACCAAAATGTAGGCCAGTGGGGGGGAAGGGGGAACTCCAGAGGAACCCCCCCCCCCACAGCCTTGGAGAAGCTCCCCAGAAGAGGGAAATAAAAAAAACCAGGAATATTTTTATTTAAAAAAGATTGTGAACCCCTCCCCTGAACTGAACCAAATCGGGGGGGGGGGTGTTCAAGGGGGTACAGAACTGAACTGGCCCTGTCTGGTTCAGGTCCAGTTCGGATCCGAACCAAACTGGGCCAGCCAGTTTTATGCACACCCCTAGTATTCCATGATTAAATTGCTATGCCTGAATCTGTTACAAAGGAGAAGTACAGCTGATAGTCATCAGCAAATGGATGACATCTTACACCAAGACCCTGGACAACCCACTCCCCCCAGAAATTTCATGTAAATGTTGACTAGAATGAGGATAGAAGAAAATAATTCTGAATCTATGGCATAACTGCCAAGGAGTTCCCAAGTGCCATCTTCTGAAATCTGCCAATAAGAAAAGACTGCAATCATTATCATAAGTGTATGATACTTGAATGTACTGGCAAGGCAACATTTGTAAGCTCAGTTCAGCAGTTTATTATGCACTAGGATAATTCCTACACCAAGAGAATTACTTGTCTTTTTCAGTTACTGAATATCAAGAATACACACTTGGGAGTCAGAATCCTTATGGATCACATCAACTCCACATTCCTATAGGCTTTGCCTGTGCTGCTCCTAGTTGGGGTATCCAGTTGGAAACATCTAGTGACGCCTCCTAACTGAGCAAAGAGACACCTTTAAAAGTGGTGATTGTCTTATATTTAGTGGGGGGGGAGCAACTGGTCCTATGCAAGCTCAGCACAGCATCTCTCCAGTGGCTGTTGCTGGCATATACCTTATGTTTCTTTTTAGATTATGAGCCCTTTGGGGACAGGGGACCATCTTATTTATGTATGTATTTTTCTATGTAAACCACTTTGAGAATTTTGTTGAAGAGAGTTATATAAATATTTGTTGTAGTAGTACAGTAAATTCCCATGATAATGCTCAGAATTGGGTTTAGAAAATGGAACTATTTCCCCCAGAGTTGGAAAATATTAAATATCGGTGGTTCTTTGCCCAGTATTATGGAAAATCAGATTTCTTTGTGACCCAGATTGGGATTCTGGGAATGTGATATAGTCTGTTCCTCCACTGAGCCTCCAAACTCACTCCCTCCACCCACTTGCTTCTCTCCCACCCAACTGCTTACCTGGCTCCTGCTCTGGCAGTAGCAGCAGTGGGAGGGAGGGAGGGAGTACCTCTTCCCCTCTCTCACAACTAGCCCACAGCCACAACTATGAGCCATGCACCAGGAGCACTATTATTCCCAGCTCTACTGACCTCAGTGGTAAAGTCAGCAGATCTGGCTTGGATTAGATTTCATTCTGGGGAAGAGCTTTTGGGGCCATAATGTTCACCTAGTAATGGAGGTGAAGTTTACAAGATGTCCAGATTTGTATTTCTGATCTAGGAAATATGAAACTTAGCAACATTGTTAGTATTTTGTACAGTGCTGGCTCCTTCACTCTTGCAAGTCAGGTCTCCATTATAGCAACCAGTTCAGTTCCTTCTTTGAAGATCACAGATAATCATTTTGTTTTGGGTTACAGGGGGGTGTCTTTTTTTAAAAGAAGAAGAAGAATTGGCCTAGCATTACCAAAGACCAAGTACAGTTGTGGCTATATAGAAAGACAGCCGGACTGTTTTGGGCTAGTGGCTGTATGATTAATGGAAAGGGGTATTTCACCTATGTGATGGCAGCTGTTTGGTAAATTATAGAGGTAGACTATCATTGAGTTCAGTTCTTGCAACATTATGTTTGACTGAATGCAGACTGGCAGTTAAATCTTGAAGAAATAATGTTGACTGTGGCCTAGCAGTATATTCAAAATGATTTCTTTTACTCCAGTCATGTCATTTCACTGTGAATTATTTTATTGTCTATGGTAGCTCTCTCTGCAGGTGATAGATACACAGTATGTAAAATTATCTGCAGAGCCTATAAGAATGTCCTTTTGCTGGACAAAATGTTGAGCAACTTGTAAATAACAAGCATTGGGAAGGCAGCCTCCCTTACTCTCTCTGATAAAGAATTTTAGCACCAGTTTTATCAATGTGCATTATGTTGCTGGTATGTATTATATTTAAATATCTAAAAAGAACACTCTCGTTTAAAATTAAACTTCTGGTTTTAAGATGAGGAAGTGAGGGGGATGGAAGGGCTTGCCAAGAGTTTCAGAGGGAGGGATGCCATGTTCAAAGGGTTTGCAAATATGGGAGAGTGAAGAAGGCTGAGAAGGCAGGATATCAGGGACTTGGAAGTCTCAGGGAGGAGAGAAGGATCCATTGGCAGGGAGAAAAGGCAGTAGGTGGGAGGAAGTTGCAAGGCCTTGTGGGAGGAGAAGGAAGCCAGGAGTGGATTGTAAGGTTTTGTGAGTAAGGTTGGAAGGTCTTTCAGGGCGGAAGGAGAGGAACAGAAGGGGACTTGCTATGGTGTGAGGGGGAGAAGGGCAGAGGACGGGGCAAATGAAGACCAGGAGAGGGCTTCCAGTTGCACTAAGGTGTGGGGGGGGGAGGGGGGATTGGAAAAAGAGAGCTTGTAAAGATTCCTGGAGAAGAAGAGGGCCAGGAAGGGAAGAAGAAGGTCTTGCAATGGCATTGGTGTGGGAGCATTCTCATTCACAAATGTTGGGGAGTTTGGGCTACTCTAGGCTTCATCAGTAGTTTGATGGCAATAGTCTTGTGCAAAGCTCCTGTATCTTCCATGACTTACAATAAATAAATAAATTATACATCAGTAGCAGTTTTAATGGGTTTTTACAAGTTGTTTTTTTTCTAAAATACCAGCTGACAATCTGACTAAATTTGAAGTCTCATTCAAGAATGAATTAATGAAGTCTCATTCTTTAAAAGGGCAAGTTAAGCATGTGAGTAAATTTAGTCAGGATTCCACCACTTCCTTTACCATTTATAATCTGTGCAGTGTTTAGTCTCAGATTTGTGATCGGTATAGCTCTTAGCTCCCAGAGCCCAGTGATGGTCGACATTGTAGGGAGCAAAATTAGTAAAGAGGAGAAGAGCCTTCTCCAAGAAGATGTATGCAGCAACTACTCGGCTCTGATTGACAGAAGGGTCAAATTTGATGTGGGCACAAGTATCATATGAGGAATCTTGGTCACTGCTACTGTTTATACTCTGCAATGTGTGCCCAATGTTAATTAATATGGAAGAATGGGGACTTCAAGGGGTAGGAACTGAACGAACCTGAAAGGATTGTCTTTTAAGAAGCCTATATAGCAAATGACAGACTTGAATATTAAAATAGCAAGAGAAGGAAAGCAAAAACCAGAACACTCTGTAAACTGGCTGCAATTATAGGTCACTTTCACAAGGAAATATTTAACACTTGACAACTCTGCCCTCTTGCAGGAAACCTTTACAACATTTGCACAGAGGATAGGGCTTGTTACCTACTTGATGTGTATCAAATTTGAAAGATACTGGATATGTGGTGTAGACAGAATGTCAAAAAGCTGAGGTAAGTTGATATAGAAAATGGGCTATTTTTGTCCTCACCATGAGTGCTTCTAATCAACTGCTATTTAATATGTATATACCACTTACAATGAGCCTTGCACTTGGGCATAGTTCATACCATGAACAAGCACACACCCAATACAGAGACACATACTTTTTGTATGGGCAAGGCTGATGCCAGGGTTGCAAGCCCTTTGGGATAAGATATCTTAAATGTCCCTTGTGGCCTTAAATGTGTTCATTTATTAAAAAATAGTTCTGTCCTGTCGTTTCCACCTCAATTCAAAGACATCCAAGATGGTTTACATCAAAATCCATACATGCAACAATTACAAAAATACATAGTGGCCATATTCACAAATAACTTTGGATCCGTGGTTCCACACACACACGCACCCCCACCGCCAGCTCTCCCAAATTCAGACATCACAAAGATCTCCCTTTCTGCAGTCAGTAAGACTGCAGAGAAGAAGGGGAACTGGCTGTGTGGGCTTCCTTCTTCCAGGAAAAACAGCCTGCACAGCCAGTCATGGCCATAGTTGAGGGAGGAGCTTCCTCCATCAACTCCCAGTTCCAGGGGACACAGCCTGCGGTTCCATACAACCTTGGGTTGCAGCAGCAAAACTCTCTACAACCCGAGGGTTCAGCTTGGAGTCACAAATCTGACCCCTCAGATTTGTCTCCCATGGTGCAGTTATGACAGTAAGATGAGAGAAAATCATTTGGGTTCAAAAGATAGAGAATTGGGGCCTATGTGTTTATGCAGCTACAATAATAGGTTGCATGATTTCACCACCAAGGCACATGCATTGATTTTAAGGAACACAGCTGAATATTTGGGCTCCCTGAAAAGCCTTAATTGTAGCACAGTTTTTGCAACTGGTAAACAATTTCAGTTCAGTCCTAGTGAGAAAATTGACTTGTAATGAATCAAAGTAATTTAATGAACTAGGGAAATCTTTGCAATAGCACATTATCATCAAACAGTATTCTCACTAGTAGTTGTGGCTTTTGTAAACATCTATTTGCTCCTTAAACAACTTTAATATGTGATCTCATTTGATATTTGTGTTTAATCCTGTAATAATCTCATGGTCAGAACGGTGGCATTTTATTAGCTGAGAATTAATCTTACGCCATCAGACTGTATCCAACTACCTGCAACACAGATAGATAAAAAGTGATCAAATTAGTGTTAATAAGGAAAATAAACCAAGGAAAATCAATTAAGGTTTGTATGTGAAATACCTTGCTCCTGATAATCAGAATCAATCCATCAAACATGAGTATCCTGAGTGCTGTGAAAATTAAAGTTTTGATGAT
The DNA here is from genome assembly GCF_027244095.1 of Hemicordylus capensis. Lineage (NCBI taxonomy): Eukaryota > Metazoa > Chordata > Lepidosauria > Squamata > Cordylidae > Hemicordylus > Hemicordylus capensis. The sequence goes on from NC_069660.1 coordinate 192,645,373, forward strand.
CAACAGTTTGAGGCAGTTTATTCTAAACTGGAAAATATATATCATATACAAAACCTCTCAATATAAAATGTACCACAAAGAAGAGCTAGCACATCCATCTAGTTTTGTGTGAGGCTATTCACACAATTGTAGAAAATCGGGCTAGCCTCCGCTAGCCCGATTTCCTACAATCATGTGAACCACCAGGCTCGGCTGCAAGCCCGGTGGTTCTTGAGCAGGTAAGCCACTCAAGTAGCCCACCCCTTAAACCAGGTTTGCAGAGCTAGCGCTGTTGTTGCTGCTGCATTGAGATCAAGAAAGAAACAAATACAATATATGGATAAATGACCCAGTAAATGTCTGACCACAACTTTATTAAATGCAACAATCTATATTTGCATAGGCTTTGTACATGTAGCTGGGTCACAAAAGCACTACCTGGCTTCTGTCCCATGGGGGACAAACTGGAATCACTTCCTGTTAGTGTTCATCTGCCATGCCATAGCTAGATCTAAGCTATTTGGATTCCAGCTCCAGAATCTCTCTGAAGATCAGTAGAGTGAAGAGACCAAGGCAAACCCCAGGGCCCGGCTGTAATTGCTCTGGTCATCCCACATGATAGATTACCAGCTAGAGGTTGCCTGAACCTCCAGCCAACACTGTCCCACACCAGCCAACACTGTCCCACAACAAACTGCCCTCCAAAAAAAGAAGAAAGAAGAAAAAGCCACAGCTTACAAGCCTTACTTCTTTGATATTATCCAGCTACTTTGCCACACTTGCAATGCCACACTTGGAATTTATGTGTATGTGCATTGTTTTTGTTCTTGCCACTGATGTATGTATATCTGTATATAGGCTTGGGGTAGAGTTTAGAATGTTTGTGTCGATCATCAGTTTTGTAGACTGATTGGTCAGTTTGTATTTCTTACTGGATGCTTGAGACTGTTATTTATCTGCTAGGATTATCCTTCACTCAGAGCAGGACTGCGGTTTATGATTTGGTAATAGTTAAGTAATAAACCTTAGTAACTTTGTTCAATACACCAACACGCCTCGGTTTCTGCTCTGTTACATTCTGCTCAGAGGCGTAACTATAGGGGGGGCAGGGGGGGCACGTGCCCCGGGCGCCATCTTTTCTGGTCACGTGGGGGGCGAAACATACAAATGTTTCCTGCTCGGTGCAGCAGCGCTGCAGCAGTCAAGGGAGCGCTTCGGCTTTGCTGGCGCCTGCTTTGCTGGCACCTGGCGGCCAGTCAGTGGCCTGGCTTTGCAGCAGCGGCGGGTGCTTCTGAGGAAAAACCTAAGTATAATGTAGTATGTTGGGGGGGCGGGGGGCACGGGGGGGCACCATTTCAGTGCTTGCCCCGGGCGCTGTTTTCCCTAGTTACGCCTCTGATTCTGCTACAGCACACAACCTGCATTCCTGTTCTTCCTTGAAGCCGATGCCTGAGGTGATTGTCCAGCCCAACTCTAAGCTCATGCAAGTTCAACTGGCAACCTATAAAAGATTTTTTTTTAACCATCCCTACACAATTCTGCCCTGCCCGTGGCAAAATAATATTGGGGCAACAGCTCACCACTCCTCCATTCAAAGATCTTGTCTATCTCTTTATTAGCCTTCTATCTTGCAAACTCAGTGGCTAGAGAATGGGTGAGTGCCCAGCCAGCTCCTACAAGAGAACATCTCTATTTGGCAGACGAAGGTACAAGCCCCAGGTCCCAATCTTGTGAAGCCAACTTGGCTCCAAAGCACATGATGTGCCCTGAAATCGAGATTGAGGCTCACTGCAACACAATGCACTCACCAGGGGAAAAAGACAGTCGGCAAGATTACCAGCTTAATCAGGGATGTGCATGAATCAAATTTTGTGATTTGTATTGAATCTGCCTGATTCAATTATAATCTGTTCAAAACAGGGTCAATTCAATTCAAATTTGAGTCAATTTGACCCTGTTTTCACACCTTTAAAAAACTAATCCGGGTCCTTGAATGGTTTTTAAAAGGTGCCAAAATGGTTGTCAAATTGATTAGAATTGATTCAAATTGGGATTGTGTCAATTCAAATCACATTACCCTTGGGGGGGGGGTGAATCGATTTGAATTCGAATCCCTCAAATCAACTAGATTTGTGTTGAATCGATTCACATATCCCTAACCTTAATGCACTGCCTTTCCAAGACTAACTCACACTTGGGACTAGTAAATCTGAGTACCATTTGTCTCTGCTAGGTTGCCCCTTCAGTGCCACACTGTAGCCACCCCATTGTGAAATGAGTGTGACCCAAATGCTCAGAAGACAGGGCAGCTGCTACCAACGCACAGTAAAACAGGAACAAGAGGAAGGCCATTCTAATGCATAAAGAGACATTGTCCCTACCCAGGTTGGTGTACTGAATACTTCCCCCCAGCTCTAAAGGAGCACAAAGTCTTCACTGCCCTACTGTGCCGCCAAATAAATGCACCACCCAACTGTTCCTTGTTAGACATCCTAATGTGAGCTCAAAGCATCCTAGTTCCAACAGTCACTTCCTGAACAGCAATCACATTTTTCAGAATCCTTCTGGGAATAACACTTGTTCCCAGGGATCATTCTGGAGGGGTGTGTGTGTCAGCCAGTAGCCACCGGGAAGATTGGACATTTATTTATTTATTTATTTATTTTGCATTTATATCCCGCTCTTCCTCCAAGGAGCCCAGAGTGGTGTACTACATACTTGAGTTTCTCTTTCACAACAACCCTGTGAAGTAGGTTAGGCTGAGAGAGAAGTGACTGGCCCAGAGCCACCCAGCTAGTTTCATGGCTGAATGGGGATTTGAACTTGGGTCTCCCCGGTCCTAGTCTAGCACTCTAACCACTACACCACGCTACTAATAATGCACCCCCCACAATACAAAACCTTTACCCCATTTTGCACCTGTTCTTAAAGATCACCAAACTGCCGATTCTTTGCAACCTGTGACTGGGGTAGTGAACATGAGAAGACCATTTCAGTGCAACTTTAATTTCAAGAGGACATTGTTCTCTTGATTCCACCCAATACTACATACTGTAGCTTCAGCTGATATGGTATACAAAAGTATAGTAGACTCAAATGTATCCTTGATACAGAAGAAATGAATATGAAATTATTTAGTTTTACATGCCTATCCCACTCTTCCTCCAAGAAGCCTAGAGTGGAACATAGGAAGCTGCCATAGACCATATCAGAACACTGGTCCATCTAGCTCAGTATCATCTGCACAGATTGGCAGCAGCTTCTCCAAGGTTGCAGGCAGGAATCTAATTTGGCCCTGTCTTGGAGATGCCAGGGAGGGAACGTGGAATCTTCTGCATGCAAGCATGAAGATGCTCTTCCCAGAGCAGCCCCCATCCCTTGAGGGGAATATCTTACAGTGCTCACTCATGTAGTCTCTTATTCATATGCAGCCAGGGCATACCCTGCTTAGCAAAGGGACAAGTTATGCTTGCTACTACAAGACCAGTTATGTTTTTCCTCACAACAATCCTGTGAGGTAGGTTAGTCTGAGAGATAGGTGACTGGCTCAGAGTCAGTGAGTTTCATGGCTGAATGGGGATTTGAACTTGGGACTTCCAGTCCTAGTCTAGTGCTCTAACCACTACATCACACTGGTAAAATGAATAATGAAATGAATAATGGGCATGATCCATCCACATCTGAGCAATGTGAAATCCCACTGACTTAATGTGTTCCTTTTCCCTTTGGAATTTATGGGTTTAAAATGTTCAGCTTTGGCAGAATATTACCCGTAATCCCTTTTAAAGAGCAATGTTGTAGGGGTGTGCTAACAGCTTCAGAACTGAACTGAGTTGATTTCGAGCCAGTTCAGAACTGAAGTGGTTCAGCCTCGAGGTGGTTCAGTTTGGGGTCAAGCTGAACTATCTCCGGTTCGGCTCAACACCGAAGCTAACCTCCCCCAGCTGTTCGTGTGTGTGTGTGTGTGTGTGTGTGTGTGTGTGTGTGTGTGTGTTTTCATGGACCAAATAGTAAGAAGAATTTTTTTCCAACTTAACCCATACAGGGGGCTTCTCCGAGATGGGGGGGGTTGTCTGTGGAGTTCCCCCTCCCTCCACCAGCTATCGCCCAGTTCAGGCAGTTCTTACAGCTGTCACCCAGTTCAGGCAGTTTTTGGCCCTTTCCAACCTTTCTCCTGGTACAGTGGCCATTTTGGAGGCTGCCGCACATGCACAAATGGCCTCTGTGTGGCCTGGGTCATATCTGAACAAAACTGGGGGGGGGGGGTTCAAGGGGGTGCTGGACCAAACTGGCCTGGTCTGGTTCAGGTCCAGTTTGAATTCGAACCGAACCAGGCCAGCAGGTTCTGTCCACACCCCTAATATTAGTGCAGGGAGACACAACTTTTCATTGCAACCCTTTAAAAAAAATATTCCCTTCAAAGAATCCACCAAGGGCAGCACTACATATGCAGGACTGATATCCCATAGGGAATTTATTGAACTCTTCCTCTGCCTTGCCCTCCAGCCATCAGCTGTGTGTTGTAGCCCTGGGGAGGAGCAGCCACCCGATATCTCTGCATGAGGCAATGGAAGGGTCTAATGCTCATCATAAGGACTAAGCTCATTGCATTGCGTCAGTGTAATCTGTACTCAGCTGAGGCCTGAGTGGCTGTTTAGCAAACAATGCACTTTACTTCCTGATTTTGTATTGTGATTAATCTAATTATTTGTCCTTCTATAGGAGAAAAGTGATTATATTGGATGGTTTTGTTTCCTGCAGCAAAGTAATTTTCTGCATGACCAGCAATAATGTAATGGGGAGATTTTAATAAGTGGCAATTATTTTTAAAATTAAACTTTAAGCAGGATGCAGATTCTAATAATATGGCAAAGATGCACACAAAATGAAGAACTTCTTTAAAAAACATGTTAACCCAGAAAAGTACTGCAGGGTGAATCAGAACATTATGGCCATGCACAAACGAGCGAAAATAAGCCCAACTTATTTGTATTTTTTTTTAAAGAGAGGTCTAAAAAAAATAGTTGGTCTGTTAATCAGTGGCATGCAAGATCAGAGAAACATAAAAGTTGAGTGTGTGTGTGAATTCCATTACAAATGAAAAGACATCACACTTTTGTTCCCCTGGTAAATCAAGCAATTAAATGCTCACTAATGAAATGTTATCAGGGCACAATTATATTATTCTCAATATCCAGTTTCTGTAATAATCCCTTATGTCCTATGGAAAAAGACTTATCCACACCTATAAAAACTGTAAAATAATAAGGCTGAGGTGAAAGTTCTTTTAAAATAACTTTTGGCTGAAATTGGGGGCCTGGAGGGAAGTGGATGTTTTCCTGAAATTAGCCCCCCCCACCTGAATTTGCCATTTCTGCAGCCACGAGCAAGTGGTGTTTCTGGGAATGCTCTATTTCTTGCTAAATTGTGACCTATATATTGTAGGGCTCAGCTGAAATCACCCCATCCCCCCTTGACAAATTGACAGTGAAGCTGGGAGCGTCATCTTGGGGATTTTCAGGGGAGGGCATGAAAGGGAGAAGAGATGATGAAGCTGAATTTACCATTGGTGCAATGCCACCTCCACAACTCCTCCAATATTGTTCTGAAACCAATCAGAGTAAGGGCCAAGCTTCCTGCCTGAGAGAAATCCCCAGGACAATCCAGAGAGAGAGAGAGAAAATGTGGCTCCCAGACAGCTGAAGTCCTGGGAGCAGTGGTCTAGCAAGGTTGGAGGTCATCCTGGGGCAAGATTTGTGGATTGGCCCCCACTGCCCATCACCTGCTGCCTGCTTTTGTGGCCGCCACCACGACCCACCCGCTAGCAGGAATGTCCCTAGCAGGGTGAGGGGCTGGGGGCTAGCAGCACTTCCCTTCAGCCACACACCTCCTTTGCCACCACCTCTTGCCTGGCTGGACACTCAGCATGGCACTTCCTGTCAGTCCCCCTCCCCACATTCCCCATCAGCTGATGCTCCTTGCCCCCCTCTCCCTGCTCAGTGAAATGAAATGAAAGGAGTGCTTCTGTAGAGGAAAATTCCCTAGGAGCTTTAGGTTTAATTTAGCATGTAGTGCTATCACTTCCCTCCTCCTTCGAGCAAAGAGAGAGGCTATCAGTTGAGCTTCCCAGCCCCATGTGAGCAATATCCTAAATGAGAGGCCCATGGGCTCCCTGATTAAGCATCAGGGCGCACATGAGGCTCATTTAGTATCCAACCTGGGTCGTGCTGGGAAGTTTGGTTGCCGCACTCCTCGCTGGAATGAGGAGGGAGGCGATCAGACTTCTTAGTGCTGTGAGTGCTGGATACTCAATAACGCAGCATTAAGGAGTGTGATCACCTCCCTTCTTGTTCCAGAGAGGAGAACAGCAACTGAACTCCCAGCACCACATGAGCTGGAAACTAAATGAGAGGCACGTGTGTGCCCTGATGCTTAATTGCTCGCACAGGGCTGGGAAGTTCGATCGATTGCCTCTCTCTTTGCTCGAAGGAGGAGGGAGGTGATGGAACTCTTTAGCCCTACATGCGAAATTAACCCTAAAGCTACTAGAGAATTTTCCTTTACAGAAGCAGTCCTTTCATTTCATTTCACTGAGCAGGGAGGGGGGCAAGGAGCATCAGCTGACGGGGAATGTGGTGGGGGGAGGGGGCTGAGAGGGAGTGCCATGCTGAGTGTCCAACTGGGCAAGAGGCAAGGGGTGGCAGCGAAGGGGGTGTGTGGCTGAAGGAGAGTGCTGCTAGCCCCCAGCCCCTCACCCTGATAGGGCTATCAGGTGGTGGCACAGGTGGTGGCAGTGTGCAGAAGTGCCTTTTACCAGCTACGGCCTATATGCCAGCTGAGACCCTACATGGAAAAGTTGGACCTGACTTCAGCCACTCATGCTTTGTTAACATCCAGATTGGACTACTGCAATGCACTCTACATGGGGCTGCCCTTAAAGATGGCTCAGAAGCTTCAGCTAGTCCAGAATGCTGCTGCAAGGATGCTCATGGGCGCAAGTCGCATCATGCGTATCACACCGATCCTGTGGGTGACTGCATTCACCCATATGAACCTGCCAGGGCCATCCACTCATCATCTCAGGCCCTGCTCATGGCCCCACCCCAAAGAGAAATCCAGTTGGTGAGGACTAGAGACAGGGCCTTTTCAGTTGTGGCCCCTCAGCTTTGGAACACTCTCCCTGAAGAGCTTTGCTTTGGTCCCTCCCTCAGTGTTTTTAAAAACCAATGAAAACATATCTTTTTAAAGAGGCTTTTTAATGCTCCACTTTTGATTATATGTGATAGGTTCTTTAGTTTTTATAATTCTCAATTTTTTAGTTTTTAAATTTGAAACTTAATTCTGATTGTGGTTTTAGCCTGACTTTCAGCTTGTTTACTTAATTTGGTTAACTTTATTAGTTTTATTTTACATTGTATCTATTTTATTGTTGTAAGCCACCCCAAGCAGTAGTGTACTGGAAGGGCGGGGTATACATAATTTTATTAAATAATAAAAATATTATTCTAACAGTTGCCTTCTAATTGGTTTCCAATGCTTGCATGTCCTATGTAGACCTTCCACCACATGTAGCTTAAAGTAATTTTTTGAGTCAGATATGGAGGTTCCTGCTCAAGACAAACTTTTGAGGTGTTTTGAGAGAAGCAACAAGTGTTTCAAGAAAATCAGCAATAATTCTCTATGAGAGGGAGGAGAATGTTACCTGGCACCCACAAGGGGGGGAAAAATGGCAGGATCTTAGTCAAGCTGGGTTATGTGTCATCTGTCTCTCAACAGCACTGTGTCTTGTTGTAATTTAGGGCTGGTGAAGAAACTCTCACCATACATTGAGCACAGCAGATAGGATCGGGATTATTATTATAGAATTCTGTTGAACGTGAAACATCCGTGAATATTTGAAGGTTCTTCTGTAGGAACATCTGAGGAATTTCAAGGAAAGGAAAAATGTAGCTAAGACTAACACAACTGTTCAGGAAAATCCCCATCCTAAGTTCTAAGTTTTGATGTGCCATGGAGCTCTTTTGATACTGGTAATAGGGATTTGTGAATCAGCTCAGCTTCAAGCCGGTTTGCCATTAAACTGGTCCAGCTCGAGGGTTTGCCCTTGAGCTGGACTTGGGCCTGGTTTGGCTTGAGGTCAAGCCAAAACCACACACACACCCTGGGCTGGCTCAAGGCTAGTTTGGGGGTTCTAGAGATTCTTTAAAAAAAACAAAACACTTTCCACCTCCAAGAGGTGCTGCCACAGCTACTGGGGTTCTCTGGGGGTTTGCCTCCCCTACCAGCCTCCCCCTGATCTCTCCCAGGCTGTTTTTGCATGGCCAGGGCACATGCATGGTGGCCTCCAATATGGCCACCGCTACCTTGGCAAGGGCTGGAACAGCCCCAAAATGGGCAGAAACAGTCAAAAAATGGGCAGAAATGCCTGGGAGAGACCGGGGGAGGCCAGAAGGAAAGGGGGAACTGCCAGAAGCCTTCTGCAGCTGTAGCAGCACCCCCTGGAGGCAGTGAGTGTGTTTTTTTTTTTTTTTAAAGAATTCTAGAACCTCTGAACTGGCACGAATTCAAGCCAAGCTGGTGGTGGGGGAGTTGTTTGTGGTGCCAAAACTGAACATGCCCGGTTCAGTTCAAGTCCAGTTTAGACTCAGATCTAACCAGGCAATCTGGTTTTTTGTACACCCCTGACTGGTAAATGCCCTGTGAAATAGAAAGTGGCTAAGTAGCCATTTTAAGCAGCTTTCTCAGTTGTGACATGTTTCCAGTATGGCCCTTAGTCTCAAACAAGTTGCCTACCCTTATGCTAAATCAAATTGATGAAATGTTAGCAAACTCCAACCCTTTAGTCTTCCTTTTCTTTTATACAAGGAAAATGCATGTTATGTAGTTCATGAACACTGCATGGATTGCAAGGAAACTTGAGGGGTGAATATAAAGGCATGTTTGTTGTTGACAATGGAGAATGGGCCATCATTTGTCAGAAGCTAGGAGAGCAGGTTTAGCACCTACCTTTTTTGTTTCTCCCATAGAAAAACATCATTTCATTTTCTACCAAAGAAGCAAATAGCTACCACTAATTTCCAAGGATGAAGCTTCAAATATACTTAGAAGTTACACATTCAACAGAATTCTAAATTATCTACATAGCCAGGTTTATGTGACTAAACTTAAAAAATACTGCACTACTCAAAAGTGTGTATGTATTGTGAAAATGGTAGACGCTAGCATTGCCACTGTAAGAAATTTTAGTGTACCAAGTGCTGTTGTGCAATCTGAGAGGTGCAACCCAGGTCTCTTGAAATGCGATATAGGATGCTGAGATACTACTCTTGGAGCATTCACAATCATGCACTAAGAACTGGGCCCCAGCATTCACTGGCATTCTGAGGCCCACTTCTGGGATTCACACTGCTTCATTGTCCAAAACTTTCCTGGTTCCCAAGAGACTACACTTGCACAGGGGTGGTTTACCATTGGATGACTGTGCTCAAAACAAAGAGGCCAGGGCTGGGGGCGCTGTGTACCACCTGGCTCCACAGCCATCTTGCATCTTGCCTGCATGCCTCTCTCCCTGTCGCCGCTGTCAGCATGAGGGCTAATAAGTCACCACCCCCTGATGCATGGCAGATGGTGATGTCATTAGCCTGTGTACTGGCTCTCTGCCAACAGTGGTAGGAGCTAATGATGTCATCACCCAGTGACACATACATTAGCCCATAGCTGGTCCTTTGCTGCCGCTGTGCAGCTGCAGAGGGAGGGGGCATTTTCCTCAGGAAATGGCTCTCAGGAATGTTAAGGGAAGATCTTCAAGAAATCTTGAGAAGTTTCTTAAACATTTTTAAATTTAATCAACTAATTAGTTTCAAAATGATTAAGTTAAAAAAAAGTTAATGTATTGATAGCCCTACTTCTTATAATACATTGTTCTAAAAAGTATATTTCCAAATTATTCTGGAGAAACAGAAACATTCTAATGAACACAATGCCATCAATTAAATATGCTTACATTAATATCAATTAACTGAATTAGGTCTAGAATAACTTCGTAATTTATTAGGAGTAAATAATTAGACTAGCAATATTTGTTTCATGTTTACATATTATCTACTGAGTGCTTCACTGAGAAGCCCATTTCAAAGTATAATGGAAGTGTTAGTGCCTAAGTGATAACGTGCGATGGCATTACACAGACAGGAAATGAGGAATCACTTAATAAGTGTCAAAAATATAATTTGTCCTTTCCCTTGTGCATATTTTATCTACTCCACTGATCTTATGTAATACACAGAACAAAGTTCAGGTTGGTACCAGATTAATGAGATATTTGCCACAATATAAATGAGGATGCCAGCTGATCTGCGTTACCATAAGACACAAGATGGATTAATATAATTTCCCACTTCCACCATGAATTCAATTCATCAGTGTTTACAGAAGAAAATATATTATCGGGATCATGCTTCAGTGGGACTTTGTATTATTTTCGCATTAGGTCTGGATAACTGGAGGCATTTATTATTGTGAACTTTCATGCAGTGCAGACTAAACTGAGTCCCAATTAGGGTTGAGTATATGCCCAGGAAAAACTTTTGGTCAGCTGACAAGTCAAATATTGGTAAAATATTTCAATACTGAGCAAATATTTTTTAAATATTCATTTCCTGGAAAAGGGTTATACTTTCTCTACTGTGAAACAAAGAATCACATATACTGTAACTGAAATGAAATCATTGGGTTGTATCCAATGAAAACTAGTCATTGCTATGTCCCAGTGAAATTAATTGGATTTAAGTTAATCACAACTAACTTGTTTGCATTAATTGCAATAGTGCTTAAACATGACTTTCTTTGGATACAGCCAGTTATTTTATAAGGTTGTTAGGTTAGTATAAATGTAAACCAACTTCAAAAATGTTCTTTGTTGCCTTGAACTCCAGGAACTCCAAGGTCAACCTAAACAGGGCACAATCCATACACGCAGAGGGATTAGAAAAGAGTTCAATAATAATAGTAATAATCTTTATTTGTTAGCTGCCCCATAACAATTTGTTCTTTGGGTTGCTCACAACAGAGGATTAAAACATAAAATAAAAGCACATAACACATTAAATCATAACAGACAGAAAAGAAGAAAAGAAAATATAAAATATAATACAAAGTATCATTAAAAGCTCATTTTAAAATTAGTTAAAAATCAGATAAATTTGAAAACCAGAGTTTAGAAGGCCTGGGTGAATAAAAAGATCTTTATCTGGTATCTAAAAGAACAAAGTGATGAAGCCAGGCAAACCTCACTGGGGAGGCTATTCCATAAATGGGGTGCAATCACCAAAAAGGCCCTCTCCCTGGTAGCAAGCCGCCTTGCCTTGTTCAGCAGTGACACCCAGAGAAGGGCCTCTGAAGAAGATCTTAAGGTTTGGGTAGGGACATATATTGCAGGGCACCCTCTCAGGTAATCTGGTCCCAAGCCATTTAGGGCTTTAAAGGTTAAAACCAGCACTTTGAATTGGTCGCAGAAACAGACTGGGAGCTAGTGCAGCTGATGAAACATGGTGTAATATGACCAAAACGTCCAGTCCCAGTTAATAATCTTGGTACCGTATTTTGTACCAGCTGCAGTTTCCGGACCATTTTCAAAGGCAGCTCCATGTACAAAAGGATTGCAGTAATTTAAGCGAGAGATTAGCAGAGCATGAGTAACTGTAGCAAAGCTATCTCTGGTCCAGGTAAGTTAGCAGATGGCATATCAGCTGAAGCTGATAGAAGGTGCTCTGAGCCACAGAGCCCACTTCTCTATTGACAGTGCTGGATCCATGAGCACCCTCAAACTGTGAACGCGGTCCTTCAGAGGGAGTGCAGCCCCATCTAGAATAGGCTGTACATCATTCACCAGGGCACAGGAACCACTGAACAACAGTACTTCTGTCTTGTCTGGATTGAGTCAGTTTATTCCCCCTCATCCAATCCATTACTGCATCCAAGCACTGATTCGGGACAGTCACTGCCTCACCTGCGTCTGATGAAAAAGAGAGATACAACTGAGTGTCATCTGCATACTGACGACACCTCAAGCCAAATCTCCTGATGACCTCTTCCAGCAGTTTCATGTAGACGTTAAGTAGCATAGGGGAAAGAACAGAACCTTGCGGAAAACCATAGCATAACTGCCAAGGGGTGGAGCAGTAGTCCCCCAGCACCACCTTTTGGGAACAGGCCTCAAGGTAAGAGTGGAACCACCTCTAAACAGTGCCTCCCACACCCAAGCCTATCCAAAAGGATACCATGGTCAATGGTATTGAAAGCCGCTGAGAAATCCAAGCGAATTAAAAGGGCACTCCCCCCCCCTCTGCATAAGTCAACCCACAGGATGCCCCAAGCAGTTTCTGTTCCAAAGCTGGGCCTGAGGCCTGACTGAAAAGGCTCTAGATACTAGATAATAGAGTCCACTTCCATCCCACCCTCTCCATGTTTACCCCTTGGTGTATGCACATGTGCACGCACTACACACACTGCACTGTCTATTACAAAGACTGAGAAGCTCATGCATTACACACATGCAACCATAGCTCTTCCCCCCAGAGACTTCCTTGCTTGATAGTTACTTGCAACTCAACAAAAGAAATAGCTGGATGAATGCCAAGGAGGCACCTAACTTCCTAGTCTTTGAAATTGCCAGGATGTTGTAGTTTGAGCCATGCTCACACACTGAGGTCTAGCCAGAGAGATGGAGGGAGGGGGAAAGGATGTTAAGCCCTCCTCATATGGGCTACACCTACAAAGGAATGGTGCCCTTGTATTTTTTTAAAAATACAATAAATGAAACAGAAAGTATAGTGACTATAGACAAAATTAAAGCAAGTTTCTAAACAAAATTATTTATTTTGACACAAACCAAGAGGCTATTTTCATGATGGGGAAAAACTGGGCTAAGGGAGCACAACCTGGTTTCTCCCCATCGTGAAAACCACCAGGCTTGCAGGCGAGCCTGGTGGTTCCCAGCAGCTAGCCCGCCTAACAACTCCTCCCTTTAAACGAGGTTAATGGAGTGAGCGCTTTGTTAACTTTGTTTTGTTGATCTTGTGCTGTCATGGCGTTAATTCCACGGTGCAGCAACATGCGAGTAGACCCCCGGTCAGGAAGCTACAATCAGCCTCCCAGCCTCGGGGGTCTCCTCAGAATGCCCTGCACACTTCTGGGGGCCGGGCACCCCTGATCCCTGCCACCCCTACTGGCTCCATGACCCAGAGAGGAGGCAGTGATCATCTGTGGGGAAGTGAGCGCTTTTGGGCTTCCTCCCTGCAGAGGGGGATAGCTTCCTGCAGTGATTGTGAGGATCACTTCCAAGTCTCAATGTAGATAAAATTTAGAAACAAAGATCAATATTGGTGTGTGTGTGCGTGCGCGCGCACGTGTGAACCTCTCATAATAACAATTAATACTTAATAATAATTAACAAATACCACTTTGCCCAGTTCTGCATCATCAGACAAAATATGATAGACCTATTATCAAAAGTCAAATTATAGCCCTGAAGACATTTAGGCTTTCTGTACAATCAGATGTCTTGTATCCAGATCCTAATATTTATTTGTTGTTTAATATCAGAATCACAGAACAAACATCCAACAGAGAGAGGGAGTGGGGAGTGGGAGAGTAGGGAATCATCAATGTGTTAATGATATTGACTTCTTAATCCAAAATGTTGCCTAAGCTTACCTGGCAGTGTCATTTATGTGGGGGCAAGAAAAAACCCTCTGCAATTATGCAATATGCTAGAGAAGGTTCTGTGGAGAATATGAACAGCCACCAATAAGGTAACTGAGTAACAGTTGCATGGTGAGTCTGTTGCTGTACCACTTTAGAATAAAGGTGGGACTGAATATTTTCCCACAAAAAAATATCTCCACACTTAGAAAGATATGGTTTGCCAAGAACCCCTCTCTCTATCTTCTAGTTTTCTATGTGCTGGTCAGGGGCATAACTATGATAGGGCAAGGGGAGACAGTTGTCTGAGGCCCCACTGCCTTGGGGGGCCCCCAGAGGCAAGTCACATGACTGATTCCCCCGGCCACTCACCCACCCAGGTTTCCTTCAGTTGTATTCATCCTCCATAATTGATAAGAGTGGTAGAGGGTGATCCTTTACTCACGTGTAAGGGGTGAGAATTCAAATTCACAAGCTGTAAAACCTCAAATAAGCAGGGTTTTGGAATGTGTGTAGAGGGGTGATTTGGATTATCACCCCATACACACGAGTAAAGGACGTGCTAAGAATGCATCAGCACTTTAATGATGTCAGAATGGGTGCATTCTCATAGCAGCCCTGACATGATTGCTTGTGAGGGTTGCTGTTCATTTGAACCAGCTATATGTTAAGGCCTAAACCCAAACTAAGAGTGGATCATGGGAAACACTTCCATGCATGATAGAGCAGAATGGTGTTGTTGTTGTTTTGGCAACCCTGCTTCCTTCTGCAACTTCCTCTATCTCCTGAAAATATGTCCCTGAGAGTTTTAGGACTGCAGAGGCAAGCGGGGAGGGGGGGAGTCTGCCAAAAAGCAGGACTTCCCTTCCACACACCTTTGAAAGTGTTCCTCATGTGCAACTCTTTAATATGGATAACAACCATGGATGTTTCTTTTAAAGCTTAAATAATTCAGGTGATTTCCTACATACATCTGAAATTGTACCATCCAGGAATAGTATGCCTACCTGATGTAATATCGCTCTAGATTAGGTCCGAGACTTTCCTGTAAGGAAGGAATAGGCCCACTGGAGAACAGCCCCATGGACAGCTGACAGTTTTCATATCTGTGTTGCCTAGAATTTCAGATTAGTATTGTTGGAAGCTGCTTGAAAGGACCACTGAAATGGTAATTTGTTGAAGAAGCAAGAAAGCAATATCACGTAACAAAGTTTGATGTAAAAGTAACAAAAAGAAAAAGTGTTCAAAGTCACAATGTCAAAAAGAACAGTTGCTATTACAGAGTAAAAAGGTTTCCCAAAAGTTACCCAGATACTACTTAAGAAATACTTTGAAGCGAGAAATCTCTGCGGATATCAATATGCTTATAATACATCGTCTTTGATTATAAACTTTTCAAAAGCATGTTTCCATATTCCTTCAACGCTGTCTTTTCCTTCACCTTTTGTGAGTGAAGACACACTTGTGACTGCTGTGGCTTTGATAGATGCTGATGTAACTACTATGATGTTACATGAGCACACACAGTCGTTCTAATAATCCTCAGGAACTCTGAGTGGGCTCAACTGCAGCTAACAGTGGGGCCCTACCTCTGATTAATATGAAGAATGAAAATTTGAGATTATTTTGTTTATTTATCGTATTTCTATGCCATCTGATATATGTAACTCTAGGCAATGTACAAAATTTAAAACAACAAATATAAAACAGAGTAAAAACCAAACAATTTCATAGAATAAACAAGTTAAAACTATTTCATAGGATAAAAACAAATAAGCAGCTTAAAGTTAATTTCAGTGAAAAGCCTGAGAAAAATAGGTGTGTCTCCCATTAGGGGATGGGGCCGCTCTGGGAAGAGCACCTGCATGCTTGCATGCAGAAGGTTCCAAGTTCCCTCCCTGGCATCACCAAGATAGGGCTGAGACTCCTGCCTGCAGCCTTGGAGAAGCTGCTGCCAGTCTGGGTAGACAAGACTGAGCTAGATGGACCAATGGTTTGACTTGGTATTAGAGATGTGCAAATTGATTTGGGTACAAATAGATTTGTACCCGTATCTAGATGATTCGGGTGATTTGGAGACAAAACAAATCACCCCTGTGGTCCATTGGCTAGATTCGGGTACAAACTGAATTGCACCTGATTTGATTTGAATCAATTCAAGATTTGGATTCCTCCTATTAATTTCCCCAGATTCCCAGCTTTCATTTTTAAAAAGGCTAAGCTCTAGCCCTTGTACAATTGGAGTCATGGAGCAAAATGTGTGGTCACTATTTTTCCAGTGTTTGCAATATTTGGTGTATAATAACTTCTTCTGCTCTTCCCGGAGTGGCTTCATCCCCTGAGGGGAATATCTTGCAGTGCTCACACATCAAGTCTCCCATTCATATGCAACCAGGGCAGACCCTGCTTAGCTATGGGGACAAGTCATGCTTGCTACCACAAGACCAGCTCTCCTCACTAACGATGTTGGGAAATGCAGTTGGAAGGTCCTGGAAGCCAAATTTAGGCTGGTAGATAGTGTACTGAAGTGCAGGACCCCCAGGGTAGCGTTCGCTGAAGTACTACCTGTTTCACATGGAGGGACAGCAAGACAAGTGGCACTGAGGGGTCTCAGTGTGTGGATGAGACAGTGGTGCCAAGAGGAGAGGTTTAGATTCATTAGGCACTGGGATACATTTGGGGGAAGTGAAGCCTGGACGGGCTCCACTTGAACCAAAATGGAACTAGACTGCTGGTGCTAAAAATCAAGAAGGTTGCAGAGCAGTTTTTAAAATGATGCCTGGGGGATTGCTTGCAGGAACAGAGTGGTCTGCTTTGGCCAGCAAAATCCCCTAAGGTGTGAGGGTGAACATCTTTCGGATAAACCAGAAGGGGACAGAGTGGAGCTAGGAGTTGAGCAGAAGGAAACACAGGACAGCTTGCCAAATAGGTCAAATGATGGTAAGGAGGATAGCACAAACCAACACCAGGTGAGGGACACGGCGTATAGGTGTCTGTATACCAGTGCCAGAAGCCTCCAAGCCAAGATGAGTGAGCTGGAATACTTGGTTACTAATGAAAACATAGATATAGTGGGTGTAACAGAAACCTGGTGGAATGTTGAGAACCAGTGGGACATGATTATTCCCAGATATAAACTCTATAGAAGGGACTGGGAGGGGAGGGTTGGAGGAGGAGTGGTGCTGTATATCAAAGAAGGGATAGATTCCAATAAGCTAGAAAACCTAGGTGGACCAGAGTCCTCCACAGAATCATGATGGGTAACATTATGAGGACTGAAAGGAAATGTGTTACTAGGGACGTGCTATCACCCTCCGGATCAAAGCACTGAGAGTGACCTGGAGTTGGAGAAACAAATAAGAGAGGCATCTAAGAGAGACAGGGCAGTAATAATGGGTGGCTTCAACTACCCACACATAGACTGGGTAAATTCACATTTAGGTAATGACAGAGATTCCACATTTCTAGATGTGCTAAATGACTGTGCCTTAGAACAGTTAGTCGCGGAACCAACCAGAGAGATGGCAACTTTGGGTTTCATCATGTTTGGTGCCTAGGACCTGGTGCGAGATGTCAGAGTTGAAGAACCATTGGGTAGCAGTGACCATAGTGTGATCCAATTCAGCTTATATGTGAGTGGAGAATTGTCAAGGAAGTCCAACACAGATGTGTTGGATTTCAGAAGAGGAAACTTCTAAAAAATGAGGGGACTGGTAAGAAAGAAGTTGAAAGGGAAAGTCAGGAGGGCCAAATCACTCCAGAAAGTACTAGAAGCACAGTTGGAATGTATACCAAGATGGAGGAAAGGTACCACCAAGTTCAGGAGGATGCCAGTGTGGCTAACAAGTAGAGTCTGGGAAGCTATAAAAGGGAAGATTTCCTTCAGAAAATGGAAGTCCTGCCCAAATGAAGAGAACAGGAAGGAAAATAAACTCTGGCAAAAGAAATGCAAGGACATAATAAGGAATGCAAAGAGAGAGTTTGAGGAGTATATCGCTAGAAGTGTCAAGGGGTATAACAAAAACTTCCTGAAATATATTAGAAGTAGAAAACCTGCCAGGGAGGCAGTTGGACCCTTAGATGATGAGGGAGTGAAAGGGATTATTAAGGAGGATAAGGAGATTGCAGAGAAGCTGAATGAGTTCTTTGCATTTGTCTTCACAGCGGAGGATACTGACCATATGCCCTCTCCAGAACTGAGTTTTTCAAGTTTAGCAACTGAGGAACCAGGTGAATTTGAGGTGACAAGGGAAGATATTCTAAACTTTCTTGAAAAGCAATTTTTTTAAAAAAAAATGGCCACCACACATGTGCAGATGGCCTCCGCGAGGCCCTGGCCCATGCCAGGCCTCACAGAGGCCATTTGTGCATGCGCAGCAGCTTCCAAAAAGGCTGCCGTGCAAATATGCGGAGGCGCGAACCCGGCCCAAATGGGCCGGAAGGAGGCATTTTGAAGGACGGCGTGGGGAGGGGAAACCTCTGCGGGGGCCCCACCACCACTGCCCCAATGAATTCCCCCAGAGGGGGGAAAGGTTAAAAGTGGTATTTTTTAAATTAACAAAAAAGTTGTGAACCACCTAGAACTGGACCGGGGGTGGGGGCATTTCTAGGGGGTGCAAAACCGAACTGGGCCAGTCAGGTTCGAGTCCAGTTTGGACTCTAACCGAACTGGGCCAGCTGGTTCCATGCACACCCCTAATGTGGATAAAGGTGATCTGGTTGACATAGTATACTTGGACTTCCAAAAAGCTTTTGATAAAGTTCCCCACTAAAGGCTCTTGAGTAAACTTAGCAGTCATGGAATAAGGAGACAGGTTCATGTATGGATTGGTAACTGGTTGAAGGGCAGGAAACAGAGAGTAGGAATAAATAGACAGTTTTCACCATGGAGCTACTGTAGGTAGGAAGTGGGGTTCCCCAGGGATCGGTACTGGGACCAGTGCTCTTTAACTTGTTCATAACAACAACAGATATTTATATACCGCTTTTTAACAAAAGTGTCCACAGCGGTTTACATAGAGAAATAATAAATAAACAGATAAACAAGATGGATCCCAGTCCCCAAAGGGCTCACAATCTAAAAAGAAACATAAGATAGACACTACCAGCAACAGTCACTGGAGGGGTACTGCGCTGGGGGTGGATAGGGCCAGTTTCTCTTCCCCTGCTAAATAAAGAGAACCACCAAATTTAAAAGGTGCCTCTTTTCCTGCTTAGCAGGGAATCTAGAAATAAATTATCTAGATTGGGGTGACCTGCAAAGTGGCCAAATTTGCAGATGACACTAAACTATTTAGGGTAGTGAAATGCACAACAGATTGTGAGGAACGTCAAAAAGATCTCTCCAAACTGAGGGACTGGGTGACAAAATGGCAAATGCGGTTCAGTGTAAGCAAGTGTAAAGTGATGCACATCAGGGCAATAAACACCAGCTTCACATATACGCTGATGGGATCTGAGCTGTCAGTGTCTGACCAGTAGAGAGATCTTGGGGTCGTGGTGGACAGCTAATTGAAAGTGTCATCTCAGTGCACGGCAGCTGTGAAAAAAACTAATTCCATGCTAGGAATCATTGGGAGAGGGATTGAAAATAAAAATGCTAATATTATAATGCCCTTATACAAATCTATGGTGTGGCCACATCTGGAGTACTGCGTACAGTTTTGGTCACAGTATCTTAAGAAGGATATTGTAGAACTGGAGAAGGGGCAGAAGAGGGCAACCAAAATGATCAGGGGCCTGGAGCACCTTCCTTATGAGGCGAGGCCACAGCATCTGGGGCTCTTTAACTTGGAAAAGAGGTAACTAAGGGGAGACATGATCGAGGTGTATAAAATTATGCATGGAGTGGAGAGGGTAGACAGAGAGAATTCTCCTCCCTCTCTCACAACACTAGAACCAGGGGTCACCCCATGAATCTGAAGGTTGAAAAATTTAGGACCAACAAGCGGAAGTACATTTTCACACAGCGCATAATTAATCTATCAAATTTCTTGCCATGGGATGTGGTGATGGGCACCAGCTTGGGTGGCTTTAAAAGGGGTTTTCATGGAGGACAGGTCTATCAATGGCTTCTAGTCTGGTGGCTGTGGGCCATCTCCAGCCTAAGAGGCACGATGCCTCTCAATACCAGTTGCGGGGGAGCAACAACAGGAGAGAGGGTATGCACATACCTCTTGCCTGTGGGCTTCTTGGAGGCATCTGGTGGGCCACTGTGTGAAACAGGATTCTGGCATAGATAGGCCTTGGGCCTGATCCAGCAGGGCTGTTCTTATGTTCCTATGTGGTCTCAAGTGGGAGGAGGTGACTTGTGATGTTGTAACTATAGCATTATTATATAGCAATAGCATTATTATGACCAATAGCATTATGTCGACCAATAGCATTTTTTAAACAACTTTCTTTGGTGTCTAGCCACTTTTAAAGTATACATGACAACTATAACAACTAAAGTGGCAACCCCAACCTGCCAAGTAATTCATGAAATTATATGGGTCTGCTGCTGAAATCTGGGATTCATTTCAGGTAGGTGGGATTAGCATTGACAGAATTCTATGAAAGGTTAGCAGCAGTAATTAACATTTAAGACACATGTTTCTGCAATGCTCACACTGAAAATGGAATGAGGTTCACCTTTGTTCATAAAAGCTAGTTTTCTGTTTTTTGAGGGACCTTTTTACATAAAAGCAGGGATGATGATGATAGGGATTCATGTTGTAGGTGTAGTTTTGCCTCTTCCCCATAATTCTGCAGTTTCACTTAAGAGAAAACCTGATATAAAACTACGTTGTCCAGACAAGAAGACTCCTTAAAGGACTGGTGGTAACATAGTAAGATTAGACAGTGGGTTGTAATTGTTATTAATATAATAGTCATATTCATTCAATACTTTATTTTAATGTTTTATCTATATTCATTGCAATATAGATAAAAAGCCCACTGTTTTATCTTGCTATGACACCAGTAACCTTAATATTAGATCCATAAAATTACTTAAATGGGTCATGTTTTTGGATTTCTGAACAAGAGAGTCCGTTCATGCCAAATGTTACGTGCTAGGAGGTAAAGATACATGGAAGCCCTCCTTCCCCTTGGGACATTTATCTAGTTTTATCAAAACTCTGTTGGTTTTCCTCAAAATTCCCCTGACGTTTCACCTGTGGAGGAACCTCCAAAGTCTATTTGATTTTATTTAACACAATCTAGGCATGTCTTGAGACCCCCTGAAGAATGTTGCTGATATTATTTTGGGCTTCCCACATGTTTCACTACAAAAGGAACCATCAAATTTGCTCTGAATTCAGTTTAGGTAGAACTTTGTTCGGAACTTTACTGGAGAGCAGTTACCAGATGTGCTACTACAAGTAATCTTGCCAATTGGAATGCCCAATAACAAGAATCCCTGCTGCAATATCTTGAACCATTCTTCCCTACCCCTTTAAAGGAAGCCAGGCTGGAGACCCAAAACAAGAGGACATTTCTTTTTCAGAATAAATCCAAAGAATCAATTCTAACAACCAGGCATCACACACACTGTTCCTAGCTTCCTCCTGTAGGTAATGCCTCTGCCTTTTATAAGGCATCAGCATAATTCAGGTATGCCAAATTTCCAGAAATTAATACACATTTAACAAAGGTCATCTGAACCACAGCCCATTGTTAGTAATAGGACAATATTCTCAGGTAAAGTACTCAGGTGAGTAACTTACTATAGGATTGTGCAGATTTCCTCCCCCCCTCAAATGCATGGAGGTGGAAGTAGGAACATTCCTAATGCACATAGTACGTACCCATACAGGCACCCCATGCAGTCCTTTCATACCAAACACACAGTGGTCAGGGCTGAAGCTAGTGGTTAAGTCCTGCTTTCATCAACAGGGGTTTGGTATACACATAAGAGGGAGAGTATCAGCACAACCCTAATTTCACAACCCTATCTTGCTCGTTCCCCACCCCCACAGTCTGTTGACTTAGCCTACCTGCATCCTCAACCTATCTAAACATATGAAGCTGCCTTAGACTCCATCAGGCAACAGATCCATTTGAGTTGTTACACTGACTGGCACAGCTCTCCATGGGTCTTCGCCAGCCCCACCAGGAGATGCCAGGGACTGAACCATGGACCTTCTGCATGCAAAACAGGAGCTCAGTCACGCATGACTTCTTTGATGAAACCCTTCCCATTTGTGTGCTACTCTTAAAAGATAGTCACCAATCCTGTCAGAGATAAGTACTTTTGCTGGCAAGTGCCTATGCTCTACAAAATGGATCACAAGTTATTCTTATGAAAGCCACTGTAACTACATCAAATGTTATTCCCATTATACAATCAGATGCAAATTCTGGGGATCATTCTGTTCATAGAAGTGACATGATTAACATCATACCGTCCCTCAGAGTTTAACATTACATGGGAATTGAATGACTAAAATGCTCCACATATATCTTTCCTTTTCAGAAAGCACTCCAGAGGTTGGGGGAGGATTTGTTCCTCAATGTTTTCTCCTCCACAGTAATTGCAGTTTGAGCAGGTTGGGATTTAAGTGGGGAAATCTGCTCACCAGCAAAGATTTGACACACACACCTTCCCTACACACACACACACAATCTGTAGCCCCAATTCAAACCACCCCTCTTCCTGCAGTTTGTTTTTGGAAACTAAAAAGACATGGGGAGTTCCAATCATGGAACTTCCAGGTAATGACAAGTCTGGCTCTTAGGGAACCAAGCACTGTTATCTTTTTTCAAAATCCAATGCTAAAAATAACAGAAACAGCATGCTAATTTCCCCTTAACACAGCCATCCCCATTGGGATTTTAATGAAAGCTATGTTAGTGACCAGCTTTAGCCTAAATAATTGCACTTGGGGAACACTCAATTTGCTCAATGATGCATAATTGTTTAAAGATAATTACTGCTAATTAAACAACTTAATGCTAATTGGCTCGCACTAACTTTGAGATTGACTGTTATGGTTGAACATCTGTAAGGAAAAAATAGAGTTCTCTTTGGGCACAGTTGCTTTCTTATACATCTTGGCTGATGATAGGGGTTTGCACAAAACTGGCTGGCCTGGTTTGGTTCAAGTCCAAACCAGCCTCGAACCGGACCAGGCCAGTTAAGTTTTGCTCCCTTGAACCCCCTTGGTTCGGTTCACAATATATTCGGTTCACAATATATTCACAACCCACCCAAACAGCCAGGACGGGGGGTTGGTCCAATATGAACTCAAACTAGGGTGGGGGTTGGCTTGGCATCGGGGGGTTGGTTTAGAGCCCCACCCCAACCACCCCAACTGGGGGGGCTGGTTTAGAGCTGTTGAAGTAAACTGGTTTGGATTCAAACCTTTCCGCACATCCCTAGCTGATGATCCCCTCCCCTATACACTTCCAAAGCAGTTTGGCAAAACTGGCTGGATTGAACCAAATTTCTAAGGAATTCTACTCCTAACTAATAGGTAAGAGGAATAACTTGCAAAATTACCCAGTGCAGTTTAGCACATCCCTGAAGTGAACAAAGCTATTTATGGTTCATGATTTTGTATGGAGAACCAGAACCAGCCAGCATCCTCACTTCAGGGCCATTATGCTTAACTTGAACAATGTGGAGAAGGAAGCTCTGAGCCTGTCACACTTAGAATGCTGTCAGGAAATGGTGCAACTGCCTCATGCTTATCTTGTAGTGAAAAGGTAATGGAGTGGACAGCAGATTTGCCAACCTTAGGAACATGCCCCCTTTCTTACACCTCTTGCAAGTGACCTTCTGTGCAGGACAGTGAGTAAAATTGACTATGTGGGCAGAGTCTCCACATCCAGTGGTGGATTAAAGGAGAGGCGGTGTAGGCAAAGGTGCTCCTCAAATTTTTCCACCCCTCTCTGGGGGCAGGGGTGGCTGCAGTGAGGGTGGGGGGATAAGGAGAAAGTCCCCCCTTTTGCATTGTAAAAAAAAACCCACCGCAGTAGTTGTGGGGAGGCTGGGGGTCAAGGAGGAGAGAGTTCCCCTTTACCTAAATAAAGGTAGGGAGGATGGGATGGGGCATGGTGGTGGTGGTGCCTGTGGAGGTGGTATGAGGAGGGGAGAGTTCCCCTGTTACCGGGATGGGAGGTGGCAAGCATCTTCCAGCTCCCCATCTTCCTCCTAAGTGACTGCATGGGCCTCTCGCCTCTCTTCTGAGCAGCCCGTTTCTGGCCTTCCTCCATGTGGAGGAAGAGCAAGAGACTGATTACACAGATTCCAGGTTAATGAGAGAGCAAACCTCTGCAAGGAAGTAAACAAGAAAATCCTCCATGTTTGTGTAGTGACCCAGCAGCTATTTCTTGTTTAGACTGAAGGTTAAAGTTGAAGGTTTACAAATCAGTGGGATCATAAGCATCCGGGAAAAATAAAATGAAACAGCTATCTACAGAGCAGGCCCACTATATTATTATTTCTTGATCAGCTGTTGTAAGAAGATCGCACAGACTGACTACAAACAAAGGCATGACAAGGTAGCAGGGATGATACACTGGAACATCTGCAAAAAATACAAGCTACATGTAGCCAAGAATTGGTGGGACCATAAAATTGAAAAAGTGGTAGAAAATGAAAATGTAAAAATATTGTGGGACTTCTGACTACAAACAGACAAACATCTGCCACACAATACACCAGATATCACTGTAGTTGAGAAGAAAGAAAAACAAGTCAAAATAATCGACATAGCAATACCAGGGGATAGCAGAATAGAAGAAAAAGAAATAGAAAAAAATCACCAAATACAAATATCTACAAATTGAAATTGAAAGGCTGTGGCAGAAGAAGACCAAAATAATCCCAGTGGTAATTGGCGCCCTGGGTGCAGTTCCAAAAGACCTTGAAGAGCACCTCAACACCATAGGGGCCACAGAAATCACCATCAGCCAATTACAAAAAGCAGCTTTACTGGGAACAGCCTATATTCTACGACGATATCTATAACCATTATTATTATTATTATCATTATCATCATCATCATCATCATCATCATTATTATTATTATTATTATTATTATTATTTTGATTTCTATACCGCCCTTCCAAAAATAGCTCAGGGCGGTTTACAAAGAGAAAGAACAAATAAATAAGATGGCTCCCTGTCCCCAAAGGGCTCACATTCTAAAATGAAACATAAGAAAGACCCCAGCAACAGTCACTGGAAGTACTGTGCTGGGGGTGGATAGGGCCAGCTACTCTCCCCCTGCTAAATAAAGAGAATCACCACGGTAAAAGGTGCCTCTTTGCCCAGTTAGCAGGGGTCTAGGAGGCTTGATGAGGCAGCTACCTCAGAGGCTTGATGAGGCAGCTACCTCAGAGGGTAAATTAATAGCAGCTGGAAATGGACCTCCTCTACTAGTATGTTACCTTCAGTTCCTGCCTTGCTGATTGCCGCATTAGCAGGTGGCCAAAAGCCACGGCAGTACCAGTGCCACTGCTGCTCTTCCGTCACCTGAGTCCTTGGAAGACATGATGCGGCAGGACATGGAGCAGAAGGAAGTGTGGGGGTCCTCCATACATAAAAACATAGGAAGCTGCTGTCTACTGAGTCAGGCCATGGGTTAGGAATAGGAATATAGGAAACTGCCTTATACCAAGTCAGACCATTGGACCATCTAGCTCAGAATTGTCTACACAGACTGGCAGTGACTTCTCCAAGGTTGCTGGCAGGAATCTCTCTCAGCTCTATCTTGGAGATGCCAGGGAGGAAACTTGGAACCTTCTGATGCTCTTCCCAGAGCGGCCCCCTCCCCTAAGGGGAATAACTTACAGTGCTCACACATCAAATCTCCCATTCAAATGCAACCAGGGTGGACTCTGCTTAGCAAAGGGGACAATTCATGCTTTCTACCACAACAAGACCAGCTCTCCTCTAGCTCCACATTGTTTACTTTGATTGGCACCAGCTCTCCAGGACTTCAGGCAAGAATTTTCCTCAGCTGTACCTAGAAATGCTGGCAATTGATCCTGGGGCCTTCTGTATGCTAAATAGATACTCTATGACTGATTATTTACTCCACACATTTCCTTTCACTCTGTGTCCCACCCCTTGTCTTTTCAAAAGGCTGGGTATACAGAATGAGGAGGGAGAAGGAACAAATGCTGCACCACTACTTGGTAAGCATGGAGTTGGATGGAGCAGGAAGGCAAAGAGAGGTGTAACCAGGGATGCTGTTCAGGCAGGGTGTGAAGAGGCATTCTTACCCCCAGACCTTGGGGCCTGAATCTGTGGCCTCCAAAGTCCAGGGGGGCCTCTGAATGGACAGGGGGCCTCCTGCCGCCACTCCGCACCCATCCCGCTGCTGCCCTGAACCGCCACATATTTCCATAATGTTAGGCACCATGTGTGTGGCTGGTGGGTGGGGTGGCGGAGCAGGCCTCCCCAGCCCCCCCCCCACACCAGCAGTGGTGGCAGGTGGAGTGGCTGCTAGTCCTGTCTTTCCAGCAGGCAGGCTTAGCTGGCCAAGTAGTGCTTGATTACTGTGAGGCACTCCAGTGTGCCTGTGCAGTTCAGCCTGCGACCCTCTATTCAAACTGGAGTGCCTCGCAGTTCTCAAGCACCACTGGGCTGGATGGGCTCGGCTCCATCCTCTGGTTCTTTGAATTGGTTCAGTCCACTTTCTCTACCCCAAATCATGCAGCTTCCTTCCCCTCTTTCCCTCACCCTCCTCCATGGATCTCTTAACAGACTCAACCTTCTTTCTTTACCCAAGTTTTCTCGGGTCTGTCCTGTCATTCCCCCTGCTCCCTCTCTGGAACTCCAAATTGACCCGGTCTACTTTCAGTGCCCAAACTTGTTTGGATAACTGTCCTTCTCTCCACTGGTCTTCTCCCAGCTTTCCTTGACCAATGTCTCCTTATCTCTTTCCCCAAACTTCTTGGAATCTTTTTCTCCCTAACTCCCGTCTCTGGGCTGGTTCTAGTACCAACTTTTATCACTTCTTCTCCCTGACTTCTGTCAAATCCTTTCACTAACTTGTCCCTGCTAAACAGACTTTCCCATCATTGCTTCTCTTCCTGCATCCCCCTTAGTCATAAGCACCCAAGTACCAACAATATACAGGCAAAGGTTTAGTATTAGAGACCACATACATGAACACCTAAGAGTTTGTGTAATGGGGAAATATGAGTCTGCAAGCCAGTTAGAAGTCAGGCCAAATTGCACTCAAACTGGCCCAGTCGAACCGGACCTCCTAGGCCAGTTCAGGGCTAGTTCGGGGCCGGTATGGGTTGATGTTTTTTTAAAGGTGGATATATCACCTCCAAGGACTTCCATAGCCTCAGGAGGTGCTGCTGTGGCTGTGGGGGGTGTCTGGTGGGGGTCCCCTTCCCACTGGTCTCTCACCGGTCTCCCAAAGGCTGGTTTGACCCATTTTGGTCCCCTCTGAGCTCATAGTGGCCATTTGGGAGACTACCACACATGTGTACGGGCCATTTGTCTGGCTAGGTTGAGACATAGCCATGTAAATGACTTGTACGCATGTGTGGTGACCTCCAAAATGGCCACCACAAGCTCAGAGAGGGCAAAAAAGGCCCCCAAATGGGCCAAACCAGCCTTTGGGAGACTGGGAGGAGGTCAGCGGGGGGAGGGGGAACTACCAGAGACCCCCCTTGTCTTCAGCAGCACCTTCCAAAGCTTCAGAAGCCCTTGGAGGTGGTAAGTCCACCTGTTAAAAAAAAACTTCAAAGTCCCTGGCACCCCTGAACTGGGCCCGAACCATTTCAAATTCAATCTGGGCCAGGCCCCTCAATTGGGGTGCCAAAACCAAACATGCCCAGTTCAGTTCGAGCCATGTTCAGACTCAAACCCAACCAGGCAAACTGGTTTAGTTCACATCCCTGAAAGGAACAGCTGTGTTTTCAATCACAGTCAAGCCTCCACTTTGTATTCACTAAAATATATCTTGATTTGGAGCTGCGGTTGTGGTTTTCTAGGGGAACTCCCTGCTTTATAACCATCCCTTAGGTCTCAAGAGGGGCCCCCAAGAGGGGCTCACCAGCAACCCTTTTGACACTTCCATTCCGTACACCAGAGAAGTAGCAATAGGGTGGTGGCTCAAAACGCTGCTTCAGGCATCAGTGTGAGTGGGTAGTTCGGTAGCTTGCATGTCTTTTTCTTGGACAGCTACAGTCTTAGGCAGAGCCTGGCAAAGTTAGAATAATTCTGACTGCTTAACAGTAAAGGAACAAACAATGATGGTTGGATATTTGCAATTTGTTCATGCAGGGACAACTCTGTTTGACTTCTTGCACTTCTGAAAGGCATGAATTCACCAGCAGACCATTAGTCTTCGCAACATTACCCAAGTAACAACTAATTATTCACTTCAACACCTTCCTCTTTCCTTTAAGTAAGTGACAGATAATTATTACCAATTTTACTTTTCCAGCTGGCAAGAGGAGATTTTTACTGGTCTCCTAATCTTTGGTCTGAGGGTTTCCTAGTAAAATGGAGGTCAGCACCTCTATTTTGACCCTCTAAACAACTCAGATAAGTGATTTATTATTGCTGAAAACCATTGCTATTTAGCGGCTTAATTAATATGAGCAGAGAGGTCTTGAAATCCTATACTTATATAATATGTACACATAACTATTGATGTGGAAAGCTATTAAAAGAAAAACCTAGCATTAAAAAAATTAAGCTGCCTAACTGAAATATTCCATGTTAAATCTCTGATCAATTGCCCAGAAAGAGTTCAGCACAAAGGCCTCCTCAAATCAACAATGACAAGCAACACTCACTAAAAATCCCAGACTGAAACAACACATGCAGAAGAAGGAGATGGTCGAATGGGCTGTGTCATTTCAGCTTGTAAAAATAGGTTTTTAAACACCTCTTACAGGTAAAAAGGAAGCAGAGCAGCATGAGTGTAGAATCTCTCTCTTCAATATACTCATTTTTTGTTTGCAGGGCAGTTTTCACAACGAGGGCAACTTCACACGATCCCTGGCATGACAGAAAGCCAGGGACATGTCAGGAATGGAGAGCACATGGTGCCCACAGGCATGACATCTGTGTCTGCCAAAGTCTGGTTCCTGTGCCCAATTCCTGAGATTCACACCTGACATTCTCCTGAGATCCTCTGCTCACTTTGCACCTACATTTGAAACTGGGCAGAGGATCTCAGGAGAATGTCAGGTGAATCTTGCGCAGATTCAGATGGCATATGCTCTCTATTCTCAACATTTCTCCGACAGGTTTCCAACATTCAGCATTCATGTGAAGCCACCCTGAGGGAAGCATTCAAAAATGGTTTTCCCCTTCTGCAGTCTGAAGTAGTACAGTCTACTCTGATCCATCTGAAAAGATACCAAGGGCAAATCAGATGGTATTTCTCACTTGTTGGTTTTACTTTTTGATGCAATAACAGGCTCGGGCTTACCACATATTGGAAAACCTTCCCACAGTAGCCCTTTCATATAACCATATATCCTGTATACAATTACAGTGCTAACAGAAGTGTGTTGAAAAACCCTACCCTCTTGCTGCCAGATACCCACCAATACCACTGTTTGTATGCTGTTTGTATGCAGAGACAAATGCTGTACCTTGGGAGGGATTTTCCCTGTGGTCTGGAATGCAGGGTGCCCCACAGCCACCAATCATGGGGAAGATCTCTCCTAGGATACAGCATTTGTCTCTTAAGACAAATGATGTACTTGTGGGCAGCAGCAGGTGGGGCTATGGAGCTTAGTGGCATGGGGGCGGGCTCACTGACACACTCCTGTTGCTGCTTGACCATGTACAATGCACACAGTTACGTAACACAAGGAAAGCTCTGATGAATGAAGCTATGAAGTGGTGATTTGTGATCTTGATCAATGACAGGAGCTTCATATATCTTGCCAAGGATGATTTCCATATGAATGTTCAGATAATATTCAGAGTTCATTTTCCAGTTGCCATAACCTATAGATTGGGCAAAGGGCCTGCTCTGTTTTGGCATCTCATCTGTGGAATGATCTCCCCAGAGAGGCTTATCAGAAAATGACTCTTATGTGTTTCAAGTGCCAGGTGAATAAGTTGCCATTATTTTATTTTATTTTATTTTATTTTATTTTATTTTATTTTATTTGTTTTTATTTGTTTTATTTGTCAAGGATTAATAGACTTGTGATCTGTTTTAATGCTGCTGACATTTTTAGACTTTTTAGTAATATTTTATATTTTATTGTTAATTCAAAGCTGCCTTGGAGGTTTTTGAAACTGAAGGAAACATTAAATGTTTCAAAAAAAAAGATTTAAAGTAAATTCACAGAATTGTTTTGATACAGCAGATTTCTTTTATGTGAAACACTTTGAAACACTTTTATTTGAAACAGCTTTAAATTAACAATAAAATATAAAATATTACTAAAAAGTAATACAGCCCACAAAGCCTGTTCACATGGCCATTTTTTATATTCTGGGAGTCAACTAGAGATGGCTTCCTTGTCTACTTCTTTTAGAACTTTCAACTGATCTTGTGAATATTTTGGTTTGTGCAGATCCTCATATCTCACTCTCTCCTGAAAAGCTTGTTAAAATGGGTTCAACTAGAAAGTATCAAAGCAAAACTAATTCAACATACCAATATTCAACAAGAAGACCAACAACATCCAGTGAAAAGGCCAATATAATTTCATCATGTTGCCCTTGAATGATGCTGCTATGTAGTAGTAAAGCAGATACTATATAAAAATAAATGTGTGTATGCCGCATCAAAATTAAGATATTTTGTCAGAGAGAAACAAAATCCACAATTGATTTAAAAATAATAGGCAGACGTATGTGCTAGTAATTTATATGTTAAAATTCTAAGGAAATCTTAGAAGGCTTCTCCTTTTTATACTTTTGTTCTTTCATTTACATTAAAGCAGTGGGTTTGGACCTGTGCCTGGATAACCCTAGGATTCTTCAGATGTTTATTCAGTGTCTCTCAGTGAAAAGATCAGCAAAGCTCACTGACAGAATGCTTGCCCATTACTACTGATCTTTCTCTGTGTTATAATATAGCTGTAGGAACTTTTTCTAGTAGGGGTGTTGCACAGACTGCTTGTGGTGGTTCAGTCTGAATTTGGACTGAACGGCTGCTCCACGAACTGGTTTGGTCAGACCAACTGGCTTGGCCGATTGAACAGATGAGCCAGTTCCAAGCAGTTTGAGATCAAACTGCTCAAACCAGCCCGGTTTGCTGTGGCCCGGTTCAATTGTGAACCAGTTAGGCACATCACTATTTCCTAGCTTCCTAAAGGTCAGACACCAGCTTCTTATGAAGAAACCCAATCCCTGAAACCACTATGCAATGGTGATAGAATGACTCTCTTGGCCAAAGCAATTGTTTCATTATTGGCTCCTCTTACTCATTAGGTAAGGGCCAAAGTAAGAACTGTAGGAGGTGACCCATAGAGAACAGTTTTCCAAAGGCTTCCCAAAATCCAGAGCCAGCATTGTTAGGTGGTATAGCATAAATTGTCCAGTAGTCCACCAGTAAATCTTAGGCTACCTTCTGCTCATCCTTGCTATAGTCGGAACCAAAAGGTCTCCCAAGTGAAATCTGAAAAAGAATTTCAGGGTTCCTTCAAGAGAAACTGAAATTCAAAAAGCATTGGTTCCTCCCAAAGAGAAACATAAAATATGCCCCTATATTCTCTGCAATGTACAAGAGTTCCAAGAGAAGCATGCAACTCAGCAGATAAGTCACAGCACAATTTCAAAAGTACTGGACCATGTGAGAGGCTCTCTCATGCTTGAATGACCCACTGTATTAGAGAATGGGGGTGGTGGGGGTGGTATAAAACCAAGAGTCATAATTGGTTCTTAGGTTTGTATGTTGTCTTAATTTTCTAAACAGAATGGTTAAGGAAATGTGAGTTCTTCCAGATGTGTACCAGCCAATTACCCTAAAGCAAGATTTTGCTGCTTTGGATGTACCCCTTTGAAGGGAGTGCTGGCTGCAATACAAAAGGATAGTCTCAGTTTTTATCAGCTATGTGTCAGGCTGAAGTACTATGCTATCTATGGGACAATGGAATACACTCATTGAATTACATTTTACCCAGAGGAACTCAAAATGATAAAAAAGGATTATGTTATGGAAAATGGATTTTCTTTTTTTAAATTCCAGATTAGATGGGCCATTTCCAGACTTTGGACAATTGGAATCTGGTCAGTAGTTTGCATAGTGCCTGAATATCAGCTCTTGGTTCTAAATGTTGCCAGAGTGTGACGCTATTGAATCTTATGTCACCACTCTCCCTTTACTTTGCAATGTACCTGTATATGTGAATCAGAGATTGCATCCCATGCAGATAGTAGGAACTCCTCAATGATGGGACTGTTTTACCCCTGCCTGAGCCAGACAGCAGTAAGATATTCCCATCAATGGGCTCAGTTCAAAAACTGAAGAGGCAGAGATCCACAAATGCCTTCGCCCACTGAATCTGTCCATACTGCCCATGGCCATTGCAATTAGCCAGAATTGCTTATGCTTCCAGACTGAGCTGCCTCAGGAATGCAGCCACTCCCACAAGCTGTGTGACTCACCTGAAGCTAATTCCCACCCACTAAGGCTCTACACATGTGGTGTGTAGAGCCTGGGAGGGTTCAGCGGGGAAGCAGGCCTGCAAGCCCAGTGGTTCCGACGATCACTAGAAAGCGGGCTAGTCTCCCTTAGCCTGATTTCTAGTGATTGTGGGAATAGGCTCACTGTCTCTCTAGGCACAATCGAAACTAAAACTGACCCTTCAAAAACAAACCCCTAGCCAGCTGGAAATCAATCCCTAGAAAAGATTAGCCTTAACAAACTTATCTTGTCCTTTCCATTTGTTTTCTTGTTGATATTTGTGTATTTATTTGTTTGCTAGCTTGCTTTCTCCTTTAGGAAAGGGAAAAAAATGATTTAAAGTGATCGATATTGGGGGGGGAAACCCCAACTTCACATATACACTGAAGGGGTCTGAGCTGTCAGTGACTGACCAGGAGAGATAACTAGGGCTCATGGTGGACAGCTCATTGGAAGTGTTGTCTCAGTGCATGGCAGCTGTGAAAAAGGCTAATTCCATGCGAGGGATCATTAGGAAGAGGATTGAAAATAAAAATACTAATAGTCTAATGCCCTTATACAAATCTATTGTGCTGCCACATTTGGAGTACTGCCTACAGTTCTGTTCACTGTATCTTAAGAAGGACACTGTAGAACTGGAGAAGGTGCAGAAGAGGGCAACCAAGATAACTGGGGGCTGAGAGCATCTTCCTCATGAGTTAAGGCTACAGCATCTGGGACTTTTTAGTTTGGAAAAAGAGACAACTATGGGAAGACATGATCAAGGTGGATAAAAATATGTATAGAGTAGGAAGACTGGATAGAGAGAAATTTTTCTTCTCTCACAACACTAGGACCAAGGGTCATTCCATGAAACTGAAGGCCAGGGAATTTAGGACCAACAAAAGGAAGTACTTTTTCATATGGTGCATAATAAATAACAATAAATAATAAACTTTGTTAGCCACCCATAAAAAAATGTTCTCTGAGCAGCTCACAACACAGCATTAAAATATTGAGTAAAAACACATAGAACACATGAAATCACAACCCCAAAAATACAAAATAAAAACTTTTAAAAAGTCAGTTTTAAAAATCAAATTTAAAAATCAAATTTAAAAATCAAATTCAAATCAAATTTTAAATTTAATCTATGGAATTCTCTGCCATGGGATATGGTGAGGGCCACTAGCTTGGATAGCTTTAAAAGGGGCTTAGACAAATTCATGGAGGACAGGTCTATCAATGGCTACTACTCTGGTGGCTATAGGCCACTTCTAGCCTCAGAGGTGAGATGCCTCTAAATACCAGTTGAAGGGGAGCAACAGCAAGAGAGAGGGCAAGCGCTCAGCTCTTGCCTGTGGCCTTCTCAGAGGCATCTGGTGGGCCACTGTGATAAACAGGCTGCTGGACTAGATAGGCTTTGGGTCTGATCCAGCAGGGCTGTTCTTATGTAAGATGGTTTCTATAGTATTTATCCTCAGCTATGATAGCTATTGTGCATTAACAGAATGAAGGTTATTTATGCCTAGTATGTAATCCTTAGTCTTTAAATCTGCAGGGAATCTCACATTGACATCAATGGAACTGTGTGCTGCCTATAATTGTAATTTTGCATATTTCTTTCCGAAGTGGTCATTTGCATCATATGAAATTGCTACTTTTGTGTGTGTGTCATCTGTCACAATTAGGACTAAAGAAAATGTGGACAGCATACTTTGTCTATCACAATGATTTTCAGACTTTCTGCCTTCAAGAAACCATTCCACCTTGACCCGGCTGTCAGAAAGACACAAACCCACTCATTATAGGGGATACAGAACCCCTATACATTACAGTGGATTCTGGGGAATGTTTTGATACACTCACTCATACCAATAGGGGACTGCCAGGCCTGTTGGACTTGTTTGTTGCCTTGTGTGACACCCTAAATCACACACAACATCCTTCTGTGCCAATGCATTGCTGGGGGAAAACTGGCAGTGGGGAGAATGCTGTCTTGGAGGGTTAAAGGAGTGGAGCCTCAAGCCAGCCTGAGAGGTTGCACATTTCCACATATATCTTATCCCAGCCAGCCAAAGACAATAAATTAATTGATTGATAATGGAACCAAGCTATTCTTTTGTATATATACTCCCATTTTATAATCTCAAGTCAATTTCAACTATCAAGGACAGCTTCCTTGGAAGGTTATCATTACAGTCTAAGCATGGTCTAACACTGGCTACCATCATTGGATGCCTAGAGACCACAGAGCACAAAACTGACACATATGCTCATAATATACATTTGTTTTAATTATAGGCAGTGTAAGGCTGCATTCGCATGTAACGTGAAACTGGAGTTTGCCAAGCCTGCAGTTAATTTTTGTAACCATGAATCAAATCATAGATGTTCGTCCAACCACAAGCCAACAACCTCTGCTTTCAGGGTAGGGGAGCCCCTCCCTCTTCCTTGACCGCTGAGGCTGCATCCCAGCAAGCTCCTTAGTGCCCGTGTCAGCAGACTGTGAGCAAAGCATCAGAATGTCTGCAGAGCAGCAGCCATTGGCCACAATCTTCAAGGAGGCATGCCAAGCGCCATCGTGCCTTTTGGGAATGAATGGACCACCTGCCCTTGGCAGGGAAAGTGGCATGCAAGCCCTTCTTCTGACAGCAATTGCACGGCCGCCCTCATAAGAGCCCTGCACCGAAACAGTCTTGTGCAAACACAATTGCTTTAACATAGTGCCTATCTTGTCATCCCGTCCCCTTTCTCTTCTGATTGCCAGAAGGGAGGAACAAGGGAATCAGTGTGAAGCGTGCATCCCCTATGTGACTTTTCTATTTGACAGGCTTAGAAGCTTGGGATGGGACATGGCAGTGTGCCTGTTGCTGAGCAATGGCTTGAGTAGCTTGGACAGGAGGCCAGACAAGTACTTGGAGAGGCAGCCAAGCTGGGTTTACTTAACCAAACCCCCAATGACCTGGATGCTGTGTACTCCGGGAGAGGGAAGAAAATGAGGTGGGTCAGGTGTTTGGGTGGACTGGGGGCTTTTGCCTGGCTTAATCTGGTGTGCCAGATGAGCCCCTTTCTGTCTCAAGCAAATATGGTAACAGTTGGGTTTGGTTGAGCTTCTGGCTGGTGTCATGTTTTACCTGGCCTGAGGATCTGTATGTTTTGACCCATGTGGCAGTTTGCTGCACTGCATTAGGTTTTTAAGTCTTTGAGGCAGGAGTCTCAAATGTGTTTCTGGGAACAGCAGAGAGGCAGTCTTCAGTACTGCAGCAGTTTGCTGTGCTTGGCCCCACATCACATAGAATTTATGGTCCTGACAGCCACCAGCAGCCAGAGCTCCTTTAAAGCCAGATCATGCACACAGATGACAGGACGCTGAGGTAGGAAAAGAGTTGTTTTTCTCGTACATTGGTTTGCACCTGGGCAACAAAGTCAGGTTACCCAAGCTCGAATGGGGCAGGTGTTAGGGCATCCTGTGGCCACAGACAACCTGGAAGTGCTGGGTTTCCTCTCTACAACCCAGCTTTTCTGGTCATGAGAACAGACTCAGGGATTTATATCTCTCTCAAAACAGCTGCAGGAAAGGAAGCAAAAGAAGTGTGGTAAAAATATACCATAATTTTTTTCTAGGATACCCTGTGCTGTGGATGAGATATGTAGAATATATGGTGTTAATGACACTCAACTATGCCAGTACTTTTCATATGGCCCAGGCCTGTAATTTCTGTCTTTCGCATCTAGCAGTAGTGGAGGAGTAGATGAGATCAAGCCAACAGAAACTGAACTATGGGGGACAGAAGTTTCAATGGTCTGGTAGTGCCCCAAAGGTGCTTTCACATAGTGTTCATGGCATTTTGAAGCAATAGTATCTTAATTTATATGAATTACTGTATCAAAGACTGGCAATGAAACGTTAAAGTTAGGAAAAGGGTAGTGATAAAATGTGTAGACCTTGTCAGACACCAAAATGTTAGGTAGGTTTTAATATGCTCGGCAGCTGCTAACAAAGGATGCCCTTTATGCAGACCTTTCCATTTGCCTCAGAATCCTCCATGGACACCTCTAAAGAAAAACTTTACTCATGCAGCTTTTTGCAGGCAAAAGACTCTAAGTTCTTCATATGTTAATGAAAATGAAAATTAAGACTCAAAAGGAAATAAAAATTACTGGATCCATAGGTCATCTTTGTTTTCACTCAGGATTTGTTTAGCTTTGAAGTGATGTATGATTTCTTTTCCCATTCAAATTATAGGGCATAAGTTGATGGGCCTTCTCTTTTGAAGGTGAGGCTAAGGATTAGCACACACACATTACTAAAATACATTCTTTGAGAAAAGCGGTGGGTTGAAAATCAAATGAAAATGAAAGCCAGGTTTGAATG
This sequence comes from Hemicordylus capensis, assembly GCF_027244095.1. Lineage (NCBI taxonomy): Eukaryota > Metazoa > Chordata > Lepidosauria > Squamata > Cordylidae > Hemicordylus > Hemicordylus capensis. The sequence continues at coordinate 192,681,970 of NC_069660.1, forward strand.
TATATGAAAAAGTATTTCAACGTGGATAAAATAATAAAAAATCCAGTGATAATTATTTGATATAACATGTAGACCTAAGGGTATTTGGAAGAGAGGGGGAAATTGAGGAAGGCCAGCTACCAACTCATTGGACCAGCTGACCAAAAAGCAGGTCTAGTTAGCTCCATTAGTATGTGAGCCTTATTGTTGGCTACCATCCCCACCATCTTGGGATCTTACTGGTTTCCAACCTGATTTTCAGATTTAAACTGCATTTGTCACTCTAGAGGATGACCTATGCCAAGAACTGGACAGGGGAAGCACATCCATGTTGATTCTGTTGGCCTTCTCAGTGGCTTTTAATACCAGTTATTATGGTATCCTTCTGGGTCATCTATCAGGGAGGAGTCTAGGGGACACAGTGTAATGGTGGCTCCAGTTCTTCCTGCAGGGGAGATTCCAAAGGTCAGGGTGAGGATATCCCGATGCCTTGGCCTTTTGCCTATTGCATCCTTCAGCATTTGGTCTCATTTCTTTGACATCTGTCTGAAATGGCTTGGAAGTTGATTTTGTGTGCCATCAGTACAGTGATGATACCTAAGTGTATCTCCTATCACTGGAGATGCAACAAATGTTCTGAGCTAGTGTTTGGAGGCAGTGAAGGGCCCTGACAGCTGGACATTTACAACCCTGACAGCTGCACAGTAGATAGTATCTGGGGGGAGCACTTTGCCTTGAAGAGATGTACCAGACAGAAATTACTCAGAGGGATCTAGCAAGTGACTGGGGAGCTGCATCTGTTAAATCTCTGCCTTGACACATCTGAACTGGGTTAGATGGTTTTTTGTCCACCCTCAGTAAATGCTGGGGAGAGAAGCTGGATAGGGCGCATCCATATGACTCAGCTCCTGCCTCTCAGGTGATCCTCCTCCTCCTCCTCCCTTGCTTTTTTAGTTCACACAGCCATAGATCTGGAGTGTGCACAGCTCTCCTACTCTGGCACTTCTCCTACTCAGGTGAAGATTGTGTGAACTAGCCAACTGGATTCCGTGAAATGTGTTTTTCAGTAGGCTGTGTCCGGACTCAGTCCTCAGTCAGTCAGAACTAAGCCCCATTGACATTAATTAATTTCAATCGTTTGTTTCAATAATGACTAGCTTAGTCTGGATTCTGCCCAGAGTGGATTGTAGGGGTTCATCCTCAGGTGAAGTCGATGATGAATTTTGAAGAGAGAGAAAACAAGAGTTCCAAAATGAACAGCAACATTTCTCAGGAAAGCTTACCGAACAAAGAAGGCAATAGGTGGAATGGACATTATTTTGTATATCAGAGAAACTGCTTTGTGCTCAGAATATGGTCTTATTCTGCCACCTGCCTTCATGAACAAATTATTTCAATTTCCTTAAGAGCTGAAGCGAAACAGAGTAGAAACTGAATCAAATGAAAAATGCTTTGTGAACATATCTATCAAGTTACTGGCTAATGTATTTATGCAGAAAATTCATTTCAAGGTCAAATTCTCCATGGCATCCCTGTGCCACTGTTTGACTCAATGAGATTATTAGCAGAAGTAACAAGAGAATTGGCCCACTACATCTTCAGTTGAAACAAGTAGTTCTAGTAAGAAATAATCTACCTACTTTCTTTTCACTATCCCCTACAACTGAACTAAATTTGGTCCAAATTGGTTAGGCAGTTCACAAGTTAGACCACTTGTGCCTCAAATGTTCATGCATCTGCCATCTTGAATTGTGGTGGATTACGTCACCACAAACTATGTGTTTGAGGTGTCCCTATGTGTCCTTACAACTGTACCAAATTTGGTCCAAATTGATTCCCACTTGCACCTCAAACGTTCACATTCCACCATCTTGAACTGGGGTGGATGATATCACAACAAGCCAGGCCATTGAGTTATCCCTGCGTGTCACTTACTACAACTGCACAAAATTTGGTTCAAATCGGTAGGCAGTCCACAAGATATCCCTATTGTGCCTCAAACACTCACGAGTCTGCCTTCTTGGATTGGAGTGGATGACATAATTACAAACCATGCCATTGAGGTGTCCCTGTGTGTCACTCACTACAACTGCACGAACTTTTGTTCAAATTGGTTAGATGGTCCACAAGTTAGCCCACTTGTGCCTCAAACATTCACATGTTCACCATATTGAATTGGGGTGGATGACATAATCTCAACTATGCCACTGAAGCATCCCTATGTATAGCTGTAGCAAAAAACCACTAATTAGTTATTTGTCATGTGTCTTGCACAGTATTACTAGATGACAAATTTACCATAATTCTGAGCATCAGAAAAAATAACAGCTGTAGTGTCAACTGACTTTTAACACCTCTGAAGTCCTCAATTCCAGGATTGTTAGAAAAACATTACCTGTTAGAGTAAATAATATTGGGCTAGATTGATTTAGATGCAGCTGATTTTAAGGTAATTTAATATCTTTATTTTATCTTCTTTTCAGACACCTGGCTTCGTTCTCTAGTCCGGAAGTCATATTTGTCTAACCGAGAAGATTGCCTGTGCAGTTTCTGTTCAAAAATGCTAACTTTAGAACTGCTTAACCAGTCTCTGTTAGCCTCTTCATCCCTAACCCTCTTGTTATTATCAAATTGAACTTCTTTTCTGTGTGGTTTTGGAACATAAATATGAAACTTATGTATCTTTCCCCCTTGCACCTGCATCTTCTCATTTGATATTACTCTCCCCTTGATACCTTAATAAGTTTTATTCCAATCACATGGTGTTGGTATTGGAATTTACTGCATAAGCATCATCTCTCCTATTGTCTAGGGGTATGCTTGTCTGTATATGCTTGTGTCTATGTTTGGGTTTGGAGGTTGAGACTAAGGTCCTCCCTCTGTCGGGCTTCTTACTTGCTGTCTTGAATTCAAACTGAGAGGTTCTCCCTCTCACTGCATAAGAGACCATTAGACATGTATTGTTTTCTTAGCCTATGTTTCAGTGAGGCTGTTCTTATGAGCAGCCAAGCTCAGGCCATAGTAGCTGCTCGTGAGAACGCCTGGGATCCACATGGATCCTGCAGTGCCAATCTCAGTGCTAAATAAGGAACTGAGGTACACACTTCATTTACTTTATTTCTATGTCAACCGCTTTTGGAAACTTTTTTTGAAAAGTGGTATATAAATATTTGTCGTATTCATATATGCTTGTGCATATGTTCAGGTTTGGGGGTGGAGACTAAGCTCTTCTCTCTTTCTAGCTTCTTACTTGCTGTCCTGATTTCAAATGGAGAGGTTCTCCCTCTCAATGTATAAGAGAACGTTAGTCATTTATTGTTTCCTTAGACTATGTTTCAGTTAGTAATAAATAGCTAACTCTTATTTTTCAGTTAAAGTTGCTTCCTGTTCAATTACTTATAGAGAACAGGTTCGACCCCAAACCTGTTTGAGGTCAAACTGGTTTGGTTCAACCATTCAGGGTTGAACCGAACTCCCACCAGTTTAATCCGACCTCGGACCGAAACCGCCCCCCCCCCCCACCTGGCCATGCCAGGCTTCGCAGAGGCCATTTGCATGCAGTGGCATTGCTGTCACGCTGGTATACGGAGGTCTGAATGGGCCAGAAAGTGCAACCGAACAGGCCATGGCAGTGATTACCGAGGCCTGCGGTGGGAGAGGGAACCTTCACAGACATTCCCCCCACCCCGCGGCCTTTAGGAAACCCCCTGAAGGGGCTAGAGGTAAATACATATTTTTATATTATTTTAATTTTTTTTAAAAAAAAAATCGTGAACACCCCCGCCCCGGATTGAAGCGAACTGGGGGGATTCAATGGGGGGCCAGACCAAACTGGTCCGGTCATGTTTGAGTGCAGTTTGTACTCGAACCGAACCAGGCCAGCTGGTTCTGTGCACACCCCTAATTACTTATAGAGGATAAGTAATTTCTCTGCAATAGTTGTTGTTTCCTACTTGCACACTGATGACACAAAATCAAGAATTCATATAAGTTCTATATTAGGCAAACAATATATGTCACTAATTGGTTATGCCCCTGTTCTCTCTTTCTCATTGTAAGAAGAGACCTTAAGGAAGCTCGAGAGGCTGCTGGCTTTCCAAGCATGTGGACTTCTATTTTCGGAATGCTACCCACCCCACTTCTACATAACAGAGAGGACATGTCTCATCTAAATTTTATTCTGTTTATAGTTACATGAAGAATAAGGTCCTTGGGCAGAGGCCTGTACCAAGTTGAAGGAAGGAAGCTGAGAGCAGCTAGATTTTATCAAAATGTATAACTGCAGTGTGCAGAATGGTACATGCCATTCATTGGCAGATATTCTGGATCTTTTCTACAATGCTACATTTTAGTTCCTGCTACATTTACTAAGGTAAGCATTGTATATCAGGCATATGGTATTTCTCACACTGTTGCTGGTGTACCTCTAGTGGTTCAAGGAGATAAGGCATGTAATCTGCTTGAAGATCTAACTGAGAAGCAAACAGCATCTTGGATTTCACAAATCCAGAGAAAACAAAAGTCAAAACTATTAAAGCACACTGCCTTTTAGCAAACACAGACTTGAGAGTTGCCACCGTTTTTCTGACAGGAATGCAGTACTATTAAGAGTTACACCCCATGCAGAAATTCAACAGGGGGCATTTTTAACAATATAAAGAAACAGTATTGTGGAAAAGCTCCAACTGTACCTTGCAGTTCTCCAGTAACTTGATAATTGGAGGTCTCATTACTTTTAATTAGATTTTTAAAAAATGTAGCTCTTGAAATTTGTATATTTTCTCCTTACAGCACAAATTTCCATAATATTCTGCCCCAGTAAAGAGGAAGAGTTTAATATTCCTTTGGAATGTTTAAACCTGTACCGTGTGAAACAATGGCCCACATTTGCTGCAGCTTTTCAAGGACTTTATGAGGTGGAGCAAGAGAGTCCTCACAGGGAGCCAGGACAGAAGCTGCATTGCAGCATTGCTCTGCAACCCAGCACATGGGGAGAGGGATCAGGAAATTATTTTTGCTTCTCTCACCTCTCTGTCTAAAAAAACACAAACCCTTGGCACACTGTTTGCTGCCAGGATTATGTCCCTGAGGGTTACACAGCCATCAGAGACATATTCAGGGTCATAGCTATAATTGAACAAGGGGAGACAAATGTCTCTGGAAGTCTGAGGGAGGGGACCTGTTGGTTTGGTAGCAGCTCACTCTTCACTCTTCCCCATTGCCTCCCCAACTCACTGGCATGATGCTATCTCCTGATCTGAGGACCCACCTGAGGTGAGATGAGTTCCCTCCAAGAGGAGTATCAGAGAGCATCACTCCCTCCTCTTCACTTCCTGGCTGGCTAGCCAGTGCCCAGGTTCAGCCCATCCCTGCCTCAGGTTCAACAGCAAGGGAAATGACAAGCTCAACACTGAGGGAAATGTTGCTGAGCATCAGCCAACTATCATGAGGAGAGGAGGGAGGGATGTGGACTGATACTTGTCTCCCCTCCCTGTTCCCTACTAGAGTTGAGAAAGAGATTAGCAGATCTTCAGTTAAGGGAGCTTAGGGATTTTCAGTTAAAGGCGCTTACCCACATTAAAAATAATGGGGGAGGGATGCGGAGGGAGGGAGGGAGAATGGTAGAGATGTGCACAAAATGAATTTTTTAATTAATTCCAAAGATTTGTTTAGAATACAAATCAAATTTGAATCTGGTCTGAAAATTCAAATCAAATTAGAATAGATTTGACCCTGTTTTGGTGCCCTTTTTAACCAATCAGGGGACCTGAATAATTTTTAAAAGGTGCTAAACAGCTCTAGATTAAAATTGAAATTGAATTTCAAAAATTTAATTCAAATTAAATTGCCCTTTTAAGGGGTGATTTGATACAAATTTGAATCAATCACATCACCCAGATTTGAGTCGAATTGATCTGAATTTGAATTAATTTGCACAACCCTAGAGAATGGATTAATGAGAAAGTTGGAAATATTGTTGATATTGTATGAATATATGAGGCGACTGTAAATGTTAAATAAATCTTTCTGAGTCCTGAGCCAGGGGATGAGTGCATGAAAAAGTGTGTGTGTGTGTGTGTGTGTGTGTGTGAAAGTCCATACGTGGGGAGTGTGTTGCTATTATTTGCACAGGAGGAGGGAAAAGGGCATGCTGAAAATGTGTTGATTTTTAAAAATGTCCTTACAGTTTTGAAAGATACACGAGTGGCGGAGGTGAAAGATACAGGGATGGGGAGGTTAAAAAAAAAAGGCTGGGGGTCCAGGAACCCATCTTCATTTTCTTTCCCAGGGTCAGTTCAAACCTCGCTATGCCCCTGGACACATTCCTGAAAGTGAATATGCAGGAAGGAGAGAGAAGTGCAAATTCCTTCTGGATAGGAACATAGGAAGCTGCCATGTCTTTAGTCAGACCATTGGTTCATTTAGCTTACTATTGTCTTCACAGACTGGCAGCCGCTTCGCCAAGATTGCAGGCAGGAGTCTCTCTCAGCCCTATCTTGGAGATGCTGCCAGGGAGGGATCTTCCCAGAATCTCTTCCCAGAGTGGCTCCATCCCCTGAGGGGGAATATCTTCCAGTGCTCACACATCAAGTCTCCCATTCAAATGCAACCAGGGAGGACCCTGCTTAGCTAAGTGGACAAGTCATGCTTGCTACCACAAGACCAGCTCTCCTCTCCATTACCTGCCCAGGGCCAGGAGCCAGATAGAAAGGGGGAAGTGTGCTCCCCAGACAAGCCTGAGCCTTCCTGGCAGCCTGCTAGTGGGGAACCTGCCTCCGGGAGTCAAGGGTCAGCAGCCAGTCTTCCTGCTCCCACATGCTGGGCTCTGGAGCAACACTGCATAACCGCTACTGTCCTGACTCCCTGTGAAGCTACAGAGAATGTGGGCCACCATGCTAATTTAAAAGCAAAATTGGTCCAACCCTCTGGAGCACAGCACGGTTGGGATTGGGAAAAACTCCATGCAACCACTAGTATCTTTTTGCATCTCAACGACATAAATCAGTCAACCACACACACACAAAGATGATTACAAACTAGAATGCCTCATGAAACCACACAAAATTGGGGGGACGTAGCCATATTTAAAACAGAAACGGTTAAAAAGTATACCATTCAGGATCCGTAATGCACATCTATTGCATTTGGGTAGGATGCAAAAATAATCAGACCAGCCTTCAAACACTCTGCTTCAGAGTCAATTAGTACTTGCCCAGGAGTCTGTAAGGTAAACAGGACAAATAGCAGTAGGCTGCCAACAATAATCATTTGGTTCACACAGAGATGCAAACACTCTAGCTGAGAAACTGATAGGGAGATTCAGAAACCGTAACCCAGATCCTCTGCTAGGTAAGGATGTATAAGTTACACTTCCAGTTTTTGCAAAGGCATGGGGAAGATATACAGTCCTTTTCTGCATCCATGCCCTACCTTGTACATGTTCACCTCTGCCCTTCAGAAACTTACACCAGCTTCATAAAAGCAGGAACTGCCACCCACTTCCTGTCCCATCCCTTCTGAGTAACCAGCCAACAATGGGGGCAGGGGCGGCAGGAAGGAACGCTGCTGCCCCAAAAACATTTCAAAAAGTGGAGTGCCAGCGAGGGGGAAGTGGCGGGAGGGGTAAGTGCAACCCCCCGCCCTTAAAGGGAGACCCTCTTCGGCACCAGACCGCGCCTCCATGGTTCCGTGCACATCCCTAATACAAGCCCTGGTGAAAACAAACAAACACAGTCACACACTGCGACTTTTCTCTAAAGAGATATCAGTCCCTCAAAATCTCTCCCTCCTGTTTCTTTGTTTGAAGAAGAAAGTGGGTTCTTTTAAAAAAAAAGAAAAGCTTGCTACCTTCTTAGGCTGCTTCTCCTTTTCCCAGAGTAGGCTTCAAAATCAAGCAAACAGGCTCAACAGGAATGTGCCCCCCCCACCAGGTGTGACTCACCTCAGCCCTAGCTGGCTTCTCTCACTGTCTTTCTCCAGACAAGAGAGAAACTAAAACCCCACAGCACCCCCAAAACAAGCCCTGGCAACAAAACAAAACCAAAAAACCTGACACAGACACTGGGACTTCTCCCCGAAAGAGATACCAGCCCAGCAAAATATCCCCCTCCTCCAGTTTGTTTGAAGAAGAAAGATTTTATTTTATTTTTTAAAGAAAAGCTTGCTACCTTCTCAGGTTCCTTCTGTCCTGCCCCTCCTGTGCAATAAACTCAACGTGGCTCACAATAAAACAAAAATTATAAAGTGAATAACATTGTTAAAATGAAGTCCATTTATAAACAGATTTACAAATTAAAGAATCCACTAGAACAGTCAAGAATAAAAATCTAAAAGCCTCCCTAGAAAGATATGGTTTCTTAGCAATGCTGAGGCAGGGAGCATAGCAAAGTCCATCCCAGAGGACATCCCAGAGAAGAGGCCACAATGAAAACAGCCCTGTCTCTGGTCCCTGCCAAATGGATTTCAATCAGTGTCAGGGCTGCAAGCAGGGGCTGATAGCGATGTTCACAGAAACAGTTTGTGCACTCCCAGGAGGGAGGGGAGGAGTAGCTTTAAGGGACAGGGAAAGCGCTGCCTCCCCGTCGGTGCCCTCAAAAAAAGCGGGTGTGCAAGCGCATCGGCCATGAGCATGGTGATGCTGATTGGGGCTGCAAGCGGGAACACTACAGCCCAGTGCGCCCACTTTTTTGGTGGGGGGAAAGTGACAGGGTGGGGGCTGACAGGGAGGCAGAGCCTTCTCTGTCCCTTAAAGCTACCCACCACCCATTGAACTTATTATTATTATTATTATTATTATTATTATTTAATTTACACAGTCAGACAGGTGTTATTGACTGGTTTGTTTTATCCAGACATCGAGTTGTTGTAGTTGTTGTAGTTGTTATTACATTTATATCCCGCTCTTCCTCCAAGGAGCCCAGAGCAGTGTACTACATACTTGAGTTTCTCTTTCACAACAACCCTGTGAAGTAGGTTAGGCTGAGAGAGAAGTGACTGGCCCAGAGTCACCCAACTAGCATCATGGCTGAATGGGGATTTGAACTCGGGTCTCCCCAGTCCAAGTCCAGCACTCATTCAGATAATTCAGACACCGGCAGACCAAACCAGTTTGGTGCTCCAGAAAGGGAGTGCTGAAATGGTTCCGTGCATGTCCCTAGGGCTTGAGGTGTAGAATGGAGGGCCCTGGAAGTTTCATATGGGCTAATATGTAGAAAATACCTGTTTAGTCTTTCCTGCTTTAGAAGTCACATAGTTCCAGAACCAGCAACCATAATTCCTAACCATCATGGATTCAAATATGCTAAGCTTCTGTGGAGACTGTATTCCTTCTTCCTAACATCTATAGCAGTTTTTATACCCCCTAGCAAAAGCTTTCATACAATCATACCTTTTAGGGGTTGCACCACAAAGCCGCCTTTATATGTAGCTATCTTTGTTTTAATTTTAAAAAATGAGAATATCCAACTGGTTCATCATGATACACAAGCTAGCTCAATGTTTGTTAAAGGTGACCGTTTCTGTAAACTTACTTGGGAGTAAGCGGCATTGAAGTTGATGACATTTACTTCTGTGTAAATGTGTGTGTCCTTTACTGTACCTGTCTGTACTTTTCTTCTCAAAATTCCTTTTGTCTCAGACTTGTGTCCCTTCTCTTTTGAGGAAAAACATTTTGCATTCTCCAGCTACAACATCACTGTTTCCTCCTTGCATTAGTCAGATTTGCCCAAGTTGTATAACATATAGGTTCTTTGAATAGCTAACAAACAGGTTATTGATTTCCCATTTGATACACACTCTCACACACTCTGGTTTCAGTGGGGAAAACCAGTTTGATTAGGTACTGTCAACCACATATTTTGTGGAACTGTTCACTGCGTGTGCTGGTGAATGTACTGATTAACAGTATTCCTGTTATCCATTCTCTGTCAGCATGAATGGGTTGACATTCATCTATCTTATACATAGCTCAGCAAGGTAATGAGATCATTCATATAATTAAAAACTGTGTTCTACCCAGGTTTGGGAGCTGTGTGTGCTCACAATTTTGGAGTGTGTGGAAGCAAGGTAGGAAAAAAAACTGGGTAGAAGTGATTGTGTGGATGAAAGGTAGGAGGAAAAGCTACCCAAGTTTTCCTCCTACCCGCAATTTCACCCCTCCCCCACTCTCCAGTCCACATTCAGATGACAGGGAGTGTGTCCTATCTGCAGTCTTTGTGGGCTTGAAGGACAGCCCACACAGCCAATCACTGAGGGAGAGAGGGAGGAGCTTCCATCTTCAACTCCAGTCTGGACAAATGTAGCCTCCAGTGTGGCATTTGGATACAATGGAGGCTACAAGGACCCTCAGTTTTGAGCAGCAAAACTTACTACAAACCGAGGGTTCAAACTACTGGAGTCTTCACAGCAAAACCTTGGGTCGCTTCAGAAATGGGACTGGAGTTGCACACACTTGAATGTAATGGTGAGGAAACCTCAGGCCCCTACAACTCCAGTTCCCTATTACATGATACTGCAGCCACTTTCATTCTCCTTTTCAAACTTCAGTTTTAATTGGGAAGGGGAAAGTGTGTCTTGGCTGTCAGACCTCAAACAGCAAGACAGCGAGTTGGTCCTAGGAAAGGAATAACTGGGTTCAAAGAAAAGCTCCCTGAATGGTGTCTCCATGACACAGCCTCACAAACCTCACAAGTTGTTGTCAATTATGTATTTACTTTGTATGTTTTTAAAATGTATCTAAGAATTCAGACTCTGCAGATTAACCACATGACAGCCACTTCTTGATGTTCACTTCAGCATGAAATTGAGAAACATTTATTCGGTAATTAAAATTCATACATTCAGTGAAAATGTGGATAACTACACTACCCCTGTTCTCCACATGACTATTAAAATTAATTCAAATGAGCCATGCTGCTGATTCAAAGTTCAATGGGGCCTTTGTAAATCTGTAAAAAAAAAAAAATTAAAAAGAAATGATCACATTAGCAAACCACAGTATATGCAATGATTTTCATTGGAGACAGACTGCAAGCATTCACAAATTGGCAATCCAATCTGCAAATCATTTCAAACCCCCTATGGTAAAAGCCAATATTGTCCACAAATAAACCTACTTATCACAGTGTACAAAGATCCATCTTGCCAGTGTTCACAGTCTGACTCTGTCTCTCTCACTATGCCAAGACTTTGAGCTTATCCTATTAATGACATCATACATGACATCAGAACGTCATGTTTAGGTTCAGCCTAGGCTATCTCCGTGGCAATGTCAGAGTACATTAAACCTTTTGAAATAGGTTGGCAGCAGCTTCACTATCAAACAACTTCAAGCTTTATTTTTGCTGTCACTATTGAAGCCTGAAAAGCAATGCTGTGTAATCTGAAAACTGGCTTCTGAAAACTGTGACAATCAGGGATGTGTTTCCACAGTCAAAAGGCACTTCCAGTAACGATGTCCCCCAGGGTAGTTGTGGACTTCAAAGGCAGCAGACACTGTTCAGAAGCAGCAGTTGAGGAAGCAGCATGCCCACAGGTTTCCTAATTGTTGCAAATGTGGAAAAAGCAGCCCTGGGGTGCAATGTTTCAGAGGCCTTATTCACATCTAATGTGGAAATGCGGGTCCAATGGACCCATAGTTCTGTGCACCTCCTCTCCCAGCTTTCCTGTCTGAATTTGGACATAGCAGAGAGCATCCTCTCTGAAGTCAGCAAGAGGAGGAGGCTTCCTTCCTGATTGGCCTGTAGAGCCAATCACACTGGAGTTGAGGGAGGAGCTTCCTCCCTCCAGTTTTAGTGGACACATTCTGCTGTTCCGCATTTGGAAATACTGCAGGCTGCATCGAACTTTGGGTTGCAGCAACAAAACTCACTCCAACCCTAGAGTTCAGATTGAAATTCCAAATCTGAACCCTCGGTTTCGTTGCCATGCCAAGGCCTATTTGTATGCATTTGGACAGAACATTTGCAGAACCGCTAGCCAGTTCCACTGCAGTTCCACGTTACGTGCAAATGTGGCCAGAGCCATAATGCTGTACATCATGTTAGTGAATTTCTTTTGCCCAGAATGGAGCTACCATCAATGCAAATCAACATTTAGAAGCAAATGTGAAGTTCTTACCCCAGCAAAACAGTCAAGGCATTTGGAGGTAGAAAAATTGAATTTACAAATACTAGCAAAACACATTTTCTTCCAGTGTCCACATTTCTCTAACTACATAATTTAATTCCTCCTCTGTCCCCATCCCTGTCTTTGTGCCCTGTTCATATTTGTGTAACTTCAGGAACCTCTTGGCAGTAACCACAAGGTGTCTTACACAATTACAAATGATCAATGAGCCATCCCATTATTTGTGAACAGCATGAAACTGACTAGCTGATTAATCCCCTGCATTCATGCATTGTACAGATAAAACAGCATTCATACATCAGAATCCAAGTTTTTATATTCAGTGATTACAAATTCAGTAAAGTATTAAAAATTGTCTGGCTTATTCTATAAAACCTAAGGAATAAATATAGCTACATAGAATGTGCAGCTGTATTGCCCACAAAATGAGGCTTGTTTCTCATGTTTAATGATCTGGAAATGACTTCAGGGTGGCACAGGCAACCCAATCAATAAGTTTATACAGTCAAATGCAAATCTCAGGGCTACATGCTATTGCTGAGAACCTTTTGAACACCTGCATTGTTCTGTTCTTCCCTGCACAATCAATTATTTGCCGTTCACTCTTTCCGCAAGAGAAAAGTCTGATCATTTCCTGCTTGGTTGTCACTTGAAAATGTTTCCTTTGGTGGCTCTGCCCAGGTGAAGCGGGACAGTAACCACACAATAAATGACAGGGTGGGTGAGTGGCAAAGGGAAGGCAGGGATAGACCTAACTCCCCCCACCCAGATAATGGGCAATTCTCCTTTGGTTGCACCGCTGCACACCCACATGATCTGCACTGATTGGGAGTGGGGAGGTGGGAGGCACTGCTTTGCAGTCATTCTGCTCCTACCTCACAGGCAAATTTCAGACGGTGTCTCTTGAAGACTACTCTTCCAAATCTGAACTTTCCTGTGGTGTCCCTCAGGGCTCCATGTTGTCTCAGATGTTGTTTACCATCTACATGAAACCGCTGGGAGAGTTCATCAGGAGATTTGGTGCAGGGTGTTATCAGTATGCTGATGACACCCAAATCTTTTTCTCCTTGTCAACATCATCAGGAGAAGGCATAACCCCCCTAAATGCCTGCCTGGAGGCAGTAATGGGCTGGATGAGGGATAACAAACTGAGGCTGAACCCAGATAAGACGGAGGTACTTATTGTTAGGGGACAATGAGTTCTGGCCTCCAGGAATCCCCAAATGCACTGTGGAATGGGTGTGGTGCATTGGGGCATTCCCCCAGGAGTAGGGTGCTCTAGGCCAACCGCAGCACAATCCCAGCACTGTGCCCTCAACCCTGTCTTAAGGGTTAAAAGTTGGGCTACCCACCAGGGCAACGCTGGGATTGGGCTCAATCCCAGCAGTGCACAAGGGCAGCCAAACCCAGGCTGGGCTGTCCTAGCCTGGGTCTGGCTGATCATATGCAGAGCCTTAATATGTGGTCCACCATACCGCAAATAAAACAAGATGTTTTCATTTTCATGCTTTTAACTATTGTAGCTTTTCAAACCTTTTTTTCACCTTTCAGTTGAAGCTAATATTTTCTAAATTTAAACATGAGGTAAATATGTCTTGCAAATATGAGTGGCTCACACGTGTGCATCATTTGAGGACTGCAACAGAAGGAAAAGATTTGCCTGATTGAATGAGCCATCACAGATCTACTGCTACAAAACAGAACTTATATATTGTCTAATTTAACCTCAACTTCAGTACTTTTCAGTGGAATCAATTCACACATTTTCTGAATTTTCCAAGAGTCATCTGAATCATCTCTGAAAGTTGAGTAAGCATTTGCCAACAAAACAAACAATTATTTATTTATTTATTTAGTTAGTTAATTAGCTGGATTCGAGTCACCACAACCGAGTCAGTGGCAACCACAACCAGACCTCCATAGATGTTCTTAACAGGTGGTGGGATTGATGAAGAAGAAGGCGCACTCTTAAATACCTCAGACCCAAGTCATTTACATGTGGTTGTGAAACATGTCTCTATAGTTCACATCTATCTGAGCATTTGAGAGCTGATTCACACATAAGCATACATCACTTGATGGCTGCAGTATCATGAGATAACTTGCCAGTGTGAATGGGCCATCACAGCTGTAACCCCACAGACAGAACTTGTGAATCGTCTTCAGATCACCACAAACAAGATGTTTTTCAGTGGAGTTGCCATCTTGTTGCTATTCTTCGTGTCTAGACAAACCAACTAATAAAACATGCACATGGCAACCAGCTTATGTGATCAAGCTACATTATCTTTATTTCCGTGATTTCTGTGACTTCCAGTCATTATTAATAGCACATTGGATGCTGTTTTGTCATTTTTAGGTTTCTTTTTGAACGGCAATCATCCATCATTCTGTGACATATAACAGCTCTGATTAGTCATGTCTCTCATCCATATTGTAAGCACTGAGTACCTTATTTTCATTCTTGAAGTCTGTCTAGAGAACTAGGAGCATATCTGGTCAAGTCAAGCTACAAATGGCACCCTGGTGCCAATGTTGTTTAATATGGTGCTGAAGCATAGGCCATATTAGCATGTTACCAACATAAATAGCTCCCTAGACAAATCTTCATGGAAAAGTTATGAGATCAGCATGTTGGAGAAAATTAACTAGATATCTATAAACCAAGAATTGTAAAACAGGGGAAAGCAGATCCTATTCAAGCAGGACTTGGATACAAATTCTAAAGGAAAATGACGTGACAGAGAAAATACCTGACTGACTGATCCTGATCACTGCTGTGGTTGGGAGGGAATTTTCCTCTGTTTGGGTAGGCTAGCTGATGCTGAGGCATGTCGCTTTCCCCTTCCATGAGGCAAGGTGAAGCGGTCACCCAAGGCAGCATATTATTGGGGCACCAGAGAGGTGGCAAGATGCTCTTCTGTTTTTAAAACGGGAGGGAGAAAGCAAAGAGGGGGCAAACAAGGGAGTGGCATTTGGCACCCTACCTCAGGCTCACAGAGACTTTGAGCTACCATTGGTGCTTTCCACAGTGGTGTGTGATTTGGCTTGCTCGTTTGATTGATTTAGATTTACTTGTTCTGTTCCTTTCTGCAGTGCTTTTTTTCTCTGCTTGATCATAGAGTGGCACCTCATGGTTTTGATGGGAAACTAGTAGCTCACAGACCACATCTACTGTAGCCCAAGCCATGATTTTTCTTTGCTTCTTCCTTTCCTCTCATTGATGGATTGAAAACACCTGGCAGGACAAGATTCTCTGGGGAAACCATTCATTTCCTGAAAGGAGGAAATGCCTACAAGATATGACATGCTAATGTGACTAATAGTGATGTTGGAAAAGGTAGAGTAGATTAGGAAAAGTCTTCTTTTTATTCTCCAGGCACAAAAGAGACCACCCCAGAGACTTCTGTGATGATGCAGAATCCTCAGGGTAATCTTTTATTTGACCAAGTGAGGGGTGCTGAATTTCTTCAGCCTGGTGAGATCAGACAATAATTGGCCAAAGTGGAGGTGGGGGAGAGACAATCCAGATTCTGAGAACCTTTGTGAAGAGGACTGATCCTGAGTCCACGCTCAGAAAGTTGTCAATAGTTGATCAAGTTTGTTCTGTAGGTGCCTAGCATATAGCATGCCCTGTCTTGCCTGGGGAAGTTAGAAGTATTGACCCTTTCACAAGAGGAGATCTGGTCTTGTGGTAGCAAGCATGACTTGTCCCCATAGCTAAGCAGGGTCTGCCCTGGTTGCATCGGAATGGAAGACTAGAAGTGTGAGCACTGTAAGATATTCCCCTCAGGGGATGAAGCCGCTCTGGGAAGAGCAGAAGGTTCCAAGTTTCCTCCCTGGCTTCTCCAAGATAGGGCTGAGAGAGATTCCTGCCTGCAACCTTGGAGAAGCCGCTACCAGTCTGTGAAGACAATACTGAGCTAGATAGACCAATGGTCTGACTCAGTATTTGGCAGTTTCCTATGTTCCTATGTCCATTGTAGATGCTCACCATTTTAGTTATTCAACGACACCAATTAACTCTGAAAGGCTGTTCTCATAAGCAGCCTAACTCAGGCTAGGGCAATGTAGCCTGGGCTAGGCTGCTAGTGTGGAGCGCCAGAATCTGCATGGATGCTAGTGCTCCCACCCAGCCTGACTCAACTCTGAAGCCCAGCCTTTAGCCGAAGTTAAGAGCACAAGCACACTCTTAACCCTGGCACTGTGATCTTGTGTGCACACAGAGATGGGTGCCTAGAACTCCCATTTCATGGGAGTATCCCCCATTGCACCGTGCTAACCGTGCAGTGCATTGTGGGATACATGGAGGTCAGACCACCGCGTCCCGGCTTCTGGAGATCCACGCTGCATGATGCAGTGTGGTTCGTGTGGGAGTGCGGTCCGTGACTCCCATCCTCTCCAGAGATTGGCTGGGGGGAAGGAAAGGTTTGCATAACTTCTCCACTACCCACCTGCCCCAACTTCAATCATGAGAAGAATGTCTGAATCTCAGGCAGCCAATAGTTCAGCCTTTTTTTCCTTGCAAAGGCCAATATAAGGCATTCAAGTTATATGAGTTACCCAGTGCAATAAAACAGGTTGTTGTATTATTGCTTTTGTAATAAGAACTACAGATTATTGTGGTCTATATCAAGCAATCATAAACTATTTGCTTGCAAATATTAATAAGGGGTACTGTATGCCATGTAGATTTACTATGCAATCACAGTAATGGAAAACACAACTAAGTACAAAATAAACTGCATGCCATCCAGCAAAATTAAACAAAACACTAACACCTCACAGCACATTAAAAGCTTGGAGGGAATTCTATCCAAAGTTATTGCTATAATAGAAAATGTCTATGTGATACATTTCTAGGGATCTGTTAACATAAATCTATATCTGCTAGTTTAGAATGCATGTGACAGATGCAATTTAGCATTAGGGTGGGATGGAAAGCGAAAGATTAACCATAATCCCAAAGAGAAAATATTTACTGTATCTGTACATGCCATTTTTTTTTTACTGCCCAGAATTATTGCCCTACAAAGTTGCTTCCATACCAATTTGTGCTGATTGTAATCCATAGCCTCATGTAACAGACATGAAACTATTGTTAAAAGTATCTTGCGCAAGTGGTTTGCTTTGCTCGCAAGTTACAACTGAATTTTACTGAAACTGGAATTCACAACAAACTTGGAGGATACTTCTAAGACAAAACTTCAGGAGGAATTTCAAAGGGACTTTAACACATATCTGATAAGTATAGTGATATTTTTCAATATGTGGATGTGTTTCCTTGAATATGTCTAGAGCTGCCACTGGCAATACTCCAAAGCAGTGGTTCTCAACATGGGGTCCATCAGATGTGGCTGAACTACAAATCCCAGCATCCCCAGCAACAATATTTTGCAACATCTGGCAGATCCCACATTAAGGACCACTGACCTAAAGCAAAACTGAACTTGAAGCATCGTGCTATAGTGAAACATCTTTAGAAATATTGAGAGAACTTAGAAGAATTTTAATAAAAAAATGTTTTAATTATAATTTAGAAAGGCTTACACTGTAAGAGTCAGAAGTCCATGAGATTTATTCATTCATTCATTCATTCATTCAATTTCTATACCGCTATTCCAAAAATGGCTCAGGGCGGTTTACACAGAGATGCCCTGGTGTTGCGGATGAATTCCAAATTAATGCAGCACCAGCACTCAGAGGGTTGCGTGGCCCTCAGGCACATATTTTAGGGTGGTCAGAGGGCTTCATAGGGAAGGGGGGGATCTTCAAAAATTGTCCTTTCCCTGGTGCACCAGTGTAGTTGGTTGGGAGGTGCTCTTAGCCTGCCCCTCACACTGCACCAGTGCTCACTTGCTCTGTAGGTCAGCCAGTATTCCTAAGATGACATCTTCAATGGATCACGGAGACTGTCAAGTCACTGAAGTTTTTGTGGAGGGCTGTGATAACAGGAAACTTGAATTGTGGACATTAGTTTGTGTGCACTCTGGACACAATTTCCCAGTTCTGAACATTGCAGGGAGAAAATCCTCAGATCCATCCACAGTTCATGTCCTGAAGTGAATGGCAAAACTCCTGTAGGCAGAGAGTAATGCCTCACACTCAGGTTTGGGATGGGCGGGGGGGGGGGCTCCCTGGAGATATTGCCTTGGTCTTCTAACCTCTTGGCATGGCCTAAGCTGGAGATAGACAATGAAAGGCAATGAAGAGGTTTCTCTCACCTAAATCCCCATCTCCCTTGTTTTGTGGTTCTCAGTGGACCTTCTCTCTGTGCTGCCCAAAGAACCTCTCAGGACTCCAGAATCTACCACAGCCTTCATTCCTGCTTCCTCACAAGCCTGGCATGTCTCATGAGAGTTTGGGATTCCATCTCATGAAACCATGAGCACTTGCAAGACCCCAGTTTCCCCTTCCAGCCCTTTTGTGACTTGCTAAGCACTTGTTCAGGTGGAAACCCACTCTCCCATCTCTCCAGGCTCCACCCTGACTTTTGGAGAGCCACTGTCTCTTGTTGCTGAGGCTGATCCCATCTGGGAATCGCTGTGGCTGCCACAGGAGCCCGACACATATATAACTGTATATGCATCAAAACCTCTTGTCCATACTCAAACAATCACTAGGTTGTTGCTCATTCAGCTAACATTCCCTCCTCACAGACAACATATCTAGAAAAGCATATGAGAAAGTCATCAAAGAAGAATTACATCTTTTATCTTTACACACAGAGGGGGCTTTTATATTATGATGAAGTGAAAGGAGAAGAAAAAAGACAGCCAAAGATAGATAATTGCTTTGCTCTTAGCAAGAAAATGTTGAATCTAAAAAAGAAAGTAACTATATCTATTCTGCCTTTTTATAGTGTAAGTTTTTTTAAAAATGTAGTGCTAAAACGGAAACGCTGCTACAAGGAAGCTGACAACTTCCAACTAAGCAGTTAAAATTATATAGCCAATTCAGTGGTTTGGCAAAATTGTATTTTAGTTGTTACCAAAATATCAGTAGTACATTGGAGGGGATCATAGATCAGTGACCGAGCACTTACTTTACATGAAGATAGGCTCATGAATCTTTGGCACTTCAAGTTAATAGTCTGAGATAATAAGGCTGAAAAAGACCTCCAAGATCTGAGACTGAACCGTTCCATATGATGGCCAACTTCTGAATATCAGGGGTCACTCCATTCTCCAGATGGGGCCTGAGAAGGGGTTACCTCCTTAATAACATTGACACTGCTCAGAAGTAAGGTGTGTGTGTACAGTATTTGTGTTAAACAAAAGCTATAAACAAATATGTGGATTCTTATTTCTTCCATCTCAAAAACAGTCCAGAGTTCAAATCCATTAAACATGCTGGATGAGCTTGGACCAGTCACTAATGTTTCAGCCCTACAAGGATGTTATAACTATAAAAATGGATGGGGAGGGGGGCAGGGAGAGAGAAAGATCCAGCCTTGTATGCTGTGCTATGTTCTTTGGAGGAGGGGCTCAAGGGTCAGCTACAATTGTTTGGGGGACAATCTGTTGTCCATCCGAGTACTCTTTAATAACAGAGGTTCTGAGAGTGTTGATGTTAATAGACAATAAAGAGATTTTCCACCAAAGAATCTTGTAGCTCCATAAAGAGTCTTAAAGCTTTTTAAAGACAAAACAGATTTTTTGTGCTACAATAAATCTGTTAGTCTTTAAGGTGCCACAGGACTCTTTGTTGTTTTCCCTGAAAACAAGCAAAAGACTAACATGGCTACTTCTTTGGAAAGAGATTTTAGTTTCTGCATCTATCTCTTAGCAAATTTAATTTGATTTTCTATGATGCCTCTCAAAACTGCTGTTGAAATAAAGGGCTGCTGCTGTCACTATCATTCACTGTGATAGACAATCTGTATAAAAAGAAGATTGAACTGATAAAAAAAATCAGATTCATGACTGATGATAATGCTAAGAAGCATTGATTTTGTTGGCATCTTTCCTTGGAGATCCCAATGTAGCACCTTCTATATGTGTTTTTGTTTTAATAATTAATGTTTCAGGTAGGAGTATTACCTCCTGAGAAATGCAAAGTGGGGAAGTTTCCCTAAACACAGAAGACCATAGGTTTGAACTATCCCACAATTTTGCTTTAAATTCATGGTGCAAACATTCCTACCACCATCTATTTATGCCTAGGTTATTTAGTTCATCGGGTTATTTAGTTTAGCTGCAGCTTTCAGTTTCTTCAGCTATTTTGTGTCCCTTCTCTCTAATTTACTCTATAAATGATGTAAACAGACATATAAAATAATAATGTGGAAATCTGCACAAAAGGAATGGCTAGAATGGAAGGGAGGGAAATTGGAGATGTGCAAAGGAATTCTAGATGCCATCCTTAAGATGTCATCCCTTCGCTCCTTCTCTTGTCTTTTCTTCTGTGGAAATGAATCAGTATATTGTCTACCTTCTTCTCATTAAAGTAGCTGCATTGCCAGAAAAGCAATAACTTGGCTAGCTCATAAAGCCCTTGTTGGAAAAATCCTAGTTCCTGAGCTTTAAAACTGTCATAACTAGCTCTTGGAGACTCACTTATCTTCACTACTCGAGATGGTTTGTTTTATAGCTCAAAGTTTATACTTCAGCAGGCATACCTTTTTGAAAGTTAGGGAACTCTAAACAACACTAAGGAGATGAGCTTTTTCACTGAGGGTTCTCTAAGAGTCTGACCCCAGCATCTGATGTCAGTAGCATTCACTTCCATGGTATTGTGCTTAGATTTGAAGGCAGCT
The DNA here is from genome assembly GCF_027244095.1 of Hemicordylus capensis. Classification (NCBI taxonomy): domain Eukaryota; kingdom Metazoa; phylum Chordata; class Lepidosauria; order Squamata; family Cordylidae; genus Hemicordylus; species Hemicordylus capensis. The sequence continues at coordinate 192,702,833 of NC_069660.1, forward strand.
GGAGTCAATGAGATTTTTTCTTTGGCTGATAATGGCAGTGAACAACTGAACAGCTGAAGTACAACTGAACTTGATGCCATCACAATTTGCGGCATTATACAGGTGATGTGAATCAAACCAGAATGGCACACTGGCACAACAGCAGTTGAATGCGTTGGCCAGTAACACATAAAGGTCATTGACATGGTTGCTTGGGCTGGTGTTGGAAAACACTACAGGGGAAGGCAGGATCCTATGAGTAACCTTCCCCCCAAATGATCACTTTGGCTCCAGGTGTGCTGGGTACTGCCACATCATGTGTGCCTACATGACTGGCACTGCAGCAAGCAGTGTGGCTATCCAGAATTATGCCTGCCTCTAGATATCCCACAATGCATGAGCAGCACGGTACGTTATCAAAATTCCTGAGGCTGGGTTGCTCCTTTCCCTGGCCACTACGGTCTTAATGGCTTCCAGCAGCCTGAAAGGAGCCACCATGCACCCACATGACTGCACATGCACATGCACCCTCTTACATCACTTTTAGCCCAGGTAGAAGACTCAGGCTACCCAGTTGAGGAGCTCAGGGATCAGAACTGATCCCTTTGGTTCTCATAACCAGCCCTACCTGGGCTACTGCTGCCCAGACGTGGTAGGGCTGGCCATGAGAATCACCTCATACTGTAGCTATTTTTCTTTGCAATCCTGGTGATTAAAACCAGGCTCAATTGTGTAAGTTCAAATGTGGTGTTTTGACACAAAATTATTATTCAAGCATTAACTGCATTACTCTAAGGAGTGTGGTTTTTCCGCTTGAATAATAATGTTTTAATGTATCTGAGGCTATGCAAAACTCTAAAAAAAATTGCTAATCTGATTGAAACATACGAAGCTGCCTTATACTGAGTCGGATTGTTGGCCCATGTATTCAAATATTGTCTATATTGACTGGCAGCAGATCTCCAAGGTTATAGGCAGGAGTCTCTCCAGCTCTACCTGGAGATGCCAGGGAATGAACCTTCTGCATGCAAAGCAGATGCTCTACCATTGAGCTATGCCTTCCCTTAAAAATGTGTCAGATATTTTTCCTGGGCACAAAGTTCCAAATTTAAATTGAAACTTGGTTTAGGTAATGTTCACCAGGATGCTTTCCAGATCAGACATTACAACAGTGTCACTATATGTCCATTAAGTGTGCTTCTGAATTACCTGTGTTTTGACATTGTGGTCCCTGTGAACATAAGAACATAAGAACAGCCCTGCTGGATCAGGCCCATGGCCCATCTAGTCCAGCATCCTGTTTCACACAGTGGTCCACCGGGTGTGCTGTCAGCAAAGAGTCGTTCCCATTTCCGATGCCTTCTTTGGTGTTTATTTGCTGTGTTACAGTCCTATAATGTTGCTTGTGCAACACACACACACACACACACACACACACACACACACACACCCCTATATTTTCGCATTGTAGAGTTTTGTGCAGGTTATAAAAAAATTGCTACCCCTGCTGGTAGTGAAAACCTTTAAATACCTGGGTGTCATTTTCTACTCTGCTGGTAGTAGAAGTGCTCACCTTAAATTCATATCCCAAAACGCCCAACAGTCAGCTAACACAATCAAGTCCTTCCATTTCACCAGAGGCGCCCATTTTATTCCTGCTGCCATAAAACTTTTTACAGCAAAAGTATATCCGCAGCTCCTATACGGAGCCCAACTGGGCCCCTCAGAGCCAGTTTGTTCTCCTCCCACCTTCAGACCCAGTTTGTTCTCCCCCACCCACATTCAGATCCAGCTTGTTCTTCCCCCCAACTTCAGACCCAGCTTGCTCTCCTCCCACCATCAGACCCAGTTTGTTCTCCACCCCCACTTTCTGATCCAGTTTACTCCCCCCACCTTCAGCCCCAGTTTGCTCTCCTCCTACCTTCAGCCCCTCGTCCTGCTGGCCACCTCCTCAGACCTGGTGCACAGCATCTGCGTGACTAGTTTGTTGCTGTTGCTGCTTTCTCTCCCCCGTCTACACTTTCTCTCTCCACCACTTCCCCCTGCCACTTTCCCTGCCACCTTTTTGTCTTGCATGTTCATCCGTTTCTCTTGCTGTCCATTTGGCACTACTTCACCTTCTCACCTTCTCCTTTTTTCCCCATCCCCACCACTGCAGCATTCTCCCAGCTGGCCTGTCTCCACCCTCCCGCCTGCCCGCCTGCCTTTTTCCGTGTTTCCTTCCTCCCTAGCCTCTCCACCACAGCTTTCGCTCACCCCGCCTCCTGGCTGCCCGCCTATCCATCTCCACTGCAGTCTCCTCACTGCGGCCAGGCTAGGCTGGGCCAAGCCACACACAGACACACAGACACACACACCCGCTGCTGCCTCCTCACCGTGGCTGGCCAACTGCCACCTGCCGGGCACATGACTTTGTGGCGCCCGCCAATTCCATGCACGAGAGCTCTGTCTGGAGCTCTTGCAAGATTTCCTCCACACATTTTTTTTTCTGGCAAGTCTTGGAGAAATAAGTATATAGATGTGAGAATACAGATGGTTTGCAGCAAAAGGCTGAAATCTGACAAGGTCAGGTATCATGAAAATACATAGCATGATATTCATGCTGATTACTTGAAAGCAGGGTGGATTTCGGAACGGTGCCCAAATGCATGCTGCTCAAGGAGCCCTTGGTTGCACAGTCCTGCAATAGGTTGTGTAGGCTATCCGCTTGCTGCCTGATACACACTGGCTTGGGCATATCCTGTCATTGAGGATGACGTCCCTATACCTTGGGGGAAAGTAACATTGACACTTTGTGGTTGAAGCACAACTTTTGATCTGAATTTCAGCTTTTGTTAATTTTGGTGGCAGGTGTAAAAATAACAAAATGAAAGGTAAAATCTGACCCTTTTATTTCTTTCATTGTTATGCATCCTTGGTAACATGATTCACTAGAATTTTTTTTAGTTGTTGCCTTGGGCTCAACTTGTTCTTCTTACATTTCAGGAATCTATAATTACATTCCATAAAATATGTATTTTAGACTTCAATACTTTGAGATGATATATATGCCTCTAGTCAGCTTCATCCTATGAGGGTGTTTTTCTCTATGTGACAACCATATAAAGTACTTTAAATGATGCACAGATTGGATAGGCAATATTTTAAAAGAAATCTGAAGATGATATGGTAGAAGGCTTGTTGCCCATCTCTGTTATCTCAGTATTGTCTCTGGGTGACAAGGTTTTACAGGTTTTTGAAACTAAAAAAAGCCTGCACTACCTGTTTATACCAGAGGCTATAATGGGATGTATATGCATGCATCCCTTTGTATTTACCTGTATTTACCTGAATCCAAGACTAGTTTCCCCCCAAGTTCTTTGATCTTAGAAATCAGAGGGTTGTCATAAATTCAGAGTCCTCTTCCTTTTGGATATTTACAGGTATATACTGTATTTAACCTGTATTTTTTAAGAGTCTTAAATTTAGAGCTGTCTTCAATTTGGGTAGATACAGTAGTGCAGTACGTACATTATTTCAGAAATCATTTCCACAGCCCTGAAATGTAGTTTAGTTTTATTATCATCCCCATACTGCAGATGGAAAGGAGATGAACTACAGTTGAGAAATAATAGCTTGCCCAGGGGCGTAGCCGCTATTGGGCAACCGGGTTCAAAGAACCCAGGACGCTGCGCCTCGCAGCCCCGACACGCCCCCTGCATCTGATGTCAGATGCAGGGGGGGGCAAGGTTTATCTCCCGAACAGGGCCACATGTCCCCATTCAGGAATTAAATGGCCAGCAGGTTGTATTTTGATGCTGTTTGTTAGATATGGTCAAAGGAATAGATAACACTGAGAAATTCCAGAGTTTTTGATCTGGAGGGTCTTGATAGAAGGTTTGGATGGCATGTTTATTTAGGGTATGAAAAAAGTAAAATATATAAAGATTTTTTTAATTATTATGTAAGAATGGGCCTAATGAGGGTATGGTTAAAATATAAAAATTGGTTAGAACTGTTTGTATATTAGAACAAAAAATTTCATTATGGTTATCTTTGATTGAAGCTTTATTGCGTAAAGTATCAAATATGTACAGTAGATGTGTTGAGGTATTTACAGAGATTTGTTGTATTTTTATGGGAAGGATTGTAAGTTAAAAAGCTTAATTGAAATATAAAATTTGGTCAGAGACTGGTTTTAGTATAGATGTTGGACATAATACAGAAAGGGCAGCCTGGGAAAAATTATGGAAGAGTCATTTAAAACTTATTGTTTGCTATGCTTTGAAGGAGAATTATTATAAAATGATTTATATGGTATCTGACATTAAAAAACTGGCATTAATGTATAAAAATGTTTTAAACAAATGTTGGAAGTGTGGGCATACGGAAGGTATTTGGACCTGTGGGAAGGCTAAGGCCTATTGGGACATGATATATAATGAATTAAAGAAAGTGATTTTTCCCAAGAAGCCAGAATCCTTCCTGCTGGGAATAACACAAGGAGTAATTTTTACAAATGGTTTGACTTTCTTCATGTATGCATCGACGGTGGACAGAATGACATATGCATAGAAATGGAAGAGTGTTGTATTTAAAGAATTATTTTCCTATTATTGATCTTATAGCAGGATTTGATTTGAAATGCAGATTGGGTAGAATAATGATTTTTTCCCTTTTAACTTTAGAGGTTTAAATTTATGTTTTTTATTACTATTATAATAAGGGTAAATTTTATAGTTGTAATTTCATGAAGAGAGGTGAGCGGGAAGTCCATTTTTGTTTATTATGATGGTTATTATTGTTGAAAATTAATAAAAATTGAATTTGGGGGGGGGAGGAATTAAATGGCCAGCACTGCATTCACAGCGTAGCCTGGAGCAGCTCTCCCTGGCCTCAATCACACTCCCCAAGGGGGCCGTGCAGCCCCATTCAGAAGCTAGACCACATCCCTGCATCTGCCATCAGACGTAGGGGGTGTGGCTAACTGCCCGCATCTGATGTCAGACATAGGGGGTGGGGCAAGAGGGGCACCTACTGAAGCCACCTACTGAATTCATGGCACAGACATGGGACAGAGTCAGGAGATAGGACCATAGCTCAGTGGTAGACCATCTGCTTTGTATGCATAAGGCCCCAGGTTCAACCACTGGCATCTCCAGGTGGTGCTGGTAAAGATTCTTTCCTGAAACCTTGGAGAGTCACTGCCAATCAATGTAGACAAGACTCAGCTAGATGGTCTGATGTTCTTCAGTATAAGGCAGCTCTCTCTCTCTCTCTCTCTCTCTCTCTCTCTCTCTCTCTCTCTCTCTCTCTCTCTCTCTCTCTCACACACACACACACACACACACACACACTCTTATATCCTGCTCTTCCTCCAAGGAGCCCAGAGCAGTGTACCTGTACATGGCTATGTTTATCTCCATGGGACCCCTGTAAGGTGGGCTAGGTTGAGAGGTAAGTGACTGACCCAGAGTTTGAATCAGTTTCTTTCTGGATAACAGCTCAGTTTCTTAAGCATCATACTTAGGGATCCACAGCCTTCTTCCATTCCATTCCGAGGTGTTCACTTTCCCCTTTGTTCCATCCTTGTGAAGACTGGAAATAATTTAAGGTTTTTTGTAGAGGTGTCTGTACACATGTTCCCATTTTTGTGCAAATTACTGTAATGTGCTCATTGTGAAAGTGAACCTGGTTACTACTGGCCTTTTCAAATGTAGAGTACAGATTGTCTGTACTACTGTATGTGCATTGAACATAATGTGTGGATAACTGCATGTTTGTACAGATCAACAGCATATACAGATTGTACATGTGCACAAGATAATGTATGAATAGGTCTTTTAATTGGGCTAATTCCTAAAATTAATTCCAGACATGGAGCATGAGCAGTTTGCCACAGCATTCTGTTCCTTCAGCTATTTTGTGTCCTTTCTACCCTTTGCATTATGAATGCACATTTAATCTTTGATAAAACACTGCAAGAAAATATAATCGTCTTGATTTGATCATACATATGATCATATCAAGGTGCAATTTGTGTGGTGTTTCATGAACGAACGCAGGCACGCCTGCAGATGGGTGAAGCATCACATAAGTAGAATCTTCATATAACCATATGTACAATCACATCAAGAGGTAAAGTAGAGGGGAAGAAAGGACATGCAAAAGGCACTGGAAGCTGTGTCAAACTATAAACATGCAATGCTCTGTACAACATTTGAATTTTAAAAAAATGGATCAGGGAGGATTCCTAATACACCTTACCTTCAAGATAAGGTAAGTCAGAACTAAAAAATCTGGGAAGAATTCAGATGAGGAGTTTAATGACTTAAGATGATGACTTAAAACAAAACAAAACAAAACAAATGTGTGCTATAACATGAACTAAATTGCTGTACCTACAATTAGTGATCTATTAAGAAGCAATTAAAATAACACCCTGCATAAAGGGAAAACATCTGCAAATGCTGAAATCCTTCCAGAAGAACTGATATCACAATGATCATCTCAGAACAGCAGGTTTCCTTATATCAAACGGATTTGATTATGAGTTCAGATGCTCCAAAGCACAGTGTGGGCATTTCTGGAATGAATCGCTTGATTGAGTCATTGGCAACAAGGCAAATGTTAAAACTTGGCAGCTGGATTTCATTCTTTCCATTTGCTGAAGAGTGCTCTTGGGATAAACACTTTAAGAAGCCTTTCTTTCTTTTTGAGAGCTTTATTATTATCTGTTTCCATGAAAGCAGCATGCAACAGCATGACAGTTGAAAGAGAAGCTGAAATGTATTATTATAATAAAACCTCTCCTTGCAGCTACCTCACAAGTAAGTGGGGTTTTTGTTTTTGTTTTTTGTTTTTTTTTAAAAAAAACTTCAATAAACATAGAAGAGAGGGTTGCATTAATCACTGTACTCCTTCAATTCAACCAAATTCTGACTAAGATTTTCTTGCAGAGATAAACATGTCCGTCCCATTGAATTCAAGGGACTGTCTCTCAATCTTTTTTTAAAAAAATTTATATCTATGTAAACTGCTTTGGAAACTTTGTTGAAAGTGGTCTATAAATAGCCATCATAATCGTCACCATAATTTCAAGGAAGTGTGTGTGTAGAACAGTGGCCCTTAGCAACATGATGTGCAGATTCTGAGGACAGAGGTCCATAACCACCGTTGTGCAACTGGAGCTCTATTAATCGACTTCTGTGTTTGGAATGAAGTTCCAAAGATAGGGATGGGGGCATAGCTAGGTCAGTGGTAGAGCACCTGCTTTCCATGCAGAAGGTCCCAGGTTTAATCCCTGGCATCTCCAGGAAGGGCTTGTAGACAATACTGAGCTAAATGGACCAATGGTCTGACTTGGTAAAAGGCAGGTTCCTATGTTTAGATACTGACCTCCAAATGCAAAATAAGAAGAAAAGAGGCCCAACAATTTGCCAGAAATGAGCAGCAGAAATTGGGACTCTTCCTGTTACATAGGGCCCATTGGCACATCTATGCTCCATCAACATCCTGCTGGTTCCCTGAAACATTTCTTCCCCTTGTCACCTGGGTCCTTACAGCTGCTTAATGCTTGCAGGCTAAAGTGAACCCATTAGGGCCTAATCTTTGCCAGTCAGCACTGTCTAATGTCCATTTTGCTCTCCTCTCTGCCAGTTCAATTTTCTGCCCACTCGCTCTTCTGGCTGGTGGGAATGAAAACAAAAAAGTAGGAAAGAGAACAGATTGATGCTTTCTGTCTCTCACTATTTCCTTTGGTAAGAGCAACACAGAGTTAGAGTTCAGGCCTTGGCAAGCCCCCTGTGAGCCCTCGGCTTGGGCAGATGCCCAGGTTGTTTGTCAGTTAGTTCAGGCCATGAACTTTGGAGTCAATCAGATTTGCGACTTGCAGTACAAATCTGCTGAATGTTCCTCTTCCAAGTCAGTCTAGCAAAAATGAAGCCTGGTTTTTCTTATCAGAAAACAGACAGCTTGCTTGCTATCACTACTATTTTCACAGCCTGCTTCCCTCTCGGGGGGAAGGACAGGAGGGCAGTTAGCAAGAAAACATTACTGCAGCATCCCTAGCCCCTCTTCGAAAAAGGACTTGTATAACCCTACAAGATTAGTTTTACTTCATCAGCTATTCAACTGGTCTGTTTCTCCAGACAGGAATTTTAGTGTTCTTGTTGAACTGTAAAACAAAACAAAACACCACAACACTTCAGCAACTGATTTTTCATAACTCCTATTTAGATATTTGCTTGAGGAAATGTCATAATTGTTTTCAGTCAAGATTTTAACTAGTTTTGGTAGGGTTGCCACCAATTTCACCTAAAGTGAAGTGTTAAGGCAAATTTGAAGGTTCCACATAAGATGAGCCTTCGGAGGAATTCTAAGGGAAACAAGAACAGTTTCTACAAAACTGACTAAATCTCTTAGTGCACATCTGTAGCCTGTGGGCCAACCTACTTAGCTACTTTCTTGTGCCCCCCAACAATGCTGAGTTAGCTCAGAGCATCGTGTAACATGCCAGAACCTTAGACAGTGAGGCTGCTCTCATGAGCAGCCTAGACAAACCTCTCAGTCTAATCCCACTCCTAAGTCTGGCTCTTAGCCGAGGTTAAGGTAGCAATTGCTCCCTTAACCCAGATGCCGGGTTCAGGTTTCCCCTTGGCTCCACCGAAACAAGGATACACGGATACAGTTTCCTAGAGTGCCCATTTCCCAAGGCACTGCACTCCCAAGGCACTGCACTCATCACACAGTGCTTTCTGGGATATGTGGAGGCTGGGAAAGCAAATCCCCACGTCTCTTGCTCCGTACTGCTCCTGGCAGTGCAGATCGTGTGGGCATGTGGCTTGCACTCCAAAAGGATTAGGAGCAATCATCTGGGCGAAGGTAGGTTGAACCCTGATTTCTCCCCCAGCCTGCCCACCCACCTGCATATGAATAGCCCTTCTGTTTCATATGTGATCAGTCTGGAAAAGGGATGTTTATTAAGCCTTCTTCCACAAGAAGGTTGGGAACTCTCTTTTCCAGCTGGTCAATACAATCTGCTACAGCTGGAGAATGATTGCAACATGCTCCTACCACTTGCTTTGCACCACATCTGTGACCAGGATAGATCTTCTGCTACTTCTGCTCTACCGTTGCACACCACACACCACACAGCAAAAGATAGGGTAGCTTTGCTCAAGGAAACAAGCTGCCATTGGAGTGAGACACTGAGGCGGGTCTCACAATCCGTGAGACCCGCTTTTGGCGGAACTGCGGGGAGAGCGGGCTAAGCCCACTCTCGCCGCAGACAATTGCTCAGAAGCCCTGGGCGGCTGGATTGGCCGCCCACACGATTGCCGGCTCTGTGACGGAGCCAGCGGGGGCTGGGGGAGTGGGGGCCGATTGGCCCCCACAAGCTCCAGCATGCCCTGCGCAAGTGTGCAGGGCATGGTGGTGAGACCCCCGGAGCTGAGACATGGCTTTTCGCCTCCCCTCCGGGTGTCTCCTCGTGAGTAGTCACAGCACAAAGCCATGCCGCAGTTACTCATGATCCAATAGCCTGGGTTTGTGGAGCACTCGCTCTGCAAACCTGGGCTAAGGGGCGGACTACTTGAGCGGGTTAGCCATTCAAGAACCACTGGGCTCGGCTGCGAGCCCGGTGGTTCTTATGATCGGGAAAAATCGGGCTAGGCTTCCCTAGCCCGGTTTTTCCCGATCCTCAGAATAGCTCCTATGTTATTTTGCCATGGAACCAAAATTTGAGCTTTTTTGAACATTGATAAATAATTCCTTTTTCCAGTTCTTAAAATATATATATATTGGTTTCTGTCTCTGCCTTGATTTTCAACTTTCAAATCTCCTTGACTTTTCTGTAATTTGCAGTTTGATTTTAGTGTAAATTTTATTGTATTGTAAATGTGGTGGGGAGGTCATATGGGCTGTAGAATATGAATAAAGATGCAACATTTTATATTATGGCTGGGGAGAATTCATGCTAGTCCCTTACATGTGGCTGAATTGTCATCTTCATATACAAGGACTTTTCACTTTTAACAACTGCATATTCCTGGAAACCAAGATGAAGCATTTGTTAGCATGGAGATCCCATGCTCAGAAAAGCTGTACCAGCTGAATGTATGCATGTCTTGCAGCCAGATCCTCTAACCATAAAAATGTGGTAACACTACAGCAATAGTGCTACAGAGCACTATTCAGGTGTTAACTCCAAATGGTAAGGGGGCAGGAGAGGATGACTGTGATCGCGCAAGCCTATTGGCCTTATACATGCCCATTGTGTTATTTGAAAGAGCATATGCACTTTCAGACTGTATATGGTCAGGAACCCTTGAATATGCAACATCCCCAGTCATGCTGAGATTTGTGCACGTACAGAGAGATACCAGGCATGTACAGTTTGGATGCACATGGGCACTGTCAGAAATTACTCTGGAAACAATCCTACATGATGATGTAGCATCACTTGGAACTTTGCATGTCTTGTGACAAAAATAGTTTGAGGAAGGAGGTGCTTCAGATATTATTACAGCAAAAGCATAGAAATAAATGACATTCATTTATTTTATTCATAAATGCCCCACCACTTCTTACTTTTTGCAGTTTAGGTTTCCAAGTGGCCTCCTCAAGAAACTGGTGCTTGATCTGCTTGATTTCATCCCATGCTGAATATTGCTGATGAACTATTAAGTATCATCTATTTTATAGTGTCTTTTCCACTTGTTTGGTCTTTATGGTCAGGAAGTGTGTTTGATAAAAGTCTATAAGAACTCTGCATGCACTGCTTACAAGTATTAGAGACTTAATGATTTAAAGGATTCATAACAACTCTGGACATTCAGGTCCATTCTAGAAAAGCAAAAGAATTCTAGCTGTAAAAAAATCACTTTATTTCAGTTCATAAATAGCAAATGGGGCATATATTTTCTACCAAGAAGAGTTTATAAGATCCTTGGCAAGCTCTTTTGAGAAGGCTACTCCCCCCAGAAACCCAGCTTTAATCTAGTTTGTGGCTTTTTAAATCAGGGCAAATATAGGAGACGAGTTCCTGGCAAAGAGTAAACTGCAGGTGCAGATCTAGAAGGGCAATTTAAGGAAATCTCATTTTAGAACATTTTTTTAAAGTCCCATTGCTGCCAGGCTTGTAATAGGATGACAGGATAAAGATGGAAGCTGAAGTCCTGGTAAGAAGAAAGGAGATGCTGCAAATCTTTGATTGTGCGTTTATGATGTCAATAGTTCAGAAGGGGCACACAAGCAGATCTACAGCCAGAACACTTTTGAATGATGCCAGGGAGATTTGCTGCATTCTTGAAAACTCAAAACTAAGAAGATTATGATACAATTGGAAAGATGATGATACCATGCCAATCATCTGATTAGGAAATCTCAACAAAACACTATACAGTTCTAATGTCTTCATTCGAACTTGCAGTACCCCTGCTACAGACCCAGAAGCAGCAGTTTGCTGTAGGGAACTAGCAGCAGCACTACCCACATTATGGCACCTTCCCCAATTTGCAACATTTGGAATAAATATGGTACTGCTGGTACCATTGCTCTGCCACTGGTTCTCTACAGCTGTGCTGCACCACTGCTTTTGCTGCAGGAGAATATCATGTTGGCCAATGTAAATATCGAAAGTAGTCATCTAAGACTCATCAAAACTGATTTGGCAATTGAAAGATACAAAGCCTGTTTTGTTAGTTCCCAATGGGTGTGGAAGACACTACAGTGCAGATCCTTCCATTACCACTTGTGTAACAGCACTCAGAACTAGGGATGAGCCCAAAGCATTTCAGTGCCTCTTTGGAGAGGCACCAAAAACGCTTTGGATCCGTGGTGCCAAAATGATTCAGTGCAGGTCATGGGGTTGTCTTAAGAGTAGGGGGGCAGGTCCTACCTGCCTGTCCTCCAAGCCCCCGCCAGCCCACTGCAGCGCTATTGTTACGGAAAGACTTCCATGCAAGAGGCAGCTTGTGATGCTGGCCCCTCTAAAATGCCATGCCGTGGTGATAGGATGCGTCCCCGGCATCTCTCGCATAGCATCAGCATGTAAATGGCATAAGCCACGTGTGCATTTTAGAGGGGCAAGTTGGCACAAGCTGCTGCTTACATGGAAGTCTTTCCATAGCAATAGTGCCACGGTGGGCTGGTGGGGGCTTGGAGGATGGGCAGTTAGGACCTGCCTGCCTCCTCTTAAGGGAACCACTCTCTGCCCTTGTATGTGCACCGAAGCAATTCAGTGCACATCCCTACTTAGAACCAAATGGCATTGGTAAGATCCCCCTTCCCATTCCAACATCAGCTCTCCCTAAACTCAGACTGTGCTAAGAGGAGTGTCATGGGCTGTTCTGACATGGATCCGTCCAAGGCTTCTGATGTTACCTGAGCAGCAAGGCAAGGAGCCCTTCTGTAGCAACTTCCTTGCAGAATTACAGCATAATCCAGCTTCAGTTTCTGGAACCTACCCTGCCTAATCAAGCCATAAGGTAGAGACTAAATCCACTATCCCCTAACCTTTTTCACCTCAAAGCATTTAGGAATGTTATTTCTACTAGGGTTCCAAATTCAGAAATGGCTTTTACTAGCTGCAGATTTTGCCCTTCTGGAAACACCTGCTGCAGAAGACTAGAAGCCACCCCGAGCAGTTTTGCCCAAGGGCAGGATAAAAATATTTTAAATACAATAAATAACAACAACAACAGTCAAAGACTTGCTTGTTCATGAACAGCACAGGCTTGGTTTAGCACTTATATTTCTCTCTTAGCATAGGACCATCTGAGGGAAAGATTTTGTAATTCTGATTTTCAAAAAGGGAGCCAAGGGGATCCAGGAAATTAAAGGCCAGTTAGCCTACCTTCTGTGCCAGGTAAATTGATGGAAAACATACTTAAGGGCAGGGGTGTTGTTGTTGAAAATATAGAGGGATGGGCCTTGCTGAAGAAGAACCAGAACAGCTTCTGCAAGAGAAACTCTTGCCTCACTAACATTTTGGAGTTCTTTGAGAGTGTCAACAGGCATGTAGATAAAAGTAATCCAGTTGATATAGTATACTTGGACTTCCAAAAAGCTTTTGACGAAGTTGCACATCAAAGGCTCTTGAGTAAACTTATTAGTCATGGGATAAGGGGACAGGTTCATGTGTGGATTAGTAACTGGTTGGAGGACAGGAAACAGAGGGTAGGAATAAATTGACAGATTTCAAACTGGAGGGAAGAAAGAAGTGGGGTCCCCCAGGGATCTGTACTGGGACCAGTGCTCTTTAACTTATGAATAAATGATCTAGAAGTTGGGGTAAGCCATGAATAGGCCAAATTTGCAAATGATACTCAATTATTTGGGGTAGTGAAATCCACAACAGATTGTGAGGAGCTCCAAAAGGATTTCTCCAAACTGGGTGAGTGAAGGGCAAAATGGCAAATGAGTTTAAATGTTAACAAGTGTAAAGAGATGCATATTTGGGCAAAAAATCATCACTTTGCATATACACCGATGTGGTCTGAGCTGTCAGTGAGTGGCAAGGAGAGAGATCTTGGGATCGTGGTGGACAGCTTGTTGAAAGTGTCGAAAGTGCATGACAGCTGTGAAAAAGGTAAATTCCATACTTGGATAATTAGGAAAGGGGTTGAAAATAAAAATGCTAATATTATAATGCCCTTATACAGATCTATGGTGTGGCCACATTTGGAGTACTGCGTACAATTCTGGTCACCATATTATTATTATTATTATTATTATTATTATTATTATTATTATTATTATTATCATCTTGTTTACACAGTCAGGCAGGTATTATTGACTGGTTTGTTTTATCCAGACAGCGAGTTCTTCCCAAGGACCTGGGATGGCTGAATTTTATTGTCAATTGTTATAGATATCGTCACAGAATATAGGCTGTTCCCAGTAAAGCTGCTTTTTGTAATTGACTGATGGTGATTTCTGTGACCCCTATGGTGTTGAGGTGCTCTTCAAGGTCTTTTGGAACTGCACCCAGAGCACCAATGACCACTGGGATTATTTTGGTCTTTTTCTGCCACAGCCTTTCAATTTCAATTTGTAGCTCTTTGTATTTGGTGATTTTTTCTATTTCTTTTTCTTCTATTCTGCTATCCCCTGGTATTGCTATGTCGATTATTTTAACTTGTTTTTCTTTCTTCTCAACTACAGTTATATCTGGTGTATTGTGTGGCAGATATTATTATTATCTGGTGTATTGTGTGGCAGATATTATTATTATTATTATTATTATTATTATTATTATTAATAATTCTATTTCTATTTCTATTTCTATACCGCCCTTCCAAAAATGGCTCAGTCACTGTGCTGGGGGTGGATAGGGCCAGTTACTCTCCCCCTGCTAAATAAAGAGAATCACCACAGTAAAAGGTGCCTCTTTGCCCAGTTAACAGGGTTAGCATATCTTAAAGAGGATATTGTAAAACTGGGGAAAGTGCAGAAGAGGACAGCCAAGATGATCATGGGGCTGGAGCATCTTCCTTGTGAGGCAAGGCTACAGCATCTGGGGCATTTTTAGTTTGGAAAAAAGGTGACCACAGGGAGACATGATTGAGGTATATAATATTATTCATGGAGTAGAGAGAGTGGACAGAGAGAAATCCCCCCTCTCTCACAACACTAGAACTAGGGGTCATCCCATGAAACTGAAGGCCAGGAAATTTAGGACCAACAAAAGGAAGTACTTTTTCGCACAGCTGTCATGCTGTGCACATAATTAACCAATGGAATTATCTGCCATGGGATGTGGTGATGGCCACTATCTTGGATGGCTTTAAAAAGCGCTTGGACAAATTCATGGAGGACAGGTTTATCAATAGCTACTTGTTTGGTGTCTATAGGCTACCAAACATATAGAAGCACTATGCCTATAAATACCAATTGTAGGACAGCAACAGCAAGAGAGAGGGCATGCCTTCACGTCTTGCCTGTGGACTTCTCAGAGGCATCTGGTAGGCCACTGTGGGAAACAAGATGCTGGACTAGAGCGGGTCTTGTGGTAGCAAGCATGACTTGTCCCCTTAACTAAGCAGGGTCCACCCTGGTTGCATATGAATGGAAGACTAGAAATGTGAGCACTGTAAGATATTCCCCTCAGGGGATGGAGCCACTCTGGGAAGAGCAGAAGGTTCCCAGTTCCCTCTCTGGCTACTTCAAGATACGGCTGAGAGAGATTCCTGCCTGCGACCTTGGAGAAGCTGCTGCCAGTCTGTGAAGACAGTACTGAGCTAGATAGACTAATGGTCTGACTCAGTATATGGCAACTTCCTATGTTCCTATCCAGCAGGGCTGTTCATATGTTCTCATGAAAGCTTTCATTTGAAGATGGGATGAAAGAGAGGAGAGACAACTGCCATACTATCATTACCCCTTTTCCATCCCATTCCCAAAAGTAAGCCCCACCAAGAACCTTAAGGGAGGCCACCCAGGGCCCCAACAAATTTGGAGGTAGTCCTGTTCTTGGGATATAAGTTTGTATAACTGCACAAAGTTGAATGAAGAGGGGGAAATCCCTCAGATATCATTTGAGGGAATAATACCATCCAATACATGTGTTTGACATTGTGATACAGTATGTGGGGTTTTTTTTATTTTTGTTTTGAGGACAACAAAATGTTGACATGACCCAACAATTCACACTACTGTTTTGAGGATTACATTAATTCAATATATGGTTGTACTAGAAGCATGGTCCTGCCAAGTTCATCTAGACAGAATATAAAGGTCATTTTTCTCAGCAGTCATTTTCAGAACATGTTACAACTATGTTATCAGAAGTTAAAATGAAAATAAAAAAACAAAAGCGAATTTTTTAAAAAAACAGGGCTTGGCTTCAGGCAATTATAACTGTAATTGCTGAAACTAACACACTTAGAAATAAGTAAGCACAGAATGAGCTGGAGCTGTACTGAATGTTAACCCATTTTGATTTTGGTAGTAAAAGTAGTGCTTAGAGGGCTAAAATATATTGTCAGAAACCTCATTCATTATTAGTTATGGGCATGGGCAGCATTCCCTGCCATTCAATTCAGAACTGGGCTCAGCAATCTGAGTTTTTAAAAATACAAACAAATCAGAAAATGAATTGGTTAATTTTGGCTCTGTTTGGCCACCATTTTGTTTTTTCCTGGATACCCCTGGAATGATGTTACACTGTGCTGGTCTAAGGGAACTTCTGTGGCATAAACTGTGGCAAAATAAAGTGGGAAAGGACCTTCTGGTCCTTGGCAGAGTCTCAGTGTGAGCTCAGGAGTTCATGGCCTCCTGAGACTCCATGGCAATCATGGACTTGTTGCAGGTAGTCCTTGGCCCAACTGATGTGGGTGGACACATTTTAGAATGGGTCTTTGTCTTGGAGCAGTGGCAACATGATTTGAATATGGGGAATATAGCCGTCTCTCCCTTGCCATGGTCCGATCACTGTATGCAGATTACTGCTGCTGCTTGCCTCCGCATGGGCAGTGGACCTACTTTGATGGTCCACTTCAGGTGCCTTATGGATTCTGATGGTTTTCAGAGGGCTCTTGGGGATATTCGCAGCAATCTGGTGGGCACCTCTCCAGCAGAGCTTGTTGAGGCCTGGAACATTGAGTCCATGAGGGGTCTGGATGAGATTGCCCCTAAGCGGCCTCTCAAGTTTCGTGGATCCCGGCTTCCTTAGTTTACTCAGGAGCTTAGGGAGATGAAGCACCTTAAGAGATGCCTGGAGTGCCGCTGGAGGAAAAACTAATACCGAAGCCAACCGAACACAGTTACTCTCTTATCTTTGGGAGTATTCCATGGCAATAAGGGTGGGAAGTCTGCTCACTTCTCTGCTCTTATTGCATCATCTGACTCTCATCCAGTGGCATTGTTTTGGATTACCCATTTCCTGCTTGGGGATGCAGCTCTAATGGAGGCTTGATCTGGCCAATGTGACATGTTTGCTAGATTCTTCTCTGATAAAGTTGCTCGACTTTGGTGAAAGTTGGACTCCAGTTGCAGAGGATCCAATGAGATGACAGAGACATCATCTTGTGATGTTATCTGGGATACTTTTGAGCCTGCTGAAGCCGAGGACATGGACAGGATTGTCTCGGGTATGGGTGCTGCGACTTGTAGCCTGGACCCTTGCCCCTCCTGGCTTATTAGAGTAGCCAGCAGGAATGTAAGATCCTGGCATCAGGAGTTGGTGAATTCTTCTTTTCGTGAGGGGTCTGTGCTGGCAGCCTTAAAAGAGGCTGTGGTGCACCCTCTTTTGAAGAAGACTTCTCTTGATCCTGAGGTCCTTGATAATTATAAACCAATCTCCAACCTTCCTTTCCTTCTTTTCCTTGCAAAAGTTTTGGAGAAGGTTGTATGTGCCCAGCTTGAGAGAGCTCCGGATGAAGCTGATTTTCTAGATCCTTGTCAGTCAGGTTTCAGGCCATGGCATAGCATGGAAATGGCATTGGTCACTCTGGTTGATGACTTGTATCGTGACCTTGATGAGGGTAGCACCCCTCTCTTGGTCTTTTTAGATCTCTCAGTGGCTTTCGATACCATCAACCATGGTATCCTTCTGGAGTGCCTGCTCCAGGTATAAGGAGCACTGTTTTGTTCGTTCCTTCCTTAGTGGGCGCTTTCAGTTGGTGTGTATTGGTGGCAAGTGCTCTGCCCTGTGGCCACTCCTTTGTGGGGTGCCTCAAGGCTTGGTTCTTGCATCCATTCTTTTTAACTTCTACATGAAACTGCTGGGGCAGGACATCTGTTGGTTTAGGATGAGATTCCATCAATATGCTGATGATACTCAATTGTATATTGCCACCCCAGGCAACTCCAGAGATGCCATTTCTGTGCTTGTCCAGTGTCTGGAGGCTGTCAGGATCTGGATGGGCCCAAACAGGCTCAGACTTAATCCCCTCCAAGACTGGGTTGCTTTTTCTTACGCCTCGATCTGGCCAGTTGCCGAGTCTAAGTCTCTCCTTGGATGGGGTTGTGCTGCCCCGAAGGACGTGGTCTGCGACTTGGAGTTCTGCTTGGACCCGAAGCTCCTGCTTGAGCAGCAGGTGGAGGCTGTCACTGTGGCCAGAGGTGCCTTTGCCCAGCTTCGGCTGTTCCACCAGTTGTGGCCTTATCTCGACCAGCAGGCCCTGGCAAAGGTAACTCATGCTCTCATCATCTCTCATCTGGAATACTGTAATGCACTGTACCTGAGTTGCCTTTGAAGATGACCCAGAAGATTTAGGTGGTTCAGAATGCTTATGGGCGCTAGGAGATATGATAGTGTGACATTTCTCTTGCGGTCGCTGCATTGCCTGTTTGCTTCCGGGTCCAATTCAAAATGCTGGTTCTCACCTTTAAAACCATTCAGGGCTTAGCACCTGCTTACCTTCAGGACAGCCTCTCCCGGCCAGTTCTGTCCCATCCTGTGAGATCTTCTCAGGTTGCCCTTTTTTCAGTCCCTGGTCTCAGAGAGATCCGTAGTACTAGGGCCCGTGGAAGGGCTTTCTTTGTTGCTGCCCCTCCACTTTGGAATTCTCTTTCCCCCCAGATTTGGTCTGCTTTCTCTCTTTCAGCCTTTAAGATCTTATTGAAGACATTTCTTTTCCGCCAGGCATTTGCCCTTTAAGTCCTCCCCCCTCTTTCTCTTAATTTTAAATCTCAGATGCTGTTCTGAATCCTGCCCTCTATTTTACATGAAGCTATATCTAGATAATTAGGTGATTAAGAAGACAGCAATCTACCATAAAGTACATCCCATTGAAGGCAGAGGGACACTTTAAATATAAAATGTAAGGATATGGATTTCCATTTTCTGTACATACAATCCATATCCACTGCCACATAGAGCAGAGCTGTTTCTTCAGTTCTTTTTACTAGGCACTAATGTCATATGCAGCATACAAGTGTTCCACTTCTCAGTACTCCCCCCCCCCCTTTTTTTTTTTTTTTTTTTTTGCAGTGGCTTTCCTATTTGGCACCCTTGGAATGGAACTGCCTGGGTCATTTCTGGCATAAGCTTGATTAATCACTGCAGCAAGAACATAACACATCCCCACAGTCAAATTAATAACCACAGTTTGAAGGTTAGCTTGTAAATGGGATCAGGACTTCTGCTCTGCTGCTATAGATCTTGACACCTCTACAATGTTCATTCTCAACCCCTCATATTTGGAAAGCCTATTTGTTGCTACCCAAGATGAATGAATCCTGCTTTTATTATCAGGAATAATAGAGTACTCCATTCTTCATTTTTCTTCAGTTTAAACACTTGGTCCTGGGTTGTTAGTTAAGCAAACAGCCGATTATCTTCATCCGGGGTGTTAAGAGCCAAGGCAGTAAATTCAATAATGATTTGCTTGAACATAAAGCAGAAGGGAATGCAAATATCCTCCAAAGATATGTGCATCTGTTTCTGCACAGTATTTTATCACTTGGTCCTTCATGTGTCTGAAATCCTTGTTAAATATAAATTATTTCAAGTTAATTAGATACCAGACCTGAAACAGAACAGTGGCTAGCAGTGATTTATTGTAAATTCTATATTGTGTTCACTCAGGTTGGTAAACAGTGTCATACATCATTGTGGACAAGCAGGATTGAGCCTTGCTGCAGGTGCCCAATCCACAATCCAGATAAGCCAATGCATTTGGATTTGGGTCCCAGAAACTTTGGAGGAGAATTTTGTTTCCACCTGCTAGTGGGTTCTGCGGTGTTGGTGGCTGTGGATTAGTTATTTCACCTGGCCGGTTTAAAGAACTCATATGCTCCCATCTCCCTGAGAAGACCTATGTAGGTGTGTGTTTGTGTGGGTATGTGTGTTTCAGTGTGTCACTGCCCATTTGAAAACTGCAGGCAAGAATTGGATGCTCATTCAGATGGGCATCCAAGCAAGAGGCAGTCCATTGCAGATCCCCATCCCCGTTCAACTAACTGCAGCATATTAACATCTTGCTTATGCATAGCTAGAGATGAACTGAGGCAAGGGAGTGAAACAATATTCCTTCCTGAGAAATACAAATCAGCATGCAAACAACCTTTCCTTGCTCATGGCATCTCCCCAGATATAAAAACTCAGAACAAAGAAAAAAAACATTGCTTTTATAGAAAACTGACATAAAATAGATTTTGTAAGTTTTCCCCCAAATTATAAAAATAAACACAGATCTCTGAAAACCCCAGGACCTTTCTTTTTCTTGACTCTATTACTCCTCTCATCAATCCACACCTTTGCTCGGTGTTAATCCAAACAGTTCATCTCCCTTGCCACAATAGCCTCATCACCCCAACACTGTAAGGGCTGAGTTGTAAATAGCTGTTGCGTGGGAGCCATGCTAGGAGTCAGAACCTAGGAGAGCAAACTATAGAACAAGCCAAGAGTTAAGACCAGCTAAAAGCCAAAAAGGCTATCATTGCCCAGGCAACGTCTCAGCAAGGTCTCAACCCTTTGCTGCCTAGAAAGATGCCCCAGTCTTTAGCCCTGGTGGCTCATGGCACAGCTGTGCATAGAGCTATGGGTTTCCGGTCTTGTGTCCCAGCAGCTTCTGCCATAATAGAAGAAAGGAGGGGGGGAGGAGGGGAGCTGTACACTTCTCTTTCAGACCTTCTGATGAACATGCATGGGGCAGAGCTGGCAGGAATGTTGATGTCCCATGTGGAGCTGGCAGTCATGATCCTGTCTTGCCTTCCACCATAATTTCTGAACACATTGGGGGGATTTGTGCAAAAAGGGCAACTGACCAACTGGGTTGAATACAAACTGCATGAAGCTGTTCCCATGATCACTAGAAAGTGGGCTTAGGGAGCCTAGCCTGCTTTCTAGTGATTGTGGAAACCACTGGGCTCTTGAGGTGGCTAGTCCGCCTAATTCCCCCTCCCCTTAAATGAGGTTAATGGAGCACTCTGTTAACCTTGTTTTTTTGCTCATGTGCTGCCGCATCATGTAGCAACACATGAGTAGACCCCCAACTGGCTCCCCAATCCCCGCAGCCTCCACCAGGTCCGTGACAGAGCAGAGAAAGAAGCTATACAATTTATGTAGAACATTCCATCTGAAACCTGGAGTTAGCCCTGGTAAATGGTCATTAATTGATTAACCAGTGGGGCAGGCAATCTTTAGTGCTCTCATTTTGTACTTCCAATAGCCCTTCCTGGGGCATCAATGAGCTTTTGTTTCCAAAAGCACTCTGAAGTCACAACGATCAAATTCCAGTTCCTATAGCATCCCTTTTTTCAGTGGGTTGACTTTGGATCTTGCAGATGTGTCATCTCCTTAAAAGACTGACCTTTGTCAGACATCAGTGGGCAGAAATAAAAGACTGTAGATGCTAATGCTGAGAACTGTTTTACCAAAGAAGAAGAAAATGGAGACGGAGATGCAATATCCATGCATATTGAAACCAGTGATTTCTTGTGTGCAAAATAATTACCAAGTTGGATATCACTGCTCCAGGAGATGCTGAAGAGAGAATAGCACGCACAAACACACATAACACATTGCGGGGTGGGGGGAGTTACTTTGGTACATTGCACTTGTGAATTAGCTTACAAAAACATACAGCTCTAAGGCACAAGCTAATAGGACATAAAATTCCTCATCTGTGGAAATTATTCTCTTTTATCAGTGATGTTATCAATATCAATAATAAGCTTTCACTTCTTTGAAGCCCTTTTCACATTCATCTCCCCCATTGCATGGAGATTACCCAGCAAATCAATTTTTGTT
Organism: Hemicordylus capensis; assembly: GCF_027244095.1. Lineage (NCBI taxonomy): Eukaryota > Metazoa > Chordata > Lepidosauria > Squamata > Cordylidae > Hemicordylus > Hemicordylus capensis. Next base: position 192,724,491 of record NC_069660.1, read on the forward strand.
CTGAATAAGTGTGTCATGGAACAGGCAGACACAAGAAGTGCATTAGGGTGGTAATGTGTACACATTAATCTTAAAGGTAGTGACCTTGTTCAATAAAGGCCATTACTTCAGAATGGCAAAAGAAGAGTTTGAGGAAACTTTGGACTTTTCTACATACATTCATGTTCAAAAGAAGAGCACTGTTCTGGAAGGGCACAGCCACAGGTTTCTGAGACCCCACCCCCCACATTGAATCAATGCTTCCTGCAAGAGTTTGCAAAAAGCTACTTTCAAGTAACTATTTGTGCAGAGAAAGGATTCAGTGAGTTGCCAGGAATAGAACATTTTGAAGCACATGGTCCATGAAGACACTGAGGCCCCAAACCGTGCTAGTTAAATACAACTGATGCACTTCCGCTCTCACCGAATAAGCAGGAAACTGTGTCCTTCAGCTACCCCAACTGCCGTCTGCACCAATCGAGAGCTTACATCAGATGACCCATTTTCAGCCAATCAGTAATACTCAACAAAAACAATAAAGACACACAATAGTAACTCACTGGCTTATTGTTTGTACAGCTTGTCATACACACTAACAGGCTTGATCAGAGGTGCACTTAGGTAATTTTGGAGCCTGAACCTAAAAGCCTTTGGAGGCCCCCTCTGCTGAAAGTTGAGCATCATTTTTTAACATGTAGGTTCTTGAGGACACAAACCATACCACCCAGGACAGACTAAAGAGGATTTGGGGGCCCTAAGGAGGTGTGGAGGCCCTGGACCTTGGCCCTGATTCCCAGGGGTAAGAGTGCCTCTGGGCTTGATAATACCTTCTGAACTTGTCTTAGGCCAGGCCTGCTCCACCTGTGACCCCGTCAGGCCCCCAGGTGTCTGTGTGGGGGTGTCCATAAGCCTTTTATCTTTGCTGCCTGCCTAGATTTGCACAACTAGGGAGTGTTGTCAAGGTCTTGGTAGGCTACTATAGTAAATGTTGTGCTGGCTTTGGCTTGGTAGTTCCCAAGTTGCCAGCTACCTGGTGTTTTACTGAGCTGATATTTCTCCTCATTCAGAGCCCCTATCAGAGCAATTCTACACCATCACAAAGTGTTCTAGGGAACTCCTGGGTGGGGAAAATAAATAAAGAAGCAGTTGCCAGCAAGCCAGTGGCCAGCCACTAGGAGAAGCACTTCACAGCTGTTGTGAACCCCACTGTGAGCTTTACTCCCCCAACAGCCCTCAAAATTGGGCCTAGTTTTGCCCCCCAGCAACGGCACCAAAAGAAGACACAGCCACAGTTTCCCACGCCTTCTCCGATCACTTTGTCTACCCAATTATGGCAAATGGATCCCAATTTTAATTACAATTGATATTTATGTTCTCCATTCCTAGATGAAGTGAGGAACTGTAGGTTGATTTCAGCCACTGAGAGAGACACACACAGGTTCATCGCTCACTGCTGTGTAAGTATAGTTTGACTTAGGGGGGAAACAGACAGCAAAAGCAAGACAAAAGAGGTAAATGATGTTGAACTGATGATAAACAGCAATTTCTTGAAGCACAGACAATTTAAGAAACATGTCTCATTGTAATGGTTGTAAGCTACCAATGAATCTAAGTTATGACAGTTTTTATATTAGCAAATGCAGTGATTTTTGATTTTTTTTTCCAGAGCAGTGTTAGCAAGGACTGAAATGTTTTAGGGAGGACTGGTCCAGATGTTATATCATACAGTATGGATACACACACACACACACACCATACGCATTGATAAGGTATTTGAATTATAGTGATTAATGTAAGAGATCTTGTCAGACTCCTCAGACTTGTGAGATTTGTGGATGCATATCTTCTACAATTTTCACTTTGGATCGCTAAAAATGGAGCTCGTTAATTCAACAAGCTATCATGTTTCACATTACTAACACACATCCCCTGATGCGTTGTTTGACTGAAGCCAAGCACATTTCTGTATGTTCATACAGTAAGACTGATGTAGAAAGAAATTATATTCTAAGCAAATATGTCTTCCCAGTCCAGGATTTAGAATCCATGAGGTACCATTAAGTAAGTTACATTCTGGAGATTTTAGACATTACATTATGGACATGACTGCTCATTTTCATGTACTCTGATGCATTTTGTTCTGTGCCATGCATAGAAGTCTGGTTGCAAAGGGAAAAAATCTGCCATTGCAATGGAGATCACTTCTTAGCCAAGCTTGCAAGAGAGACATTAATGCTTAAATCTGCAGCATTTCCTTGAAACTGTCACATGATATTTTCACCAACTGCTGTGCTCCATTGCAAAAAGCAAAACAAAACAAACCCCATGGCAGTCAGGTAAGAAACAGCATTATCATTTTCCCACACTGCATTCATTCGCATCAGAGTTTTGGAGTTGAGTTTTCTGCACCCTTGGCTGTCTGGTGAACCACAGCAGAGCTCTTCTAGTGTTATTTTAAACTTCACTTGAATTCAGCAAATCCAATGCTTTATCAGTGACAGAACATATTGCACAACACTGTGGTGAAAGCATGCGTGCAGAAATATAGACAAAACCTCTGAGCTGTTATCCAAATTGGCAAGAACTGCTCAGGATTAAGATGTTAGTTACCCCTCACCAGTGAAATGTGTTCGAACTTGCTAGCAGCTGTATTGTACTAAAGCCTCATCCTGAAAACTCTTCCTTGAATATCTTCCTAGTAGTGTCAAAAGGAAAATGTGTGCAAGTGCAAGTACAAGTGTTTGAAATTTGGGCTCTTTTGAACCACTTGTGTTGTCCAAAGGGCAAAAGAACATCTTTTGCTGGGAGAGAGCGAAAAACTTGTGCAACTCTTCTGGGATTGTTCCACTTCAGAATGCAAGTGGAGAATTCACATGACTGAATAGATCCCCAGAATGAGAAAAAATCCACACACACCTAGGCTGCATTCAGACATAATGCCAAAACAGAGTTAAACACGTCCAAGGTTGCAACTCCAGTATGCCCGAATACGTGAAACCACAGTTACAGGCCCAAAGCCACCTCTGCTTTGCCTCACCAAACTCCAAATCGAACCTTCGGTTGTCTCGACACCTGAGATCTTGCCACAGAAGCAAAAGAAGCACAGTGTTTGACTCCAGATGCAGCCGTGACCGCGGTTTCATGTTGATATTTGAGTCGCAGTAATAGAGGCGGCCACGCAGATCTGCCTGAGGATGTGACTGCTCCAAGTCTTTGGCACTTCTTGCTGGCAGCCTCTCAGAGAACAAATCCCACCCTTCCTGTCAGCTTTGTGGCAATGGAGTTGCCAGACAGTAGGGAGGCCACCACGCCCCATCCCAGACTTGTCAGCCTGTCAAGCTGCACAGTCACTTGGGGGGCATTCTCTCTCCCCAGTCTGTCCCTTGCTCCCCATACCTGGCAAGCAGTAGGGAAATAACACAGAAGCAACTAAGTGCCTTGCTCCCCGAGAAGGAAGCAACAATTATGTGTGTTCACAGGCACAAACACCCCAAGTGGCAATATAAGCAGGGCACTCCATCACAGCGCTCGGAGGGGAGCAAAACGCTTGTGGGGAGGGGAAACTGGGGTTGGGCATATAAGGCAGACCTAAGCAAGGATTATCTAGCAGCCAAGTTCTATTTGTTTCACAGAAAGGTTGGGGAAGGGGGGGGTAGTCCCTTCCGCTTGGGGGTTTGCACTCCCTAGACTTGCTCATGAGAAGAACCATCTGTAAGGACTAATTTCAAATGCACAAGATGGTATTCTAGGTGCACAAGGTGGTACTCGCATTGTATGCTGCGCAGTACCCCATTATCCCATGGACTGCTCTCTCTTGAGAGTGTCTTTCTCGGTGGGACTCAATACCAAGCCAGGACGCTCCATGCTGGAAAGCTGTGGGGATGGGTTCTTGGGTAAGTGCTGTCCCAGTCTTGGTGACTGCCACAAAGCTGCTGTCAAACCCTGCACCCTGCCAGCCTGGTTGCCCATGTGGAGATGTGCACCCTTGCCTGAGGCTCCGAAGGGTGAGCCCACTATCTCAGGGCTTCTGGAAGCTGGGGCTCTCCTCTCCCAGAATCCCTGCACTGAGAGATCTGCATACAGCACCATGCTGAACCAGACCCAGGAACTTTGTATGGGTTTAAAGATCCGTCTGTCTCCGAACCTGGTGTCTCCCCCATCCATGCAAATGGCTGTGTGTGTGGGGTGTGTGTGTTATGGGAAGGGTTCAAAAGGCAGCCGCCAGTAGGGATTTATGAGCAGTCAAGTTCTATTCTTTTCACAGAGATTTTGGGGAAGGTGGGGGAGGCCCCCTGGCCTCTTCCCCTTTTGGGGGTTCTTGCTTCCTAGGCTTACTCATGGTCAAGACCAGTCGCCAGGGTCAGTAGTGGTAATCTGAAATCCTTCTCCAAAGATACGGCCACCCGACGCACTGCTCCTCATGAAAGTGAAAGTCTATGGGAACACCCTCACACACCTCATGAGAAGGGCCATCTGAAGGGAGGGGAGAGAATTGCCAAGCAAATTCAGTCATGATGCCTGATGGCAAAATATCCCTTTCTCCCATAAACACCTCCCTCATGAGAGTGTCAGGACATGGGGGATCTAAGTAGAGCCAGGTTGCTGTGTGGAGATAAGCCAAGGGGAGGAGTACTCCAGAGACTGCTTTCATCGTCTTGGGGACTGCATCTAAGGTACCATGGAAATGTGCCCCCTGCTAGCCCATCCACCCATGTTAACATGTGAGCCCTTGCCAGCACCCCAGAATGGCCACCCCACTGTTCCAGGGTGATGGAGAATGGGGGTTCTCCTCTCCCATGATTTGCCCGCAGATCTGCATACAGTGCAACACCAGGCTGAGACCTTGAGTTCTGAATAGGTTTAAAGGTCTTTCCCAGTGTATCCCCCCTTCCCTCCACACATGCATTTGGTCCATGGACAAAGATGTCCTCTGGTTGCATGCAAGGCTTTAGAGGGATCTGGAGTGGGGAAGGTTGCAAATATTTTTTCTATTTTTTAGCGTTGAGAGTTGGGGGGTCCCACACAAGCATGGTCCCCTTGGGTGCATTGGTGGGCTGGCTCAACTTGTGAGCACACAGTCAGTGGCTTGGGCAAAGCCCTTTCATGGGCACAGCCTTCCCCAGTAGATTGGCCCTCTTAAAAGAGTGTGAACTCACTTAGTAGCTAGCTGCCAGACAGCTGATTTCAGTTGGGTCTGCATGGCTTGCTTTGCAGGATTACCCCTCGTGACATCTTCTCAGGTTATGGTGGGAGTATTGGGGTGCAGGGCTACTTGTGTGGCAGTGGTGTCATCACTGGCAGAAGAAGCGGTGCTATGGCTTGGCATTTAAATGGGTTAAATAGCAATAGCAATAGCAATAGGACTTACATTTATATACCGCTCTATAGCCGGAGCTCTCTAAGCGGTTTACAATGATTTAGCATATTGCCCCCAACATTCTGGGTAAAATGCCCTTTCCATGCAGAGGGAGGGTGGAGCACTCCAGAAATGCATGATTGCACTCGGCACGCCCCCTTCCTGATTGTGGACAATCGTGGCCACCCTGCTGATGTGGTGATGCTTTGCCCACAGTCTGGCCTTATAGCTTACTGGGATATGCCTTGGAGGCTGAGCAGGATGGAGCGGCTCTCCTCTCCCGCAACTGGAGTTTGGTGGGCTGGGGTTTGGCAAATGTCTGCGGCAAGATTTGGAGTTACAAATTGAAGCTTCGGCCACGTTTCCCTCTGGTTTGACATTATTAGTGAATGCAACCTGAGAGGAAACTAGCATGTCAAGTAGAAGATGCATCTGGTAGAATATTTACATATACGCTCTACCAGAGTGTGTGTGTGTGTGTGTGTGTGTGTGTGTGTGTGTGTGTGTGTGTGTGTGTTTGTTTGTTTGTTTATAAACAACTACCATAGTCCCTTTTATTTCTCTAGAGTTCCATTCTTTCAGAAGTTCCACTTATCAACTGCAGTTTTCTATTCCTTTTGCTACTAAAGTGAATGTCTCCAAATGCAAAGTCTTCACAATGACCGTGCCAAACCTAGAGAGGTGATCTTTCAAACTGAAACATGGTCTTTAAGAAGAAAAACGTTATAAATGTCATTTGTAGACAAACTTCATAGGAAGATTTTATTAAGATCAGCATTCAGCTTTGTGCAAGATAAGATCCCCCTTTCTTCAAAACCTTGCCAGTGGTGCATTATTATCTTTGTATATAATTCTCTAAGACATACCTGTGGCTAATCCCATGTGTGGCAGCTCTCGTGAGAGTTTGCAAGCGAGAGGAGGGGGAGAGGAAAGTGACAGCGGCGGGGAACATAAGGCCAATGGACAGGCCAGCGAACAGGCAGGCGTTTGGATGGGCAGGGAGAGAAGTGGTGGCGGCTGGGAGGGGGGAGAGAAGGCGGGGTGGGAGAAAGTGGTGGTGGGGGAAGAGGAAGGGGGGGGAGAAAGTAGCAGCCGGACAGAAAAAGTGACTGGCCAGGCAGGCAGCCAGAAAGGAAAAACATTGGGGGTGGGAGAGGGATGGGGGGCATGAGAATGAGGGGCCAAGAATGAGGGAGGGGGCCAGGAATGAGGGAGAACTAGAGGCACAGATGCTCTGTGCCCAGGCCAGCTAGTTATGGATGTTATGTTAAGACTTCAGTTTTAGGTTGTAGTAACACCCTTTAATTAGCATCTTGCAGCGTTTCTAGAAATGGAAACCCTTCCATGGGAATTCTCTTTTCTTCTGCACCTCTCTCTCCCTGTCACACTACACCCCATGCCCACTACAACCTTTTCACTAACTGCCACAGCACTGCACTGGCCCTCCTCTAATTACTTTGGGTTGTTCCAAAATGTAGAAGGGGACCACATTTGAATGCACATCCTACTGAAAGCAATGCAGTATAGACAGCTGACATTCAATATGGATTCTGACATGTACAACAACTAACGTACATGTGCAGATCTCCTCAGTTCAATCAGGAGGTCTTAAGAAATCAGCAACATTAATAAAAGTAAAATACCAGTGGTGAAATATAATCAGGACTGTCCCATTCAATCTCTGATGGACTGATGCAAGCAGCCACTGATGCATGAGAGGGGCTTTAATGGGGACAACAACATTTGTCTGAACACAAAATAATTTTGGATAACTGCTGTTTGAATTCTGATGGCTCTGTTGTACCTGAAAAACAGAGTTGTCAACTTTAAACTTGAACCATTATGGAAAGCCCAGCTCGTTACCAGCCCAGCTAGTGGGGCAAAACAAGGGCTACATGATGGGGCTGGATCCCAGCCAAAATAGTCTTGGGCATCTACTAACATATTTTTATATTAATTATTATATAAGGAGCTAGGTCACTAACTCCTAGTGCCCTGGTTATCTCTATCCAATCATTTCAGCACCACAAACAATGCCAGGTAGTGACTGCAACTTGTTCAGATTCACAAGAAAATATGGACAAGCCCTGTCCACAGTAACATTATTTCCAATGGTCAGAGCTCCTGAAATAGAGATAGTCCATCAAAACTATGAATAGGTGCAGTAGTGTAGGTAACTACTGTAGATCATTAATACTGGGAGGATGCTTACATCTGTTACCTTAGCAAGATGCAATAAATGAAACAGACTGGTACAAACATGAAATAAAAAGTGTAACATATTCATTCTCTCTCTCTCTCTCTCTCTCTCTCTGGGATACTAAAAAAGTCCAGTCTGACCAAACTCACCCATAATCTTCCTCTGAATGGGAGAAGTGTATAATGAATGTATCATCCCAACAAGAAATACATACTTCTATGACATCTCATTTTTTTTAATTCTTGAAAAAGTGTAACATTTTGATGAACATTTTAAATATTCATTGATTTCAGTTTAAGACTGTGGGCTTTACAATTGGAATTGGAATAACAGCTTTTTAATTTTTTTTTTCCTGTGTGAAGTGTAGGCATAAGAAATGTGATGTCCTGACAGACAATCTATTTCCTTGGTTAAAAACCAAAACCAAACAGAACACGATCCCCACCGAGTTACAATCACTGGACAGACAAGTTTCCAGCCATTGTTCTTCAGTTTTGTTTTAAAAGAATCAGAAGTCAGCGTGTTGCTATTGCTTCTCGACATAAAAGTTAATGTCCTTCCATTTATGTCGGTTTTCCTTAGCTCCGTTGCAGCAGTCATTTCCACTTTAAATGGTAAGAGTTTCAATAGGCACTTCAGTGGAATTAAGAAAAATCTACCGCTCTTCCACCATGATGCCAGAAAGCTATCCTTCTTTCTATGTTGTCGTACCAATAAATTGTAGCTAATAGGCCTGAGATTGTCTCAGTGTGACTCCAAAGTAAGAATAAAAAATAAAAACCAACCAACAACAAAAAAAAAATAGATAGTCAAGGACGATCCTTCCCCTGACAAATAGGTAAACCAAGATTGCCAGTATGATAAATATAGGAACTTGCTGGAAACAGCTGTCTCTTATAATCAAAGGAATCTTGTCCTATAAAGCTTGTTTATTTTAAAAGTGGTTGTGGGTTTACTTTTCCTCCCCCCCTGCACCCAGCTAAGTGACTTTATCAGGATTATAGCTTTCTTCTTCTCCAAACATGTCTGCTAAGACTTTAAAACGTGGTCCCCAGTCACTCAGATAGTCATAATCCTGATCTGCCTCTGTGGCAAGTGAATCTATCGAGCTGAGAGATTCAGCCACAGATCCATTTCCTTCATAGGCATATGTCGCTAGTGAGTCATAAGGGGGTGCTGAGGGATCCCCATCATTTTCTCTCAGCCTTTGATTTATGAAATCTCGGATATTTGTGTTGTCCTCGGCAGGTGGTCTTGAACGAGTTAAGCGGAGTGTGTCTGGCTTTATGTCCCTCCGTATTTTGTTCTCTTCAATTGCTTTTGGATTCCTCAGGGCCCCAATGTCAAAAGCCTGCGTGTCCTCTTCTCCACCTCCTTCATCATCATAATGGATGACATTGTCTCGGATGTCTTCCTTAGAGGTCATGAGGGTGTCTTTTTTCTTCTGCCGTCTCAGCGCTACATACAGTACCACAATGACTGTGACAAGAGAAGAATTATAAGTTAAGTACAAAAACAGCCCAGTTTTCTGCCAATAAAGCATAGCATTACTTTCTGGTATCTAAGAATGGCCAGGACTGATTCTCAGACTACTTTTTAAACTCAGGTGTCCTGATTTCCAAAGGCAGTCTGCAAGCAAGCCCTCATCAATGGCAAATGGAACATGTATGCACTGAAAATGCTAGGAAGGTCACAGCTAGGGATCTGCACAGAACCAGTTTGCATGATTCGGTTCAAATCCAAATCAGATTCAAACCAGACCAAGTATGTTTGGTTCTGGCACCTCCAAATGAGGGCTGGCTTGGTTTGAATTAGAACCAGTTTGGAGGTGTTAGTGAGTTAAAAAAAAAAAAAAGTTGTACTCGCCACTGCCACTGGATTTGGCCATGCAGGGAGGGTCTCCAGCAACTAACCCTTCCCTCTGCCAGCCTCCCTCAGGTCTCCAAAGGGCCGTTTCAGCCCATTTCAGGGCCATTTGGGGCCTTTGAGAATGCAAGGTGGCCATTTTTGAGGCCAACGCACATGCGTAGTGGCCATTTGTGTGGCTGGGTCATGACAGCCTCAAAAAATGGCCACCGTGGACTCTCAAAGGCCTGAAATGGCCCTGAAACAGGTTGCAAAGGCCCATCAGAGACTGGGGGAGGGCCTGTGGAGGGAGGGGAACTGCTGGAGACCCCCCTGCAGCCACAGCAGCACTTCCTCGGGCTGCCGAACCCAGCAGTGGCAGTGAGTATGACCTTTAAAAAAAAATTACACCTTCTAACACCCCCAAACTGGCCCCGAACCAGCCCAGGGGGTTTGGTTCAACCTCAAGCTGTACCAGCTCACACATCCCTACTCACAGCAAACTTTGAAGCAGTAGCTGACATCCCATCTAAATTACTGGGTGGAAGTCCTTTTCAAATCAAGCAGTCTTTTAGAATAATTTCTGAGTCACCTAGTCTGGATGTCAGCCAGTGACTGACAGGTTGTCTTTAACCTGTCAGCAGGGGCTATTTCTTAATCACTGTCACCAGCCTATCCTTAAACATATAATAGGCAACCCAGTATCTTAAAAACAGACCTTGGACGTTTGAACTGATCATACACCATGGAGAGGGGAGCACATTCTGGCTTTCTTAGGGCTGATTTGGGCATATGACCTTTTCCAAGAAAGGATCTAACCAAGCAAGCTAGGCTGTCTCCTGCTTGAAACATGGGTGGAACAAGTGGATACCCTTTAAACTTCATAAACTCTTCATAAATTAGAACAGTTTATGGTAGAGAAGAACCAGAAAAGGTAGTGTAGCATGTCACAAAGGAAAGGATGACTTTGGTTGCTTCATTTCTTCACTGCATGGCTTTGATTGTGTTTTGCATCTGGACTATCAGAGGATCACCGCATTTCAGATGACAAATTATAGTGCTTACTGAATACTATTCTATATAGTCAGATGCCATTCTATACATGAAAATAGATTAGATTTCATAATTATGTTCATTTTCAGTGTATAGAAAACTTAGCACATTGCCCTTGAGGTTATTGAGGGTGGGCAAAACCAGACCTTAGAATGCTACAGAGTAACCCACTCTGCACTTCTGAGAATGGGTATCTGTGGAATTCCTGAATGATCCAGTGAGAGTTTGACTGGATCCCCCAGTAATTCCACGGGATTCATCAAGCTTCCCCTTCCAGAATATCAAGCTTGAACATGGCATTTGAGAGGATATTCTGAGCCTATCCTAGATATTTGTGCTCAGCCAAACTCCCAGCCTTGGGTTCCAAGGAATGTTTTAGTCCTTAAACCCTGGGGCATATATAGGGTGGGGCAGGCAGGGCATGTGCCCCAGGGCATGTGCAAAGCCAGGCCTCACAGAGGCCATTTGAGCATGCACGGTTCCCATTTTGTTTTCAGCGGCCATTTTTTAAAAACAAAATTTCTTTTAAAAAATGGCCACCACACATCCTTAAGGAACTTTCCCAGCACAGTTGGACCAGCCTCCCTTTATATACCCCATGCCCATGTGATATTTTATCATATTTTGCATTTGGGAGAAACTGCTCCCTGATGTCTTGTGACAATGAGATTGCTTGCATGTAAAAAGAAAGAAAACTAACCTAGAAGTATGACAATGCACAGCAAGATTGCTATTAAGGCCCCTGTGCTGAGTCCAACTGGCAGGAAGATTGCTTCAACATTGCAAGAAAGGATGGTACCATCAGAATCACATCTGCAGACCCGGATTGTCATTGTGTTTGTACTGCTTTGTATGGGATAACTGCTGTCTTCTATCACAATCGGAAGGAAATACAGCTCCTGTTGCCTACGGCTGTAGCCACTTCTCCTGGCCACAATTCCAGCTGTGTTGTCTGAAAAACAGAACATCCAGGATATAAGTATTGCTCTCTGCTTTACTTCATGATTAAGGAATGGAAAAATACTGAATGCTATGGGTGGAACTAGACAATATGCCACCTACTTCTCCCCTAGTGATATCTATTACAAAATGTCGGACAGGATGCCATTGCTTTGCACGTGCCCCTGCCCTTGCAAGCAGCAGCCAATAAGTTGACTGGCTTTGGGGAGACTTGCAACATGATGACATCTTGTCATATATTTTGTATTACTAGACATTAAGAGGAGAGCAGAGGAGAAGGCGATGAACAGCCACAGCTTTCAGGTGTTGTATCATTAGTTCTGGCCTGTTTGGTGTGACTGAATCAGTGGAACAGCTTCCTTTCTTCATCATTATCCAAAGTGCCATATTCAGATCAGATGCAACTCACGATAATGAATTCTTTCCCCTTTTTCCTGGACAAATGGCAATGATTGTGGATCTCTTGCTACAGTTTTGCTTAGTTTGACAGCAAGCCTGTCAAAGCAGACAAAAGGGAAAAGACAAGACTAGAAGTATCACATTATCAGGGGATGTTATCTCTTCCCTCCCTCTGGTTTCTCCATTTTCATCACATCTGCCTCTATGTCCTTCAGCTGCTGTGATTTTCATTCAGTGCTCCAGAAGAAAGGGAAATATATCTTTCTGGTTTTGCTAGTTTCCACCTTTAAAAAGGTTGGATGTTTCCCCCAATGACTAAGTGACTAAGAAGGGTCCCACAAAAAATCAAACTAGACACTCGATGCCATTAGAACATTTGCCAGTAATCTGTTATTAAGGTGAGTATAAGTCTCCATGAGGTTTTTCACACATGGCTCTATGCCTTGGATTATCTGAAGAGAGAATCTGCTTCGCAGCAGGTTGGAGGCATTTTAATTTGTGCAATTACAGTAGATGGACCATTCGCATAGCCATCAACACCTCCTTTGCACAGCCATCAGCACCTCCATCAACACCTTAGGACAGGGTTTCTTAACCTTGGGCTCCCAGATGTTGGTGAACTACAACTCCCATCATCCTCAGCCACAATGGATATGGTTGGGGGTGATGGGAGTTGTAATCCACCAACATCTGGGGGCCCAAGGTTAAGAAACCCTGCCTTAGGAGAAAGCAGAAGCCCCGGAGGTTTTTTCCCCCAAAAGTTGCTGGAAATAGAGGATTTTTTTTTACCCCGGACATAACTCGGGCTAAGCCAGAATTCGCAGCCTCCCTTCGGAGAAAAACAAAGCCCTATCTGTCCTGGTCCCTGATAGCCTCCAGGGAGGTCGGGTTAAATCCAGCAAATATGTGGACTGGCACACTCCAATCAGGAGTGGATTCGAGGGAAAAGTCTGTAAAACCTCATGAGCAGCATTTTGCCACTTCCCCTAGTAGGAGCTGGGTTATCGAAGCTTTCCCCTGAATCAAAGAAACCCATTGAGGAAGAAAACTGATGTAAAGATTAAAAGGATTAAGCAGCAAGCAAGATTAGAAACTAGTTTGCTGGCAGGTCTGATTGGGATTGCCTGCGGTGCTCTCTCCTGCTTTATTATCTCTCCAACATTCTCTAGTTCACAGCATCACCCACAATATTACACGACTCTCTCTACTGGATGTTTTTGCTTCCCCTTTTGAATGCTGCTGCAAAAGAATTGAGAGATGAAGTGACAGATCCTGTTCTCTTGCAGATAGGCTCTGTTCCCACTGGAACAGTCAGTTGCTGAGTATCTGAAGACAAGATTTGTTTTAGATACACACACACACACACACACACACACACACACACACACACACACTCACACACGTGTTATAACATTATGCTTGCCTTGTGCATTCTGCACCCCTGCCCCCAGTTCAGTCAGCATCCATGCTTCACACAAACACATATGCCACTTAATTTCTCGACACCTGATCACTGCAGATTTCTGACCAGTTCCTATATGCCTCTCAAACACAATGCTTTTTCAGCAGAGTAGGCCTTAAACTTCAGAGAAGTCAGGCCTGATTTGGAATGGGCTTGGTAGGGTTTCAGATTCATTAAATTTGATTTTCAAGCCACACAAATGCAAGCTTACCCCTGACTCCCATCACTATTTTTTATTTATTTAAAATATTGCTAGCCCAGCCCTCCAGCACACTGCTGCTTGTGGCAGCCTACAAGAAAAGTCCAATAAAACAACAATTGATTAAAATGAAGCCAGCATAAAAGCAGGACAAAAATGGCAGACAGAACTACTCTATTAACAGATTAAAACTGAAAACCCAATTAAAACCAATTTTAAAATGCTTCTTTCAAAAAAGAGGTCTTCGGGTTCTTTTTAAAGCTAGAGACTGATTAAGTACCTCTGGGAGTGCATTCCAAAGATGGGGGGCCACTACTTAGAATTTCCAAGCTATGTGGGGCTTTAAAGGTCAAATTTTATTTATTTATTCATTCATTCATTCATTCATTCATTCGATTGCTATACCGCCTTTCCAAAAAAGAGCACTTTGAATCTGAAAGAAGCAAACTGGTAGCCAGTGAAACTGCTAAAGAATACGTGTGATCGTGGTGTAGTGACTAGCTCCAGCAATCAGATTTGTGGCAGCATTCTGAACAAGCTGAGGCTTCCAAACAGGTGTAGAGGGAGGCCAGCGGCAGCCCTGGTTCATCCTGTCACTGTGGCCCCCTATCCCTGCCCCCTGTTGGCGAGCATGGCCCCATTTGGGTGCTAAATTGGCCAGCGCTGCCCCATTGGGGAGCTAAACCACGCCCCTGTGTCTGACATCAGATGCAAGGGGCATGTCAGGGTTGTGGGGCTCGGCCCCTGAGGGGCAGCGGCCCAGGTTCTTTGAACCCGTTCACTCAATGGTGGCTCCGCCCCTGCTTCCAAACCATCTTCAAAGGCAGCCCCATGCAGAGCAAACTAGTAATCCAATCTGGATCTGGTCAATGTTTGGGTAACAAAGACCAAATTGGGCTTATCTAGATAGGGTAGTAGCTGGTGTAGCAGCTGAAGGTACAGACACCACCACCACAGCCTCCAGGCACAGTGTTTAGTCCAAGACAACCTCCACACTATGAACTTGATATTTCAGGGGAAGTAGTATGACCCCATCAAAGACAGATTTACCTAACTTCTCAGAGTACTGATTTTATTGATCTAGAGCACCTCTGTTTTATTGGGAGTAAGTTTCAGTTTGTTTGTCCCCATCCAACACAGAACAGCTCCAGCCACAGGTTTAAGACATCAGCTGCTTCCCTGGTTTTGGTAGATGTTAAATTATAGTTATGGCTGGTGTCTTCAGCATTCTGATGACACCACAGTCAATGTCTGTGGATTACCTCTCCCAACATAATAGAATCCACATAAGCCAGTGGCCAGCACCACCTTCTGGGCACAGCCCTCCAGGTAGGACCAGAGCTATGGTAAGAGCTAGGATAAAACAGTGCCCCCCAAGTCCCAGCCCAGAGAGAAGATCCAGAAGGATACCATGGCTGATGCTATCAAAAGTCTCTTGAGACATTCAAGAGAATCAACAGGGTCACAAACAGGATTCTGTCTATCTCTCAACATAGGTCATCCACCAGCGCAACCAAAGAAGTTTATGTCCAACACCTGGGCTGAAAGAAATCTAAGGTTCTAAGTAATTAGTTTCATCCAGAACCGCCTAGAGCAGGACTGCTCAACTTTGACACTCCTGCAGATGTTGGCCTACAATTCCCATAATCCCTGGCTATTGGCTACTGTTGCTGGGGATTATAGGAGTTGTTGTCCAAAAACAGCTGGAGGCCTAAATTGAGCAGGCCTGGTCTAGAGTAGGGGCTCTCAACGTTGGGTCTCCAGATATTATTGGACTTCAGCTCCCATAATCCCCTGCCCCAGTGGCCTTTGGTTGGAGATTATGGGAGCTGGAGTCCAATAACATCTGAAGACCCAACGTTGAGAACCCCTGTCTAGAGCTACTATGCTACCATGCACAACAATACATTTCTCAGAAATGACAAGTTGGAAACTGGCTGAATGTTATTCATGACCGCTGGATCCACTATTTTTTAGAAGGGTCCTAATGATCACTTAATTAAGTGGGGCAGGGGGATTTCCCCCTGTTTCCAAGAGGCATTTACCATCCGTGCAACTGAGAAGACCAAACCATCCCTAGTCATGCTCAATAGCTACAAAGGGCAAGCACACAAGTGGTAGGGCTCAGATTTCCAAACAAGCTGTCCACCTTTTCAGGCAACACAATCTGAAGCCGATCCAATATAACAGGACTAGATGACAGACCCTTGTTTCTGCAAACTCTTAGCATCCAAATCAGCATGGGTATGATCTATTCTATCCACAAAATGTAATGCAAATTTATCAAAGTGATCTGGAGAGGGTTTGATCTGATGGTCCATGGGGCCCCTGAACCACTCAAAAGAGTGACATTGAGTTGACACAATGGTGGCAGAGAAATAAGTGCGCGCCCCCACCCGCTATTACCACAAAAGTAAGCACTAATATGGGCGTTCAGCCTGTGTTTAGTCTGGGTTTTCCATCAACAATGCTTAAGCCGAATATTAGCCTGCTTCATTGCCCATTGTTCCCCTGTATACCAGGTGGTTGCCTGGCCCAGACAAGTAAGAAAAAGACTATTAGGGGCAGCTGTGTTGATTAGCAGCCCACCTCCTCATCTCAAAGAGACTAGGCCACCTGCTCTCTCAGCATGAAAATCCTGTAGAATGAGCACAAATCTATTTAGCAGGGGCTGACTATCCTAATTGGTCCACCAGTCATGCAGATGTGTACTAGGTCAACTCTCATTCCAGTCTTTACCAGATAGCAATCCATCAATGACAATGGCACAGAGGCCTCCTAAATAACCCACAGATCGTCACCAGTGTTCCCTCTAACAGAAATTTCCAGATGTTGTGGACTACAACTCCCATAATCCCCAGCCAAAGGCCATTGCAGCTGAGGATCCTGGGAGTTGTACTGAACAACATCTTGGAAACCCTGTTAGAGGTAACACTGATCACCACCATCCAATGATGACCAAAAAAACCCCCAAAACAAATTGAGCACATGACCTACAATATTTGTGGGACCAGAGATCAATTGACAGAAGCCCATGATTATCATGGAAGACATGAAGTCTGGAGCCAAGCCAGATAAGATGGCCCTGACATGGACAGAAATCCCCCAAGACCCTTGGGGTCCTTGACACCACATCCAAGACTATCTCAAGCAGCTTGGGCAGTGGGGTGGACAGTACACTAACAAAATCCTAACTTTGTCTCAAGTGGCCAACAGCACATACATGCACTCAAAATGGAATGATGGATAGCGCATCTGGTGAGGGGGGTGGTCTCCTGATATCTCTCTCTCTCTCTCTCTCCCACTCCATCCAGAGGCTTTGGGTAGTGTACAATTAGTTTAAAAAAACATAAAAACAAACATCATTTAAAACTCACTACTTAAAACAATAAAAAACATTTTAACACAACTTAAAACCAATTAAAATACTTTAAAACAATTTAATAACTTTGGAAGGACAGGCCAAACAAGTAAGTCTTTAGGGCTCTCTTAAAGGCCAACAGTGAGCCTAAACTATGGATATCTGCCATGAGTGCATTCCATAGGCCAGAAGCAGCTACAGAGAAGGCCGGGTTCCATGTTGCCACCAGACGTACTGGTGGTAACTGGAGACGGACCTCTCGAGATGACCTCAATGTGCGATGGAGATCATACAGAAGAAGGCGCTCTCTAAGGTACCCCAGACCCAAGCTGGATAGACCAGGGCAACCCCACCTCCCCATTACTAAGACTAGCTACTTTATAATAAAAGTGATAATTTGTTGAATGGTGCTTGGAATGGTCAGATTCACAAACCACAAGGGTTGGTACATAATATTTTATAATGAATTTATATTTACAGCCCACTTGATTCAGGGTGGATAACAGCTTTTCCTTATCTTGTTCAACATCGCTATTGTAGATGCTATAAAAATGATGAAGTAGAGCCTGACAGAAATTGATCAGTTCTGTGAGTTTATGGCTGAGAGGGTTTTGAACATGAGTCCACCAGGCCCTGATACTCTACGGCAGACTTATATAAATTGTGACCCATCAAAGCATACACAGTCTACCATTTATGCCTGTTGGCCTGTCAGGTGCTTGACCTCCTTTCTCAATTTTTGCAGACTCAGACTGGATAATTATCAAGACCTTGGCAAGCCATTCTGTTTGGTGTGTCACAAACTGACTGAATCACATTCTGTTTTTTGTGAAAAAGCTCTCTGATCCATGGTACAGTTGGCTGATAGGCACCATATAACCAAATTGATAGCTATGTAATCTTTAGCCTTAAGGATACATACGTCTTTGATTACAAACTCACAGAGTGAATTGACTCAACATGACATAACATGATTCTCTAGGAACTCCATCATCTCCTCTCCAATCTGTCTCTGTGCCCACCCTTCTCCTCGATATACATATTTTTAAAAACACAGATTCAGATTCTACTGGTCAGTTCAGGAAAGTTATGTTAAGTCTGAACAGTATCAATTACTGTAAAATGTAGTTTGAATGCACGGTATCTTGTTTAGCGGCTACAGATGTTTAGGGATGACCCTGCCAAAACACCTGACTTACATGTATGCCAAAATGGAAGAAAACCAAATTAAAAGTGGGTGCAACAGCATTTTGGGCATCTGGAAACAGAATGACAGAAGGTCTTTCACACAAACCTTAAGTGTCTTAATAGCTAAAATCTATCCACTATTGTTATTTAGAGAAGAAATATGGTGTTTGGACTTCTAGTTTGGAAGTAGTTTATAGTAACAAACCTCGCTGGAACACCTGCCAGTGCACTAGGTCCAGAGCTCATTGATAGGAGTGTATTCTTTGCATACGTAATAGGGATGTCCACAAAACAGATTTTGCATTTTGTTTTGAACTTGAAACAAAACACAGTTGGCCGAAACATTTCGTTTCAGCAGCGGTCAACCTGGTTATTTTGACGAAATAAAAATTGGAATGTTTTGAGTGTTTTGGCCATAGGGAACAATGGGGAAACTTGAAATTGCCCTTTGTTCCCCGTGGATAGCTTCTAGGGGCACCAAAGTGGGTTGTGTGGTAGGGCATGATCATTGCTACCTACCAAACAAACCACAAAAGAACTGGGCAAGCAGGCAATTTTAAACATTTTTTTAACCTTTCCCCCAAATCCCCATAGGATTGGAAGTCAGTGCCAGAAAACCAATCAGTAAGGGGAAAACACATTTCAACATTTCAAGTGCCATTTGGGAGGCCTGTTTTTGAAACAGGCCTCCCAAATGGCACTTGAAACGTTGAAATGTTTTGAATTGAAACAGGGTTGTTTTGTTTTGAACTCAAAACAGGCCCTTTATTTAAAGGGTGTTTTATTTCGAGCTCAAGTTGAATCATTGAAACATTGAAGTGTATCACACATCCTCAATGCATAAAGCTCCAGGTTCAGCCCTGGCATATCTAAGTAAAGCAGTGTTCTTCACTGTGCGGCCTGCAGGCCGCTTGCAGCCTGCTTGGACCCCACTGGAAGCTCCTGATGTGCCTCTTCACTTCCTTGGTACCTCCCCCCTCCCCGATACCCTCCCCTGCATCTTCTGCTTTGCCTACAGTGGTGGCAGGGAAAACAGGAAGATGCCGGAGGCCAGCACCTTCAGCGCATGCCCTCCACACTTCCTGCTAGTCCACAGCATATGGGTTTTTTTGGGGGGGCAATGGGGGACATGCACTCTGACATGGGGGGGCATGTGAGCTGTTGACGAGAGGGCAATTGCACCGCCGCCGGCCTCCACCAAATAACGAGTGAAGACCACTGAAGTAAAGGATCTCAGGTGGCAGGTACTGGGAAAGATCTCAGCCTGGAGAACTGCTGCACCAGACTAGATTATACGAGGCCAGATTGACCAATGTTTTGACTGGTACAAAGCAACAAATGTCCATCCCTCTTTCTAAGGACAAGAGGAAGACAATACAAAAAGGCCAGGAGTCAATCACTGATTAAATATTAGCAGATTAGATTGTGGTGGTGATGGGGAATGCCAGGCTCTCTCAAACAGATCAAGAAAATACAGAAGAGGTGGTGGTTGTTATTTAGCATGACAGTCCATGGTGGCAAATGGTTAAAATCTTGATTGCACATATTGAGGCTATTCACACATGCAAAACCAGGCTAAGGGAGTCCAGCTCGGTTTTGCTCGTGCATGTGAACTGCCAGGATCACCTCCAATCCCAGCGACACCATGGCGGCAAACCTGCTTGTCGAGCCTCCCCTCAAAATGGTGTTAGGGGGTAGGAGAGCACTCACTCTCCTAACCCCATTTTTCCAATCGTAAGCAGCTGCGGCTGGAAGACCCGCGGGAAGATGGGGGGATCCCAATAATGCGCCACACACTCATGCAATGCATTATTGGAGCTCTGGGGGTTGGGCGATGTGAGGTGACACGCCCCGGCACTCTGACCCTCGGAGCTATGGGCAGGAGCCGATACTTGTCTGGGGGAGCAATTCGCCTGCCCAAGGAGTGAGAGCTGCTCATCTGTGGGGAAAGTGAGTCCAACTGCCTTCCCCATAGCCTGATCTGGAGCCCTTCTCACTACTTGTGAGAAGAGGCTCGTTGGTTTTCAATTTGCTTTATTTGCTCTCTGTTAAAACTGAAACTGCCACATTACAAGTGAAAATGAGATAAACTGAAACTGCCAGCTCATGAGTGAAATTTAGGTTAATGAATATTGAAATTCAAAACTACCTAGGAACAATAAGATCATCTTTTTTTTTTTTTTTTTAACCTTGGCTAAACCTGGTTAAATAGGTTGAAAACTAGTTGCTGATTTTTAGGAGCTGTAAATAGAAAATAGTTTTCTGATTTCAGTTCATGACCACAGAAGTTCTTATTAGGTTTAATTAATTACTGGCACAAAATTAACTCTTATGGATTGGGCTTGGTTCCTTTGGTTTTAAAGGACGAATATCCGTCTATTTGGAAGAAAAATGTACAGGACATACATACTGGGTAATTGTGGGTTTTCTGAGTAATTCATACGTCCCTTAGGCCCAGATTTAGTCAAAAATGTTTTAAAACAGAGAATTTGAGACCTGGAGAAACAAAGGGACCTGAGTAGGGTCTCTCTTGGAGTTTATAATGATTACTTCTAAAGTTACCCACTTCCGGCAATGTATCTTACGTACTTGTCTGCTCTGACCCAAAGGAGAGCATTCACCCAGGCTCGATTTAATGTCTTGCCATCTATGGTTTTGGAGGGAAGGTATAAGGGTGTCCCTTATAAGGATCAACTATGTCCCATACCAACTGATGTACCCAAACACCCGATATAAAAATACACCAAACGTTCAGAAGTGGTTGAGACAACTACACATGCGCTTTTACACTGTACCTTTTACAAAACCATCCGTACCTCCTGGCTCAAACCTACTTTGTGCAAATTTTGGGGACATCAGGATGAGTTCTATGTTGAGCTCTTTCTGTCAGGCTGGCACAAGGAAATTACCTTGGCCACGGCCTGATTTTGTGCAGCTGCTATAAAAATAAGAAATGTTTTAACAAATTTTAATTGATATGTTTTATGCGTTATTCTTTCCTTTTCCTTTTCCTTCTTCTGATAATTGTATTATTGCTGCTTGTTGTATGTATGTTATGTTTGGTCTTGTACTATATAAATATATATATATATATATATATATATATATATATATATATATATACACACACACACACACACACACACACACACACTAGGGGTGTGCAATTCGGGATTTCGGGTAATTCGGCTCGGACCCGAACCGAATCACCCCTGTTCTGTTTTGTGCCCGAATCTGGGTCACCCGAATCACCCTTGATTCGGTTCGGATTCGGATTTAACCCGAATCCGAATCCGAATTGATTCGGGGGGGTAAAAAGGGGCCCAGGGGCAAAATTTTGGGGTGGGGTGGTAGTGCCCAATGGGTAGTGTCTACCACCCCAATTTCAGGGGGATTGGGCAAAATCCTGATTTTTGGTGAATTTTTAAAGTTTTAGTGACTTTGGGGCAGTTCGGGGGCATGGCATGGGATCTGGGCAAAAGGAGTGGGGTGGGGTGGTAGTAACTAATGGGTGCAGGCTACCACCCCAATTTCAGGGGGATTGGGCAAAGGGCTGATTTTTGGTAAATTTCTGAAAATTTCATGTCTTTGGGGCAGATTGGGGCATATTGGGGCAGAAAGTGGGGCCTGGGGCAGAATAGTGGGGTGGGTTGGTAGTGCCTAATGGGTGAAGGCTACCACCCCAATTTCAGGGTGTTTGGACAAAGGGCTGATTTTTTGAGAATTTTTGAAATTTTAGTGACTTTGGGGCAGTTTGGGGGCAGAAAGTGGATCTGCCCCAAAAGAGTGGGGTGGGGTGGTAGTGCCTAATGGGTGGAGGCTACCACCCCAATTTCAGGGGGATTGGGCAGAGGGCTGATTTTTTGAGAATTTTTGAAGTTTGGGTGACTTTGGGGCAGATTGGGGGCAGAAAGTGGATCTGCCCCAAAGGAGTGGGGTGGGCTGGTAGATAGTGCCTAATGGGTGGAGGCTACCACCCATCCCCAATTTAAGAGTGATTGGGCAGAGGGGTGAATTATGGTGAATTTATTTGTATGAGGTTTGTCTTCATAAGGTGAAGTGTGCTAAACTGATTACTTCCTCATATTATTCATAGTAAAGGAAAGTGTGAAAAAGTGAAAGTGGGGTCATGAGAGTTGTTTAATTGAAAAATAGCTCATTTGCTATGATAGAATGAGAATTTACACCTCAGAAGTTTTTTCTGAGGTGTGAATTCTCATTCTATCATAGCAAATGAGCTATTTTTCAATTAAACAACTCTCATGACCCCACTTTCACTTTTTCACACTTTCCTTTACTATGAATAATATGAGGAAGTAATCAGTTTAGCACACTTCACCTTATGAAGATAAACCTCATACAAATAAATTCATCAAAATTCCCCCCTCTGCCCAATCACTCTTAAATTGGGGATGGGTGGTAGCCTCCACCCATTAGGCACTATCTACCAGCCCACCCCACTCCTTTGGGGCAGATCCACTTTCTGCCCCCAATCTGCCCCAAAGACACCCAAACTTCAAAAATTCTGAAAAAATCAGCCCTCTGCCCAATCCCCCTGAAATTGGGGTGGTAGCCTCCACCCATGAGGCACTACCACCCCACCCCACTCTTTTGGGGCAGATCCACTTTCTGCCCCCAAACTGCCCCAAAGTCACTAAAACTTGAAAAATTCTCAAAAAATCACTCCTTTGTCCAAACCCCCTGAAATTGGGGTGGTAGCCTCCACCCATTAGGCACTACCACCCCACCCCACTATTCTGCCCCAGGCCCCACTTTCTGCCCCAATATTCCCCAATCTGCCCCAAAGACATGAAATTTCCAGAAATTTACCAAAAATCAGCCCTTTGCCCAATCCCCCTGAAATTGGGGTGGTAGCCTGCACCCATTAGGCACTACCATCCCACCCCACTCCTTTTGCCCATATCCCATGCTATGCCCCCGAACTGCCCCAAAGTCACTAAAACTTTAAAAATTCACCAAAAATCAACCGTGAACCGAATCACCTGGATTTTTCATGCCCGAAATTCGGGTGATTCGGCTCGTGCCCGAAAAATATTGGGAGAGATTGGGGGTGATTCGGTTCGGCCCCGAATCACCCAAAATTGTTCATTTCGGGCACAGATCATTCTGTGCCCGAAATTTTTTGCACATCCCTAGATACATACACACACACACACACACACACACACACACACACACACACACAGAAGTTCTTGAAGGGAGGTACAGCATAATTCAATATGAGATCAGAATGTGTTCCTGTCATTTACATATTTGGGGCAGCTACAGGGAAGGCTTATTTCCCATTAGAAGGAGTAAATGTCTTGGTTTGGATTATACTGTCCATCGACCTTGCCCACCATGGAATGAGTGTTGTGAAGAGACATGTCTTATCACCCTTCCAGGATACTGATCTGCATAACTGGGTGGGGGGGGGGGTGTCCAAAAACTACATCTCATTGCACAATTTAAATACTTTAAATAAGCAGTTGCAGGACGCCATACCAGGAGGTGGATGGTATTGTCCAAAACCGCCCATTGAGAATGTCGCCAGGAAGGTGACAATTTTTCCAGTGATGGCAGCTAAGCTACTCAAGAACATTTTGGAAAGTTCCATTCTCAAGGACATCAGACTAAAAAGCAGCTGCTTTATTTGCCTTTGCAGTGGTGGAAGATGAGAAGCTAACAGGCAGCATATAGGCAGCTAGAATTCTCAAGCTTGGGCTGGGAAAAAAAGAGCCCAACCAGGTGGAAGGGACTTGTCTCGCTACATTATGAAGAGAGACAGCACAGCCTCTGCTGGTTCTCCTCAGGGCTAGCCCGTGCACTAGGCAGACCTAAATTGTTTTGGAGGGCTTTGCTTTTTTGTCCATAATGACAGAGCTACCAGTGTTGAATCCAAGCATCACTTTGTTTATAAATTATGCCCTGCTTTTCCCCCTCTCACCAAGCATCTGAAAAACAATTGTACATGCACACATACACATGCCCACAGAGTTGTTACAACAGCAGCCTAGCAAAATAACTGGCATTAGCATAATTTGAAGTAGAAAGTTTAAAAACAACCTTACTTCTGTAATCATGGACTGTAAAATTTGGCTTTGTAGAAACCTCAGGCGACAGTCGAAAGGAGAATCTTTGTCCAGCAGGTGACAAATCCTTGTCTGCTGCACCTACAAGCTGAATTACCTAAAACCACATTGAAATAAAACTTGAGCACATAGCTCTGATTGAAAACGAAATGTTTAAGGTGATCATGGAATATCACAATAGAAGTAAACAGTATATAGTTACAGCACACAGCAGGATATGCTCTATGCCTATTGAAACTCTCTCTCTCTCTCTCTCTCTCTCTCTCTCTCTCTCTCTCTCTCTCTCTCTCGTTGCAGATGTTTCAATCCCTGAAATGGCCAGGGGAGGATTAAGGGATGGGCAGAGTATGCACCTGCCAATGGTGGCAAATTGCCTATCAGCGGCAAATTTGGACCCAACCCCTACAGAATCTGATAGGAAATAAGAGCACATGCACAAGCCTCAAATTGGATCACTTTTTTGTGGTGGTTGTCAGACAGACTCACAGTCACAGAGTTTGAATTTTGCAGTGCGGCTGGCCGGCAGCTGAGAGTGGTGCTGCTGGCAGGTGGCTCCAGAAGGAAGGGAAGAAGATCTGGAGACAAGAAAGAAGCTTAGCCAGCAGGAGGGGTGGCAGTGCATGCCATCCCATTGGCTTCTCCTGGTGTCAAACAGTGTATGCCATCCAATCATTTTCCAGGTGACAGTGCTGGATGCTGGAAGTTGAGAGAAAGGTGCTGGAAGTTGAAAGAAAGGTGCCCGAGATTGCTTTTGCAACACTTCAGATGGTGGCTGCTCAAAACACTAACTGCAGTAGCTGCAAGGGGTCTCTAATTCCTCCCCCCACTCTACTAAGGGCACTTGAGGCAGCTTGGCCCTTCCTGCCAAGAAATGGGGCTTTTTACTTTCCAGCACACCGAGATTCTAATAACCACATTTACTTGTGACCAGCAGAAGGCAGCAAGAGGATGAAGCCAAAGCAGCAGCCAAGATACTAGTTGCCCAAGCAACTGTTACTGCTTTCTGAAGGAGCTGGGGGATTTGCTTCTATTTTTCTAAGTTTCCTTTCTAAGGGGAAGGGGAGGCTTATCCAGAAGAACATTTGCAAAGAGGTTTCTGCTGCCTAGTATTCTAACGGTTAAATGAAGGAAACTCTGATTCCTAGAGAGAAAGGGGATTTGGGGAGGGAGCTGGATGTTTTGCAGAGAAAATGGACTTGACGATGTTCCATTTCTGTCTTTTGGAAATTCTGCACACATGTACA
Organism: Hemicordylus capensis; assembly: GCF_027244095.1. Classification (NCBI taxonomy): domain Eukaryota; kingdom Metazoa; phylum Chordata; class Lepidosauria; order Squamata; family Cordylidae; genus Hemicordylus; species Hemicordylus capensis. The sequence continues at coordinate 192,749,829 of NC_069660.1, forward strand.
AGATTTTCAATATTCTCTTGTGATTGTTGACAGACTTCTCATTTTGGACAGCATTAGTCTCCTGGAATAAGTGTCATAAAGAAGCTTTTATAAGCTGCTTCCATGGACCATTATATAAAACCAGTTACTGTCCATGCAGAGAAAATCAAGGAAATATTTTCACTCCCCAGGTATAACACAAGGAACAAAAATGTTGTGGCTGCAAGTCCTGTCTCCTTTGGGCAACACTTCTTAATGCTGTAAGAAGAAGAAAACTTATGGCCTGGCGCCTTGCAACACTCTGTTTGACTCTGCAACGCTTATAAAACAGAACTATATAGTCAAATATAATAGGCCAGATTCTGCAGGCTTTACTGCCATTGAGCAGCACCTGATGAAAAGTAGAGTTCAGTGAAACTGTTAATGAGGATTGGGAATGTGCTATATGAGCTAGGGGTTACAAGAATTTACACCTGTCATACGTTTTGTGTTTATATTTCAGCCTGCTAACATTTTCCCCATCCTGGCAAGGCTTTTGCTGTCTTTTATGAGTTTTGTTCCCTGGTAAGACATTTTGGATTATACTGCCTAACTTCAGCAGATCCCTGGAGGCCTGCTATATGCTGGCTGAATACATCTTCCTGAGAGTCATTGTTAACTTGCAGAGCAGTCACTCGGCTATCTCTAACTGCATAAGAAATATAGTTGTGTAACACAAGCCTACACAGTATGTGACACAGCAAGCCAACTACAGCCCACCAATGATGTATTGTGGCCTGACAGGTAATTGACTCCTCCGCCCTCATTTATACAGTCTCAGGCAGGCAGGAACAACAGAAGGATTATTAAACTGGGGTGCCATATATAGTTGGTGCCCTGTGTTTGGCTAGGTGGGTTGATCTAGTACCTCTAATTGAGATGTAATCTAGCATTGTGGCTAAGAAAGTGAGCTGTAAACTAGGAAGTCTTCAGTTCAGCTATCACCTCAGCCATGAATTTAAGCATTTTGCTAATTTCTCAGCCACATCTATCTTAAAAGCATGCTGAGATAAGAATTAATCTAAATGTGAGTTGCCTTGAGTAGAGTTTGCTAAAGAAAGCCAACCAATACAGTCATTCACTCAATCAATCAATCAATCAATCAATGAATAAAACAATGCACAAAAGCAGTTTTAAACAAGGAGTGCACACAAAGAATTCTCATTGTTAAACTAGGTTTTGTTCTTGGTTAGCCACTAGACATGAATGCAATCACTTATCTTGACTGAATACACATCTGCCATTAAAAGGGAGTGATATACCTGTCCTGGCCTTGCATTTTCACACACATAAGACTCATAGGGTACCGCAATTTCAGGAGGAAATTCATTGACATCAAGGACATTTATGATGATATTGACCTTGCTGGTTAATAGTGGATTACCTATTAAGAAAATTTAAAAAGAGGTATGTTATGAAACACTGGTTGCATATGATCTCAAGCAACACTATATACCTGCCACAAGAAGTGAAAGGTGTAAATACCACTCTCTCTTGATTTATCATTTTATACTGGCATGCTACATTACTCACAGGAGAAGGGTTGCACCTTGAAGTGATATAAAGCCTGGGCAAAGAACACAGAGCTAGTTACTTTGGACAAGCCTATAAGCATCCCCATACTTTCCTGCGATGGTACAAAAGATTAAATGAGATAAGCTAGGAAAAAATAGTTACTATGTACCAGAAGGCTGAGATGCTAGGGATATGGAGAAATTGTCTGAGATAAAGTCATCAATCTTTTTTTCCTTGGAATGAACCCTGAAATTCGTTCAAATGTCACTTTGGATAAATTTTGACTCCAACCTTAATTTGCGTGTTAATAGTGCACCTTTCCCCATGTGCATCAAGTAATGTGTCTCTTTTGTAATAGGGGGTAATAGGGGTTGTGTTTAAGTGCCCTTGTGGGGTTCAGACCAGGGGTGCTGAATTAGCATAACCAAAATCTATCTGTTATGTGGATATATCCAAGTGACTATGTCTTTGACATTATAATTGTACTTTTCACCAGGGTTGTCCTTAGAGGGGGAGAGTAACTGGCTCTATCCACCCCCAGCACAGTACCTCCAGTGATCGTTGCTGGTATCTATCTTGTGTTTCTTTATAGATTGTGAGCCCTTTGGGGACAGGGATCCATCTTACTTATTTATTATTTCTCTGTGTAAACCGCCCTGAGCCATTTTTGGAAGGGCAGTATAGAAATTGAATTAATAATAATAATAATGATGATGATGATGATGGGGGTGCAGGGCCCAGGACAAATCAGCCAGTCTGGGGCCCGGGGCAAATCAGCTAGTGCAGGGACCCCCTTCCAGTTAATTCTAATAGGGGTTAAAAGAGCGGGGCCTGGGGCAGTCGCCCTGCTTGCCATGCCCTAAGGACAGCCCTGCCTTTCAGTGAATATATTAGCTATGGAAAACAGATTTAATTGACCAGTTATGACAGCCTGACACAGTATCCACAAAAGAGAGGCATGCAGCATATGTAATGGAGGTATACAGACAACGAGATCATTCAAAAAATAAAAAACTACCCCAAGTTTACCCAAAGGAAAAAGCAATCCAAGTTTTCCTCCTACCTTGCTTCCACATAATCACTTCAACCCAGGTTTTCCTCCTGCCTTGCTTCCACACAACCAAATATTAGGAGCACACACAGCACCGAAACCCAAGTACAGTTTTTGATTGTGTGAATGACCTCAACGATTCATAGAAAATCATGAAAAACTGGGGCTCAGGGAAGGCAAGGGAGTCACGATGTTTGTTTGCATATTCAGGCATAGCTAAAGTTTATAATTGGAGGCCTATACTTACGGATAGTTCATAAGAACTGGTTAACACAAGACAGGACTATATGTGTTGAGGTACAGGAGCGAGTTGCAGGGGTGTGTGTGTGTTTCCTTTCTCTTGGAGGGATATCTTGTTAGTTCTGAAATCCATGTGCATACATCCAAGTGTGCATAGATATACCTAACACATGCAATGCACCCACCTCTGCTTTGCAGAAATGGATTGTGCCAACAGCCTGTGTCATACACAATTTTTCACATGCAGAGGAAGGGCATGATCTAAGACTCACTACGATATCCCATCACTTGTTAGGGTCTATGTCCAGGCCTTAGCTCTAAAAAGGAACTTGATGCCCAACAGGAAAACAGACTATGATCTTTACATATCTCTATCTGATCTTGTGATTAGTTTTCATTGTGGTAGCAAACTTGTAGGAACATAGGAAACTGCCATATACTGAGTCAGACCATAGGTCCATCTAGCTCAGTATTGTCTTCACAGACTGGTAGCGGCTTCTCCAAGGTTGCAGGCAGGAATCTTTCTCCACCCTATCTTGGAGAAGCCAGGGAGGGAACTTGAAACCTTCTGCTCTTCCCAGAGCGGCTCCAACCCCTGAGGGGAATCTCTTACGGTGCTCACACTTCTAGTCTCCCATTCATAGGCAACCAGGGTGGACCCTGCTTAGCTAAGGGGATAAGTCATGCTTGCTACCACAAGACCAGCTCTCCTCTGTATCTGGGTTGTACCATTCCAGACTGGACTCTTATTCGTCTGTTCCCCCCCTTTCTTTTGTCTGTTATGATTTAATGTGTGTTTTTATCTCGTATTTCAGTCAACCACAGAGCAATTTTTATGGGGCAGCTAACAAATAAAGTTTATTATTATTTATATATAAGCCTTACGTGGTACATGGCAAGCCCTGCCCTCGCCTCGCCCTCACAGTGTTAAACCAATCAGGGTACTGCAGGAGCATTCATGCTCTCTATTGTTCATAAGAACATAAGAACATAAGAACAGCCCTGCTGGATCAGGTCCAAGGCCCATCTAGTCCAGCATCCTGTTTTGCACAGTGGCCCACCAGATGCCGATGGAAGCCACAGACAGGAGTTGAGGGCGTGCCCTCTCTCCTGCCATTACTCCCCCACAACTGGTACTCAGAGGCACCCTGCCTTTGAGGCTGGATGTGGCCCACAGCCCTCTGACTAGTAGCCATTGATAGACCTCTCCTCCATGAAGTCATCCAAACCCCTCTTAAAGCCATCCAGGTTGTTGGCTGTCACCACATCCTGTGGCAGAGAGTTCCACAAGTGGATCACGCGTTGTGTGAAAAAGTACTTCCATTTGTTGGTCCTAGACCTCCTGGCAATCAATTTCATGGAGTGACCCCTGGTTCTAGTGTTGTGTGAGAGGGAAAAGAATCTCTCTCTCTCCACTTTCTCCACCCCATGCATGATTTTATAGACCTCTATCATGTCTCCCCACAGTCGTCTTTTTTCTAAACTAAAAAGCCCCAGGTGTTGTAGTCTTGCCTCATAAGAAAGGTGCTCTAGGCCCCTGATCATCTTGGTTGCCCTCTTCTGTACCTTCTCCAGTTCAACAATGTCCTTTTTAAGATGTGGTGACCAGAATTGTACGCAGAACTCCAAGTGTGGTCCTACCACAGTTTTGTATTTTGTTCACATGCTCACTCTCAAGAAAATCTACTCCCAGTGGCTGCCATGTTGGAGCCAAGGTGTGGTGATGCTCCAAGGGGCCGGAGGAGGAGGAGCCAGCACCACCACCAGCAGCAACAATCTACTACTGTGCAGATGCTCTGAACTGGTCAAGCTAGTTGTTATTGTTATTACTGGGTCTCATACAGCTGAATATCCTCCATGCAAAAAAAGAAAAGAAAAACAAACCCAAAATATCCTCTACTTAGAAAACTGGCACATCAAGCTAGCTAGAACCTCTCTTCTCAACATCATTTTTTCTTTGTAGAGGGAAATAGACACAACTTGGTCACCTTGCTGAGAACTAAACTAGGTTATGAGAAGAAATATAAAGGATTCTGGATAAAAGAACTCAGTAAAACATGAGCATCACCTACTACAATCCCATTTCTGGGATATTCTTTTAAGACTATAGTAAACTAGAATGTTTTGATAGTTATATAAGAATTATATGAGCAATAAACAACCAGATCTTGCTAATAAAACCTAATTATTTGTTTGTATATGCATTTGTGTGGTTGTTTCCTCATCATTGTCTTTATCAATTTAAATTGTGCAGCATTTACTGCACCCACACCCCAAGGAGACATGAGACACAAGTTTCCTTGGTAAAAAGGGCCACAATTTATTGAAATATAAATTAACTGAAACAGTATATAACTGGGACTGGCGATCCACCCCCACAGTGCAGTTCCTGAATGGCTGGCCATGCAAGTGGGTGCCTTAGCCTAGTTGACACGGGCGAAAACATCTTGGCTCCAGGCAGCCCCATAGCTCTATAGCAGAGGCTGCCCATCTCAGCTAACCTAAGGTCAGGTCTCTGTTGTTGGCGACACCCCCCCACAAGCCGCTTAGCCTTTTGGAAGGATGTTATTCAACACAGTAGAAGGGCTAATTCAGCATCCCCAATCCGCCAAGCCTCAAGGGGGCTGGGGCAAACAAGCCGTGCCATCCATTCGGGCGGCAATTGGCTGGATTCTAACAGCAGAAAGTCAGTTTGATCTTTTGAGACTTGACAGGATCTCGAATCATTCCTAGTTAAGATTATTTGCTCTGAAAAAGCTGCAAGATAAGCATCCCCATTGATTTTAACTGCTGCCCCTTTTCAATGCCACAGATGCTCTTTGGAAAACAACTGTCAAGAATGCCCCAGGGATGAAGCAGACACAGCTGATGCTTTGGACACCTGCTCTTGACCTTCATCTGCTTTTCCATGCAAAGTGGCGAAGTCCAATTTAATTTGTACTTTTAAAGAGTTGACAAGAATCCAGCTGGTGGGGTTTATTTATAACTAGAAATCAGAAGACAATCTTGAAACAACTCCATATTCTGAAATATGTACACAAATTGATGTTGCAGGCCATGAAGGGAAGGAACAGAGAAGCTCATTTACATTCCCAAAAATACTTTGTTTTCATGTAAGAGATGTGGTAGGGTTTTTTTTTTAGTACTGAATAGAGAGAAGAGACTGATTTATACTGACTGGTGTCCCCATGCAAGTGCCTTATGGAAGCATGTGTAGATGCCATTAAAGGCGTGCATTTATTTTGGAACAAATGGAGAAATGAATGAACCGAACAGGAACCATGCAGTTCATTTTTTAATTGGTTCTGATCCAAATGCCTACAATCATGAATGGAGGTCTGAATGAAATGAAAAGTTTGTTTCATTCAGAACTCCATTTGTTTTCATTGAAATAAGGGTCATTTGTCGTGCAACAGCAGGCTTTCTTCTTCTTAAATGTGTGTGTGTATGTGTGTGTTTTAACACTTTATACAGGTGGTAGCATAGTTCCTTTCCCAGTGGCCACCACTTTGCTATTCCTACAATGCATTCTTCCAGGACAATGGGGGGAAATGGCAATTGCCACAAAAACATGACAGTCTCAATTTCTTCCTCAATTCTGCTGTGCCCAAGGTATTGTGGGCAAAACAAAATGGCAATAACTGGGAAAGAAGCTCTGCCATCACATGTTTATAATGTAAATAACTTTTTAAAATGAAGGGGGGGGACATACTACTGCTGCCACACTACAACTAGGACCCTTAACAACAATGAATGCAACAAAAACAAATGCAATTGTAATGAATTAATAACTAAACATAGTGAATGATTCATCTTTTAAAAAAGGAATAGAGCAACAAAACAAAAGAAAATGGTGGGTCAAGCCTACTCTCCCCACAAACCCTATTTTGGCACTTGTGTGAAGTGCCTCAATGTTTGTATGAACTGTTTTCTCCATGTTGGGGGTGGTTATGTGGCTATTATGATTCCTGCTATCATAGTGCTTGAAAAAGCACTGGTATGACCATAGAAATCATAGCAGTTCCATAGGCAAGGTCCAAATGGGGATGCTGATACATATACACTGTGTCCCCAGTGAGTGGTCCTGGATACAAGAATATCAGTGTCTTCCTGATAACCCCAACATTCTGAAGCTCTGCGGGTCAAGATCAAGCCTGCAGCCCTGGGTGGCCGGATCGGCCGCCCACACGACTGCTGGCTCCGTCATGGAGCTAAAGGGGGCTGTGGGGATCAGGGGCCACGTGGCCCCCGGAAGTTCCAGGATGCCCCGAGCAAGCCCAGGAGGCTACTTATGTCACAGCGTGCCGCAGCAACACACAAGCAAAAAGAGGAGGTTAACGGAGTGCTCACTCCGTTAACCTCGTCTTAGGGGAGGGATATTTAGGGTGGTTAGCTAACGGGAGCCGTGCAGCTCCTGTTGAAGCACATAATCCTCCAAAAGTGGACTAGGCTCCCTTAGCCTGCTTTTGGGCAATCGTGAGAATCGCCTCACTCCCTACATAAAATTGTGGGGACCACTGTTAAGGGTTAATTGGACCCATAACTGAACTATGCAAACATGTCTAAGAAGCAATTTATCAACTGAAAATGTGGAGAGTTGAATTCACAAGTAAAGAAACTTTGCAAAAACAGACTTTTCTCAAAACCGCATATGGTAAAATAATGCAGAAAAAATATATCTCTGTTTTCTTTTTCTATCAAATGTAGTGCCTATTCTTACTGCCACAGATTCCTGGGCAGGATAGCACTTACTAGCACTTACATTTATATACCGCTCTTTAGCTGGAAGCTCTCTAAGCGGTTTACAATGATTTAGCATATTGCCTCCCAACATTCTGGGTACTCATTTTACCGACCTCGAAAGGATGGAAGGCTGAGTCAACCTTGAGCCCTTGGTCAGGATCGAACTTGCAACCTTCTGGTTAAAGGGCGGCAGTTTTACCACTGCGCCACCAGCGGCTCAAGGATGGAGTTAACCCAGGATGGAGTTAACCCAGGAATCTGTGGTAATCTGGAGAACCAGGAGGCCTCCCAACCCAAAAGCTCCAATCCTGGGTAGCCCAGATCATCTAACCAGGTTAAAAGTGAGGTAGGAGACAAAGGTGGCCGTCCTACCTTTCTGTTTGAGTCACCTGTAGCACTGGTGCAATTTAAACTGTTCCCAGGCTGCCAGAAGCTATGTTAACTAAAGAGTTCTGTGGAAAGCGGGGTCAGATAGAGCAGAGCTGCTGCAATATTGAGGGCTAGGGATGTGTGAACCGGTTTGAATTCGAACTGGTTCAAATTCAAACTGGGGTGGTTCGAAGGTTCGAATTCGAACCAAACTAGCCATCAGGTTCAAGCTGCAGGTTTGAATACAAACCAAACGGGGTGGTTTGATTCGAACCAGTTTGAACCAGTTTGAACTGGTTCAAACCTCTAAAAGTGGATGGTATGGTAGCTGGCACCCATGGCTACCTACCACCCAAACCACAAATCAATCGGACACTCATACAATTTTTTATGAATTTTTGAAATTTATTTTTATTTTTCCCTCATAGGGTATAATGGGACTCGAACCAGACCATTATTCTCTATTGTGTAGCACCCATGGGTGCCAATAACCACCCAAACCCCAAAGCAATCGGATACTCCTACGATTTTTAATGAATATTTGAAATATTTTTAATTATTTTTCTCACAGGGTATAATGGGACCCGAACCAGCCCATTATCCCCTATTGTGGCGCACCTAGAGGCAAAAAGGTGGGCTGGGTGGTAGGCACACAGGGTTGCCTACCACCCAGAGGCGTAACTAGGGAAAACGGCGCCCGGGGCAAGCACTGAAATGGTGCCCCCCGCGCCCCCAACATACTACATTATACTTAGGTTTTTCCTCACAAGCGCCCGCTGCCGCCGCCATGCCAGGCCACTGACTGGCTGCCAGGTGCCAGCAAAGCAATGGGGGGGGGGGCGCGGGCAGCGCGGAAGGGACCGCTCGTGGGGGAGGGGGCGCTGACATGCTCCCTTGACTGCTGCAGCGCTGCTGCACTGAGCAGGAAACATTTGTATTAACAAAAAATTTTTAAAAATTAAAAAATTTTTTTTTGTCATGACGGCTCCCCCCATGTGACCAGAAAAGATGGCGCCCAGGGCACGTGCCCCCCCTGCCCACCCTATAGTTACGCCTCTGCTACCACCCACAAAACTCCAAAGCAATTGGACACTCCTCCGATTATTGGTGAATTTTAAAAGTATTTTTGAATTCCTCATAGGGAATAATGAGGATTACAGCAAATGTATAGCTTCACGTTGGGGGGAAAGGGGTGCCCTAGAGAAGCGTGGTGGGTGGTAGTTCCCAAGGTGGGCAAGGAAGCTATCAGAATTATTTGAAAGGAATTGGGCAAAAGGCTGATTTTAAAGTGATTTTTGAAGTTTACGCGTCTTTAAGGTTTTTCTCCATAATGGAGGTGTCAGCAAATGTATAGCTTCACGTCGGGGGCAAATGGGTGGCCTAGAGCAGAGTGTGGTGGGTGGTAGTGCCCAAGGGGGGCAAGGAAGCTACCAGAATTATTTGAAAGGAATTGGGCAAAGGGCTGATTTTTAAGTGATTTTTGAAGTTTATGTGCCTTTAAGGTTAGCAAAGGAGAGTGGATTCATGGTTGGTCATTGAAAATAGAATATGCTACCAAAGAATCTACATTCAGAAAACCTCAGAAACAACAAAACCCAGTACCCCATGGGTTAGCAACCCATGGGTGTGGCTGGCACCCTCTGTGCACTAGACCACCACTCACTCTGTGCTACCTCAGCACCCCACAAGTGGCTTTAAGGTTTTTCTCCATAGGGAAGAATGGAGGTTTCAGCAGCCCCATAACTGCACTTGGAGGGTGCTGGGGTGGCCCAGAGTGAGGGTGCCAACCACCCCCATGGGTTGCTAACCCATTGGATACTGGATGTTGTTTCTGAGGTTTTCTGAGTGTAGATTCTTTGACAGGAGGAACTCCCCACCCACACCAGAACAGGAAGGTCAATAAAATTGCCTCCACACATGCACAGAGGCCATTTGAATGACCATTCCCCTTTACCAGTATGGCTTCAAGAACCAAACCCAGTTTGAATGTGCACAAAACCAGACCAGACACGCTTGGGCTCGAGTCCAATTCAATTCGAGCCAAACCGGGTTTTCCAGTTTTGTGCACACTCCTACTTGATTAACTGTGCTTAAATAAGTCTTGTTGGGATCACAGGATTTAAAAGCGCCAAGTGCCAAATTTTTAACAGATTGTGCCCATCATTTAAAAACTCAGCAAATTACCTGTATTATGGATGACCAAGGCAAAATCTATTATCAGCATATTAAAAAATATTATAAAAGTATCCTGGGCTGGATCATAGTCAATGCACATATTTTGCTTTGCAGAAAAAAAATCCACCCACAATTATGCATTATTGAATGTTTGATAAACAATAAAGCAGGGAAAACATATGTTAATAATAATAATAATAATAATAATAATAATAATTATTATTATTATTATTATTATTATTATTATTATTATTATAGAGGTCCTTGGGAAGGACTTGATGTCTGGATAAAACAAACCAGTCAATAACACCTGTCTGACTGTGTGAATAAATAATAATAAAAATAATAATAGACCATCCACCAAAGTCTTTTGAGCTTAGCAGCAAAATTTCAAGTTATTTAAATATGTTTTCAGTGCTGAGAATAAGAAAAAGGGCACAATACAGCAAAACGGTGCCTTCCTCATGATTCACATAACTTTTGGGTGGTGTGTTGTAAAATCAGGTTGACTTTGCAAGGAGTAATTGCGTGAAACTATGGCTGGCTGCATGAAGCCAATCACTAATTCAAAGTGGGTTGACAAGGGTTGAAATAAACCATTTAAAAAGTCACATGAATGTCTCTTAGATTTAATAAATACCAGGATCATAACACACTCTACCTCTTTGACAAGGGAAAAATAAATCAAGACATATAACAAAAATGGGCCCGAAGTGATGTGATTTACAATGAACAAACAATGAAGCAAATATAATTTAGGAACAGTTCCCTTTTCTGTGATACTTACTAACTTTACTTGCAAGTATTGAAAAATTGTACTGTGCAGTGCTCTCTCGGTCCAGTAATTCATTTGTGGCAATAGTTCCTTCCATTCCATCTATAGTAAAGTAGTTGTCCACATCATTCTTCCAGTCTATGAAGTACCTGCAGATACAGAGGGAGGGTGGGGAGAAAGGCTAGAAAATGAGATGGAAGCTGACAGTGGAAATGAGATGCAAGCTGGCTATTTATCATCCTAGCAGTGGGTGTAGCCTAATGCTTTGTTATTCTACTCTCAAAAGTTATTTCTGCCTGCCTGAATGCCAAGTCAGAAGGCTAAATGGGCAATAATGAAAGCTGGACTTGAGAAAAAGTTAACAGAGCACATGGAACCATATTAAACTGTAATCATTTCCAAGAAGCCTGTGCAAAGTTGTTTCCTGCTAGTGCCATGATACCACCTTCCCTCTCCCCAAATATAATCAGAGTTTAGAACACAATGTAACCAGGTACAGTCACTCCCGGATTCCATTTACAATATGCTTCCACATTTAAATACATCTGATATTGTTCAGCCTGATATACAGATTTAATCCCCTTCTGTAATATTCAGCCTTCCTTCTTTCGAAGTGTATTCTTTTGAATCCAAGTTATTTGGTTCAAATTCCAGACAAAATTTCAGGAAAACTTTATTTGTAAATGAAGGCCAATTTTGAACTTTTTGCTAGAAGGCTATGGATAGCTGTAATTTTTTTACTTCTGATATGAAAGCCATACATTTGCTATTTGGAACAAGTAACATAAACAGGCAGCAGTTGAGTGATAAGACCCCAAGGGGAAAAAAGAGGGGGGTCGCAAAGGTGCTATGAAGATAATTATTAATTTTTTATCCAGCCACAAAAAAATTCTCACCTCACTATGATATTTTCTTAACAGGATTCCTTTGTATAATTAACTTATGGGACCAATTAAGTAGGGGCGTAGTAAGGTTGGAGCGGGCCCTGGGACAAAAGGTGAAGATGTGTCCCTGCCCCGCCCCCATCTTCTTTTTCCGAGAGGCTCAAGGGCAAGAGCAAAGAGCAAGTTCTCACCCAACTACCAACCTCAGGGGCCCAGAGACATTTATCCTCCTTGCTCGATGGAAGCTAGGTTCATGCAGTCAAGACAACACACTGGAAACAGGTGCTGGTTCCTCAGGAAAGTCTTTACTAAGGAACATATTTATATATATGTAGTTATTTATGTAGATGTTGACTATCCTCTTGGGGAAAAAAGAAATTTACACAATAGTAAATAAAAGGTTATTTGACTACTATAAAGCACTCTAGGAGGCGGGTCGCATGACCAGTGAGACCCACTTTTGATGATACTGCGGGGAGAGCGGGCAGTAGCCCTGGGCAGCCGGATTGGCCGCCCACATGATTGCCGGCTCCGTGACAGAGCTGGTGGGGCTGGGGGGAGCCGCGCCATGGCTACTCATGACGAGATAGCCCAGGTTTGCAGAGCGCTCGCTCCGTAAACCCGGGCTAAGAGGAGGGCTACGAAAGCAGGTCACCCGCTCGAGAACCACTGGGCTCGCAGCCGAGCCCGGTGGTTCTTACGATCGGGAAAAATTGGGCTAGGCTTTCCTATCCCAATTTTTCCTGATTGTGAGAATAGCCCCTGTGTCTATCCTCCTTTGCTTTCATCCTCCTCCTTTTTCTGGGAGGGGGATAGAAGTAAACATTTCATGAGTCTCTACCATATAGAGCATTTGCTTAACAAATGCTTCTGTCAGGGTACGTCCTAGGTATATCAAAGTGGGTTGGTTGGTAGGGCATGATGGGTGTTCCCTACCACCCAACCCAAAAGAAATGGGCAAGCAGACAATTAAATTTTCTCACCCCCGTGCGAACCACTGGGTGGAACTCCTTGGTGGAACTGCCAACTGCTTTGGCACTACCAGGGACTCCATGCTGCTGGCCTGGGAAGTGATGGTGAATCATTTAGGAGATGATTCGATTCACAGTCAAATCAGTGAATCACTCCAAATTCGGTGCAAATTGATTCGTGCACAAATAGAATTGCATATCCCTAGTGGATTGCAATGACCACTAGGTCATTGGGTTGACACTTGGTCTAAGATAGGTTATGGCAGCACTGCAACACTAATCTGCTGAGGAGAGGGAAGGAGAAAGATGGACACAAAGAGGATAATGTGGGGACAGAACTGGATAGATAGATAGATAGATAGATAGATAGATAGATAGATAGATAGATAGATAGATAGAAAATAAAAACTACGGTAAGAGAAATAAAAATTGGGCTGTATGTTGCAGGTTGAGGTTGGAGTGTATCCGGAGTATGGACCACCTGAGGACCAGGGCTCTATATTGTGAAACTCTGAAGCAATGCTGCCTTATGCATATGGGTATGGTTGAGTCCCTCTCTATTTCTTCTTCATTCATTGTTTGCTTCTCTTTTCCATCTTCCTGACAGCTTTGCCCCTTACCCAATATACTCCTGACTTCTCAGAAGCTTCAGCTGTTTTTCATTCTATCCAAACAAGAAAAATAAACCGCAGAACTCTCAATTACTTCCCACAAAGCATTTCTCTCTCTCTCTTCTTTAAATGTGGATTTCCTATCTGCTTTCATTTAGCTATAATCTTCTGATCCACATATGTCAAAGACAACAGATTTGAAAGTATTTTTGCCTGATAAAGTGTAATAAATTGCCATGACTGGTGTTACTTCTGCTAATGTGAGCTGTTTTGGACTGTTTTGTTCTCAAGAGTTGTGCTGTCTACTGCATAAAGCATAGATCTCTCTTTTGTTCCTGTCTCCATTGTTTTGCAGATTGCAGATTTGTGTAATAGGCATTGTGATGGATAAAACTGAGCCTGGAAAACATTTCAGAGAAAATGAATTAATTTGCAATGAAACTGTACTGCACAGCCCATTATATTGGCTAAGGCATATGAGATTGCTTATTGTCCTCCCATGTCTTCTTAAAGACCTATTCGCTTCTTCCCTCCTCTGCATTATGCTTTGCGAGTTCCTTCCTTAAAATATTATGAAACTGACACAGGCTATTATTTACTCTGACAAGGCAAACTAGGTTTTAAAGAGCTAACACAGCATAATGGCTGTAAGACACTCTTGGAAGTTGTAATCACATGAAACTCTTTGTAACTAATTTATGTTTTTACTAACTTCTGTTTATTGACTTTTAGTTTCAATTAGAGGATATAAACCGTATGGAACACTGAAGTCTAATACATCAGTAACTAACAACTGCATATATTTTCTTTCCTTCACTTACGCCAATGGATAAACAAACACAATCAGCTTAATAGACTGGCAGTGTGTGTTTTGGACCTGACAGTTGTATTCTTTTTAAAAAATCACAGTATCTCTGCATCAGCACTCATACATATTAAAAAATGAAAGAACTGTATTGTAAAATTGTAGGAATATAATATGAAGCCTACAGGTCATATGAAATCCTCAAGATCCATTTATGTGGTTCAATAATACTTGTTTTAATCCTGAAAAAAATTAGGGTTCATTAACAATATATAATGAGCAAGAGCTTATGGCTGGAGTGATGTTCACATGGAACCGGATGGTGTGAGGCTCATGAAGAAGTACTGTAAACCCCTTCATCAAACCAGTTGCACCACAGCCCTCGCAAGGGCCCAGCAGCCACACAGTCTTGCACAAGCAGAACTTCTGGTATTGGGGGATGGTGAGGGGCACTTGTTTTCTGTTACCTTGGGAAGAGATCATGATGACTTCCTGGGAGGGAATACAAGATCCAGTGGAGAGCACACACACACCCTTGTGGGTTTCTCCCTTTACATGCATGGAAGCTTGGGACAAGGTAACACGGCGTACTCAGGGGCATTCTTACCCACAGACCTTGGGGCCCCGGTCCGTGGCCTCCAAGGTCCAGGGGGGCCTCCAAAGGCCTGGGAGGGGGCTCCTGCTGCCACCTCACCCCACATTCACCCTGCCGTGGCCCCGCGGTGCTGAACCATGGCACTGAAATCTTCAAAAGTTTCTAGCTGCCATGTGCACGGCTGGGGTGGGCGGGGGAGAGGTGAGCTGAGAAGACCTCCCTCACCCCCATGATGGTGGCGGCAGGCAGAGCTGGAGTGGCCACTCGGTCTGACCATTTGGCCCAGTGGCCCTTGAGAACTGAGAGGCGCTCCAGCGTGCCTGTGCCATTGGAATAGAGTGTTGCAAGCCTGTGACATTGGGGCTTTTGACACTCTATTCCAACTGTGCAGGCACGCTGGAGCACCTCGCAGTTCTCAAGGGCCACTGGGCTGAATGGTCATGCCCAGTGGCCGCTCTGGCACCACCCGCCACCACAGGTGGCATCTGTTCAGCTCACTCCCTGTTCAGCTCACCCCCACACCACAGCCACACGCATGGCAGCTAGATTTATTGAAGTTGTCAGTGCCATGGTAAACTTTTTTCTAACTCGTAGCATGGG
Source organism: Hemicordylus capensis (assembly GCF_027244095.1). Lineage (NCBI taxonomy): Eukaryota > Metazoa > Chordata > Lepidosauria > Squamata > Cordylidae > Hemicordylus > Hemicordylus capensis. The sequence goes on from NC_069660.1 coordinate 192,765,181, forward strand.
AGCTAGTGGGGTCCTTCAGATTTGGGCACCAAAATTACCTAGGTGTACCCCTGGGCATATTTTTTGCTGGGCAATGACAAGAGGAGTGCAGAAACCCTGGAGGGTAGGGCAACTGATCTGAGATGTAGCCAGAGAGAAACACGACAGGCATAGAGCTGACGTGTTTCTGGTCTGGTCTGAGCAGTCTTTTCTATGGTTTCAGAAGAGGCCACAGCACAGAACCCAGGTTACAATGGCAGCAGAAATCAGACCACATGCCGCCTTCAAACCTGAGGTTCAAGCAGTGAAACTCACTACAAACTGAAGGTTCAATTGACAGTTTGGGGAGGAAAACTTCAGGTCACTCTTGTAAGAGAACCGTGGTTTCACGAATTCATACACCCACTAAACTGAACCTCAGGCTCATCTGCCTCCAGTTTGGCGGTTATCTGTGAAGGTGGCCAAAATATCCATAAGGATTCCATGACATCAGGTCAGCCAATGACTTGGAGTGTGAGTAAGCAACAACATTTAAAAAGCTGTTAGGGTAGACAAAAGACTTTTAATCTTACAGGCAGAGGGGAACCCTCTTCCTGGTCTGCTGAGGCCGCATCTGCGCTGCATCACCAGACTGAACTCTAACTCTAACCGTTGCTGCTCTAAGGTTAGAGCAGCAACCATTGCAGCAACCATTGGCCACGATCTTCAAGGGGGTGTGCCCAATGTGATCATGCGTTTTTGGCATCGGTCGCCCACCCTCAGCAGGGAAAGGGCATTTAAACGCGTTCCTCACATGGACAAGCATAACTACTGCTCATGCAGTACTGCTCGAGCATAACTACTGATGCCATAACTACTATGCTCGAGCATAACTACATACAGAGAATGCAGAGGAACACCAGTTTCCTGTTACTCCTGGAAGGAATCTTGATGTATTCCTGGCCCTCATGTATATGAGGGTGGGCAAAGGATCCTGGGGTTTGGTCCACTGTGACAAAGGATGCTCTTGGAATGGTAGACCAGGCCAAGCAGTCCAGGAAGCCCCAACACACTCCTGCCCCCGTGTTGGCTTGCTGGCTGTGGGTTAGCCCTTTCATGAGAGAGCCAGTCCACTGGGGAGGACAAAAGGCTTCATGAGCTTTGGGTCTTCATTAGATTATATTCTCATGAGGTGGGCCACCCAACTATAGGGGGCCTCACTGATGAGGGCCCCCTAGTATCTGCTTAACAACAAAACTCATAGTCCACACTTTCCCTTTTCTACTCAACCCTAACAGCCTCCCAAGGAGTCCGAGCCACTCCATGTGTCTGAGAGTTTGAGGTGGGTAGAGTTGCGTAACATCGGAGATGGCTCCTAGTCCCCATTCAAAATTCCCAGGCTGGGGCTGGCATTGTATGTAGATTGGCCACTGCAGGGAATCATGGGTCAGTGGAAGTGCTGTTTTCAACTATCCCTGCCAAGCCAGGTGGCCATGCTGGGCAAAAAACAACAACCACCCATGGCTATGTGTTAAGGGAAGACCAGACTGCAAGAGGAAGTGCTTTTAATCCTAATTTCTACCAGTCAGCGGAATGAGGAAAGGTGTTGTTGGGGTACCCTTCCCCAAGGCTTGCAGGGATCTAGCAACTGGGCTGGGTAGCAACAGCCCTCCAGCCCACATGTGTGCCTCAGTGGTCTGTCACTCTCATGAGAGAGTGGTCCCTTGGGAGGATATCTAAGGTTTTATTGTGACACTTGGCCTGGTGGCGCAATATGAGCCCCTGGTGGCGCAGTGGTAAAACTGCCGCCCTGTAACCAGAAGGTTACAAGTTAGATCAAGGTTGACTCAGCCTTCCATCCTTCCGAGGTCAGTAAAATGAGTACCCAGAATGTTGGGGGCAATATGCTAAATCATTGTAAACCGCTTAGAGAGCTCCGGCTATAGAGCGGTATATAAATGTAAGTGCTATTGCTATTGCTATTGCTGTTGCCCAGTTCATGTAACCAGTACCTAGATGCAACGCATGATTATTATTCTTATGAGGTATGGCTGATATTGCATACTTGCACCATGAGTGAAGGGGCTGGGCCCCTCTTCCCCCACAAAACTGTACAAAAAAAGAGAACAGAACCACTCCAGAATTCCAGGGGGGTGTCTTTTAACCCAAACTTTGCCATGACTCCATGTGCTTGTGAAAACACTTCTGAAGTCCTTGATTGCTACAGACCTCTCCCACTGTGTCTGTCTTGTCCTCCCATGCTTTTTGTGTGGGTCAAAAAAGGGGGACCATAAG